>NC_139512.1:262209776-262809776 GCF_947247035.1 Vipera ursinii | reverse complement strand
TAATAGTATGAATGCTAGAATGTTTGCAGTCACGTTTTAAAATTTCTGATGCATTTTTGAATATGGGACGTATAGTAAATTTGGGAAGACTCTGGGTGTGAACCATTCTGGGACACAGATTTTTCACAAGTCCATCTTCACTATACCACCATGCAGTATGGTCATGCCTCTTATTTTCAACTACTATTCAATATAATATTGCAAGTAAAAAATGAAGTATCATTATAGTCAGTTCTGTAACAAACCATAGAAACTACTGTTTTGCACTTAGGAAGATTTCTCTGTAATCACACCCCTAAAATTAGTAATTGTAACATATGGGGAAGGGGGCATTAATCAATGGGTACCACTGGTTTATACACTGGTTTTTTTGCGGGGTGGGATTTCCACCCCACTCTTCAAACATTTTTACCTGATAGTGTAATGATGAAGCCTTGCAATTATCTTTTGAAGTTATTATTGTTTGCCAAGTCTATGACATAATAACAAATAAGTATTTTGCATTCCTTTCGTATCTGAATAATCTTTTAGTAGATCTTGGCACATATTCAAGCAAGTCATTTAGAGGTTTGGCTTGACTAGTTATCTGTCTAAAAATCCTGTTCTACTATGGGTACTTACAAGACACCTGCCATTTAAAAACATTGCTCATTGCTGACAAGTTGAAATGCATGTTTTTGTGTCTTGTTATTATTTTATCTTAGTTTCCATTAAAGTCCCTTTGAATCCTACTGACACATTTTGCTGCAGTTCCCTGTCGCAGTTTGTCACATAAGCCACAAAAGCTGGTTACAGTACAGGATGCTTAGCTAGAAGCACAGTGGAATCATATGCTAAGCTGGAAGCCAACCAACCATGATATGGCTTAGTATGATGTTTGGATACAATTGAATCTTAGTGAGCATTTCTATTTTTTTGTATGGTCAGTCTGTTCCAGTGGCTGAAAGCAAAACCTGTTTGCCCAGCACTTCCTGTCATTTGCTTGCAATGGAATTAGTTTGAATTTTGAGAGCCTTTCTTTTAGGCAACCTGGAAACATAGCTACATTTCATGCAGTGCTTGTGAAGCCTTGCTAAACTAAGGTAAGGGCAGAGACCATATAATGAAGCAGTTTAGTCCACCTTGTTTTGCTGGATTCTCACCAATGGTTGACTTGCACAAGTTTTTTCCACGTCAAGGAAATGGTTACTGTAATTCAGCTTTAGATCTTATCTAGAAAAAGAAATGTTTTTGCCTGGTTTGGTATTTTTCCATCCACTGATATATCAAATGGAAGACTAGGCTAATCTTTAGGCCAAATACGTTTTTGCTTTGCTTCTTTGTTTGCTTTTGTTTGCTAAACTCATTCTATCCTCCTGTAGCATTCATACTAATGTTAGCCGATTGGTGGTCCCCAGGGGGAGAGCGTTCTCTGTGGGCGCGCCAGACCTGTGGAACCGCTTGCCGGTTGAGCTCCGGATGGCCCCCGACCTTTGCTCCTTCCGGCGCGATCTGAAAACGTATTTATTTGAGCAATGCGACCTGGTTTGATGGGTTAGGGCAGGGTTTTAATATGTTTTTAATGTTTTAAATTTGGGCATTATATTTAATTCGTTTTTTAACTTTTGTATTCTGTTTTTTTATATTTATTGCCCTGTACACCGCCCTGAGTCCTTCGGGAGAAGGGCGGTATAAAAATATAATAAATAAATAAATAAATAAATAAATAAATAAATAAATAAATAAATAAATAAATAAATAAATAAATAATCTTGAGGGTATGCCATCCCATACCTGAGGTTCCTGTTGGAATATAGTTGTTATATCTGAACATCTCATACAAACCAGCACTGAGCTTGTGTACAGCACTGTGAATTTCTAAGCCCTTTCAGGATAGCACCTGTCTCGTGAATTAATTCATTTAGCAATTTTCCAATGGTTGTAAAATTCAACCATTTATGTTAGAGTGCCCATTTCAGTGAATTCTTTCCCCTGGCTTTTTAAAAAATTGGTTTCATTAATGGACGAAAATATTGGAGCAAAGACAGAAATTGTAACTGAAAGAAATACAAGCTTTGTAATGAAAACAGGGTCTATTTTTGGCACTATGAAAATAAGTTTTTTTTTTCCTTGCCTGGCTACAGCATTCTTCTGTGAAGATAGAAAGCTACAAATTTCCTTATAGATAATTACAAAAATATTTTTCTACAAAATATATTTAGACATACGTTACAGAGTAGACTTTTTTTAGCAGCAGAGTATTCCTGATAATAACACAATTTCACTAAAAATTCTCTTCATTGCTTAGCTCCTTGCAGTTTACTATTGAATATTGTTTTCAGTGCAGCTGCAATCCAAAAATCTTACATAGAAATGAAATTAATCTCCTCTAATTATGTCACTTTTTCAAACTTTTAAGAGATGAAAGCAGGCAAAGGGGATAGTTTTGTACAGTTAGTTTCTTGTAAGAAAGTGTTCTTTTTAAATATTATCTTCCTTGAAATATTTCGATATCCAACATCCACCTATGGTTCCCATTAGTAAGGGGAGTTTCCCTTAGTGTTGTATTGTTTATTCACTTTAGGATCAGATCATACTTTTAGTAGGTGGAAAGGCCAAATTAGATTAATATGTTAGTGGGGTTGATTCAATTAAAGCTTGACTGCTGCTATTTTGGTTCCTTCCCACCCGCAAGAGGCTGCTTCCTCAATTTCTTAAGTCATCCCAATTAGCCAGGATCTTTTAATGCAGGCATGTCAAACTCGCAACATCATGTGACGTCGTGCGATGTATCAGGACTTTTTCCAATTGCCGGCAATGGGGTGGGTGCAGTTTCGGCATGATGCATGTGGCCCGCAGGCCGGCAGTTTGACATGCCTGTTGTAATGAATGGGATAACATTATAACCCTGCAAAACCCAACTGTAAAATGATTTAATTACTGTAATTGATTGATACCATATACTGAATTATTCTTCCCAATAGGTGATCTTCTGTATCTTTAGAAGCAAAATTCTAATGTTCTTGAACAATGGCCATGCTAGCAAGGATTATTTGTGATATACAAGCATTCCTTGAGTTACAATTGTAATTGGGACTGGAATTTCTATCTTTAAGCAATGTGGTCTTTATGTAAAAGATCATGTGACCACGTCTCTTAGCTATCCCAGCACTCTCCATTGCTGTTATTAATGCCACTGGTCGTTACGTGAGGACCCTCCATGATCCAAATCATTCCCGGCTTGGATTCTCTCAGCGCCAGGTCTTAGTAAGGCAAGGGATTATCTTCTCTTGAACTTCACCTACCTGCCAGCCTCCCATCCTGCCCTTTTTGCTGCGATGAACAGTAGCACTCCTCAGGGATAGCGTTGATACTGGGGCAGAAGTGGAGGCTTGGGGCCATCAGCAGTCTCAGACAGCCACCATCACCAGACCTCAACTTTAGCCCCAGACACTGCTGCTGTCACAAAGTGTCACATTAAGTCCCACACTGCAGAACTACTAAATAGTCAAACATCTGTTGAATATAATTGAATAAATGGAAACAGTTGCATCCATGGGTGCTAACATCAGGTCTGTGCAAAGTGACTATTTTTATTTTAATAACTTGACTTTCAAACCTTGTTTTGGAAAATTTTGAATCAGAATTCAAGGGTCACCCTTCAATTAAATCACTGAAGTGAACCAATTAAATTCAGCTGGCCAGTTCAATACAGTGTCGAGGAGCCTCGTTGCATGTACCGAAACATTGTTGATGCTCAACTTGAAGTGGGGGAAGTTGATCCAGCCCAGTTGAAGAGAAATGCTGCTTTGATTTGTCACTTCAGTTTGAAAGTGCACCTCAGTCGAACCTTGGTTTAAAGTGAGGTGTCTCCTTAAGAGCTCTGCCAGCCCTTTAAAATACGGTTATTGTGAGAAACAGCAGAAGTTCCATCTTCTGTTGCTGATCTAAGATATCTCACTATGCATATCTCTGTGAAAAACCTTTTCAGTACTAATATAGTAGTCCATAGTCATGTTCTGGTTTGCAGGAGAGAGAAGCATAATAGGAAATGAGAAGGACGCATGAAGAGGGATTGAGAGGACGCATGAAGAGGGAATGAGAGGATGCATGAAGAAAGATTAAGAGGACAGTTAGCTTGGGAAGAAAGTTGTACATGTCTCAGTAAAGTTGACCGATCCAGAAGACGTAATAAGGGTAATATTTTAAGAGTCTGAAAACGTTTTAAAGAGGTCTGTAGAAGTATAATTATATGTAAGGGTGCTTGAGGGTGAGACAATTAAGTGAAGAACCATTTTATCAGCATGTTTCTCAAAAGAAACCTACGGGGCATCAATCTTTTAAGATTTCACGTGGAATTTAAATAATTTCTCTGTTTTGCATGCTTTGGTTTGTCGTGCCTGTTTCCTTTGTCAAACCGTACTGTCTTTCAAAAGTTTTTCCCTTCCCTTTTGCAGGATAAGTGTGCATATGCATTTGTTTGTAAGAGAAGGAGATTGATGTTTTTTATTGCCAGTCCTGACAAACTGACAAGTACAACATTGAGGTGAGGTGGAGGGAAACAGTCAGGTTGTTGAAATCCCTCTGGAGAATTGACACTGTAGCTGAATTGGAGGGCTAAAAGAATACAAATAACAGGGAAGTTTTGAGTTACCTTATTTTATCGCTGCCAGCCTGAAGCAATATAAAGGCCACCCAAGCCAGATTCATTTGGGAATGTTAAGGAGTTAAATGTTTCGGTATTGCTGTATGGTGGCTAAACAGATGGTGTAATTAGCTTGCAGCAGTGAAGTTTTTTTTTCTCCTGCCAGGGTGATAGGAAATAACTGTGGGTGGTGAACAAGACCTGCTAAATTGATCCTCAACCTGCTTACAAAAGTATGCTACGTACATATAGTAGGCATGTCAAACTGCCGGCCCGCAGGCTGGATTTATTTATTTATTTATTTATTTATTTATTTATTTATTCGGTTTATATACCGCCCTATTCCCAAAGGACTCAGGGCGGTTTACAATTCAAAATTTAAAAACAGTCCAATATAAAATTAAAATAAAATTAAATTAAGTCTAGCCGCAAAAATTAAATCACAATTTAAAAACATTAAACCCCTCAGTCCAGACCAGATAGCTCAAAGAGCCAGGTTTTTAGGTCCTGGCGAAATGAACGAAGGTCGGGGGCAGTCCGGAGTTCCGTTGGCAGTTGATTCCATAGGGCAGGCGCGCCCACAAAGAACGCCCTCCCCCTGTGGATCGCCCGTCGGCAATCCTTGACTGGTGGTACCCTGAGGAGGCCCTCCCTGTGGGAGCGCACAGGATGATGGGAAATTGACGCTGGCAGCAGGTGTTCCCTTAGATAATCCGGGCCCATGCCATTTAGGGCTTTATAGGTCATCACCAGCACCTTGAATCTCACCCGGAGGGCAACCGGAAGCCAATGCAGCTCACGGAGAAGAGGTGTTACATGGGAGTATTGGGAGACTCCCATCGCAACTGATGCATGAGTCCGAAACCGTGCCCATCCCACTGCTGGCAGTGGGGAAAAAATTCACAATACGTCGCGTGACGTCACGAGTTTGACATCTCTTTCCAACTCCATCCCCACTTTTAGTTATGTTTTTGACGCAGAGCTCCAAAAATATCCAAGACTCATTTGGACCATAACTGAGTAAGAGAATAAGTGGAGGATAAAAGAGTTTTAAAAGCAAAATTTTCCCCTATTCCTGTGTAATAGCCATCTGGAAAGTACCTAGCTGAATAGAAGTCCCAGTAGAGTTGCCTTTTTTTCTTTTTTCTTTTTTTCTTTTTTGTAGGCATACTTCTCAATTCTTATCCAAAGTTAGGTGATCTGGAACAGGATTAAGTATCACAGTTCTCTCCAGCATACCATTTTTCTTCTTCTGATACAAAAGTGTCTTTTTTCCATTACTGGAATAAGCATTTGCTCCCCATTACAAACAAGCAACAGTTTAGATTTAACATATTTCTTACAAAATGTTGCAAACATAAAAAACTAGTTGTAGATTTTAGTTAACCAAAGGCCAAAGTTTCTTATCTTAGAACAAACCTATAGATTTGCAATGGGAAATATTTCTCTTTTGGACTTGGGCATTGATAAACTGCCCCCTTCTCTTTATTTATGAGAGATGTTTTCTTCTCTGTTTTATTATTTTATTGCATTGTCCCTATTTTGAAAACAATCATGAAAAATTTTGCATTTGCAATTTTTGATTTGAAAACCCCTGTGGCCCCTCGTTTTTTTGTCTATGAATAGTTTTACTTTCGCCCAGGTATTTTGCAACTCAGAATTAAATAGACAATCAAGAGAATGAAAATAAATAAATTCAGAAGATGTTAATTTGAAATATGTTTATCTACGTATATTGAATAGAATTCCATTGTCTTTTCTCCCAGTTCCTCCCCATAATAAAAATGAAACCCTGGAACTCATCCAATGGAATAAAATATATTCTGGAGTACATTACATAGAAATAGTTTAGATCAGGGATTCCTAAACTTTTTGCTATTGCAGGCCCCTTTAGTGTAATCTAATCTGAATGCCAAAATAAAGAAGAGGATGAAACTTTGGGGGAAAGGTAGATTTAATTCTAATCAGGTAACTAAAAGGTTCTTCATATTTTCCCTGGATTCTGCCTGGCTGTCCCCAAGGGAGGTGCAAATTACAGTTTGGGAAACTCTGGCATAAGTGATTGCACAATTAGTCCAGTTATTTGCATTATACTTTCAAATTATTCACATAGCCTTGTAGCTTTAGGTCCACCTGAAAAAAATGGAAATATTTTGTTAAGATGTTTGTAGTTGCACAAAGTCCACAGGGCTGAGTGATTGACCATAGTTGTATAAATACTTTAGCTTTGCCAAACTTTGTTCAGGAACTACAAGAGGAGTGGGGAACAGTCCCTTTCCTAAATTACTCTGGGGATATCAGTGAAGAGATGGTCTCCATGAGCAGCATGGATAGAGCTGGCTAAAGCAGAAGGTTTTGCATATTTATGAGGCTCCCCACTGCAGATATTCATGCTGTAACCATGGTGCTTCAGTGATGTCACAGCAGGACTTGGAAAAGAGACAGACTCTTTCATATGTTGAATTCCACGTGGAAATGCATGGTCCAAGCAAGGCTTTTGAAAGTACTGTTTTATTGGAAAAGTTGAATTTGTATGCATTACATTCTGGTGAACTATTCAGAACTTGTTCAGTTACCATGTGAAAATAGTTTGGAAAAGTAGATCATTTTTCTTTATTAAGTTACTCTACTAATACTTTATAATACTATAAAAGTAAAGGTAAAGGTTCCCCCGCACATGAATGCTAGTCGATTCCAACTCTAGGGGCCGGTGCTCATCGTTTAAAAGCCGAAGAGCCAGCGCTTGTCCGAGGACGTCTCCGTGGTCATGTGGCCGGCATGACTAGACGCTAAAGGCACACGGAACGCTGTTACCTTCCCACCATAGTGGTCCCTATTTTTCTACTTGCATTTTTAGGTGCTTTCGAACTGCTAGGTTGGCAGAAGCTGGGATGATTAACAGGCGCTCACTCTGTTACGTGGCACTCAGGATTCGACCCGCCAAACTGCCGACCTTCCGATCGACAAGCTCAGCATCCTAACCCACTGAGCCACCACGTCCCTTTATAATACCATAGATAAATGCTATTTCTTGTGCTTTGAAAGCCGTATAAGGCAGGCTACTAAATTAGAAGTATTTATTTTTCAGAACAGACTGCTTTCTTTGTGTTTACATTATTTATGAACATGAACATAAATTGTAATTGCTAGAAAATAGAGTTGGAATAAATAATTCCATAGGGAATTATTTATAACCAGACTATGCCTTTAAAGGCTAAGATAATTTTCTGGCAACTAGGTGCTTTGTGATGTTTTTTGGTGGGGCGGGGCGGAGGGAATGTGTCTGAAATAAATTCTGATATGAACGAAATAAGAATTTTCTTTTGAGTAAAATCTTTAGTGTAAGATATATTTATGTAAAGATGTCCATAATTTCCTTTACCTAGTTAGGATTTCTATTTTTTTTCTCTTAAAAAAAGTTCTGGAAACAAAAAGAATTGACTAGTGTTCCAGTGGTTAAGATATAGTTAGGATTATATTGTAGTTAAAAAATTCCAAAGTAAATTTGCCACATTTTTTTCTATATATATAAGTGAAATAACAATTAGAATCAAAACCTTGATTAGATTTACACACAAGGTGAAAAAATACAGGCAAATTTTGTAAGCTAAGCTGATAAACAGATCCTCTAAACTCATATTGTTTTGTTTTCTCTCATAAAACTAAACACAATGATGGGGATAGAGATTCAAGTGTATGTTTTAAACCAAGAAATGTGAAGTAAATGTAAATGTAAATATCACATATTCTTGAAAACCCTGAAATCTTGTGTATGTCTATATACACACAAACACACGTGTTTAGGAGAAACCATCATGTTTAATTGAAGGCATATCTATTTTTTTCTCTTTTTTGGTTATTCAAAAAGAGTGTGGTAAAGTTTATACATGAATGGTAATTAGGTACAGGGCTTTAGGTGAATAACAAAATAAAATGCATACAATGAAACCTATCTCAATTTTATCAATTGTCCTACCTTTTAAAATATCATTACATTTGATATTTTGTACAAGTTATAAGCTTCCTCTAAAATATTTTGACTCTTAAGCTCTTCATTGGAACATTTTTTAAAGGTATGATATCTTTTCGTTGCACAGTGTTGTGTTGTATCTGGCATCTTTGGAGGCAAAGTTTCTTGTGGTCTGTTCATTTTGCCTCTGAAAATGCCAGCCACAGCTACCATTAAAACATTGGGAAATCTGTTCTGTAGATCACAAAAATCTGAACCCCAAAACTGCCCAAGAGACTCTGCAGTGAAACATACACTAGGCTTTATTTTTTTACCTTATCTAGAATTTCTCTTTATGACTGCTACTAAATCACAAAAGCAAACCTACAGTCAGTATATCTCCATTTCACATTTAACTGCTTTTCTGATATAACTCTCAACACTGGGAGCTGGAAGTTGTCTCAGTTATCGGTATTTTGCTTTTATCTATTTCTCCATTGAGATTTTTGGTGTGTCGGTATCTGTTTAGGCAAGATGGTCAATTAAATTGGAAGATGGTGTTTATAAGATCTCCAGAGGATAGGAAATGCTGCTTTATTATATATGCATTATACTCTTCATCTGTCCACCTCAGCAGTTTTTAATCCAAGGAGTTAGCATAATAGCTTTTCTCACACAAAATTTCTTATCAGTATGAGGTGGGGCTGAGATATGCTGAAGCATGCAAGGTTATAGAAAAGAAATATTATTCTGACGAGTGTAGAGAATTGAGTGGAATTTGGACCAGAATCCTATAATCTTAGATTCAGCATACTACCCACTGCAAAACATTTACTCCCTAATATTTAATGGAATAGTGACAATATTTCCATATGTTTTTTTAATTAGGTTATTCAGCTGATCGTATGGCAATTAAGATTGGACCGGGAGGGAGAGTATTAGGGAACCATAAAGTTTTAGGCTGCACTAAGAATAAGAATGTTTTGTCCTATTGTGCCAAATTACAAGGATATATTCATGTAGTCATCAGGAATCAAGTTCAATCTGAGCGACTTCCAAGGTTTTGTTAAATGAAGGAAGTACAAAAGTCAGCTGGGCTAAGCTGTAGGGAAATAGAAATATTTCGGCAGATGGAATGACATTGGTGGATGGCAAGATAATAGCATTCATTAGTAATGGGATAGGAAAAAAGGGGAATTGGACTACCTGGGAAGGGGGAGATTTGGGAGACATGCTTGGTAATAGTCACAAAGGTCTTTTGATGTTTAATCTGCAATTTTACCTGCATTACAAATCAAGAATATTCAGGGAAGATTTTGTTCTTTCATTTTCTTTCTTTTATTCTTAGGCCTGCTACCATCCATAGCATCAGATTAAAAAAAAGCCAGACTTCTCTTTGTTCATATGACATTCTTTTGGAAAAGAAAAGAGTGAGATCAAAGAAAAGATCGTTGCTATGCCAATTGTATTTGCCTTGTTGGAAGATCCCTGGAATTGCTAGGTTGATAGAGAGCTGAAAATTCTGTCTCTTGTCCTTTCAGATTTGCTCTATTGCCTCAAAACATTTAAGCACAATGAGGTACACATATTAGTTCTAAGTAGCCATTTTATCTCCCTCTCATCATTCCAAATGCGATCAGAATTAAGAAATGAAGTAAACTATGTACGTTTCTCAGGTTTATAGATATCCCTGGATTGTTCTTGGATAAGTAAAGAGAATAAGCAACATGTTGGAGTTATATGATGGACAGTTCTGCAGGACAATTTACATTTTGGCTTCCTGTTACTGAAAAAAAACCCAGTTGAATAGAACTTCAGCCTTCCACTTGAATTATATTTGGGAGAAGTTGCAGGACTGACAAATGTGTTTCCTTAGAAAACCCAGGATGGTAGAGTTGCATAAGACTCCAGGTACATTAATACAACAAGGGCATTGCATCATTGGTAATTTGAATTGTAAAGTCTTTGTGTATTTCCCCACCTCTTCTTTACTTCAATATAATTTGCTTATACTTTTCCAAAAAATCAGATAATATTTTTTCCAGTTCCCAATTTCTAACCTGTAGCATTTGAAAGATGGAGTTGTTTCTATTTCTTGTTCAACCTGTTAATCTGTTGTGTTTAAAGAAATAAAAGCAGCAAGGAAGATGGAAAAAACAATTAACCCCAGCTGGAGCCCAATTAAACTTCACAAATCATATATAGTAGATCCATAGAAAGTGAACACGTCCTGTAGCATAGCTGCTTCATTCCCAGTTTTGAGGTCTGAATAATAGAACCACACTTGTTATATGGTTTTCTTTTCCTTCAAATAACTACTAAATGTTATGTGGTAGCTAAGTCATCTAGTTCATTTTATAGGTGTTGTGCTTATAGTTCTCTAGTCAGCACCTGGGATTTCTGGGAATGATAGTTCCTGCACATCTGTATGACACCTGCTAGTTACGGTAATATATGTTTTCTAGATCATCAGAATTAAACACCCTGTGCTGAGTTATAATGTCTTCTATAGGCTATTCAGGTCAGGTTAGTTATTTTTGCATTTCCATTGGGAAGAATCTGAGGTCCTGGTTTCAACTGAATTATAAACCAAGTTAAATTCCACATTATATTAACAGGTCAATCCTGGATGTAATAAGGTACTTGCCCTGGAAATGCTTTGAAATGAGCATGGGTCTATTTATATCAGCTCCCATAGAGTTAAAGTTCAGCATTTTTAGATGGTAGAAGATTGGGGAAAGAAACCCAGCACATGTAGGGCAAAAGCAACAGCTTCATTTGGAACAGTGATATAACTGGCTTCTTGACGATATTTTTCCACCAGACTAGTGGAATTTTTGCTAACAGCCTTAACAGAATAAGATGGTATCATTTCTCTGAACTTTTACACTTTGCCTTGGGGACCTTTGCAGAAAGGCAATTTACAAATGTAATGATGAAGCAAATCCAGAAGGTGGATTACAAATAAATAGGTGGGATTATTTATATCTCCCTTTGAAAGCCTGCACAGAGGGAAGCTAATGTATAATTCAGAAAGTTTTTAAGTTATCATTCTTCTTAAAGTAGTACTTGCTTTCAAGAAGCAAGAGGAACTTCTGATTGTGTGATGGAATACCCAGAACATAAGCAATAGCCTGCATGTACTATAATAGGAATAGTAGCCTTGAGCTTCTGAAATGTTGCTAATTGAAATCTTGCAATTTTAATTTAACTAAATTAGACGGACGGAATGTCACTTGCCCAGTCCTCAGACACCACTGTCCTTAAGCTTAAAAAAAACACTGTGGTAGATACTTTTTCAGCTTGCTTATATTCAAAGAGTAACTAGATTAATTGAAAAATATGTAGAATCTGGAGGATTTCATTAGAATCTGTTAGTGAGTTTTGATCTGTCATGTTTTGCAGTTTTTCCTGGGATATGCTAGTTATTGTTTTCAATAATCCTGCAGAATAGATTGATTAAACTGGATTCCTATTTTGCATGAAGTGGTTTACTGTGTTATAAAATTTTGGTAGCCTAGCACAATACAAAACATCAGGCCCCCTACCTAGACAATCTATTGTGTAAATTACAGTAAATATTTCATTTATTTAGTATTCATTCTAAATACTTCCTTACATGTTTGACAGATTTTTTATTTTTTTATTTATTTTAATTCCATTTATATCCCGCCCTTCTCCGAAGACTCAGGGCGGCTTACAAACTTAGCAGTAGCATTCTTTCTATGTATATGCCTGCTTATTAGGGCTTTCACACACACCTCCAAGCGGCATTATTACAAAGTCAGCTTAATTGCCCCCAACAATCTGGGTCCTCATTTTACCTACCTCGGAAGGATGGAAGGCTGAGTCAACTTTGAGCCTGGTGGGATGCGAACCTGCACTAATTGCAGGCAGCTGGTGTTACTTAAGGAGGCATTAGCCCACTGCTCCACCAAGGAGCAGATGACTTTTGAACATTTTTCAGCACAATAACATTTTTTTTAAAAAAATGTGATTGGTCTGTGGGCCCTAACCTTTGGTGCACATATAGAACAATTTGTAGTGGCTTATTTAAAAAGTGTACCTATTTTACACTTATATTACCTATATTAACAAATAATGGCCTATTTACACACTACGGCTCAACACAATGAGCCAGGTAAAGTATTGCCTCCAAGACTTCAGATATGCTTTATATCTAAGTAGGTGTTATAAAATAAATACTTTAAAAACTTGATATTAGCAGAAAAGATGATGTATTCTGTGCCTTTTGTCATTACAGGTAATCCCCAAGTTACAAGCATTCACTTAACACTCGTTTGAAGTTACATAATAAGCGCCCCTAGTGCTTATGAGCAAGTCCTGAAATTATGAATATTGCAGCAACATGGCAGTCATTCGCCCTTACGAGCGATTGCAGAGCTTCTGCAATATTCACCCTAGTTATTCCTTCCCTTCCCACCCCTGCCCTGGGTCTCCCTAGGCACCAGGCGTTCAATACTTCACTTTCTTGGCTGATCCAGGCCTTCGGTGCATTTGCAGAGAATGGAGGCCTAAAGTAACGCAAGATCATGTGAGATCATGGGGCAACATTTCACGCTACTGATCTCCTGTGATCTCATGGTACTTTAGTCCTCTGCTCTCTGCAACACAGAACAGAACTGAAGCTGGGGGATGCTTCTGCTTGCCTCTGGAGGCTGGATTGGGATGCTGGAGGCCTTTTCCAGGCTGCTGGATCTGAGGCCAGAGGATGCTTCCGCAGCCCTCCAGTGACCTGATCCGTGTGCCGGAGACCTTTTCCATGCTGCTGCCACCCGGATCTGAGGCTGGGAGATGCTTCCACAGCCCTCTGGTGGCCCACTTCCAGGTGGCAGTAGCCTGGAGAAGGCCTCCAGCGCCTGGATCGGGCCACCAGAGGGCCACAAAAGCATCCCCCGACCTTAGATCCAGCAGGAACCGTGGCAGAGAGGACAGATCTTTTCAAGATAAGTCTGGCCCGGCAAGAAAGGAGGGAGAAGTTTTAGGTGTTTTAGTGGTTCGGGGAGACCTTGGGAGCCTGTTCCATCACTACGCCCTCCATGGCCTTCCCTATCCTGAGATACCTCATGTTCACTTAACGAACCGTGTGTGTCTTAACGAGCAAGGAAATGATCTTGTTTGAGGTATGAGATTCACTCCCACAAGTTTTTGAGTTACGAATGGAATGGGAAGGCTCCATTACACTCGTAACTCAAGGACTACCTGTATTTTATTTATTCAATTTATATGCTGCCGATCAATTTATATGCTGCTAATCTCACTGTTGAGCAATTCTAGGTGGCTTCCAATGTCATAAAACATGGTATAAAACAATTAGAATATCAAAAACATTAAAAACACCAAGCATTAAAAATTGAAATATTACATTAACAAAATACAGGAGAAAAAGGGACTGATGTGTAAATTAGGTAAATACTGTCTCTTCTTCTAAACTTCTAACCACCTCCAGAATGAGATCCCCCATTGGGGCCTCAGGCCAGTTGGCACAGCCAGGTTTAGCCATTATTAGGTACTCTGCCTTTTCTCTAAGAGCTTAAGTGATTTAAATGAGCCAGTTTGGTTTAGTGGTTAAGGCATTAGGGTAGAATGCTGGAGATCATGACTTCTAGACCTGCTTTAGGCATGAAAGCCATCTGGGCGACCTTGGGCCAGTCACTTTCTCTCAACCCAACTTACCTCACAAAGTTGTTATGGGAAAAATAGAAAGAGGAAGGTGTGTTAGATATATTCACTGCCTTGTAACAACAACAACAACAGGATACAATAATAAAATAAAATTAATAAACAAATGTGGTCCAAAAAAGCTTCTTCAGCCAAGGGTAGTCTGGATCATTGGTGTCTCTGTTCCTAGATCAACACCTATTATATTAACTTTTCCATGCCATGAATAATTTATTTAAAAAAGTGATTCCATATTTGGATTTCTTCCAGTATAGTGAGGGAAAGGATATAGAATATTCATCTTGGACAGTACTGTCCCTTCTTCAATCTCTATAAAAGGATAGTAATACTTAACAGAGAGAATTTGCCTGTTTATGATTTATTTCATCTGACTGCTTAGATGAGTGCACAATCTGAATCCAGGAGATTTCACATTGATTTTATGTATTCTTCTATAACCACTTTCCAGTTGTACTGATTTATAGTAAATATATTTAAATTCAGTTTAGCAGTTTTAAGTTAGGTTTAAATGTGTTTACAAAATGGCTTCAGATATTTTTCACAACAGTTATAAGTACAAATATATTTTAATCCCTCTCTCTAAAGTTACATCACATTACTCTTTTTATAGTCTATCCTGTTTAATTATCAAAACCATGTTATAAGCTCTTTTTTCCATTTTTACTCAAAAACTCCATATCAGGTGTCAAGTCAGCAATAAATGTAGATAAATGTCTTTTTTTCTAAATTTATCTAATTTCATAAGACACTGATGTAATCTCCATGTCCCATTTATTTTTGACTCATTATTTGACTCATGATTAGTGACAAGAAAAATATATTAAATTTAGTAGCATGTTAAATTATGAAAGATAATATCTGATAGCTTAAATTGTGATGGGAATACTATTGGTAAATTAGAAGAATATGGGTGAATGGTTAAGGTTTCCACTGTTAAGATTCCCTTCCCACCTATTAATTAACAATTTATAGAAAGATTCCATTCTTTTCTCCTTCAGATAATGTGAATGATTTATGTTTTAATTCATTACAGGATTTTTAATCAGCTGATATAACCAGCTGAATGAAATACAATAGTGGAATATATATAGATTTAAAAAAAATAAAAAAGGAACAATGAACTATATCTTAATAAATCTCCCGTATCTTGAAAGAAAAAAAGTTGTTATAAAAGTGCCATTGATGGCAGGAATGGTTCAGTGGAGTTTGTCTGACTGTCTGACCATCCATCCATCCATTATATATAATTGCTCATCACACTGAAGGCAACCCTGAGTAGAACACAATAAATGGGTACAATCACATATTAAAAACAACAGATATACAAAAAACATAAAAATCACATTAAGAGTAAATATTTTAACAACAGAGATACAAATCCTAGTTGAAAAAGGCTAAAAATAGCCGGCTCAGCCTTCTAAAGCACATCTCTGGTTTCCTAGAAGCCCCAGGTCTGATAACACAACCATGTCTTGAGGGCCTTCTGGGATATCAAAAGGGGTGGAGCTGATCTAATTTTGAGGGGCAGGAATGTTCCATAAAGTGCACACCATGGCAGAGAAAGCTTGTCTACTGGTACCCACCAAATCTAGGTCTTCATTTGATGGCCCCTATAGTATGCCTACAGCATACCTCTCCTCCAGGATCTAATGGGGTGGCTGATGTAATCAGGAAGAGGCAGTTTCTCAGATAGGCTGGTCCCATTATGCTTTTTTTCTTCTTCCTTGATGTATATAAATCCTTTTTTTATTTCCCCTTCAGTAATTTTGTTTTTATTGTTACAAATTTGATGAATATATTGATGAATAGTATAGTGCTTAATTAAAAAAAAATCTTCGTTAACAATTGTCTCATTTTGATGTTTGATTTTTTTTCTTTCTTAGCATGTTGAGATTTTCAAGGTAGATAATGCACCTCATCCCATTTTTTTTGTAACATAAATCGTTATTCTTAGTTTTTAAACATGAAAGTAAAAATCACATTTGAGCCTCTGTGCAATATGTGATTGACGTCAATATGAGATAAACTAAGGAAGAGACAAAGCTGTGTACATTGCAGGTCATACTGTATAGTTTTATGTTTGCTAATTAAACTGATTTAATGAAATTGCTTTACTGTTTGTAGGGCAAGGACTTAATAAATAATATAACTGCCATGTTGAAAGAAGTCAGAGGTTTAAATCATCAGAGGACAACAGATGTTTTGTGAGATACTGGTTCTCTGCCTTAAGGAATGGAAACTTACTAGACAGATTTCATTCTGTTGCATAATATATGCTATTCCAGTCATTACAAGTCTCCTAATAATTGAAGAAGTCTTGTATAAGATTCTTAAATCTTCATAAAATATGAGCATTAATAGTAGATTATTTTGGTTTTAAGTATATTCTTACTGGGATTATGCTTTTCTATGCAGCTGTTCTCAAGATTCTCCCATGTACCATTGTTGCGTGTAGGTTTATTTAAAAATAAACAGTAATTATGGAGTTTTTTTAAAATATCACAACTAATCTATACTTTTGGTTGTTTTTTTTATTTTTTGCACTTTCTACAATAAATCTTTTTCTTCAGTTTTGCCATTAAGGTTACTGATTGTTATCTAATGGTTGTTGCAATAATGGACCTTTTTTCCTAATTACTAAGCTTAGTGCCTTATAAATAAATTTGTCAATGATTGAATTAAAGAGTTGCATCCTGCACTTCTACAGCTTCAGTTTCCTTTCCCCTCATGAATTAGCTTCAGCAGTTTCAACATAAACAACTAACTTCCATATTTTCTGTAGTAGTTGATTTATAACTCTGATTGGTAAGGCTTACATTAATTATTAATTACTGCTAAGCTTGTAAGCCGCCCTGAGTCTTCGGAGAAGGGCAGGATATAAATGGAATTAAAATAAATAAATAAATAAATAAAATAAAATTATGCATTCTTACAGTGAACAAATATAATCACATTTAATTTTAAGACACAATCGTAGTTGAAATCCAATGGCAGTGTTATATTTTTCATTGCTCAAGTAGATTATATTTGATGGAATGAAGAAATAGGTTTCTGACTTAGATTCACTGAATTTTCTCCAACTTAACACATTCAAAATGCACAGCTGGCAAGATCCTTTGGGACCATACCGGAGAACTTCTTTGAGGTCCAATACCATTTGGTATGAGGCAACATCTAGTAGACCTTCCACAAGCTTCCCTAAGCATGCAGCAAAGCCCAAATTGATCCTGAAGCTTTAATATATATATTTTTCTGCTGTTCTTGTTTAAGCATAAGTATCTTATAAAAGAGATTGATGGCTCTTACCATTAAAAATTATGAAAACATTATTAAAAAAATCTGTTTATGTATGTATTTGTGTTTGTTCTTTCAGTTAGTCCTAAACTGGGATACTAATTGTTTGCTTATATGCTATATTGCTCCTGTAGAAAAAAAAAGTAACGTATTTTCTGGCGTATAAGATGACTTTTTAACCCATGAAAATCATCTCAAAAGTTGGGGGGGTCGTCTTATACGCCCAGTCGTCTTATACGCCGGAAAATCAGTGAGCCAGGGAAGGCACACCCTCCCCTCTCACTGTGGAGGAAGCAGGGCAGGCTGGCGTCTGGCGGGAGCCGGCAGGGCAGTCCTGCGCACGCGCGCGCTCCCCGGCTGTTAAGGAGCTCTCCTTAGCAGCCGGGGACTGCGCGTGTGTGCAGGACTGCCCTGCCGGCTCCCGCCCGACACTCTTCCCTCTTGAGGCAGCATCCCCGAGGACTCATTAGGAGCCGGGGAGCGATGCTGCCTCAAGAGGGAAGAGCGTCGAGCGGGAGCCGGCAGGGCAGTCCTGCACACGCGCGCACTCCCCAGCTGCTAAGGAGTGCTCCTTAACAGCCGGGGAGCGCGCGTGTGCGCAGGACTGCCCTGCCAGCTCCTGCCAGACGCCAGCCTGCCCTGCTTCCTCCACATTGAGAGGGGAGGGCGTGCCTTCCCGGGCTCGCTGATTTTCCGGCGTATAAGATGAAAAATCTTGAAAATCATCTCAAAAGTTGGGGGGTCGTCTTATACGCCTAGTCGTCTTATACGCCGGAAAATACGGTAACAGATTAGAGAACAGAATAAATATCTATAATAATATATTCACATTGTGAGCGGACGTACTATATACGTACTGTATACGTACTATGTACATACTGTATGCGTACATACAGTAGGTAAACTAGACAGTTATAAGAGTACTGTAGGGAGCTATGCTATCTTATTCTATATCTATCTTAGAATACAAGAAGTAGTATGACCCCTACGTGATCCATATTGTGTCTGCTTGTTATCTGATAACATATGAAGTCAGTGCCATACACAGAAAGTTGATTGCAAATATTTTGACAACTGAAAATTCCTGCTGGGCTGCATTCTGAAAGATTGGTGATTGGATTGGTGACACAGACAGAGAGATCTCAGTGTAACTGGATTCTTTTTTTTTCTCATGAAGGCAATAATACTTCCCAGAATATCTCAATAAAATCTATCGTTATCATCACCCTACTATTTAGCCACAATATTTATTTAAAATACATTTCTGTGCTATTAATGTTAGCAGTGTTGTTTAAAAACGTATAGCTTTGGGGGCGGAGCCAACTGTCAGAGCGGGCGGCTGTGTGAACGGAGCTCTCTCCTCGCACAACCTCTCACCCAGTGTTCGCGGGGGCTTTTCGGAGCTTCAGGAGGTCCTGTAGGGACATCCGAAGTTGCAGGCAGCCCGGAGAACCTTCATGAGCGGCAGTTCGTGTTGAAGATCCGGAGAAAGTCTGATGCGAGCGAACCGGGGAGAAGGAGGCCAGTAATGGCCGACATGAAGATCTGACAGAGGGACGGAGCTAGCACGTAAGCAGCGGGACAACGGTAGAGCGGAGCTGACGGAGAGTGTATCCGAATATTAAATAGGAAGCGCTTGTGAAAGAGGTACTGGTTCGAAGTGGGAGCCTCACGGAGAGGGAATAAGCGGCGATAGAAGTCTTGAGGGAGGCGTTTGGCAAAAACAGCAAGGGAAAGAAAGCCGAAGACTATATGACTGTATTCTAGCTGGAGAAAAGCTACAACAGGTCAAAGTCTGAGCTTTGGAGCCTTAGAGACTGAACTCTGGATTGTCGGGCGTGGAAAGCGACCAGTTTGGTCTAGTCTGGTCTATCCTGGTAAATTTTGAATTTGTGAACTTTTGAAACTTTTGAAATTCTACTCTACTTGTCACGGGCGGCCATTTGATATAGCAATTTAGTAACTGGAGGTTTGTTTAGTGGGACACCTACTGGTCTTTGACAGCAGAGGAAGACGGAAAAGGTGCCAATTTCTGCGCCGGAAACGGGGGGGGGGGGAAAGAAGAAGAACGTGACTTTGATTATATTCATACTATAGAATTCTATTATATAAATTGCTTAGTTGGTAATAAGTATCTGGTGGTAACTGTTTTATATATCTTTTGTCATAGAGTTAAAAGGTTTATATAAGACTCAGGGTATTATACATTGATAAAACGCTGTTAAAATTGGGGAAACATGACAAGTATCTCGGGAGCAACTAAGCCTAGTGCTGGCAAAAAGGCAGCAGCACAGGGACAGGGGATGGCCTCAAGTCCCTCCAATCAGAAATCTATAGAGGATATGCTGCAAAGGGAAAGATCTAACTCGAATTCCTTTAAAGATTTACATGCCCTTTTGCAAAACCTACACGAGGCAATGGCCAAAAACCACGAGGAGATGAAGAGAGAAATAGGCCAAATAAGAAACGACACTGGTGAATTAAAGGGGAAAATCCAAGCGATAGATGATAAATTTGAAGGGATTCAACAGCAATTAGTCAAAAATGAACAAAGACTTCAAGATATGGAAGCTAGAATGGAAAAAGAGGAAAAGAGAGTAGATGATTTAAATGAAACACTCCTTCAGGCTAATAAGGAATTAGAAACAACAGTCATTTTTCTGGAAGCAGAAAAGGCTGCTCATTATCTACGCTTCCAGAACGTTCAAGAAAAAAGAGGGGAAGATCTGTTGGTCATGATGGCAGAACTGATGGCAAAGGCACTCGGTGTAGGGAAGGAGGAAATGCTGGCGGAAATTGATGAAACATACAGGGTCCAAACTAATTATGCGAGAAGGCACAACCTCCCAAAAGAAGTACATGTAAGGTTAGTTAAAAAATCAATTCGGGATGAGCTTCTGCATAGATCTAGAGAGGAACCATTAGAATTTCGGGGCCAACCAATCACCATCCTTAAACAGATACCTAAAAGGATGAGGGATCTGAGACGCGGCTATCAATTCTTAACATCCAAACTAATAAGAGAAAATGTAAACTTTAGATGGCTAACTCCAGAGGGTATTCTTGTTACGTGGCAGGATAGAAGGCATAGACTGGACACGATAGAGAAGGCAGAAGATTTTTACAAACGCCACTTCCATAGCCAAGAGGAAGTAGATTTAGAAGATCAAGATGGAAGGGAGGTAAGAGAAAGAGATACAATACGTGTGGCAATGGATGGGAAGATCTTAGCTACAGAGGATAGAAGGAACAAATCCGGTGAGTTAACAGAGAAACATGGAACTAGAGACAAGGAAGAGAGAGAGCCCCGAATCACGAGATCCACAAAAACCAGAAATAAGTAAGATGAAGGGAGGTGAGTGTAGTATTATGTCTGTGAATATTAATGGATTGAATTCGCCAGTGAAAAGGCGGAAATTTTTTAATAGGCTTATTCACCAACAATTGGATATCGTGGCAATACAAGAAGTCCATATAAAGGAACAACAAAAATATTTGTTAGTACAACCAAGAATAGGGAACCTATTCGTTTCCTTAGACCGACACAAGAAAAAGAGAGGAGTGGCACTATATGTAAACCCAAAATTGACTGCAAAACAAATTTATAACGATAAAGAGGGTAGAATACTGATAGTCGAGGTTATAATAAATCACAGGAAGGTCATGATGGTAGAGATATATGCCCCAAACCATAACCAAGAACAATTTTTCAAAACACTTCACAATAAGATATGTAGCATTGATTATGAGGAGATTTGTTTAATAGGAGATTTTAATGCTATCCTAGATATAAATTTGGATTATATGGGAAAGACGCTTAGGAAAAAGAAGAGAAGAACTCTACCGAGATCTTTTCTTAACTTGGCTGAGGAACTAAATATCCAAGATGTCTGGAGGGAAAGAAATCGTAAGGCTAGACAATATACATATTACTCCAACCGACATAACTCATGGTCTAGAATAGACATGGTATGGATGACGAAAGAAATTAGTTCAGAAATAGACGAGGTACATATAGCGACAGGTACTTGGGCAGATCACAATCCTATTAAACTTATCTGGAAAGGTTCCAAAAAAATACCCAGATGGACGCTTCAAAGAGCAATTTTAAAAGAAGACGAATTCAAATCTAAGATGGAGAGAGAACTAAGTTTTTTCTTTAAGGAAAATAAAGCTATAGACACCTCAGTACAAAACAATTGGGATACAGCTAAGGCAATGATGAGAGGGGTAGCGAGGGCATATATGGTATATAAAAATAAGGGGAAAAGACAACAACGGGAAAGATTAGAAGAGGAATATAAGAGCTTAGAAGTTACACTCCAACAAGATCCACAAAAAGAGAATATCAAGCAATCTATGGATCTGATTAAACACAAACTTAACATTCTAGACAAAGAGAAATTGGCACAACAATTGAGAAACACGAAACAAAATTTTTTTGAAAATGCAAATAAACCGGGCCGGTGGCTCGCATACAAATTGGGAAAACAAAAGGGGAAAAACTGGATTCACGAACTACGAGATGAGGAAGGGAGAATATTCCACCAGGAGGAAAAAAAAAAATTATAGCCCAGGAATTTTATGAACGTTTATACAAAGAAGATAGCCAGGCAAGTGTGGAGAAAATGGAGGAATATTTTCAAAGAGCCAAACTACCTAAGGTCACAGAAGATACCAGAAATATGTTAAACGAGGAAATTCGACTATCTGAGGTGATAAAAGCTATTAATGCACAAAAGAATAATAAAGCATCGGGACCCGACGGTCTTCCATCAGAGATTTATAAAGAATTACAAAATATCCTAGCTCAACCCCTAGTGGAGGTATTTAACGCAGTATTAGAAGGCGCAAGGACGCCTAAATCTTGGCTAGAGGCAAACATAACCCTTATTCCGAAAGATAACACAGACCATACATTAATCCAAAATTACAGACCCATATCACTTCTTAACTCGGACTACAAGATATTTACATCAATTATAGCGGAACGATTGAAACGATTTCTGAATGATTTCATACACGCAGATCAAAATGGTTTTCTCGCTAAGAGACACACTAAGCACAACATTAGAATAATATTAGATACATTGGAGTACTATGAATTACATAGCGAACAACAGATGGCATTACTTTTCTTAGACGCCCAAAAGGCATTTGACAATGTTAAATGGTCTTTTTTGTGCCAACAGCTTAGCTTTATGAATATGGGAGAAAAGTTTATAAATATAATTAGGGCAATTTATGACAATCAGGAAGCAAAAATAATTATTAATGGGGAAGCATCTAGCAAGTTTCAAATTCAAAAGGGAACACGGCAAGGCTGCCCCTTATCACCGTTGCTGTTTATATTGACTCTTGAAGTATTAACGAGAACTATAAGAAACGACCCAAAGATAAAAGGATTAACCATTAAAAAGGAAACCTTTAAATTGCAAGCTTTCGCGGACGATCTAGTTTTTATTATGGAGGATCCATGTCAGACGGGACCAAAGCTATTGGAAGAATTATCTAAATATGGTGAGGTTGCCGGACTGCGAATAAATAGAAATAAGACCAAGATGATTGTTAAAAATATGACCAATAAACAAAAAGGTAATCTGGCCGAAATCACGGATATAGAAATAGTCAAGAAAATAAAATATTTAGGGATTAACATTACGGCTAGATGCACTTCACTCAAAAAGGATAATTATGATAGTGTAGTGAATCAAATAAAAGGTGACCTGGAAAGATGGGGAAACCTAAAACTCTCATTATTGGGAAGAATCGCTGTCATTAAGATGAATATTCTGCCTAAAATCCTGTTTCTGTTTCAGAATATCCCAATTCAACTCGACTCTAAATTTTTTCGAAATTTGGATAAATTATCACTAAATTTTATTTGGCAGGGGAAAAAACCAAGAATTAAATTGAAATATTTACAAGACACGAAGGAAAATGGGGGTTTTGGATTGCCAGACTGGGAATTATATTACCACGCCGCGGCCCTGAGCTGGATTAGAGAATGGGTAATCTTGAGAAATAGAAGACTATTAACTTTAGAGGGTCACGATTTGCAATATGGCTGGCATGCTTTCCTATGGACGGAGAAACAAGGTCTTTTCTCGCATTTTCAAAGACACCGGATCAGGCAAGCGCTATTCAATACTTGGAAAAAAATTAGATCTCACAATTACACCAAAATACCGGTCTGGCTATCCACCCTTGAAGCGATAGTTTACCCAAATCTGTTTGATTTGGGTAACATAATCTCATACAAGGATATTCTGAATGAGGAGGGGGAATTGAAACTTAGGAATGAACTAGAATTACAAGGTATAAAACTCGATTGGTGGGCCTACTTACAAATCCAATCGAGATTTAGGAAGGATAAAAATGAATGGGGGATATATACCTCTGAAACAGCATTGGACAAAATATTATTGGGACCGGACTCTAAACAAATAAGGAACTTTTATAAATTACTTTTGGGATATAAGCTGTTTGAAGAGCAAGTGAAAGACCCCATGTTGACCTGGGCTAACAATTTAGGACATAACATCGACCTAGATACTTGGCAAACAATTTGGGATAGGAATAAAAGGATAACACTGGCCTCATCGTATAAAGAAAATTTATTTAAAATGTTTTACCGATGGCATCTTCCCCCAGCCCGCTTAGCAAAAATGTACACAACAGCATCTCCCAAATGTTGGAAGTGTTCTGAAGAGATAGGCACATACTTCCACACGTGGTGGTCTTGCAGTAAAACACAAAAATTTTGGAGAATGATTTGGATTTGGCTGAAAGAAATATTGAAACAAGATCTGGAGTTTAGTCCAGAACTTTTCTTGTTGGGAATCACGAAAGAGAAATATCCTAAAGATGTGCTATACTTAACGATCCATATTATCACAGCAGCTAGAATATCATTTGCGCAAAAATGGAAAAAGAATGAGATCCCAGGACAAAAAGAGGTTATTAGGAAAATTTGGGATTGCGCTGAAATGGACAAATTAACTTTGGAATTAAAGAATAAAGATCAATCAGACTATTATAGAATTTGGAACAAATTGTATCTTTGGATGGATAAAAAGAAAGGTCTCTATTAGGTTTTACAGACTAGCTCACTGTTTTAAATATCGTGGTATTTCACCGATTTGTAATCTAAGTGTATTTAAGTGTATTTTTGATGTACATATATACATGTATATATATATATTTAAACATTGTAGACAAAAAGGTTTGTCAGCTCGCTGGTACTGTGTCCAATGTTTTTAAATAATAAATTTAATAAAAATTTTTAAAAAAAAATTAAAAAAAAATAAAATAAAAACGTATAGCTTTGTGGAATTGAACAGACTGGTAAATATACCCATGACATGACTTATTTGCAGATTATGAAGCACTTTTTCAAATGCTGTCTCATAGTCACCCTCACATATACAGTGAGTTAGACCATGCCTTGCTGAACTAAACTGGCTATTTAGGGATTATAGGGATCAGATGATAATTTTATAGCTAGTTGTTAACCAAATGCCTTTGCAAAAGGCTGGGAATCCCAGTAGTTGTAGTTATGATGGAGCATGTATAATTTTCTTTGGCTGTACTAAGATTCTTTCTGAATCTACACTAGAGTTCTCTATTTCTGCATCAAAATAGGAATTGTGTACTCAAGTGTTCCAAGGAACACAACAAAAATCTTATTGTACTCTAGATTCCTGCTATATGATGGCATAAAACGTTCTGCATATTGTGGCAAAGTTCTAATCCAATTCTTCCCTTCCGTGTATATGTACTGAAGAAGAAAATATAGATCTATTTTTAGAGGTGATGATTTACACAGAAGCATTCTTGTTGTAAATATTCAGATTGCAATATCAAACTGCACTAAGTATTATTGGAACTCTTCTAGCTACTGTATGTGGCAGGAAAAACAAAATGGATGTGATTCTTTGTGAATGTTTATGCATGGATAAAGAACATTGGATTATATAGCATATTTCAGAATTTTCTTTAAGAAAGGATTTATCACAGATTTATAAGAATGAATAAACTCTAAAGCCACTCAGGGTCAGTTGGTTGAATTGGGTGACTATGGAAATTGAATAAATAAATAGAAACAAATAAAGAATATAACATTTGGCAGTTTCTTTCAGTAGGTTTTATAGCTGCTTTGCTGTTTTGTTTTCTTTGGATATTGTGTAGATCAGTATTTTTGCATTGACTACAAATTAAACCTATACAACAAAATAACCTTATTAGGGGTTTGTTATATAGGTTACACTATATGATCTCCCATGTTTGCCTTATCTAGCTGATGTTCTTTGAATGATATTTGGGGTTATAATTTGGAGTAATGACAAGGGTGAATATTTGTAAGAGAGAAGCCTTTGTGTGTATAGTATGAGTGCACTGGAAGCCACTTTGCTCTGCCACTATAAACATTTTTGTTAAGTATGTACAGGTAATCCTTGTTTAACGTCCCTTTCATTCAATGACTGTTCAAAGTTACTTACAATGAGTTCTCATAGTTAAGGCCATCATAGTTACCCTATGGTCATGTGATTGCAATCCAGGTGCATGCAGCAAATTTTCTTTTTGGATTCACCTTTTGAAAGAATGTCATTTGCTTTTTGAAGAAAAACTTCATAATCATTTGTTTTTCATAAATAAGGTGTGTTTTTTAATATTTTTTCTAGACATTCTTGTGGTATCCACCTAGCTTAAAATAATTTAAATAAATAAATAGCTGTTGGCATTCTTCAGGCTATAAATCCCTGGTATTATCTTTATGTACAAAATGACTTTGGGCTCAAGAGTCTCTTAGTAAAATATTTGTAGGAAACTGTAGCCCAATGTTTGTTTTTAAGTTTGATTTACTGGTTAAAAAGGGCATCTGGAAGTTGGTGTATCAATGGTTGTAGTCAATGGAGAGTTAGAGGCAATTCACAATTCTGTAAATATTTTATTGGCCACGCCCATATTGTCAGCCGTGAAAAATAAGAAATTCATTCATGTTTTGCTTTGTCATTTCCTTCAAATACAGAACACAAATTCCTTTGTATCTGCAGAATAGCATAGATAATTATTTTGTTCCAGAAATTCTGAAGAAGGCCGAAATGTATTCCTTGCTTCCTGGCCCACAAACAATTTCCATTCTGTACACATACTTCCATTTAGCACTGACCATTCTAATATTCACAACAGAGAACTATTTCTGAGTTTTCTTGAAGATAAACTTGCCTCATGAATTTTCGTTAGGCACATTAATTCTGATGATTCCATGTATTTGTACCACTACAATTGCCATGTTTTAAAACAGAATATCTGACTTACTACTGAAGAACCTGTGGGCAAGATCTGTATATAGTAGTGTGACCTCACTATTCATATGGCAATGATTCATATGGCTGCCTTAGGAATAAGAATCTCATAATAACAAAGTTATTGTTTGATTACAGTCATTTTAAACTCCCAGGAAAACAGTTTCTCTTGGCCAGTAGGAATCATGTGTGCATTTAAAAAGATTAAATGCTTTGTTCCACATCAGAAATGGGCTTCTCTGAGTAGTTTCTTTGGTTCTTATTCAGACTGAAAGTGACAGCCCTGTAAAATTAAAACCTTCATTTACTTCTAATGTCTCTAGTAAATGTTCTACTTTCAAACTTGAAAGTGCAAATTTGGCTATAAAACAGCCCTATTCGTTTTTCACTCACAAGCTCAGTGATTTAAGGTAGATGGCTCTTAAGCATTGCTAAGCAACATACATGTCTATTGTTTGCCCAGAGCTATCAATATGAATTATGAACTATTAACTTATATGGGCAGGATATTTTTACAAGCCTGTCAGAGGAGTAATTGCATCCAGGATGCTTAATATTCTGTACAGAAAAATAGTACGTTGTATAAACGCAGGCCTGGGTTAGTTTGATTTCTTTGTCACGTTCCAAGTATTGACCAATGTGAATATGTGTCTTTCAGCTTTAGTCGTACTTTTGAGTGTTCTGTAACTCAGATTCCACCCCCCCTCCCAAATCACAGCTAAGGGAGCACTCTTGCAAATCAACTTCATGGATGAAAATTTAAAGCTGGGAAGACAAGTATACAAGATTGTATACTGAAGATATATTGACATTCCAAACCAGCACAACTGGGTGTGTACAGAGATACTAAATGCAAACCAAACTGCGGATAATCCTCAACTTATGACCCTTTACTTAATGATTGTTCTCAATTACAACGGGTCGTGACTAATGCTTTACGGCCAATAAAGCCACTGTAAAATGTGTGTGTGAGAGAGAAATGGTCATATGACTATATGTTGTGACTCAGGGCCAGCCTGTGGGTCCGACAGCCAGCTCCGAGGTATCGGATGACTCAGATGTGGGGGAGGAGGGAAACGAACCGGCTGATGATGATTTGGAGGCTTTGCAGAGTCCTCAGCCGGGGACCTCTTCTCAGCTGCGTGAGCCCGAGAGTGCGGAGGAAGATGACCCACAGCTGGCCCTGTTCAAGGACGCCCGACGCAGGAGGCAGTCGAGCAGGAACAAACAAAGAAAGGCTGTGAGACTCCTCGGGAGGAGGCACAGGGAGACCACGCCCTGAGCTCTCTATAAAAGGAGTGTTTGGGGAGGGGCTGGTTGCTGAAAGCAACTTTTCCGCTTGAGAAGACAAGCTCTAGTGTTTTTGTTAACTGCGTAATTAAATCTTGGCAGAAGCCTTTTAGCCTTGGATGCTCTCCAGTCTCTTCTTTTTGAATAGGGGTTTGTTAGAAGAGGGCTGGTTCAGAACACTATATTTTGAGTGCTTGGCAACTGGCTCACCTTTAAAACCTGTTATAGTTCCCTATGGTCACATGACTATGATTTGTGCATCTAGGCCTAGTGGTCTGTAAACCAGGGCCATGTGAGAAGGATTACTGAAATACCAAATCTTGAATGTTTGCTGAGATACATTGCTATTCATTTTACTAGACAATTTCATTGTATGAAAAGTATTTTGAGGCCTCCCAACTGTTTTTTCGGTATGACAGATGATATATAATTTATTAATATACATAATAAGTTAAATTATACACCCAAGGTGTGATTATTGTGAGAGACAGTTTGGGGAGTGGCTAGAAATTGGGAGACCATGAGTTCTAGTCCTGCACAAAGTCAGCTGCGGGATCTTTGGGTTTTCCCTTTCCCTCAGCCCTAGGAAAGAGGCACTGGCAACCCACTTTTGAAAAACCTTGCCAAGAAAACAATAACAAAATGATTACTGTAGCTGATCATTCTTATAGCCACCATAAATCCTTTCAGTAACATGGTGGGGTTTTTTTTTGCTTCAGAACAAGGAAATATCCTGTCATGAAGTCAGCTACAGCTTCAAAGTTCAAACATGAATTCCACCAGTTATGAATGGCAGAATGAGTAGACATGGGCCTTGTTATGCAATCTACATCATGATTACAGATATTTCTTGTGTATCATAGAAGAGTGGATCCATCTAGTTTCTGAAACATATTGCCAAAATTATGCATCTTAACATGTCTAGACAGTGAAGGGTCTGTTCGTTTCATATGCTACTTTTTCTACAACTGCCTCAGATAAATCTTTATCACATAAGTACAGTTTTTCCCCCTCATTTGATTACCATGGCAAACTATTTTAAAATACGAATAACCATTGTTAATTGATTAAATCATGCCTAACCTACCTGTGTGAACCAAATGTGTATGTAGATGTTCATGCATAATCTTGTAAACTCAGAGAACTTGGTTTGCATTGAGTTCATAAATATGTCTAAATTGGCTTAATAATACAGTAGTTAACTAAATGAGACCAGGTTGCTTTTTAGCTCATTTTGCTTATGTTAGAAAGAAAGAAATGTAGAGAGGAAAGCAGTGCATTGCAGGGAAGTCCTCTATGGCTATGAGTGAATAAACGTCAGAGTGCAACAACTACTGTCTTACATAGATGCTAATCAGCAAATGGACAAGTAGAATTAATATTGAAAATTTAACCAACAACTGATTATAGAGCTATATTCTACTTTTACTACTGTTTTTTTCCCCTTTTCTTTTCATGCTGTGCTGTGAAACATTCTTCTGACTGGGAAAAGTGTTGTCTGGTACTAAATTTTATCCAAACATCTCTAATTTTATCAAGATAGTATGCTGTATAATAGAGGACAAATGGAAAGCCTGTCATTTTGGCAATATTACAGTTCCATTTCTTTTTGGAGGACAGATTATTTATTATTTATTAATATTTTATTAATTTTTATAGGATTAGGGAACGGGTTAGGGTTGTGGTTGGGCCGAGGATTTTTAAAAATAACATTTATTTATTTATTTGATTTCTTTGCCACCCATCTCGCCTCAAGATGATTCTGGGTGACTTAAATAATTAAAAGTTTAAAACTGCAAAACATAAATGTTTATAAAAACAATGAAATAGAATTCCAATCAAAAGTAAAATTAGGGTTAAAAGAAGGGGAGGGAGGGAGCAGGATGCATAGGGGGAGGTGGGATTTTGCCTTAACCCATCAATCACCACCTGCATGATACTCCCTCTTGGGGCCCCAAGCCAGCTGGCCCCAAGTCAGGTTTTTAGGCCCTCATGCAAGATCAGAAGGGTCAGAGTGGATCTCAGTTCCAGGAATATGAAGGTAGGAGTCATGACAGGATAGGCTCTTCTCCTTGACCCCTGCCAGCTGGAATTCCTCGACTGATGGAGCCTGCAGCATGCCTCTTCTACTGGCAGTGCTGGGGCAGGCCAGTCCCAGTGGGGTGAGATGGTTCCTCAAGTCACCTGGAGTCATGCGATGTAGGCCTTTATATTGAAAAGGAGGTGAACTTCAATACTTTGTCTTGTCTTTGAAGCTTTTCATTGTGCACTTGGCTTTTCATGATATCCTATGCAACAGTGGATTTAATGTGAAATGGCATGTTGTTGTTTTTACATGTTCATATAGGCACTCTGTTTGTGAGGGGGAGATGCAGCAAGCAGCCACGTAGAAAAACTAAATAAGAAGGCATTGTTAAAGGGAAGATCTTAAATGCAGACTTCATTAACTCATATATACATTTCCCCAGTTCTTTTCACATAGGTTTATATATTTAACAGACTACATTTGCCTAGTTTTCTCCTGGCACTTGGCAATAAAACAGTTCTCATAATAGCTGTTTATTTCATAAGGCAAAAGGGGCCTCTTTTCATGGTTTTCTTTGAGCTATCCCAACTCACTTTTATCTAACCTTTAAATAACTCTATCTCATAACTATACAAATATCTTTTTTTAAAAAAAAAACACCTGATTTCCCTTTCAACTAAAGACAAATGACAAAAAAGCTCTAACTGTCCCAAGGCAGAGGTAAGTATATGAGGTTGTCTGAGCAGATCCCTTAGCTTTTTACTCATTGCATTTTTAGCTGACATTTTACATTTTAGTATTCTGTATCTCAGCAGCTTCTTGATAGCTCTAACCCTGAGGCCAAGAGACGTTATTTCCAAAATTGGAATGACACTTTTTTTAACCCTTCTCAGCTAATCATTAGAGGCTGCTGGGGAGGGATGCTTGTCTGTGTTGTTTTATAATGTAGGCTACAGAGGGACATTTTCAAACCTTATGGAAAGTAGCATACTACTACATGGAGAGTCATTTGGGGCTGAACTGAGGCCAGTAGCCTGTTTTATATCATGTAATGGCATTAGAACAATATATTTCGAGGTAGCTCAAAATACCAGCTTCAGGCACTCATTATTTGTCAAATTTCCTGTGTTAGAGTTGACTCGTTGTAGTCTAATCCCTTCTTTGTTTGAACTCTAGACATTTGAAGAGATGAGCATTGAAAAGCCTTTCAAAATCACCCTGTGATCAGAAAGCTATTTAATTGAACCTTTAAGCACCATTTTTATTATTATTATTTCTTTAGTGGCATTATATATATATTATTTTATATCTCATTGGATGCCCGGGAAGAAGACTTCAGTGTATCTTCAGGTATCTTGTGCTTCTTAACCACTGGTATATCCCAGCATTTCAAGGAATTGCAACAAAGACTGATTTTATCTAAGCCAACATGATATCCTCAGAAGATGAATCTACTGTAAAGAGCCTTGATGGATTCCTAGTGGGAGCTACATTTGGAATTAGGAAGCAGTAGGATTTCTTAGTAACTTGGCCAACAAATTCAAGACAGAGCTATGTGAGAGAGATACAAGACACAATATCTCTCAATTGTTAAGAAACTCTTTGGATTACATCACAACATCTCTGTCTTAGAAAACAGCAATAAAGCAAGCATACAGTACTGGTTCCCCTGTAGTACCTTTGTAAAGCTTTGTAGTCTAGGGGGAAATTGCTAGCTGCTCTACCCAACATGAATGTCACAAGACTCTTCAAATTTGCTCATTAGAGGGAGGCTGGATGGGAGTGCGCATGTAAGAGAAAGTGCCAGCCATGAGGCCTCAAGAGGTATGATGGGGGTTAAGTGGTTTTAGAGGAGTTAAGTCTTAAAATACAGTCTTTTACTTTCAAGAATCACTGAAGTGCTCCAATCAAGGGACCTGCTGAACTAGAACATTATCCATTACTCCACGCCTAAACAAAAACTAAAGCTAAACAATTGTGAAATTTCATTTCTTATATTTCTTATATTTTGTAGAGGATTTATATTACTAGCCAGATGATAAAACACGAGTATCTGTTATTAAATAGTTTATGACTTCTCAATATTCATAATATAATAGGGACAACAAGTAATTCTCATTTAGCAACCATACATAGGACAAACAACTCCATCACTAAGCAACACTGTTATTAAGCAAAACATTACATGAACATTACATCACTTCTGCTGCCACTGTTAAGCAAATCACTTGTGGTCATTAAGCAAGACTTTGTGTGACCACAACTGGTGATTTTATTGCCAGGTTCTCCATTAGTTCTGCTTGCCAGAAGCCATTGTAAAGCAAGCAAATGCTGATTACATGGCCACAGGATGCTGTGATGGATGTAATTAACCCCCAGTTGCAAAACACCCAAATGGCAATCATGATCTGGCGGACACAGAAAAATGCAAATATGAAAACTGATCATCACGTTATTTTTCCATTACCATAATATCTTCAGACAGTCATTAAACAGGGATGTTGTTAAGCAAGGTCTACCTGTATGCACTTAATACCGGCAAGAAGTTTAGGGCAACTCCACTAAGGCAAAAGAATTTAAAATCCCATCAAATCTTGATGAGATCTTTGTCAACTGTGCATAGCCTGATGAATGATTGAACACGGAAAACAGAACTATTTTTGTTTTCCCCCCAAATATTTTTATTGCAGCAGAGTGAATCATATTTCAGTAAACAGGTAGGAAGAATATTTCCAGACAATAAAACTGCTGGGAAGTAGGAATGAAAATGCATAAAAGCCAGTCACCTTATCCACTGCATCAGAAAAGAAAGCATAAATGCAGTCTAAAAATGAATATAACAGAAGTGTTAATGCTATTAAAAATATTTTTCACTGAATGTAGAGAGTTGCTGACAAGTCAATATTTTTTATTTTATTTTATTTTATTTTTACTTTTTGTCACCCTTAAAGATTCTCAGCATCCAGTTAGGAATTAGTTACACCATACTAAACAGTGCAGTTGCTGAAAATAGGTTGAAAAACATTGAAGAAATATTCCTGGTTCAGGAATCAGCCTAAAGAATTATATGGCTTTTGACTCAGACAGCACCTTATAATGATTGGCAAGAATAACGGAGTTCTGACACTTCTGCAGAAGAAATCAAATAAAAAAAATTGATGCTGACTGTATATGCCGTTTAGCATGTATAGTAGAAAAGTACGGGGCCAAGATGCTTTCCTCTGATAAATGGTTTTTATCATTTTGTCTTCTGTTCTTTTGAAACATCAGGAAACTTGATTTAACTTGATGATTAAGTTTACCAAACTCAGTTGAAAGGGTACTATATACTTAGGGTGATTCTGAATGCAATTTCTAACTAGATTGGGCTGCTGATGATTTTTTTTTCCAAAAATGCCACAAAACAGATAAATTACCTGAAACAAGACAGGCTGGACTAGCGAATATTACATAAACTGTAGGTACTGTTTCTGCACGCAATTGTGTCTTATTGCAAAAGCTTCAGTGTTTCATAGATTGTATTCTATCATAGCCTGATGAAGCTGTCTATATCCTGAGAACAAGATGATGGGAAAAAGATTTCAGAAGTCAGACTAAGCTTGATGTATGTTTCTTTATTTGGATGACATTGAAACTTACTATTTTTGGCCTTAACTCTTTTAACTCCCATCTTCCCTACAACTTTGTGGTATAGACAATACAATTTATGAATTTAATGAGTAACAAATCACGGTTAAGATTTTTTCAAAATTTGTATATTTATTGTGTTTTGCTTGTTGGATTTGGTATGTTTTTCTTCTATGTGCATTCTTTTTGATAGGAGCAGTTCAGTAAAACTATTGATGTTGCCCGCTATTGCAGCTCCATAATCTGAGGCAGTGATAAGGAATTGGGCATATTTAGTGACAAGCTGTATACATTTTTGGTACTTATGGTACTCTTGTTTTGTTTAATGAATAAAAATGGGGAAAAATCTCATTTTTGTTCCTGCAAGAGTATTTCCTCATTAGTTTAAATGCACCAAATTAACTTTCCAACAATAATCCTTGAAGTTTCTTGTACAACTCTTTGATTTGCTTATGATGGTCTGTGAGATTTGGATATAAGTGCTGTCAATGAAATTTCTGAGACAGCCTCTGGAATGTGGAGTGGGATAATGAGAGCAAGTTAACTGTCAAATTGTCAGAAAAGGAGTATTTTATGGTTGTAAATAGAACTCTAATTTTAGCTAGGAACCTTCTGGGTGTGGGACAGTGTAGTTTCTGAAGGACCAGGCTCATAAATTGTGGCCAGGTTTAATTATTTGCATGCAATGGTCATTAACAAATATGCCCATTTCTATTATTGTAGCAGCTTTGCTCTCAGTGTTCATTCCTTTAACATGACTAGATGAAGGTGTAATATATTCTGAATGTGGAATAACCACAAAGACTGTTTTGAAATGGTGTCTCCACACATAATGACCAAATGTTTAAAAGTGTGGCTGATCAATAGTTTAATTCCAAGGTATCCTTCATTCAGCATTTAGATACAATTCAGAGTGCTGGTGTCAAGTTTCCGACGTATGGGCTTTTCAACTGACTCTGAGGCATTGTTTACCTTAAAAGTCCTTTATTAGCCTAATACACCGGCAAATGCTTGCTCGAAGGAAGCTGGAATCTGAAATCTCCGCCCCTTGCATAATATATTAAAACACAATTCTCCACCTTTCTAATTTTGTCATTAATCATATTCTCCAATTAATTTAAAGAATCAGTTTCCCTTCCCTTAGAAAACCCGCCAAGGTCTTATCTTCTCTAGTTAGAGATGGCCTTGAAAGGTGCAATCCTACTCGTCCCTCCTCCCAATGTTAAACTAAATCTCTTAAAGCAATACACAAGTTTAAAATATGAAATGGCTACTTCTTCATCTTTTCTCAAGCAATAACATTTGATGTTAGCAGTGTTGACATCCGGCTTCCCTTACAAAAAGGACAGATCCTGTAATGTAAACAAAACACAAGTTAGGAACTGGCTTTTGGTTTGTTGCGGTGTTTCTCATAAAACCTTTTGATAAGTCTGTCAGCTTTCACATCAGTAGATTTCACCCAAATGGCTTCAGACAATGGGTATCCCTTCCATTGTACTAGGTATTGCAATTTTCCCTTAAAGATTCTAGAGTCAAGAATACGTTTCACTTCATAATGGGTCTGACCTGCTACCACGAGGGGTCCAGGTGCTTTCTTAGGGGGAGGTCTTAAAGTGGAGGTTCGAAAAGGTTTCAGCAAGCTACAATGGAAGACCGGGTGAATTTTCCCCAAAAGTCTGGGTAGTTTCAATTTTACTGTGACCCAATTTCTTATTGGGTAGTTTAAGGCGTAAGTATTTGGTTGACAAATAGACCTTTTCCCCAACTTAGAATGTTCTTTGGGGAGCTCTTTTTGTCAGCTTGCTCAAAGGTCTTTTTTGTCTCAAAGGTCTTTTTTAAGGCCACCTTTGTATTTTTCCAAACTTCTTCCCAACCCCTCACCAAATGATCAAGAGTCTGGGAAGCGGAGGGTAACTGAGGGTATTCAGGTATGGGGTTGAATTCTTTCCCTGTGGCTACATGGAAAGGAGTGTAGCCGGTGCTGCTATGTACTGAATTATTGTACGCTACCTCTGCAAAAGAGAGGAGGTCGGTCCAGTTTGTTTGTTGGTAAGAGATGTAGCATCTAAGGTATTGTTCCACAATTTTGTTGGTGGATTCTGTGGCTTCGTTAGTAGCTGGGTGAAAAGCAATTGATAGGCCTTGAGATGATCCAATTAATTTAAGAAAGTTTCTCCAAAATTTTGCTGTGAACTGCACCCCTCTGTCCGAAATTATTCGCTTAGGGGTGCCATGTAGTCGATAGATATGTTTTAGGAACAACTTGGTCAAGCGTTGAGCCAATGGAAGTCCTTTGCAGGCGATAAAGTGAGCCTGTCACAGTCCAAATGACAGTATTTACTGTCAGGTAGGTCTACTATAAAGTCCATAGCTATTTCTTCTCATGGTTGAGAAGGTTCGGCCACCGGTTGCAGTAACCCAGGGGTCTTTCCTGGGATTCTTTTCATGGTGGCACATACAGTACAGCTCTTGACATAGTTTTCTATGTCTCGTTGTAGTCCCGGCCACCAAAGTTGCCGGCGAGTGAGATGTAGAGTTTTTAGATATCCAAAATGTCCAGCCTGTTTGACATCATGGCTGTGTTTGAGGGCATTAAGACAAAGAGCTTCAGGCAAGTACAATTTCCCCCCCTTGTAAGCCAGACCATCCCTGCATGTTAGGGGGTAATTGCCTCATGAACTTCTTTGTGTTCACTTTTGTACTATGGCAATCAGGAAAGTGCATCAGCTAGGAAGTTTTTTCTTCCTGGTATGTACTTTAGAGTAAAGTACATACTGGTGCCGGGGAGCTGGCTTCAGGCAATTTTACTCCCTCCATTATGTGGGCTGGTCTTAGTTTGCTTGTGGCTATGTAAGGATTCTAGATCACCTCTTTTAACTCCACCTGTAAGTTCTGCCACTCTTTCTCTTACAGTAGCACTATTAAAATTTTCTTTGCAATGTTCTTGTTATTTTTCTCAAAGTGGTGCTTTTTTCAAGAGGGCCCAGTTTTCATTTATCTTTTTTTCTTATTTTGTTCAACTTTCTACAGGTTTTATCTACTGTAGAAATAAAATCTATCTGACATACAAATGCTTAAAGTAATTCAATAATTTGGACAATCTCTTGAGAAATTCATTAAACAAAATGGAAACATAAAACAACTTGAATTGCCATATAATACATTAGGAATTTTTAAACTTTTTTCTGGCTATGGAATTTGTTTGTTGAAAAATAAAAAATATTTAACTCCTCTTCAAGAGGCAACATTCTAATAATAGAAAGTTGGCTACATTTTAATGATTTTTTTTCCTTTTGTCAAGTTCTAAGGAAACCCTAGGGTTCCATGGAACACAATTTGAAAAATCCTGAAATAGATAATCTGACATTTTCACGCTGAGGTGTAATCTAATTTAATAGCACAAGCATTGAAATCTGAGATTTCATTCCATGTTTTTCAAAAGTTTATAGAGATTCAGTAGTTTATAGAGTGCATCAGTGGAATTAGCTATGCAGGTAGCCAGTTTCATGCACATTAAATTCAGGGAAAAGAAAATTCACCTTTTGCACAGAAAAGCTTTCAAGTATTTTTCCATGATTTTGCCCTAACACTGGAAGTTGAGGTAAATTAGCAAAAATTGCTGAAAATTGCTCATAACAATCATCCACCTGTTTACGAATTACCAAGAATCAAACATGCAATATAAAAAACCTCCCTGAAAATCCCCAAATCAATTGAAATCATTATTAGAACACTCAATGCAAAAATATTTTCGAAGACACTAATAATTCAAAAATGTTAAATAACTGTTTAATTTAGGAGAGGCTATGCATTTCGAAAGTAGCAGTAGTGAGAAAGCCCAAGCTTAAATGAAATGCCTGAAAGAAAATGTGTTTCTTGTGATAGTCCCAAAAGTGCTTTCTCAGGAGGCAACTGGACTATCTTGTTTTTCTTTGAAGATGTTTCACTTCTCATCCAAGAAGCTTCCTCAGCTCTGACTGGATGGTGGGGAATGGAAGGATTTATATTTGTTGCAGACAGCTGGTCATTTGCATTCTTTTAGAGCAGAGGTCCCCCAACCTTTTGGGCACCAAGGATTGGTTACCGGTTTTTCCGCGGACCACAGGGGACATGGGTTTTGTGTGCTGCCAGCATCCTGAAGATGGCATTTTGCTTGTTTGTGCGGACCGGTTGCTGGCATGCCATGGCCCAGTACCTGTCTATGGACTGGGGGTTGGGGATCCCTGTTTTAGAGAGTTATTCAGGCCATTTGGAGGTTTACCTGTGTCCTCAGGGTCAGCTGAATAGTGCAAATGTGTGTGAAGTCTTCTTGGCTGCAGGATGTTTTCTGCCCTGTGTCCCTTCACTGTTGAAGGCAAGCAGAGACTCTTGGGGATGAGTCTGTGTTATCTGCATCTCAAACTAAAGCACAAATGGTTCCTGTAGTCTGCAACCCGCTCATACTCTTGCACTGTTCAAAGGGTATCCATCCCAAAGTGCACAGCTAAATTTAGCTAGCATAATAACTGTATAGTCCCACAAACAGTCAATACCAAACTGATTATTAATAATGTTGCAACAGTCTAGTAGATTACGGAATTAATTAGAATAGAGTTTGTTCCCCAATTTTGATACAGGATCTGGTGCCCTTTAGATTTTCCAGACTATATTACCATTGTTTCAACTAATTAACCTTCTGCTGCAAAAAATGACCAGTCTAGGCCACTGTAGATAAAAACATAGCTTGCATAACAATCTTTCTATAATTGCCCTAATGTTAATAAATAAATTTCCATTTAAGTGTATAGAAACAAAAAAAAACATTTCAAAATAGAAATCCCTTTATTGAACTGACTGCATAATTATGCCTTAGAATAAGGGAAATTGACCATAGAATGAATTGTCTTTTTTGCCCTTTCAGAGTAACATTGTAGTAAATAAAACCATTTGATTAGCAAATTAAAGAAAATAAGATTTATTTATTACTTAAAAATATTTTAATTTCTTATTTTATTAAGAAATTTCTGAGGTTAAACGAAGAAGATATTTTTAAACAATTTCAATAAGTGTATATTTTGTATTATAACATTCTAGGGTATTCATATTCTTTTTCCTGTCCTTTTTATTGAAAAGTTCTGTAAATATGAAAGTCTGATTAGTAGTGATATAATTTGGGCTTTGGTTCTGGCTTCCTGGCTGAAAGCAGGAAAATTATCATGCAACAATTTTAGCACTTTGAAGATCCTCTCTCTGAGGGGTTTTTTGGTGCTCTCTGAGCTTGGTTGTCTTCTTGCAGATGTTTCACTACCCAGACTAGGTAACATAATCAGTACTAGTAAGGAATGGAGCTTGATCTCAGTTTATAGTCAGGTGGCTTGCCCTGTCAGTGTTGGTGGGATTGGTCCTGTTCTTTTCTTACTTGTTGGGTTAACCCTTACAAGCACTGATGATGTTTACCTAGTTGGATAACGAAAGGTCTGCAAGAAAACAAGCAAGATGAAAGAGCACCAAGGACCCCTCATTTAACCCCCAGCTAGAAATATTCTCCTTTATTAATCCTCTATTTGTGTTATACTCTGGTCTCTAAAATAACAGCTACTGTAGTCAAAAAAACAACATTGTGAAATGTATGATTCACTTTTCTCTGTCTCTGCTGGTGGGGGGGAGGAGGGAGGAGGCGGAACTGGATCTGTTTGCTTGAACTGAAAACTTAAATGTAAAGTGTGGAAAAGAAACATAGAATTATTATGGCACAATAGCCCTGTTAAAAATAATTAGTCCACAGTAGACCGGGAGAAAAGAACAGGACTACTGTGCTGTATAGTTCTGCCCTCTTCCTATGTTGACTGGTTTATTTAGATTTTCCCCCCACAGACACACACACATACTTGCATATTCTTCACTTTTTCAAGAGAAATTCACAAGGGTATTGTAATTGCAGAGATAAGCTCGTGAGAAGTAAAACTAGTGCCCCTTCTTTGTCTTGTATCACAGCCTCTGTATGCAAACTATATGAATGTCTACGTGGTTTGGTATACAAGGGTCATCAAAAATGTGTTGTATGACATACATTTGAGTGACTCAGCATAGCCATCCTTAAATCATTTACAAAAAATATTTAAATAGGATTAGTAAATAATCAGCATTTGTCATCAGACCGAATTATCATACACCAGGCATGTCAAACACGAGGCCCGGGGGCCGGATTTGGCCCGTGAAGTGGCTTCATGTGGCTCGCAAAGCCATCCTGGAAACAGTGAGGGAACGGCCCCCACTGCCTTGGCCCAGAGACCCTCCTTCTGCCAGAGACCCTCAGATCTGTTCCACTCCTGCCCAGACCCCCATAGGCACCCTTGATGCGAATGGTGTAGAGCTGGCCATGCCCACCCAGTAGGCCATACGCACTCTAGCCACGCCCACCCAATAGGCCACACCCACCCTGGCCATACCCACCCGGCCCCTTGAGGGCAACCACAATGCTGATGCGGCCCTTAATGAAATTGAGTTTGACACCCCTGTCATACACCAAAGCATTTCTCACGTTTTGTCTGATATCACAAATTAAGAGCCCAGTTTTGCTAATGTAATATTATACATCATTCTGCTTTATCCCTTTGATCTGTAGTGTGATTAAAAAAAACTAGTTTTGAGCCTTCAGGTTAGAAATGCCACTGGATATAGAAGATCAGTGTACATGTTCACAGGCAGCTGTTTTCTTTGATATTATCACAGATTATCTTTTCTTATCATTCTTTTCATTTTCATAAGAATTTTTAGCAGCTGATAAGGATGTTGGCTGAGACAACAATAGTTGCTGCAAACCTTATATGATTGAGATGTATTGTCCTTGAAGCTACGTAGTTTTATAACAGATTGTTTGTGCCTGATCTGCATTATTTCCAGTATGGCAGAAGACAACCTGTTAAGGCAGGGGTCGGCAACCTCGGCTCTTTTATGACTCGCGGACTGGCTCAGGAATTCTGGGAGTTGAAGTCCGCGAGTCATAAAAGAGCCGAGGTTGCCGACCCCTGTGTTAAGGAGACCAAAGAATTTCTTATCTTCAAATTCGGCATCAGTCTTCTTCAAATGCTTTGGGTAGAAAAGCCCAACAAAGCAGTTGGTTCAGAAAGTTAGGACTTAGAAATTTGTACTTAATACATCTGAAAGAGACCTGGTTGGGGAAGACTAATACATACTAGAATTACTCTCAGAATTCAAATGTTCATTTCATTCATTCTTTTCAGTTCATTCCTGTTTTTTTTCTTCATTGATTCTTTATTGATTCTTGAATAATTGAATATGACCACTAAGGTTCAAGGGAAGCTATTGGTTTGTTTTTCTCCAAACTAGGTCTCTTCTGGGTTTTACATTTTTGTAGAAGTCATGTTGCCTTGCCAAAATGGACTCATTAAGGTTATTTCTATTATTGTGCACAGTGTCTTCCTTTATGATTGATTGAGGCTTCTCAAAAACATTAAATGAAGTCTGTAGTAATGCCAATATTAGTGTACTCCATTGTGTATTTCTTTCTAGTTTTGCTGAATGACATGTTTAATTCAGTATTAAGAATTGGATAGATGAAGGTATTTTTGAAGGCATGTTATCCTTAATTTGTCCTCTCTTTACTTCATGCATCTCCATTTCACAATCTTCTTTAAATAACTATTAAGATACATTTCACCTTGTGTTGGCTCAGTTTATGATTTCTCATAGCTTGTTAGATAATTTTGGCAGCACTGGTTAATAATTACAAAGATCTTAGATTTTTTTTTAGAAAAAATGGGCACGGAATTTTGTATTTCTATTATTGTTGATGAACTGTATAATCTACAGCAATGTTCTATAACTCCTCGTCTCCTACTTCTACGACATAGTATTTGTAGGGCAGACCTAGCTTTTTACTGAGATTACTGTTTTCTTGGCAAAGTCTTTGGGTTTGTAAGTATACATATATAATCTTTGTGATAATTATAAATTCTGACAATTGTAAACCATTGGCAACTATATCACTCTGCCACTAGTTCTTCCTGGGATTTTATTATATATCCCGCTTGACAGAATTCAAATATCAAGTTAGCCATTTGTGTTTGCCTATTATTATTTCTTGTCTATAAAATACTTCTTGTACTGAGACTTTCAATGGGTTCCATACAGGTAGTCCTTAACTCACAACAATTCATTTAGTGACCATTTGAAGTAACAGTGGCACTGAAAAAAGTGGCTTAGGACTGTTTTTTTTACACTTATGATCATTGCAGCATCCCCATGGTCACATGATCAAAATTCGGACATTTGGCAACTGACATGTTTATGACAGTGATCCCTTTTTGCAACCTTCTGATAAGCAGAGTCAATGGGGAATCCAGATTCACTTAGCAACCATGACAGCTGCAGCGATTCACTTAGTAACTGTGACAAGAAATGGGGCAAAACTCACTAAACAAATGTCTCACTTAGCAACAAAAAACTTTGGGCTCAATTGTCATAATTCGAAGACTACCTGTATTCTCAATATGGCATGTCCAACATAATTATTTTTAAAATCAACACTAACCCTGACTTTATCATAACATAGCCTGAGGGCTGGAGAGTCACACTTGCCTGCTTAGCAGATTCAGACCAGAATTTGCTGGTACTATTTGCAGTTTCACTACTTCAGTTTTTCATCAAAGGCTTCCTCTTCTTCTTTGTGGCATTGTTATGCCAATATTACCTCGTAGATATAGCCTTTCTGGGTAATAGCAGCCACTCACTAGATTCTAGAATCATTCTTTGCTAAGGCTGGAAGAGGCAATTTGTGAAAGAGAGAAAGGCCACATCAAAAGATGCTGACTACCCCAATTTGCTGACAAGAAATGATGAACGACAATTTTCTGTTTCAGAGGCTCACTGAACGAAACTATAGTTTGACCAAAAAGCTGTTTTTTGTTTTTTTTTAAATATGTACATCTAATTATATAATTTGCCTTTTCTTATGCATTGATTTCTTTTCTTTCTTTTAGGAGGTTGCACCTTTGAAGATGGCCCGGGCCCCTGTGATTATCATCAGGATCCCTATGATGATTTTGACTGGGTGCATGTTAGTGCTCAAGAGCCTCATTATCTCCCCCCTCAGATGCCTCTTGGTAAGTGTCCAGAGCGTTGATAAAAACAAATATTTTGTGGGATGTGACCGGATGCATGTTTTGTGCCCACTCTGAGTAACTTGAAAACTGTTCCCCAGGGAACAATATAGTAGAACGAATGGGTTGCGATAAGAATCACCTGCATTCTCCAATGAAAGAAGATATAATGTATTTAACTGGATAGGCTTCTATATCTAGCTTTACTATAAATATATGCTTAATGTACCCCACTTTAACAGAATTACAATTAAAAAAATAACCCACATCTGTATACACCAGCCCAAACCTTTTGAGCTAGCAGCACACTGACTAAAACAATTACACTGCATGCCTAGTTCAGGTTTGTTCTTCCTTTATCTTATAAAAGACACTGCAATACTTGGCAGCATAAAGATTCCACTCCTGCACTATAATTTCCCTAGTTTCCAAGATTTGCTAGTGGGGTCGTTGCTTACATTAACAAAATGGGCACTACCCATGAACAAGACCCAGGTATGGATGGGAAAAGGGGAAAAGGAGTATTGAGTGTCCAGTGAAGTGCTCTATGACCCAGAAGCTGTAATTACTGGAATACTCAGCAATAGTCTTGCTTCTTTCCAGATAATAGCACTATGAGTTGGTAAAGAGAGCCTATAACAATTTGGTGTTTTCCAGATAGCACTGGAGATCCAGCACGGTTGGAATGATTTTAAAACATTAGACTAGGACCAAACATGGTAAAGTCCAGATTCATCCTCAGCCGTGGAAGTTCACTTGGAGACATGGCAGTCCCTGTGTCTCAAGCTAACCTAGCTCATAGAATTTTGGGATACTAATATACAATACTATTGTATATTCATTTAATATTTGTTTGATAATATTCATTTAAGTCATTCACATTCAAATTTCAAAATAGAATACAGTAAAAATTAGCTGTTACCATCAAAGCAGATGAAAACAAAATAATTAAAGCTGTTGCACTCAGAGGTTCACAAAAAAATGTGACTTGTCATTTATACCGCACAAACGCCACAGCAATGAAAGAATATGTATGCTTGATCGATTAACTGCAGTTCCTAAACTAGGGATGCGCAAAAGATTTCTGCTGTACAACACTTATTTGAAGTGTTGTATGTGTGAAACAAAACACAGTTTTGACAGTTTGGTTTTGAAGTTGAAACAAAACATGCCGGGTTTCCCCCCCCCCCCCCCAGCATGAAACAAAGCTTAGTTGTTTCAAACGGCATTCTTTGGATTGTTCTAACTGCTCAGGGCACTGATTGGACTTCTTTTGTGGATTATTACTGGATTGCTGTATGCATTTTTTTTCAAATATTTTCGAGTCAATTCTAATCCTGTTGGCAGTTGATTTTGACTGGATGGGGAATGTGGGAGTGGAGTGTTGAGAGGAAAGAAGCAGTTATCTACATACTTGGCAGCTTGCCTGGGAATTTCTCTCTCTCTCTCTCTCTCTCTCTCTCTCTCTCTCTCTCTCTCTCTCTCTCTCTCTCTCTCTCTCTCTCTCTCTTTCTCAAGTGCTATATCGAACTTCATGTAAATGGTTAGATGAGTTGCACTTCATGTAAATGGTTAGATGAGTTGCATCTGTGTTGTGCTAGGCTTTATTTTGCAGGCAGGTAATATGAAGTTCTGCATGCATGATTGTACTTCTTGCTCAGCTGTTGTGTAAGTTTCAGAAGTACTAAGTACAATGTTGATTTGATTGATTTGCTAGGTTTGTGTGGTTTCTGCACTGTTTGCTTGCTCTTGTGCCCTGTTGGTGCTGAGCTTCAGTGTGAAAGATTCTGTGAAATGGGGTAGCACTGACAAGCGTTGGCATTTGTGTGCATTATGTACATGTTATTCAGTCTTGTTGAAATGTACTACATTCACTTGCATTTAAGAGTCATAGCATGTTGCTCCAAAAAATGTAACTGCAAAGAACAATACTGTTACTTTTCTCGATTTGGGCTGCCAAATATCCAAAACACATTAAATCCATCGTGATCTTGCTAAATGATGTGGCACATCCCTAGGGAAAAAAAATCACCAAGATTTTTTTTATGTAATGCAGAACAGTTGAGATAACCTTATAAGGAATATGAGCTAATTGAAAGGGAATTTTAAAGAGATTAGGTGTTCTCTTTTGTCTTCTAATCTTTTGCCTGAGCAATTCAGAGAGTTTGCATAAAATGGAAAGCTTTGTATTCTTCCTGATAACAGATTCAAAACAGATTTTTTCAAAGTGAAAGCGAAGTTGTGTTCCCATGGATTTACTACGGACAGCAGTCCCCAGCCTTTCTGGCACTAGGGACTGATTTCAGAAGAAAAATTGTCTTCCACGGAATGGGAGGCGAGTGGGGGGGGGGAAAGGGATGGTTTTTCGCACAAGCTAGGCCCCACGTATGCACAAATGAAGCTCTGCTTGCTTGCCTAACATGCCACACTGGTCCATGGCCTGGCATTGGGGTTCCTTTCCTAACGAGATATATTTGAAAGTTTAAAAAATATTTTAAGAAATCATACCCTCAATGTCATTTTTTTTAGTAAGTCGTAGACAGCAGTGACCACAACTTCAGTTTTTGGTAACCTAAAAAAAAAACAACCCTCAGAAACTGAACTTAAGTGTTCTTATTTCTGATCTTTGAGGTAGGCCAGGCCAGGGAGCAAACGGTGCAAGGACTCCTGGAACTCTACTGATACAGGGTAGAATCAGTGCTTTTTTTGTAAAAGAAAAAGGTGCCGGAACTCACACATGTCATACAACCTGCCTTGCCTAACCTACAAGGTTCCATCCAAAAAAGGTGCTGGAACTCCGTTCTGGGCGTTCTATGAGAAAAAAAGCCCTGGGTAGAATAATAATAATAATAATAATAATAATAATAATAATAATAATAATAATAATAATAATAATAATAATAATAATAATAATTATTATTATTATTATTATTATTATTATTATTATTATTATTATTATTATTATTTTATTTATATACCGCCCTTCTCCCGAAGGACTCAGGGCGGTGAACAGGGCAAATATATAAAAAATACAAAAGTACAAAAGTTAAAAGAAAATTAAACATATGCCCGACTAAAAACAGTAAATACAAATATTAAAAATGACCATAAAAACCCAACCCATCCCCCATCAGGCCAGGCCGGCTTGTTCAAATAAGAATGTCTTCAGATCGCGACGGAAGGAGCGAAGGTCGGGCGCCATCCGGAGCTCAACTGGCAGCCGATTCCATAGCTCCGGGGCGCCCACAGAGTAGGACCTCCTTCTAATAGAATCTTGAAAGCTTTCCGAGGTTTCTTTCTGCCCTTGCTTATACCAAGTACCAGAAACAAGATAGGATTGGGTCTCTTTCTCTCTTTCCCAGGACTGAGTTGTCATTAATCCTGAGCTTGCTGGCTCAGGAATTCTGGGAGTTGAAGTCCATGAGTCATAAAAGAGCCGAGGTTGCCTACCCCTGTCCTAGGAGAAGGCACGCTTGATTTGGCAGCTGCAGATAGCTGTTATAGTGCATTCAGAAAGTATTCAGACCCCCTTCACTTTTGTCAATTTTGTTATGCTGCAGCCTGATTCTGTAGTTGTTGAAGTTCATTTTTTTTCTCATTAATCTACACACTCAGTACCCCATAATGACAAAGTGAAAACAGAGTTTTAGAAATGTCTGTAAATTTATTAAAAATTAAAAAAACTGAAATATCACATTGGCATAAGTATTCAGATCCTTTGCAACAACATTTGAAATTTGGCTCTGGTGCCTCCCAGTTCTCTTGGTTGTTGCTGACATGTTTCTACACCTTGATTGGAATTGACATGTGGTAAATTTAATTGATTGGTCATGATTTGGAAAGGCACATACCTCTCACTAGAGGAGACCTCACAGCTGACAATTCATATTGTAGCAGAGCAAAAGCCATGAGGTCAAAGGAACTGCCGGCAGAGTTCAGAGGAAGGATTATTGCAAGGCACAGATCTGGGGACTGCTACAATACAATTTCTGCTACAGTGAAGATTCTTAAAAGCACAGTGGCCTCCATAATTCTCCAATGCAAGAGGTTTGGCACAACCAAGACTCTTCCAAGAGCTGGTCACCCATCAAACTGAGCATTTGGGAGAGAAGGGCCTTAGTAAGAAAGGTGACCAAGAACCTGATTGTCACTCTGACTGACAACCAACACTACAGCTATCCTCCCTGGGCTTTATGACAAAGTAGCTAGACAAAGTAGCTCCTCAGTGTAAAACACAAAAAACCCACTTGGAGTTTGCAAAAAAGCACCTGAAAGATTCTCAGACTCGGAGGAACCAGTTCCTCTGGTCTGATGAAACCAAGATTAAATTGTTTGGCCTCAATTCTAAATGTTACATGTCTGGAGGAAACCAGGCACCGCTCATCACTACCCAATATCATCCCAACAGTGGAGCATGGTGGTGACAGCATCATGCTGTGGAGGTGTTTTTCAGCAGCAGGGACTGGGAGACTGGTCAGGGTTGAGGGAAAGCAGAATGGAGCCGGATATTCTCAATGAAAACATATTCCCCAGTGCTCAGATCCTCAGACTGGGCTGAAGGTTTATTTTCCACCATGATGGTGATCCTAAGCACACAGCCAAGACAACACAGGAGTGGCTTAGGGACAACTCTGGGGATGTCCTAGAGTGGCTTGGCCAGAGCCCTGACTTGAACCCTATAGAACATCTCTGGAGGAACTTGAAAATGGCTGTCCAGCGACGGTCACATCCAGCCTGACTGAACTTGAGAGGATTTGCAAGGAAGAATGGCAGAAAATCCCCCAATTCAGGTGTGCAAACCTTGTCACGTTATACCCCCAAAAGACTTGAGGCTGCAATTGCTGCCAAAGGTGCTTCAACAAAGTACTGAATGAAGGGTCTGAATACTTATGCCAATTGACATTCAGTTTTTTATTTTTAATAAACTTACCAACATTTCTAAAATTCTGTTTTCAGTTTGTCATTATGGGGTACTGAGTGTGTAGATTAATGAGAAAAAATGAATGTCAACAATTGTAGAATCAGACTGCATTATAACAAAATTTCCTAGTCCAAATCACCTTTTCATTTTTCAATTCCAGATTTTGCAGTACTATAATAGTACTGTAATAGCCAGGGCTTTTTTGTCATAGAACACTCAGAATGGAGTTCCGGCACCTTTTTTGGATGGAACCTTGTAGCATAGGCAAGGCGGGTTGTATGACATGTGTGAGTTCCGGCACATTTTTCTTTTACAAAAAAAGGACTGGTAATAGCTATCTTCAAAGTATAACAGTAGCATGATAGGGAATGTTCCCAGAATGTTTATTGATGTAAGAATGAAAATAAAGAAATAAACAGCCATACATTTGGATTATTGTATATATACAATATGCTTGATTACAAAAATTGCTTTTATGTTTAGGGCAGTGAGGAAGGGTAGGAAGAAGAGAAAAAGAGGGACCTTCTGATTGTTCTTCAGTTGTGAATACTACTAAGATTGTGATTTATGGAAATGTTTTCATTGTTAATTACTCCTGTGGACAAGATAATGAATAACTGAAGAGGTGCAGCCTAGATGACCTTGTCTGTTCACCTTTGATAAACAGCACAATTGTTACTTTCTCGACAGACTGATACACTGAACAAAATGAACACTTCTGAAATTCAAGTTCATTTTTCAATTAATGGGATATTAAATAATTAATCATGCAAAAGGAGGAAATAAAGGTCAGGACTACTTTATTTATCCCTTCAAACAACTTGCAGCCATGTAAGGATGGAAAAAGGGACCTTTGCACTACAAAATTAATCCTACCTGCTTGCAACACCACCATCCATTTTCTTGTCTACAGTTCTCTAATTAATTATACTTAAAAGCAAGCACTCAGTTCACTTTTATAACTAGCAATTAGGCTTTCACTTTTATGTGGTTCCAATTGATAAATGGTTGAATGCTACACTGCATCTTCCTCATTAAGTTCGACAATGTAGTACGGATGTATTTAAACCAACCCTTGTCTCCTGGGTGATTGCATGAGGTGCAGTGTTGTTCCAGAATGTGTGAGGAGAAATAAGTGTTTATGCTGAATCAGCTTCCTCCGAGCTAGTCAATCACTGTCAAATTATTGGAAATATCAGGTTGGATCCATAGTGATGGTCTGTTCCTGTTAAAGTCCCCTGAGCAGATGTTTACGTGGAATGTTTCCACAATTGCATATTTGTCCCTTTTAACTGGTCATTGTTCCACTTCTCCAGTTGATTCTGTGTTGCTGAAATTATAGACAAACGCAAAGGTAAATAATTTTTTTAAAAATCAGTTTATCATTTCACCAGCATGTAGGGAGATAAGTGATATAATTATACATGAACACATTTCACACGCCACTTTTAAATATATTCTGCTTGATGGGCAGGCAGTCCCTATCTCAACCCTCAATGGTGTGTCTGGAGTCTTGACAGTCATAGGCAGTCATGCATACCCAACATCACAGTTTCTCTTTCTTCACTCTCCTTTTTTGTTCTTTTCTCCTGCTTTAAAATTTTGATCCTCGGTGGGGAGAAGCTACCCTTGCAGAAGTTACACTGCTTCGCTGTAAAGGAAATGGGGAAGGGAACGGAAGGAAGGAGCTGTTGGTGAATCAGACATCAAGTATTCTCAGGAACATTAGCTTCATTTCATGCTAAGGAGATGCCAGATTTTGTTATCCAGTTATTGTTATTGTTAAATTAATTATTGTGTTGTTTGATTGTTTGGGTGCCAGTATTTGTTTCCTGGCTTCTGTTCCAATTTTATTGGATTGATTTGTGATCTGCTGTCGAAGCTTTCTTTTGTTTTATGTTATACCATGCCTTGGTGATGGTGCATAAATACGTTATTATTGTTATTGCCTCACCTTACCTCTGATTCAGTGACTCACGCCAGCCATTTCCCTCTCTCCTTCCTCTATCATGTTGATACAGAGTTTTGGCTTGCTTTCTTGAAACTGTCCATACCTCTAGACATTGGCTGGAAGTTATCTCCTTGTCCTTCATTCCAGCCACCATAAGAAATTCAACCAGAGATCCAGACTCTTGAGTAGTTGCAGAATTGTTGACATGCATCATTTCACAATTTCAAGGAGTTTTTAAATGCAATGAAAAATGGATACACATTTGAAATTGATCTGGAACCATTATCTTTTATTGATCTGGCTACCCAGTTTAAATCATAATGAAAAGGGATGATCATTTATGCTTATAATATTTTATTGAAAAAGTAAAACTACTGATATTTTAAAATACAGTATTCCTTTTATTATAAATAAAATTATTTCTTTTAGTTGTGGCTTACTGCTAAGAATACAGGTAGTCCTCACTTAACAACAGTTTGTTTAGTGATTATTTGAAGTTACAACAGCATTGAAAGAAGTGAATTATGACCATTTTTCACACTTATAACCATTGCAGCGTGCCCATGGTCACAGGATTTACATTTGGATGAGTGACAGCTGGTTCATATTTATGACAGTTGCAGTGTCCTGGGATCATGTGATCCCCTTTTGTGACCTTCTGAGAGGCAAAGTCAACGAGTTAGCCAGATTCAATTTAACAACCATGTTACTAATTCACTTAACAAATATGGAAAGAAAAGTTGTAAAATGGGGACAAAACTCAATTAACAAATTTCGCACTTAACAACATAAATGTTGGGTTCAATTGTGGTTGTATGTTGAGGACCACCTGCATTTGACTTTACTGTTAAATAAATTTTCTATCAGGATTGAAACGTGTGACAAAATCAATTAGTTGACCCTTTTTAGTTTTGATGTTTTTTCTCTTGCCATGAAAACTTTGTGGATTTTCTGAACATCTGAACTTTGAGCATTAAATAGATTGAATTTCAGGCCATGATTGCATATGGATTCCATGTGTCTCCTTTATGATCTTTAGAGCACACTCAAATGCTGTTACTGTGAAATTGGATATATGGTATTCTGTGGTTTTGAATATAAATCATATTGTAGTTTAGGGAAGGGGTATGTTCTGCTCAGCTAAAGAATGCTGATAAGAAACAGTTTGGCAGAAACTTTGAAATGCATTGGCTTATTTTGGGTTCAAAATAAAATACTTTCCCCCTAGCTGGACGGTTCAAGCAAAGCAGACAAATAGTATAGGCTTTATTCTCAAATCATTCTGTGTCTTGTGTCAGCTGACTTCCTGCTGGTGCCAAGACAAGCTCTCCTCTGGGGTTTCCAAAGTAAATCTTTTCCCAGATGTGAACATTTTTTTCTTTCTTCCAATAAATATTTGTAGCTCAGGGTTGACATGAGAGGTCCTTGGTGTTCTCTTGCAGACCTTTCATTATGGAAAGTAGGTAACATCATCAGTGCTAGTAAAGAATGCTAATTGTTCTCAGTTTATATTCTGGTGGTGAGGGGATGGTCTTAGAGATTCTTTGGTTGGGCTGTTTACTGTTGGCTTTTTGACAGTTTCTTGATTGGGGTTATTGTTTAGTTGATTGTTGATCTGAAGTTAATCTGTGCTGATCTGGGTGCTAATTGGGTGCTGGTGTAGAGGTACTTAGGTCTTTTTGTTGCCTTTTGGGCTGGGTGACAGTCTTTTTTGCAGCGTCTATAGACGTTGTTAATTTCTATGTGATTATTGATGGTTAATTTGTCAGGCTTCTAGAAATTCCCTGGCATTTTTGGACTTGGCCTCGTCTAGGATTTTGAACCCAAAACAAGCCAATGCATTCCAAAGTTTCTGCCAAACTGCTTCTTATAAGCCACAGCTGAGCAGAACATATCCCTCCCCTAAGCTACCATATGTTTTCTATTCAAAACCATAGAATACTGTATTTTCAGTTTCAAAGTAACTGCATTAGAGAGTGCTCTGAACATTAAGCTGGTCAAAATTTGGGTGCTTGGAAACCAATATGTATTTACAACCGTTGTATCGTCCCAGCATTATGTGATCCATATCTGCAACTTCCCCAGCCAGCTTCCGACAAGCAAGTCAATGGAGGAAGCTGGAGTCACTTAATGCCTGCACAATTCATTTAACACCTAACACTTATGTGAATCATGTAACAGCCATGGCAAAAGAAAGGTTGTAAAATCAGGCACAACTTGCTTAATGGCAGAAATTCTAGTCCCAATTGTAGTCATAAGTTGAGGACTACCTGTACACTAACTACTATGCCAGCATCACCTGCCACAATTTTTGGCCCATGCTCTCTCTGAATTCTGTTTCTCAGTCAGCGACTAGCAAGTAAGCAGAGAATGTGGAGAGACTCCTATTTCCTCTAAATCAGTTGTGAATTTATTTTATAGGTCAGAAGTTTGGTTTCTCTCCTGAGCATGAGGCAGGGAGAAAAATGTAAGTTCTGATTCTGATTACAACTATCCTTCTCACTGAAGACATTTCTGAAGGAAACATTTGCACTTTCCAAACAATTCCATGTGACTTTCCTTTCAGGTCTCCTACTCTTCACAGCTGCCTGTAGTGCAAACATAGTTGTCATAGCAGGAGAGCAGAGATCCTTGTGTAATTTAGTTACTGACTAAACAAAGGTGAAGAGGAGAGATAAAAGGTCATTTCTTGCTGTGGAGATTTGGGAGCCAAGGAATCTGCATCAAGTGCTTAAATATTTGTTCCATATCTGTAGAGACACAACATTTAATGTGCCTAAAAAGTTAAAACCATTAAAGATTTTTGCAATATTGGGAGATTTTGTTTTATATTTGTTCGAAAAGTGGTTCAGCTTAAGCAGGTATAAAATGATGGATCCTTTCCCTCTGAAATCCTAATTTCATAATTTCCTTATGTTTGTTAACCACTTTATTCCTTGGGTCTGTAGGTAAGCTACAAAATAAAAATTGTAATAATGAACAATCAAACCAACTGTTCTAATGCCACTGGCTATACACAATCAACTTCCAGACGATTTATGAAATATTTAGTAAGGTCTTCTCTAGTCTTCAGAATACAGGTAGTTCTTGACTTATGACCACAATTGAGCCCAAAATTTCTGTTGCTAGGCGTGACAGTAGTTAAGTGACTTTTGCCCCAGTTTTTGACCTTTCTTGCCACATTTGTTAAATGAATCACTGCAGTTCTTAAGTTAGTAACAGTATTGTTAAATAAATCAGGCTTCCCTATTGACTTTGCTTGTCCAAAGTTCAGGAAAGGTGAACACATGACCCAGAGACACTTTTAACCATCATAAATATGAAAGTTGCCAAGTGTCCCAAATTTTGTCACTGTGGGGATGCTGCAACAGTTGTAAGTGTGAAACACATGGCTTGTAGGAAGCAGTATAGTACTTCTATCCTAGTTGAGGACTTCCTATAAGCATGTTTTGTTGGTTGTTCAGTATAGAAGATTGAATGAAATGGAACAGACCTTTCACTTAATTCAGGGGGCCTTCTCATACCTTTAAATAATAATAATAATAATTAATAATAATAATAATAATAATAATAATAATAATAATAATAATAATAATAATAATGATAATAATAATAATATAAAGTGGGAAGGGACCCTGGAGGTCATGTAGTCCAACCCCCTGCTCAGGCAGGAAACCGTATACCATTTCAGACAAATGGTTGTCCAGTCTCTTCTTGAAAACTTCCAGTGTTGGAGCATTCACAGCTTCTGGAGGCAGGTTGTTCCACTGATTGATTGTTCTAACTGTCAGGAAGTTTCTCCTTAGTTCCAGGTTGCTTCTCTCTTTGGTTATTTTCCATCTATTGCTTCTTGCCCTGCCTTTAGGTGCTTTGGAGAATAGCTTGACTCCCTCTTCTTTCATCTAAGAATGCTAACCTGAAAGTTGAACTTCAGCTATTATCAAACATAACTTTGATACAATAACCTTTTGTGCTTCTAGGGCAAATCTTTGGTAAGTTCCTCAACATGATAATACCCATGTTCAACAAGACCGTAACAGAGAAAGAGTGAGGCAAAATGCACAACTTACATAATAATATTTTTGCTGATGTTGGTGCCATGACCAAAGTCTGTGTTCATGTGACATGTACCTATTACTTGAAGAAACAATTTCTGCTGTATGAAGGAAAAGTTCAGGATAGGCAATCTGCAACTTCTATGTAATGAACTCTCAGTTTATATAGCACTGATAAACCTATTGCGAATGAGTTGAGGAAGAACATCAGACAATACAACTGCTTCTTCCAAATGATACCTTCTGCTGCCAAATAAGTCCTTTCAACAAGGAATGGATGGAATCCATCTGTGATTATTGAAGAGCCAACTCCATCATTGCATCAGACATCTAATGCCAGTCCCCAACTGGCAAGCCAAATTTATTCATACCAGTATTTACCTCATGGCTTGTCCACACAACATAGAATTGAGAATGGGTACATTCCATCATGATTCAACAAGAGGTTATGAATTATTGAATTCATCATTGAATTGATATTGAATTATTGAAGAAAATACTATGATGACAAAATCCATTCATTGCCTCCCTTCATTTTGCATAAGAACAATTTTGAGATATGCCAGAAGCCTCCATTATCATGGATCGCAACTGGAGACCAGCATTAGAAAAATCAGAGAATATTTAATGCACAAATTGCCAGCAAAGTCACCAATATTATACCAACAATGTAACTGTAACAACATCACACATTATGTTGGAAGAACGAGTTGGTTTGCAAATAATTTCAGATCCCTTCGTTCGTATGAGAGCTTAGAATATATACATTTCTTTCCTCTTGGAGATGATGGTTGGAACCAACCCCAAATGATGAACATGAAATGAATGGTAATGTGCTACTGTGCATATTGAATAAGAATGAGTTTAATAACCTTCTAAAAAGAGGTTGTCTACTCCAGCAATATGTGGTTAACATGCTGCTAAGATTGAAGGCGAGAAGCTGAGTTACACAATAGCAATCCACCCATGGTCATTCTGTTTCTCTGTTTAGATAAGGAAATATCTCTGAAAGGATGACCCAACAGGGCATGGGTTGTTAATGGATGGAATTTTATCACCTCCAGAATAGTGTAATTCAGTATTTTTTTTTAATTTTTTCTTAGTTTTAAGTTAGTGCTTATTTATATAAGCTTCTTAAAATAAAGCTCATTGTTATGTTTACCGAGGTGTTTTTTTTCCTCCCCTTAAATTTCCTGGCTCTGTTTCTTTATTTTGTCTTTCCAATGGCCATCTTGCTTAGAAGAATGGAGATGGAATTCTTGCTCCAGGGTTTGTAAGATAAGAGTGAGAATGATGGTGCAACAATCAATTTTTTTCTATCGTGTTGTCCTTTGCAAGACACTTTTAAGTTGCTGGAGGGTATCTTTGTCCTGTTCAACAGTGGTAGTTCAGTGCTCAGTGCTGCCTTATCTCTTCAATTTGGTGTTCTGTCTGAACATGACTGATTGAAAGTATACATAATAGAAGCCTTTAGAGCTCTGGTTTATATTTCTGTATTGGAAAATTCTGACCTTTGGTTTCACACAGGTAGCAACTGTACATTTAAATTCAGCCCCTAAAGACAGCCAAGCTTTCAGAAGTTAGAGGCTCTGCTTTTAATCAAGGCATGTTGCTCTTTGAACACCTTCTGATGGAAAATGCAAGGGGGATCGAAGAAATAAGTCATGACCCCCTGTAATCAAACAGGTTTCTTTCTCGCTTTGGATAGACTTGATTATATAATCCTGGAAAGCTGCTAAGCCACCTTCCCCACCCATGAGGTGCTGTAAAAACATTAAGGTAATGAAACATGGTTGCCACTTTTTAAAGCTCTGATTAAAATGCTGATAGTTTTGCCCTTGTTTTCTACTTACAAAAGAAAGATTTCATAGTCTTACTATATTTTTATACATGATTAGAAAGGTATTAGGGCAGTATGGCTATTAAACTGGCATAATGAAGACAATTAAATATTAAATATCAACAATGGAACAAGTGGAAGAATTATCAGTTGCCACCACCGTGCTCATATCCCATATCTCTCCTTAGCTCAAAAAAACTTGCTAAAAGGCTGAAACTTGCAATTGCCATTCATTTATTCTTATCTTTGTGATTTCTGCAGTTTGGTTTTCTTGGCAAGACCTTCAGAAATAATTTGCCCTTCTTCTTAGGGCTGAGAAAGTGTTATCAGCCGTAGGTCATCAACTGGCTTTGAACCTAAGGTGGGACTAGAACTCAAAGTCTCCCAGTTTCTAGTGTGGTACTTTAAACGCTACACCAAACTGTTGCTTGTTCTCCCACCTTCCCCTCCAATTCTCTCTCCCTCTCTCCCTCTCCCCCCCCCCTCTCTCTCTCTCTCCCCTCTTCCTCCCTCCACACACGCACCCATGTACACACAGACAGAAAATAGATGTGAATTGGTAGGTGCTTATTTTGGTACTCTCAGAAGAGGCAATGGAAGATTAGCTTCATCCTCCTGCCATGCTCTTTCTCTTCTGGATATTCTTCCAGGCCTTGGGTTGTGATGGTTGTGCTCCTGTTAGATATATTTGGGGTGTGTGTGTGTGTGTGTGTCTGTCCTTTACAAGACTTGTCATCTTCATCTTTTTTTTCTTATTCCCTTGTTTTTAAAATCATTTTGTTATGTTGTATTGTCCTATTTTCTGTAGTTTTATTGTATATTGCCCAGAGTCAGTTTGGAACTGAGCTGTGCCTAAATTAAATGATAATAATAATATTAATAATCCTAGAATTGACTCAACACTCCAGACATAATGACTGACTGTTGGTCATATAGATAAAGAAGTCTGGATAGTGGACATTTGCAATATCTGGAGAAAGCAGAATAAAAAAGAACAAACTGGAGGAAAATCACATATAAAGACTTGCAACTAGAAATAGAATGAGTATGACAGAAGAAAGCAAAGACTGTACCAATAGTGGTATAGTCACCTTTCCTACAGTCCCAAAATATCTGGGGCACCACTTGAACACCATCAGCATTGACAAAATCACCTTTAGTCAACTGCAAAAGGCAGCTTCATTTGGAATTCTTTCAATCAATCAGAATACAGCTAGAAGACACTTTGGAGGTCTTCTAGTCCAGCCCCCTGCTCATGCAGGAGACCCTATGCCAGTTGTCTTGAAAGCTGGCCCTTTTATGATTCGTGGACTTCAACTCCCAGAATTCCTCAGCCAGCAAAGTTTGAAGACCCCTGCCCTATACCATTTCAGATAAGTGACTGTCCAGTCTCTTTTTGAAAACCTCCAGTGATCCTGCAATGGTACCTTGAGAAGGGCATGATAGGTGGACAAAATTGCCACATCCAGTCTAAACCTCTGGCTGACTATGCGATCAATAATTTTAAAAAAATCAAAAGATTCAAATTGGAGATTGTGTAAAGCAGCAGAAGAAACAGTAGACTATATAGTATATGCTCTGACCATGCAAGAAAGTTGTACAAACTGATTTCAAACAACATTGACTGGACAACCGTTTGACTAAAATGGTTTAGGGTTTTCTGCCTGAGCAGGGGGTTGGACTAGAAGACCTCCAAGGTCCCTTCCAACTCTGTCATTCTGTTATTATTAACATAACATAGTTGGCAAAATGACTCATTGGAACTTCTCATATGCCAGTAATTGAAAGACTAATGAGAACATACAATTGAAGAAGTAGTTGAAAATTAAGAGGTTAAAATATTGTAGGATTTCCAAATAAAAACTGATAAAAGTCTTGGTGCCTAATACAATAGGTTTAATTGTAGTTGAAAAGAAGAAAGTGTGAATAATTCATGTGGCGAAACCAAGGTATAAGTACAGTAGAAGACAAAGAATTGGAGAAGATCTGAAAGTATCAAGGTCTGAAAATCAAAGATGATAGATTACGGCATAAACTGACCATGGTGGTTCCTGGGGTTATTGGCATACTGGATGAGATGGCAAAAAGCCATGATGACAAAATCTATGCACTGGCAAAATGTCAATTACAAAGGCAAACCCTGTTTAGATCTTCACATATACAGTAGTACTTTGGTACATAACTGCTTTGAAACTCATCGAATTTAATATTCAGCGCGTTTTGACATGAAAATTTTTTCCTACTTCTCATCGTTTGTTTGATATTCAACTCACAACCTAGAACTTGTTAGCTGCCTTGTGACTCATTATATTATTCCTTATGGGAAAAATTTTGTTTTGGTACTTATGGTTTTTGGTACTCATTGCACTTCTTGGAACCAAGTAATGATGAATACCATGGTACTACTGTACTACGCCGATACATTATGACATCCTAGGTTCTTAGAAAGAACTTGGTGCATATAGAGATGAACACCAGCTAAAGAACTGACAGCTGTGATTTCAAATTATATATGAAATAATAACAATAAAAATAAATAAATTCAGAAGAAAAACATTTTAATTTCTTCCCTCCAAAATATCCTTTGAAATAGATGTACCAAAGTTATGGGTGGCTTTTTGCAACTGTTTGTCTCCCTATCATTCAAATTATGATCCAGATGCATCAGACAATGGCTTTTGCTTCATCTAATGTTGAAGATATCCAGTTACTTCAATGGGTCCTTCCTTCCTGTCTTCCTTGCCCATTTCATATTGTTATCCTTATGATCAAAAATTGGGATAAACATAATCATGCTTTTCCTAGATCTAAAATGTCCGGGATTTGTTTCCCCCCCCATTAAAAGTATGAAAGAGCCTTTGATAATGCATCAGAAGTGACACTAAGGTACCCTAGAAAAAAAGTGGACAGGAAAGATTTCTGCAATCTCAAGTACTGGAGAGAAATTAGGACTTGCCCCGTGGATGTATATATATTGTACACACATTCCATGTATACTACATGGATATACAGAGAGGTGCTGTTGGTGACAAGGTGCTAATGATTTTTAGGTTAAGGTGGAAATAAAGCACAAAATTGCTTCAGAGATGCCAACTCGGTTGCAAAGCATTTTATATAAAGTGTGAAATCCTATTCAGCCCCAGTTAGCTCTTCTTATTCAGATGTACATTTTTTATTTGGGAATGGGGCAAAATAAATAAAAAGAAATATAATTGCTTGCTCCAGTTTTTTCTCATTTGTAATTTATGTGTATTTCACAAGTTGAGACATGACTGCTCATATAAGTCAGGGTGTTATTCTATTTTAACTGTTTAGCACTTGAGTGACAAATATACAGTGGGAAGGGAATGGGAAAAGGGGAGAAGAATAGTGAAAATGTGTACAGGTAGTTCTCCACTTATGGTCACAAGTGAGCCCAGAATTTATGTTGCTAAGTGGGAAATTTGTTAAATGAGTTTTGCCCCAGTTTACGACTTTTCTTGCTACATTGGGTAAGTGAATCATTGCACTTGTTAAATTAGTAACACGGTTATAAAGTGAATCTGCCTTCCCCATTGACACTGTTTGTCAGAAAGTCACAAAGGGGGATCACGTGACCCCCAGACACTGCAACCGTTATATAAATATGAACCAGTTGTCAAGCATCTGAATGTAAATCACGTGACCATGGGATGCCGCAATGGTCATAAGGGTAAAAAACAGTCATAAATCATTTTTTCCAGTGCCATTAATTAAAACAACTCACTTTCCCAAGTGTGTGTCTGTGTTTTAAGACAGTTAAGCTGTGTAATTCTAAAATGATAGGACTGAGCTAGGGTGGACTACGTGAACTGTGCTAAGGCAAGGGTGAAGGAGTCCGGAGGAGGCTGGAAGGCAATCCACAGTGTGAGCATGTTCATTAGGTCTTTTTCATTATGATTATTCTATTTGAACATTAATAAAGCTGCTTATTTTTTTTTAAAAAGGGCTTTCTTTGAAATAATAATAGTAGGAAGAAGGAGGAGATAGAAGATGTAATTTATAGTCAGTCCTTATTAGACTTTGGGGGATCTAGTTTGGTCTTGATTGTAAACTGCAATGTGGTAATATGTAGAACAGTAGAAAATTTTAAGTGTTGTGATGATCTCAGTAAAAATACATGCAGATTGTGCTATTTTTTCCCCCCTAAGCGCTTTCTTAGAGTTCTGAATTTAAGGGTTACATTTATTCTAAAATCCAGAAGAGGTGTAATTATCACATTTGGCATTCCCCTTTTTCAGCTTGCAATGCTTTGAACAACAAAGGGTCAGTGAATGTGCTCCACTAATGAACACTTAGAAAGAACAGGATCCTTGTTAATGTAAAGGCTATCTCTTGGTTAAAAGCGCACAATGAAAGATGTATAAAATTACAAAAGTCAGAAATGATAGGCTGGGAAAAGGTCTTGCATTCACTCTGGAGAATGTAATATCACATTTAGGGCACTAATGGGACTGAAGGTAAAGGTACAGAAGAAAACACAAAGTATAAGAACTTTACTTCTGTGAGCTAGGAAAAGATGTAAGAAGGAAAAATAAAACGACAGGAACCAAGAATTCTGAGGAAGTATGTATATTTTAAAATGATGTCCGATGTAACAAAATTAGCAGTGATTTTATTTTATGCTCTTGAAATGTTTTATGCAACATGGAATGTTGAAGTGATTTCATTGACTGTAGTTTGCAAATTCATCATTTGCATATTATGTCAGAATACATAAAATATGTGCATTTTTACTTTTATTTACTTTTAATTTTATTTGTTTAAATTTATTATGGATCCAAGATAAAATAAGATAAGGCAGGGCAGGGCAGGGCAGGGCAAGGCAAGGCAAGACAATAAGATAAGATTTATTGTCATTTTTTACTGTGGGCAAATGTTAAAAATGGAATTCTTGCTTGCTTGCTTGTACTGGGCGGCATGCCAGAAACCGATCCGCACAAAAAAGCAAAGCCCCATCTGCAGGATGTAGGCAATACATGAAACCACGCCCCCTCTGGTCCTCAGAAAAACCTCTCTCCATGGAACCAGTCCCTGGTGTTCAAAAGGCTGGGGACCTCTGCATTAAGCCATGTTTACCAAAAAAAAAAAAAGAGAAAATAGTGCATTTGTCCTCGTATCTTGGTTAAATATATATTTCTATATATCTCTATATATCTCTCTATATCTATATCTATATCTATCTATATCTCTATCTCTATCTATCTATCTATCTATCTATCTATCTATCTATCTATATGGATCTTTGGTCATTCGGGTTTTTCCCCACGTAGAGTTGAAGGTGTGAGATGAGAGCAACGTTTCGACGAAATCCCATCCGTCATCATCAGGCTGGTGGCTTCAGTCAAATTTCTGACTCGTTGTATTCAATTCTGCCTCTGTGTGGGACATGCTGATTGGGAATGAACAGAAATGTAGTCATAAGACATTTGAGAAGAAGGGAACAGATTGAAGAAGGCTGCCTTGGATTCTTTCTTGTTCTACTTTTCTTTGTGTTGTAATTTACTGTAGTGTAAAAACAGAACACTGATTGAGTTTGAACCATTAACGCTAATGTGTGAGATCACTTTTGCTCATCATCTTCAGCTTTGGGGACCATGGTTATGATCTTTAAAAGAAAAGAACAGTCCGCTTCCTGTTTTTGAAGCTTCACTGTCAGATTTGGGATGAAATTCTCATGTCATGCCTGAAGGGCAGTTTTAAGGCTTGATATCTGTGCCATAAGAAGGTATGAATTCATATAACAGTTCCCATTTTATGTGCAAAAAGAAAAATGAAGCCCACAAAACCTTTCAACTTTCATATACTAGGATTAGGATTAGGATTTATTAAATTTATATGCCGCCCTTCTCCCTAAGGACTCAGGGCGGCTCACAACAATAAAAATTAAGAGACAAAAAATACAAAAAATAAAAAAGAATTAAACAATGAATATAAGAAATACGGGACAATTTACACAATAAAAACCAAATTAAAAACCATGGTCAGTCCAGGCCCACTTGTTGGAACAACCATGTCTTCAGGTCACGGCAGAAGGATCGAAGGTCAGGGGCCATCCGCAGCTCTGGAGGCAGTTCATTCCAGAGGGTCGGCGCACCCACAGAGAAGGCTCTCCCCCTGGGGGTCACCAGCTGGCATTGCCTGGCCGACGGAACCCTGAAGAGGCCGACTCTGTGGGAGCGAACTCTGCGATGGGAGGTTGACAATGGCAGCAGGTGGTCTCGCAAGTACCCTGGGCCTAAGCCATGTAGGGCTTTAAAGGTAATTACCAGCACCTTGAATCGCACCCAGAGGGCAACCGGAAGCCAATGCAGCTCGCGCAGGAGAGGTGTAACATGGGAGTATCGAGATACTCCCATAAGCACTTGCGCGGCTGCATTTTGCACCAGCTGAAGCCTCCGGGTGCATTTCAAGGGCAGCCCCATGTAGAGAGCATTGCAGTAATCCAGGCGAGCAGTGACAAGGGCATGGGTGACCGTGCATAGGGCATCTCGGTCCAAAAAGGGGTGCAACTGGCACACCAGGCGAACCTGTGCAAAGCCCCCCCTGGTCACGGCAGTTAGATGGTCTTCTTACTAATCAAACCTATTACGAAATTACACCTATACCACATTAGTTAATAATAAGGAAAATAGGACATTAAACATTTAGACTGGCAAATGCATTCCAGCTGTTCAAACAGTCTTCCAATTGAAAGCCTCAATAATTTGAACAATTTTAACACAGGAATTTTTTTTAGACTATTAGATATTTTCATTTTATTATTTTTATTTATTTTATTTTATTTTATTTATTATTTTATTTATATGGCCGCCCACTCACTCTCAGTGGTTCTCGTTGGCTTACAAAAAATAAAAACCCAATATCTAAAAAGTAAAAAAAAAATCCCCCAATTCTGTAATTTATAGAGAAAATGTCCTGCCAATCCTTTTTCCCCCCTAATAAAAAAGTGCCATATTCATTTCCATAATCCTTCTGTTCCTTGGGTTTAAAAGAACCTGCCTGATCATCCTCTTTTACCTATTTTTGTAAGTAGTCATAATTTTCACCAATGGGAATATATACCCCCCTAAAATTTGATTTCACATATTGCTATTCCAATTATTTTCCATGTCTTTCCAAACCATTAAATATTGAATTTAGTGGTAAATTTTAATTTGTAAGTATTATTTTGGAATCAGGTTTAGAAGAATTCTTCTAGGCTGGATATGCACTCTAGTAACAATTAAAGAATAACAGTTCTCTAAAATGAGGGGCAATGTTTTGCTTGTAAGCAGGTCTGGAAGAAAACTTAGATAATAAAAGAAATTTGGTATAGGAAAGTTCTTTCACTTGCTAGATGGTAGCCATTTTGAAAATGAACAAGCTCTCTTCCTTGTCGATGTATGTGAGTTACTACAATGTGCTCTTCAAATTCCAAACATAATTTCTGCTTCCCCAGTATTGAAGAATCTTCTCTCAAAGAAATTCAGTGGTCCATACTGCCTGTAATAACTATTTGCTTCTGCATTTAAGGAGATAAATTATTTCATTTTCCTTATGAAAGCATGTTTAATACTAAGCACCTATTTGGGAGGGAAAAAAATCCTGAGACCATCAATAAAAATAAATTCCTTGAGCTAATTAAGCATTTCACTTCTTTCCATTTTAGAACATGCTTAATACAACTTGTTCATCAATGTTTTCTTTAGAGATTAGCAATATTAAAAAGAACAAGTGTCACAGATTGCAAATAACTAGATTGCTGCTGTTTTGCTAAACTTAAATGCAGTTTAAAATAATAAAAAATGCCTGAAAGTTTTTAGAAGAACAAATTGCAGTCAAGTAAGGGAAAAAAAATCTGTATCAATCTTCCATTAAACATTTTAATTATCTTTGGTTTCTGTGTGTTGCATTATCCCTTTTCCTAAAGGCTGTCCTGTGGCTTATTTTTGTGGGACCATTTGTTTTGACTGAAATTTGAGTATTTTGGGAAGGGAAAATGTAACACACACACACACACACACACACACACACACACACACACACACACACGCTCTTTGAGTGACCTATGTCCTGACCCCCTCTTTTTGTGATGATAAAAAGAGAAACTGTCAATCACATCAGGTAAAACTGCAGCTAGAATACAGCTGCTAGGTAACCAAACCAGTTTGGTTCAAATGAAGCCATGGGTTTGGGAGAGAGGAATTTGTACTCTTTCTGTTAATAGATCCCAAGTGGTACTTGAGATAAATTAATATTTATCTGGATTTGCCCCCAACCATCAGTCAATATTCTGAAGCCCTCTTTTGTATTCTTTAAGGTCCTGGAGTTCTCATCTCCCTTAACTTTCTTGTACTGCATTTCTGCAGACCATAAGGTTTCCAGAACCACGTGACTTCAATAGATGGCCCAATTTTCTCTTCCCAGAATGACTCAGTTTTGTTCTGGGTACCTATCAAAGATATTTCTTAGTACAGTGGAACCGTCTTTTTAATCTAATTTAGATTCCAAGGAATGCTAATGTGTCCAGTTAGCTAAAAAGTCAATCTTCTAATAAGACCATCTCATTGCCAATTGCTTAGTTGTTTTTATTGCAGAGGCAAATAAGCTTCTGATGAAGAATGTTCATGTAATTTCTCTTGTTCAAATAACCTTTGAGTTCTTGACCTTCATGTAATTATAACTTGTTTATATACATATTTGAAGATAATAATAGAACTGTGAAATAGCAGTACTTAAAGGTTCTGAAGATAACCATCTTCCAGTTTTTACTTAGTAAACAATCTAATGGGCATAACAGTCTGGCCTAAAGACCTTGAAATCTAATTTGAGACAACGTGCTGAGTAAATAAGTCAGTGATAGAAGTGCTGAGACAGAATGACATCAAATTGGACTTCAAAAACTAGACACCCTGAAAGAGAAAAAAAATAGAGAAATTGTAAAATCATTATGTATTTTTAAATGTAATCTACAGAATCTGACACTTTTCTGACATAAATATTGATTTCCGGAGCTCTATCCAGTTTGGATTGTTCACTGTGTAATTTATATTTCCTTATTATGGCCTTTTGCTAGGACAGCATTTACTGATGTTCTACAATAGTAATTGAATTACAACAATATAATTCCCACATCATTTCACAGAACTCTTTTTTTATTAAATTGATTATATTTAAGGCACAAATAATTTTCTTTCTAAGTAACAAAATAACCTATTATGTCTGTTAGGGACTTCACCCATTGCTGGATACATTCTTCTTCATAAAGGCCAGTCTAGCATCATGTAGGCGTTATGGAAGCATTGTAGTTGTATAATGGAGAATATATAATAGATCTCCTGGGGTTGTAGATGTGTGCAACAATGTTTAGCTAGAAACCAGGTCAGAAAAAATAGAAAAGGTTATACTACCAGGTACTTTACCTTTATTGCCTCAGCTACAGTCCTATGAAGGTTTACCTAAAAGGAAGCCCCTCTGAATTTATCATCATCTACTTCTAAGTGAATCAGTGGCACATGAGTACAACAGCTTCCGATACTTTTAGAAATTGAAATATGCAGCTTCATTGTGCATTACTACGTGTCCATTTCCCCCTCGGTTGTGATTATTGCATTGCTAGGTGTTGACCCTTTCCGTGCTTTTATTTTCAGTGTTATTTAAAATTGTAAACAGAGAGGATGCTTGCGAGGAAGAAAATGCTCTGAGCTTTGTAAAATAGTAAAGTGAAATTGTTTTATTCGTATCTCTTGCTATTAGGATGTAATTTCAAGGCTTAATGACTTACCAGGCAAGACACTCTATTTAATATAGAGGATATTTTTTTATGAAATCAAAGACTTGGAAATATTTTAGCATGGCCTAATAATAATAATAATAATAATAATAATAATAATAATAATAATAATAATAATAATAATAATGAAGAAGAAGAAGAAGAAGAAGAAGAAGAAGAAGAAGAAGAAGAAGAAGAAGAAGAAGAAGAAGAAGAAGAAGAAGAAGAAGAAGAAGAAGAAGAAGAAGAAGAGAGCTGGAAGGGACCTTGGAGGTCTTCTACTCCAGCCCCATGCTCAAGAAGGAGTCCCTATATCATTTCAGACAAGTGACTATACAGTCTCTTCTTAAAAAACCTCGACTGATGAAGCACCCATAACGTCTGAAAACAAGCTGTTCCACTGGTTAATTGCCCTCACTGTTAGGAAGTATCTCCTTAATTCCAGGTTGCATCACTCCTTGATTAGTTTCCATCTGTTGTTTCTTTTCTTGCCTTATGGTGCTTTGGAAAATAAATTGACTCCCTCCTCCTTGTGGCAGCCTCTCAAATACTGGAACACTGCTATCACGTCCCCCCCAGTCCTTCTTTTCTCTAGTCTGGCCATTTCTAAATCCTGCAACCGTTCTTCATATGTTTTAGTCTCCAGGCCTTTAATCATCTTAGTTGATCTTCTCTGCACTTCTTCCCAAAGTCTCAACCAAAACTGGATGCAGTATTCCAGATGTGGCCTTACCTAGGCTTTATAAAGCTGTACAAATACTTCACGTGATTTTGATTCTATGCCTCTGTTTATGCAACCAAGGATTGTATTAGCTTTTTTGGCTGCTGCTGACTCATGTTTAAGTGATTGTCCACTAGAACTCCAAGGTCCCTCCCACAGTTTCTGTTTTTGAGCCAGGTTGCACCTAATCTGTACTTGTACCTTTGGTTTTTCCTGCCCAGGTGTAAAACCTTGCTTTTCTCCACATTAAATATCACTTTGCTGAATAGGGCTGCTGTTACACTTTAGATGTTTTTCTGCATAATTTAGGTTACCCGTGGATTCCAAGATAGACAGAGACATGCAATAATTGATAAAGAAACTTGTGAACTAATGGCAAGACGTATAAGCATCTATCAAAACTCAATATAAAAAGGAAAGTAAGAACTGTATATGAGAATTCATTTGCTCCCAAAAATATGAAACAACTATTTTTTTTGGCTTCAGATCATTTCTATTTGAAGATTTTTGGTTGTGGTGTGCACCACATCATTAATTTTTGGTAAATCTTAAGAACCATGGATATGGAAAAGCAAATTTTGATCAAAGATCTGAAACTAGATGCTAATGCCTTCAGTATTGGGGGTGGGGGGTGGAAAAGAGTTTTATGTTCCTGAAATAAGCAAGTATATCTTAATAATTCACAAAACCTGATTGAATTTGCATGCTTTTTCAATCTTCAGAATGAACTAGAATGGTATAAGGGGAAGAAAAATGGTGTCCCATGATATTTGGTCATCGACCTTCATGTTAAAGAGCAGCTATTTCCAGCTTTATTTCAATATTGCACATTCACTGTTAGTCGTACCAAAATAAAGTATCTTTTTTACATATACAGGTGAAACTCGAAAAATTAGAATATCGTGCAAAAGTTCGTTTATTTCAGTAATGCAACTTAAAAGGGGAAACTAATATATGAGATAGACTCATTACATGCAAAGCAAGATAGTTCAAGCCGTGATTTGTCATAATTGTGATGATTATGGCATATAGCTCATGAAAACCCCAAATCCACAATCTCAGAAAATTAGAATATTACATGCAATCAATAAAACAAGGAGTGTACATAGAACAATATCGGACCTCTGAAAAGTATAAGCATGCATACGTACTCAGTACTTGGTTTGGGCCCCTTTTGCAGCAATTACTGCCTCAATGCAGCGTGGCATGGAAGCTATCAGCCTGTGGCACTGCTGAGGTGTTATGGAAGGCCAGGATGCTTCAATAGCGGCCTTTAGCTCTTCTGCATTGTTCGGTCTCATGTCTCTCATCTTTCTCTTGGCAATGCCCCATAGATTCTCTATGGGGTTCAGGTCAGGCGTGTTTGCTGGCCAATCAAGCACAGTAATCCCACAGTCATTGAACCAGGTTTTGGTGCTTTTGGCAGTGTGGGCAGGTGCCAAGTGCTGCTGAAAAATGAAGTCAGCATCCCCATAAAGCTTGTCTGGGGAAGGAAGTATGAAGTGCTCCAAAATCTCCTGGTAGATGGCTATGTTGACCCTGGACTTAATGAAGCACAGTGGACCAACACCAGCAGATGACATGGCTCCCCAAATCAACACAGACTGTGGAAACTTCACACTGGACTTCAAGCATCTTGCAGTGTGTGCCTCTCCATTCTTCCTCCAGACTCTGGGTCCTTGGTTTCATCAGAAAAGAGGACTTTGGACCACTGAGCAACAGACCAGGTCTGTTTTTCTTTAGCCCAGGTAAGACGCTTCTGACGTTGTTTGTTGTTCAGGAGCGGCTTGACAAGAGGAATACTACATTTGAAGCCCATGTCCAGGATCCATCTCTGTGTGGTGGCTCTTGATGCACTGACTCCTGCCTCAGTCCACTCCTTGTGAAAGTCCCCAACACTTTTGAATGGCTTTTCCTGACAATCCTCTCCAGGCTGCGGTCATCCCTGCTGCTTGTGCACCTTTTTCTTCCACACTTTTCCCTTCCACATAACTTTCTATTAATGTGCTTTGATACAGCACTTTGGGAACATCCAATTTCTTTTGCAATTACCTTTTGAGGCTTTCCCTCCTTATGGAGGGTGTCAATGATGGTTTTCTGCACAACTGTCAGGTCAGCAGTCTTCCCCATGATTGTGATTCCTACTGAACCAGACTGAGAGACCATTTAAAGGCTCAGGAACCCTTTGCAGGTGTTATGGCTTAATTAGCTGATTAGAGTGGGACACTTTGAGCCTAGAATATTGCACCTTTTCACAATATTCTAATTTTCTGAGATTCTGGATTTGGGGTTTTCATGAGCTGTACGCCATAATCATCACAATTATGACAAATCAGGGCTTGAACTATCTTGCTTTGCATGTAATGAGTCTATCTCATATATTAGTTTCCCCTTTTAAGTTGCATTACTGAAATAAATGAACTTTTGCATGATATTCTAATTTTTCGAGTTTCACCTGTATATTTTATATCCATTTTATCTTGGATGGATATTTAGTATTAGATAATTAACACACACACACACACACACACACACACACACACACACACACACTAATATTCAGGCTTTCTGCTTCCTTAATTATTGTGTATTAATAAAAGATGCTTACATTTATCTGGAGGCATCCTTAGGTTCATTTTTTGTCAAAATAGTGAAAAGAGTATTGTGGCTCAAGATTTCTCCCCTTTAAGCAGACTTGCAATGTCACATGTGTATATAAAAACAAACAGGACTTGTAGCATATTTATAGTGTCTGGTTGAACTTTGGGCCAGTTCAATCCATCTCACATGGTTGTTATTGCATAGAAAATACAGGTAATCCTTGATATACAACAGCTCATTTAATGACCATTGAAAGTTACAATGGCTCTGAAAAAAGTGGCTTATGACCGTTTTTCCACACTTACGACTGTTGCAGCATTCCCATGGTCTCGTGATCAAAATTCAGATGCTCGGCAACTGGTTCATATTTATGATGGTCGCAGTGTCCAGGGGGGGTGGTCATGTGATCTCCTTTTGCAACCTTCTGACCAGCAAAGTCAATGGGGGAAGCCAAATTCACTTAACAATCATGTCATTAACTTAACAACTGCAGTGATTGACTTAACAACTCTGGCAAGAAAGATCTTAAAATGGGGCAAAATTGACTTAACAACTGTCTCGCTTAGCAACAGAAATTTCGGGCTGGATTGTAATTGTAAGTTGAGGCTTACCTGTTGTAGGAGGAAGGTGTATTGACACATATGGAGTTGTGGTGGTGAAGTGGTTAGAATGCAGTATTGAAGGCTAATTCAGCTCACATTGCCAGGAGTTTGATTCTGAATGGCTTTAAGGTTGACTCAGCCTTCCATCCTTCCCAGGTTGGTAAAATGAGGACCCAGATTGTTGGGGGCAATTAAGCTGACTCTGTAAACCGTAAAAGCACTGTGAAGTCTAAATGCTATTGCTATTGCTATATGGATCAATTTCTATTAGAAATTAGTTATGAGAATGATGACTATCTCTAATCACTATGCATTAAAATAGAGCTAAATAAGTAAACAACAAATGAAGCTGTCATTAAAGATTTTTCTTCTCCCCTGCACTATATTTTTTTAAACAGAATTCCCAATTTAGTCTGTATTTTCTTGACACAATTTGCCACATAATGCCATCATGCCTTTTCATAGCAATAGAATAGGCTGAGAAATAAAATTGAGAAGGACTAGTAAGAATCCTCTTCATGTAATTGTCCTTTATTCATATATTGTTATATTGCTTATTTTAAAAGCATAAGCATCTCCAGATTTTGCATTACTTATTTATTCTGGAGAGATCTAAAGGGTCTCCTCTGCATAAATTTATATTCAACACTTAGAGGGTTTGAGGATGGGGATCCTCAGTGAGCAAGCATTATTATTCTGCTCTCCTTCTCTACTATTAAATTTTTATTTGAATGCCTGAAGAGGGTTCCCATGTGATTGTTATTTAATTCCATTAATTTCCTGATTCTTTGGTGCTTGGTTTGTAGTCTTTAAGTACAACAACATTTACTTCCCTTTTCATGGGAATATTCCTTTCTGAAGGAATACAAATTTCTTACAAATTTCTGTTTTTAAGAAATTTGATGTTAAAAGAATACAGGGTCATTCTCGTTAAAGGTGCTGGGAGAAAAAGGTCATCCTGCAGTTTTAATATAACCAAACACTAATGTATTTTTCTCAAGGCATCATATTTAATCACTAATAAATTGTAAAACATGTTTAACTGGACCGTGTTAATTAATCTAAGGGGCAAAGAGAGCATGCCCATGAAGAAGTAGTAGTGCTGGTATTAATTTAAGGAAAAGTTCAGCAAAATAGTTCAGAATGAAGGACTTCCAAATATTTCTCATGTACATTTGCTCCACTTATATATATATATAAAAATAATGGCTGAAGTTTTAATTTTCTTCAAATTAGATTTCATGCCAGACATTGTAGCATGCTTAATTGATCTTTGAAATATAAATCAAAAAGTTAGTTGCCCAATTTAATTACTGTGGAAAACTACACTGAAGGTCAAATGGGGCAGAGTGAGAAAGTGTATGTAAACATAAAATACACATTTTTACTTAGCTCTTGCATGATGATGCTGTAATAGCACTTTATCATGTTCAACCCTGTAGGTTTGGATTCTAACCATTCTAATGCAACATAATTGGGTCAGTTACTTTAAAAAAAAATGACAAATAAGGTGCACAGGGCAGAGAACTAGGGAAGATCAGCGTGTATTTCAATACCAAAAAGAACAGCCATAAAGAATTCTCAAACTACCAGACAATTAATCTCACTAGCTCAAGATTTTGCAATCCAGATTACAACAGTATATGGAATGAGTACTGTGTATATACAAGCTGGTTTCGGAAGAAGTTCAGGTCTGTAAAATCACACTGCTAACATGCAGTGGTTAGTGAGAGTTAATATGTATGTATGTATGTATGTATGTATGTATGTATGTATGAGCAATTATACAGTGGGTTTTGACTGTGCAGACCAGGACAGATTAAAAAAAACCATGACTCAACTAGTCCACATAAACCTGTTGAACAGTTTATATGATGACCTGGATGTTAGATAGAATGGAATATACAACAACAAAATGGTTAAAAATCGGAAACAAGTGTGCTACAGTTGTATCCGTCTCCTGTATATAACATATATGCTGAATATCATGGGAAATGCTGGACTAGAAGAAAGAAATACGAACATTAATAGGAGATACACCAGCAACCTCATATTGGAAGATGATAATATTGTAATCTCTTCCTGAAGGTGAAAGAAGAGACACAAATATGCACAAGCAAAAAAAGAATGTCAATAAGCAATATTAGCCCAATGCGGATAGATAAAGAAGAATTGAAATAATATCTTCAGTAAGAGTTGAAGATAATCCTAGGCTTAAATATTCATTAAGGGTGGTGTTCACAACTATGAGGTAAAGAGATGTCTGCTACCTGAGAAAAAGAAGGCAGATATAGGCAAAATATTAAAGATCAGAAACAACAGAGCTACATATTGTCAAGTTCCCCTATTTGTAACATGCGTTTGTGAAAGCTGAACTATTAGAAAGACTGAGTGAAGAAACAATGTCTTTGAATGGTCAGATTGGGGAAAATTGTCAAAATGTCTTAGACCACAAGAAGAACAAATAATTCATTACAAGGTAACACGAAACCAGACTGCTCCCTGAAATGACTCACGATGAAGCTGCAATTTAAATATTTTGGACTTATACTATGAAAGCAAGAATGATTGGAAGAAACTTGACACTTGGAAAGATCAAAGACCATCAAAAAAAATAATGAAAGGAAGACAGTTTGCTAGAGACTATTACTGACCTCACAAAGATGAATATACGAAACCTCTAAGAAGTGGTTGCTGACAGACAACTCTGGTGAAATAACATCCAAGAAATCATAAAGACTTAAAAACCAAATGACTGAACAACCACAGTTTTTTTTTCACTGGATCTGACTTTTAAAAAAAAATAAAATAAAAATAAAATTGGATCAAAATGTGAAGAAGTTAGTATGCTACAAAGCAAAATACCACTTTCCACCATCATCCTTATTTACAAGATTGCCTCAGAGCTCTCAAAAAGCATTCTGAAAAGCCTGGGTGACTGCAGCATAATATTTTATTTGGAAATATGCCCACCAGCCTGGGAGGTGAAAAAAGACAAACCATAAATGTAGGTTGTATGATACAGAGCATCCTGAGGGACTTAGGTAGAGTTGGGGGAACAATTTCACTAACATGCTTTCTGAAAAGTGAGTGTTTTGTGATTGCTGTGTTTAGCATGACTTGTGCAACTAAGTGTATCTCTCATATCTTCACAACATGCTTGCAACATTTCAAGTGTTACCATAGGATACAAAGGTACAACTAATATACCTGTCTCAGGTATGTATCATGAGTGCATATCAGACTGGGAATCAGTGCAGTGATATGCAGTTCATTAGATAGGACTGAAAACAGCTTTTCTCTCAAAATATTCTCTCTCCTTTAGGTTGTTTTTCTTAAAATATGTGCCCACAGTGAGTACATCTTTTCTTACCCATGCATTAAATCAATTTTTATAGATTAGTTCTGTTTGCACATGAACTGGATTCTTGTTAGTATCTTGTGCAGTATCTTCCTGGCAGTATTGCAAGTTTTCACTATACATGTCTCTGGGTGTTTGAAATTAAAAACAGAATAGAAACATAGTATTTTTTTAAAAAAAAACAATTTAAAAAAACAGCAGAAATAACATAAAGTAACAGAATCTGAGTTGCTAAATGAAGTGCTATTGTAGAAAGAAGGAGAGAAAATGAATATTGCTTATGTACAAGAGCACAGGTTTTCTTGCTTTTTGGCCATATGATATCTAAGGGCTTCCTAGGTATGGAAGTCAGGGACTGGCACTTAGATGTCTCCCAAAAGCAACTATCAAATACAGATACCCAGCTTGAACCAAATACGTTTGTAGCCACCCTTGTTCCTTGAAGGACATCCCCTTCTCTTCAGACTGTTCATCACTGTGGAGTAGCAAACATCCACTAGAAACAACAGTTTAGAACAGACATGTCAAACACAAGGCCTGGGGGCCAGATCCGGCTTGCGAAGTGGTTTCATGTGGCCCGCGAAGCCATCCTGGAAACAGTGAGGGAACGGCCCCCACTGCCTTGGCCCTGGCCCAGAGACCCTCCTCCTGCCAGAGACCCTCAGATCTGTCCCACTCCTGCCCAGGCCCCCATAGGCACCCTTGATGCAAACGATGTAGAGCTGGCCACACCCACCCAGTAGGCCATACGTACTCTAGCCATGCCCACCCAGTAGCCCATGCCCACCCTGGCCACACCCACCCCACCCCTTGAGGGCAACCGCAATGCTGATGCGGCCCTCAATGAAATTGAGTTTGACACCCCTGGTTTAGAAAATTCAAAGTCCTGTTTTTATTTAGCTCTCAATTTGCTCACCTCTTTTGGTGGAGATAAGCTTGAATATTGGTGCTGGGAATTAATTGCGGTCATATTATGGTCTTTATGGAAAGAACATTATGAAAGTTCTGTGTTTTGTATGATCTATAGCATACCTGAGAAGTCATTTGTTTCTATCCCTGTGAATAGCTGCACCTGTCAACATGATGGAACAGGAATTCATCTAATTAATTTACGCAATAACAATACATCAGAGGAAAAATCAATATACTTATGAGAAGAGGAGCTTGTAAATGGTTTTTCCCAACTACAAATTTTAGCATTATATTCTAGTGCTTTGAGCTTTCTAAACTTTTAACGGAAGAATTAAAAATTAATTTGCATTTCAACTTATCAGACGGGAACCATTCATTTTTTAATTTGGTTAGACTTCTGCTGTGAAACAATCGACAGGACTCAGATTTAAGTTTTTAGGCTAAAGCTAATCTGAAGGAATAAAGCTGGTCAGGGTATGTCTAACTCTTCTTTCTTGCCTTATTTATGAGTGTTGTTCCATTGATAGGAATATCTGCCTGAATACTGTTCAGGTTCTTTTATGCAGATGGTTGTGATTTGCTTCACGTAAACAAGTCCTGTTTTCTAGCTTTCATACACCATTTTAATAGTTGTTGCTTTATATTAAGAGTAGGATATCTCCGGCATATCCCAGATCGGCTTTTTTCAATGTGCATCGTTGGTGCTTTGGCACAAAATTTATCTTAACTCTGTTTTGACACTCACTGCCTGATTTCCTTCTAATGGCGGATAATGGGAATGTAAAGATCTCACGCTACCTCTACCTCATGAGACTTGTTTCCTGCTGTTAAGTACAGCAGTCTCTCATTATGATGACAGCCTCTGCTGGGAGGAGGAATACTGTTCATTTAATCAGGATACTAAAATCAATTCTTCCAATCTGAATGTGTGAGCAGGAAAGATCTTGCAATATTCTCTGTGTTTTTAAATCTTCAATTGGCATTGATTTTCTTGTTGCAAAACTGTATTTTAAGTAGGGTCAGAATCTCCTGGATTGACCTGAATCTTATTTGTCCAAATTTAATTGATATTAAATAAAAAAAGTAAATAACTTTATCTAGAAGAAATTTGCATTCATATATATTTTTTCCGCTGATGCAGAATCAGCATTAAAGAGATTATTAAAAATTGTTGTCTTTTAATTTTGCAGGAGAGGGAGATATAATGTTTCTAAAGAAACTGTAGTTTAGCACTAGGCTAAACTCAAATAATGTAGCCAGATTTTTTTAAGAGCCAAATATTTTACAAAAAGATATCTTTTGCTTTAGTAAAATGGGGATAGATATGTAAGAGAAGGTATTTGGATACTCTTAATGTATGTAAAAATGTGTGTGCATGGAAATACACCTCTTATGTTATATTATTTTTTTTTAAAAAGCTATTTTTATTATTCCGGCTGGTGAAATAATAGAGAACTGTGTCCACTACTTTATTTTTCCTTAATTTTTCGAAAATACCTCAGTCCTTTTTAGTCTGAAAATCACATTGCCTTTAAGTGATAGCAAATTATGCATCCAAATGTAGATATTTAATGAATCAAGAAAGGTTGCAAGGTTCCTCTCCCTACACACAATGCCACTGATTCAATAAAGGGTAACTTTTATTTCTACTTTTATCTATTATAAAGAAATACTGAAAGCTTCTACCCACCATTTTACACTGTTCGTCATTGCAGATGACTAAAACTTACTCAAACAGTACTTCTGTGGTGTTTCTGGAAGAAGGAAGTCTATTCCTATCATGCCTTACTCCCCCTCCTCCTTTTAAGAAAACATGACAGATGCTGATTCTGTGACCTTTCTATTGTGCTTGATCCCATTCTGTCAACAAGTAATATTAAATGAAAAGAAATCAAGCCCCTCTCTATCCAGTTGGATATTATCTGTCCAAATTATCCTTGCAAAAATAATATATATGGAATCCAAGTCCACTCTCTGGTATAAGCCTTCTTTTAGGACATTTCTCTCCTTTAAACTTGTAGATAAAGGCATTCTGGCTGTCAGCATTCTTTTCATCCACATTTAGTGCAAATCCTTGGAGTGAGGCCGGGTACTTTAACCATTAAAAAAATCGATGTTTGTGTCAAGCAGCTACACCTTTATATCACTGACAGACAACATGTAGCTTGGGACATTTTTGAGGCCCTCCGAAGCCCTGTTTGATTACCGATTTTGAAGATTGGCACTATTTAGAGATAGAAAGTACATACCAGAAGCCTTAAAACATAACTCTAAAATTCAGCTATCTTTCTCAAAAGGGACAATAACAAGCCCTGCACACTCTACATCATTGCCTGACCATTATGGCCCTTTAGACGTTTAGCATTTAGGAGACTCACTATATATGAATTTTATAAAAGTAGAGGCATTTAGTCAGGGGCAGAATAGTCAGGGCAGTAACAGTTTGGGATCTAATGCACTGTATACCCACATGTACATCTTTTCCCCCCTTTGTCTCTTATATGATTGTGTAGGTGCTGTATGATATTAATATTGTCTTGGTGTTGTGAAGTTTTTCATTCTCCTAGTATGACTGAAACTCCACTGGCTCATAGTAGCTGAATACTTTATTCGGTTAGATCACGGGTGTCAAACTCGCAACGTCACGTGATGTGTCACAATGTATTGTGACTTTTTTTCCCATTGCCGGCAATTGGGTGGGCGCAGTTTTGCCATGACACATCCAGCCTGCAGGCCAGCAGTTTGACATCCCTTCCCAAAAGAGAAAAAGTTTAGTTTGTTTACAACTTTATTTTCCTGTTACAAGCAAGCTCTCCTAGAAACAATGGACGTAGCTATGCATCTAGGTCAGACATGACAAACACAAGGCCCAGGGGCCGGATCCAGCCTGTGAAGTGGTTTCATGTGGCCCGCGAAGCCATCCTGGAAACAGTGAGGGAACGGCCCCTGCTGCCTTGGCCTTGGCCCAGAGACCCTCCTGTCAGAGACCCTCAGATCTGTCCCACTCCTGCCCAGGCCCCCATAGGCACGATGTAGAGCTGGCCACACCCACCCAGTAGGCCACGCCCACCCTGGCCATACCCACCTGGCCCCCTGAGGGCAACCGCAATGCTGATGCGGCCCTCAATGAAATTGAGTTTGACACCCCTGATCTAGGTGGAACTATGCCTGTCCATCCATCCTATAATTTCAACCTTCTTCTCTGGCATATTTACCAAACAATTTGGCTGCTAATATTTGAAAATGATATTAAAAATTTGTACAGAAATTTTCTTTCTCAGCACAGAACAGATCTTTGTAGAAGAATATGATATTAAAAGTTATGTAGAATAAATGCAAGGATTTCTTCCGTATCTTGTTGAATAATCAAACAATATCAGGGAGAGAGAGAAGAGGTATCATTTTTTCCTGCTGTAATGTATAATTCATAATTACCTGCATCCTATCTCAATGAAAGTCATTTCTTTCAACTGTTCAAAGTAGTTTTGTAAACCCAGGCACTCTGTCCTAGTGACCTGATCTAGTAAAACAAATTTAAACCGCACCTCCTTTAATGTCGCTACTTCTCATGCCCTCCAAATATACCTTAAAGTTCTTTTGTAGCAGAACTGGAATTCATTTAAGAGGAGGACATAGACAATAGTGTGCAGCACTGAAGAATTCAGCAGTCTGTGTAATAGCACATTCCAAATTCTGTTTAAACCACTGTTTTAATATGCAGTGCTTGCAGTTTTCTACCTCTGTGTTCTTATTTAAAACACAGGAGCCTGTCAGCAAATAAAAACTTAATGCCAAAGTTTTTGTGATATGCAAGAGATGAGGGGGGAAAATGGAGGGTTGCTTTGGAAGTCAGTGCTTCTTGAAGTGTTTCCCATAGACTCTTCAAAGCAGTCTTTAAGAAATTCCTGTTTGAAATTTAGAGAGTAGAACTATCAGAATGTCACATCATACGTATTGGAACTCGGTGTGTGTCCAATACCGAGATCTTTCCCAAAGAGCAGAACATGCACTGAATTTCAATACATTTAAGAGAAGAGCTTAGTAACAAAAGCCATCTGAATTCTTGACTGCTAGTTCTATTTATAATAGAATGTTCAGAACTCCCATTTTATCAGTCAAATGAAATACACAAGTACATTCAGAGACAGTAACTTTGGGATATATCTTGGAAGCTCAATAGGGGTTGTCCTTGTTAGAAGCTGGATTGGGGACACATTGGAATTCCAAACCTGTGTGCTGGACTGGGAAATTGAGAAAAAAAAACATTCAGAAGAAGGAGATAACAAATGATTTCATTAATATTGCCAAGAACCCTGGACAAATGCAATTGCATTACTCAACTTTGACTAAGTCTAAAGAATATATTTATCTGTACCTTATCTTCTCCATGAAGATGCCTTTTTGTATTAGTGACAAACATGCAAAGAAATTGGGTGCCACTTTCTCTGTGCCATCCAGGATTTTCTCTTGTTCCTGGAACCTTTAAGCTTATAGCTCCTCTTTTGCAGGAATACAGTGTAGGGCTACCATATTTTGGATTAGAAAAATCCACACGACCACTAGAGCAATGATCCCCAACCTTTTTGACTTTGTGGATGAGTGGCGGCCGCAGTGGCAGGAGAGAGGGGATGGTTCTGTGTGTGCAGTGGGCGAGAACACTCACACACACAACTCTCACAACTTGAGCTGCTTGAGCGCCCTGACCTGCCAGTTGCATGGACCACTTCTGAACGGTTCTTAGCCCAGGAGGTTGGGGACCCCTGCACTAGATGACAGCAAAAAGATTGTGGAAAATAGTTAACATTGTTAACTCAGTGCTGTCTCACATGGTCATATGAATTTTTGCAGCCTAAATATGATAACCTAACTAAAGCATTAAGAAAAACATGACAGAATGTGTGTGTGTGTGTGTGTGTGTGTGTGTGTGTGTGTGTGTACTTTATCACCATGCAGTATGACTTGTCTGGTATGGTTTAATTCTCCATTAATGAATGCTTTTCTCAGATGCTTTTCTCCACTAAATGAAATATTAGGCTTACTGTCCTTCTTCTCCCAGATTTTGCCTGGTTCCTACTTGTCATTTGAATGCTACACAAAACCTTTATTTTAAATGTATTTGCTACTTTTAGTTTTCTTCTATATTACAGCTGCAATGATTTCATTTTATATTCCTAATTACTTCTTATAAACTACTTTAATGATGCTGCTATACGTTTGTCTACAAATATATGTTTGAAGATGACTAAACAAATAATTTTAAAGCAATGACAGTGAGAAATGGTAGATGGTTTAAGTTAACAAAATATCAATAACTCTTGCAATCTTGTACATGCCTAACTATCCTGTGCTATGCTTGTGTAGTGCTGAAGTATGTTGTATTTCACTGTATACACTAAAAGTAACAACAAAAGGATTGGAACTCTACTAATTTCTCTTTTTTGAGTCTATGTATGCCACCTCTCCGAATGGATAATCTGCATAATCATCTTCATATCTAGTTTCTCTGAAGCATACTTGAGAAATTTGAGTTTTCTTTCTTCTGAGGGGTTCTTTGTGCTCTCTAAGTTTGGTTGTTTTCTTGCAGACTTTTTATTACCCAAACTAAGTAACTTCACATCATGACCGGTACTGATGAAGTTACCTAGTTTGGGTAATGAAACATCTGCAAGAAAACAATCATTTCAATCCTGAGCTACAAATATTTTCCTTTATTTCTTTGTTCTACTTTAGTTTCATCTGATTGGTGAGCATCCAATAGCACATATATTTTTCTTGGGTGGGAAAGGACTTGGAGATGACATTTTTACTAGTTAGAAATTCTGGGATCCTCTGGATAGAGATTCTTGGAACAGCAAAGCTTCAAGCTTAATATCACTGAAGCGTAGACCAACTCCAAATTTTGATTTAGCCTGAAGACTCATTATTTGGAAGTTATTCCTTTTGGTTACACTTGAATCAGCTTGTTAAATAACTTCAGCCATTACTTACAATCAATATTCTTTTGACAAGAATCATTAGTACAAAAATAAATTATGTACAATGTTGTTGTTTTTTTAAGTTGCAGCCAGAATTTTTCCCTGGAGGTAGAAAATCCTAATACTATTAAATGAATGCCAATTCTTTTTTTAAGGGATATTAAAATTTGATTGTTTTAAGCTATAAATAGGGAAATAAAAGCATGTCTTATTTCTTGGAAACCTATGTTCATTGCTCAGAATATACGTAAGAGTAGAGATTTCCTAGAATGCCTTTCATTTTACATGAAGGTAAATACTTGCCACTTAACTAATATACCAAATGCCCTACGTACAGTCACTCATGCGCTCATGACCTCCCGATTGGACTACTGCAACACTCTTTACATGGGGCTGCCCTTGAGGACCACTCGGAGGCTTCAGCTGGTGCAGAATGCAGCCGTGCAAGTTGTGATGGGGGTTTCCCGATACTCCCATGTAACACCTCTGCTCCGCGAGCTGCATTGGCTTCCAGTTGCCCTCCGGGTGAGATTCAAGGTGCTGGTGATGACCTAGAAAGCCCTAAATGGCTTGGGTCCAGGATATCTGAGGGAACACCTGCTGCCAGCATCAAGTTCCCTTCGTCCTGTGCGCTCCCACAAGGAGGGCCTTCTCAGGGTACCGCCGGCAAAAGATTGCCGGCGGGTAACACCCAGAGGGAGGGCCTTCTCTGTGGGTGCACCTGCCCTTTGGAACCAGCTGCCCGTAGAGCTCAGGACTGCCCCTGACCTTTGTTCATTTCGCCGGGACCTGAAGACCTGGCTCTTTGAGCTTTCTGGCCAGGACTGAGAATTTTAATTTTATTTTAATTGGGTTTTAATTGGAGTTTAATAAGGGTTTTTTATTCAAGGACTAAATTTAATTATTTTAATTGCTCTTAACTTTTGTAATTTGTATTGTTATTTTAAATTCCTTGTGAACCGCCCTGAGTCCTACGGGAGAAGGGCAGTATATAACTCCAATAAACACAAACACAAATAAAAGAACATTTTAATATGCCACTTTCTAGTTTAAAACCATAGTTGTCAATATACCTCTCTCTTCTTTTTTGTCTTTTACTTTATTTAAAGAAAATGATAATAGAATTTTTGTTATTTTGAATAAATATTTAGATGTTGTTTACAGGTTTACAAATATAGAGGTTATACCCCATACTATCTATAGAGGGAATTTTGAATTATTTCTAGGATTGTACAAGAAGACTATTATCATAAGAGAAATTGTAAAGAAAACATGTGGATGATGGATTCTGTTGATATAATGAACTAATTTCAAATCCTTGTCAATCATGACTGAAAGCAATAACCATATGAAATTACTTATTTCAGTGGTGACGGTGATGATGATGATACTTAAAAACACCTTACTTTACTTGATTGGAAATAGGTTTTTGAGTTAAACCATTTGCTACTTTGAAGTGTCTTGGACTCTCTTTTTAACTGGTAGAGCTTTAAAGAACATAAATCAAATAATTACTCAGTAGCTGTTCAGTCTCTGAGAGTGTAATAAATAAGTGGGTCTGAATTAAGAGTCAATGGTGCAGCCAGTAATTAAAGGGTTCTTTTCCTGTTGGCCACATGTGCATAATCACAGTCATGAACCTTGTATTATTGTCTAGACTATGAGTTCTGCATTGCAAAGTACCTGTTCCTCAGATAGTAATTTAATTACTGCATTAGTGCCCTATAGTTTATAGCACCAGTTATTTCAAAGGGAGATTATAACTTGGACCAATCATTGGTCTGACCTGGAATAGAGTCATGCAAAAATTGAAATTTCATCTGTTTAATTATTTCATTAGTGCCTTGAAGAGATAGCTTGCAAGGATAGGCTACAACTTACATTGATCAACACAAATAGAGTAAAATAAAATTAAAAAAATCACTTGTACTCTTATTGTCAACCATGTTCTGGTCTTCGGAATACCTTGACAGTTTAATAAAAAAAGTATATCTACTAAGTATAGTTCTGTTAATTCATTCTTGGATGTATTTGTTGGCAGTATTCATTCCCTTTAAGGTAAATTTGGTTCCCACCCTGGCTGTTGCTCAATCACATTTAATTTCAGAGACGGATAGTCTTTTTGCCCTGCACTCTTCAATCTTTATTTCAGTCTTCAGATTTTTATGAGACAAGAATATTGTGAGATGTGTGAACATTTATTGTGTGCTGTCACATATAATTGTACTTGACAGGGGACAAACGTGGCAAAATGTGCCCCAGAAAAGAGGAAAACAATATTCCTCTGCCATATTTAAATAGAAATAGTGGAATAGTTCACTAGACAGGAATAATTACTGACTTAAAGTTCTGTCAAGTAGCCAGGTTTACTTTTAGCATGAATCTTGTTTGATTTTTTTTCCACTTAAGTTACCAAAGCCTGAAATTAATGAAGCCTTCAGTCCTCTGGTTGAAATTAAACATCATCTAGTGGGTGATGAGCAACATGATTTCAAATCAAGTTTGCCTTCCTATAGTTCTCTTAAATTTAACATTATAGGACAAGGGAGTGGAATAAAATAGATGTTGATGTATCCAGCAATAATATACAAGTATTTCCAGGTTAAACAAAGGAAAAAGAAACACTAAACATGCCACTACAAAATATACTCAGAATTTGCCTGAAAAACAAAGATGCTCAGATAACCTAAGGTAATAAAGGAATTAGATGAATAAGGCCTTAGCTGCCATTGAGCTGCCATTGAGCTGTCACCATGTATCTTTTGACCATTTCCAATGTTAAACACACACACACACACACACACAATTTCTAAGTGTTGGGCTGAAATTTTTTTGCTGGCAAAAGAAAGCTTTGAATCAGAGTCCTGGCTGCATTTGGAAGCCAAGTCATAACTTGTTTGCCAGGATCTTGATATTCTCCTTGTCTCTTTCACCAGCTGCCTTTGGAAAGGAAGGTTTAATTCCATTTTAAACTGAGCCTTGGAGTGGTTTGTGCTTGTCCACTTGTGGTTCCGAAGTTGGAGGTCTGGAGCTTCTTAAATTTGCTAGTAACACACTTGTTTATTTATTGAAATGTATCAACCACCCAACTCCAGTAAACATAATGAGCTCCATAAAAGAATTCTTGTTCATGGGCATTATAAATTATGGGTGTGTATTCGTCTGTAGCAATATGTATGTGTGCTGTTTTCATCTCCAGGTGTCATACGTCAAAAAGACAAAATAGACCTAAACCAAAAATCTATGCAGGGCCTCCAGAACATACCATCTTCCATGCCAAGACATTTATAGGCTTCAGGTAATCACAACTGATGTGTGTAGTAGTGACCAAATGTTTTGAGGAAAAGAAATGTCTTTCATTAACTGTGAGAAACCTCCATTATTTTTGGCATTTCAAAGCATTAGTTTTTCTTCTGTCAGACAAAACTGTATTATAGCTCAAATCCTGCAATCTAAGAGTTGCATTGGGCCTCTACACTTCATCTTTAGTTTATCATTTATACTTTCCACAACAAAAGGAAAATCTGAGATTGCTGGCTGCAGCCTTTTTCTCAGAATTCTCTTAATTTAGACTGCCCTTTTGAGGAGCCTGCTTGCACAAACTAAATGAATGATTTTGGGATCGTGGAAGTCTTATTTATTCCATTGGAATTTGTAGAAATGTGGCTCTAAAATTGTCACTAGATTAGCTATGGTGAAATTGGGCACTTTGATCAGCAGATGCTTAAGACTTTTAATGATTGGCTATCAGATTGTATTATTATTATTGATGTTATAGAGAACTAGCCTTTATAGCATCTTGTTTCCAGAAAAAAAATATGATTGAGAGTGATGTCCTAAATTATGGTGGACCAAATTGTGTGAGAGTCGACTCTTAAAGTATTGTTTTGAACATGTGGATAATCTTTTTTTCCCCAGTTTAATGCAGTCTATAACATAGGTTTTTTGTGAAGTGAGCTCTTGTTCCAAATATAACTGAGAGAGTGATTTCAACAGACAGTGCGATGTAAAATAATGGTTAAATGCTGGTCTAGAAATTGGGAAACTGAGTTCTAGCCCTCCCTTAGATATGGAAATCAGTGGATTGATTTTGGCTTTATTGCTCTGTCTCAGCCCAATTTACCTCACAGGATTATTGTGGGGGGAAAAGAGTTGGGAACTTTAAATCTATATACTACCTTAAGTTCATAAAAAATAAAGGGGGATAAAATTAAATGAAATAGACAGAAATAGTACATAAGTGCTGTATTTGAAATTAGTTAGAGTATGAAGTACACAACTACAGGTGGTCTTTAATTTATGATTGTTTGTTTAACAATCATTCAAAGTTGTGACTGTCTTGGGAAAAGTGATTTATGACCTGTCCTCATACTTACCTGCATCATAGAACTGGAAATTCGGTCCCTATTGTGGTTGAGGACTACCTCTATTTTCCATAGGTATTCAAGCCCATTCAATTTTAAGGGTAAATGCTAAACAAAATTCTTCCAGTGTTGCTGAGAATCTTTAAAGTGTCAGTTTATATCCTTTGCATTGCATTCTGGCAAAGGAGGGAACAGATTGCACTTCAAGTAATCTCATTTCATCCAGGTAAAACCTAAAGGTTTGGAGGATTGTTATTGCTATGTATTTCATTGGAATGATTAAAAAGAAAAAGAAAAAAGCTTTGATTCCAGCCTTCAGTTTTTCCCCCAGGTACAGTGTAAAGAAGTGGCAAGCTATTAAACAGCAGGAGCATCCGGTTTCTGAGCAGCTGTTTTGTAGACATAGTGTTTGTCTCTCTTGAAAAAATTTGTTCTGTGCTAGCATCGCCTTTTGCATTTCAGAAGAAGAAGCAAACTGGCAACTTTCTTTAATCAGATGAGGTGTCTGAAGCACTGTTGGAAGTAAATCTGACCAAGTGAATCCAACCAAGTATGCTTACAAACCAACATTATGAATTACATTACCGTGTCTCCTGGTAACCAGCCAATGGCCCTTGTTCAGTCGCCCTTCCCTTGCTCAGGATGGATAGTTATCACAACCTGTTAGACTTTTGTATTGCTCAGCATTAGAGAATAAACTCATTTATTTACATTTATTGGTCACTGAGCTCCAATGGACTCTGGAGTGGCCCCAATTATTCAGTGGGATGTAGAATTATGTCATCAATAATTTATGAACTAATAATTTACCAATAAGATTAGCTGTGGATGATGGTAAAGAATTGTGGCTTCCGTTCCTTGGAATGTTTATTGTACTACTTTTATGTATGTATAAATTATAGATTATTATAATTTTGTGTATTATTTTTTTTCTGGTGGAGGAACTCAGCAGTTTGGGATTAGGGTTTATCAGTATGTGCATGATATTCAATTGCATCTTTTCATCCTTAGTCAGTCAGTTCCTGAATTGTCGCCTCTTGCTTGAAGAGCAGGTGGTAACTATTGTGCCTCTTCCTGGACTAAGAGAACTAAGAGGTTTTCCTTACAGTCATTCATGCCTCAAGCCCCTTGCAAGTGGTCTTTTGAAATGAGATTTTCTTGATGTCACCTTCAAAAACCACATCTTGTTTGAAGGACTGTGTCCATAGACAACTCTGTTGCATGAACTGTGTTGCGTAACAGCAAGCATTGAGACACAATTTAAGAGGTTGATTATTAGCTGTTATGCCCTAGCCTAGGATCTAACTACATGAGAGACGATCTTTCTCTTGTAGTGTCTACTCACCCAGTACAACCTTTGGGTCCTGTTATTAAGCCAAAATCTTGTTCTGGGTCCAGGCAATTAAACAATGCCATTTAGAAGGACCAGAAACCAGTCCTGCCTTGATGATTTTTTGTTTGGCTGCTTTGTTCTGCTTAAAGTGAATTCTGAAAATGTGAGTTTCCTTATAGGCCTTGGGTTGGGGATGTTGAGGATGATTTTTTTTCCATTTGTTGCCTTCTGTGTGAGTTTATATTTCTATAACATAGGTTTTAAAAATATTTTCCAATTGTAAAGTCATTATTTTTGTTTGGGAATAACTAATTATTTCATTTTTTTAAAAAAAATATTATTCCAATAATTAATTATTGGAAACAGAATGCAGAAACTTTCTATATCTTTATAAATAAAAATAAAGCGAATTGCAATACCTTTTTCTGATTCAAACAATAATAAAATACATGTATTATTATATCACTTGAAATTATTAAAATCTTATGAGATAATAGACACAGGTTAGAACAAAATCAAGGGATGAAAGCATTAGTAGAATGTAAAAATCTTAGCTGTTTATTGGAAACTTAAAACCTAAACCTAAACCTCTTGGAAAAGGGAACTTCCATGATTTCGGAGACATTTTCTTTTTCTAAAAAAAGGTGCTTCGCATCCAATAGCTGCATTCTGGAAAATAGTAGGATGCTTGCAGAACTGTCTTGAGGGAGGGGCTCATTTTGGAAGGATGCAGTCTTCTGCTATCCTGGCATCAGTTCATTTAGGGCTTTGAAGATAAAAGCCAGCACTTTGAACTATATCGAGAAATGAACTGGAAGTGAATCAAATCTAAATAAATAAAGTGGGCCAAATGAATTTCTGGTGGTTTTTGTGATTCCCCCCTCCCTTTGCCTCAAATTAATAATAACCCATATGTTAGTGGTTACTTCTGTATTATCTAGAAAGAACTGCAACATTTACTGGAATGTCCTGGTGTCTTTATAAACATCTCCAAAGGTTTTTTTGGCAATAGTATAGTAAAAAAATGTGATTTACTATTGTTTACTTCTAAACTGTTCTTCCTCCATGTCCCCAGTGTAGCCTACAATCCTCAACTAATCAGCCAAAAGCCACAAGTTCTCTCCAAAATTCACATATTGCTCTCTATTGAGTTTGATATCCCAGTTTTGGAACTGCCTTCTAAGCACAAATGGAGATATGTAAAAATGTGCTCAAGGACATATCTCATCAGTCTATGCTTAGGGGTACGTGCCTGCATGTTCTTTGAATATAGGAACATAACAATTTGAATTCTATGCATCCCACAGCATTTCTTTCGAAACTCCTAATGTGCTATGTTAAGTCATTTCTGATCCATCAGTGTAGAAATTGCCAGTAATGATGGCTGTAAATATCCTAGTGCCCAATTATCTCCAGATTTTTTTTTTAGAAAAAAACAAGTAAAAATTAGGTTGGGTAGAAGCCAGTGCAGTTGTGCAAACTTTTCTCAAAGTTACAACTCCACTGCATTCAATATACTTAAACAAAATATAAAAAGCCAGTAAACTTTAATAGCTTCATATTCATTTGTTTTTCCCTTAGATAATTGCATGTCAGTAATAGAATTTAAGATGTTTTTCTGTCCGCAAAGTATTTCAAATAGTGATTAAGATCGACTCACAGATAAAATAAATGCTGAATTTTCTGTCAAATGCTGACCTATTTTTTATTTTCATTGAGCAATAACCTCTCAAACTTGCATTACATCAAGTTCATTTTCAAAAGTAATAAATGAAATCACTCCCAAAAGCAGGTTAGCATGCAGACTAACTCCACTGCATATAAATGTAGATTTTTGAAGCTTCAGTGTTGGCAACTTGCTATTTTCTTTAATATATTTTCTTTAAAAGTTTCCAAATATTGAGCTCTCTGGTGGTTTGTAAGTATGTATCTGCCTGTCAGACTTTTCTTTTTCTAGTATTGCTTTTTTTGTAAAAGAAAAAGGTGCCAGAACTCACACATGTCATACAACCCGCCTTGCCTACCCTACAAGGTTCCATCCAAAAAAGGTTCCGGAACTCCGTTCTGAGAGTTCTATGAGAAAAAAAGCCCTGATTGTACTTATTAAGAGAATAGCCATGATGGTAGTATGACTGTCTCTGCTGGGAAATTACTAGATCCCTTGTGCAGTTGGTTAGATTAGACCAGGGGTAGGGAGCCTTGGCTCTTTTATGAGTTGTGGACTTCAACTCCCAGAATTCCTGAGTCAGCCTGGTTGGTTCAGGAATTCTAGGTGTTTCAAGTTCACAAGTCATAAAAGAGCCAAGGTTCCCTACCCCTGGACTAGATGAACCAAGTGTTTGTTCCAGCAGGGACACTTATAGGTATGTTAGATTCTCATAATAATTGGACCATAACAATGCCCAGTAAAAAAAAGAGAAAAGGTATAAATTGAGCAACTGAAATGTTATCCAAAAAGGATACGGTAATCTAAAAAGAAAAAAAATCCTGTATTAAAAATGAATCCACACAAAGGAGGAAGATGAGGCAGAACAATACCTATAAGCACATCTTCCAGCTTCTTTACCTTGTCAACCAAGATTGTCAACTCCCACTGAAACCAGTTCTTGCTATTTTTCCACTTCCAATAAGAACACACAAATGCAAAATTGACAGGCAGAGGCCACATTCTGAAAAAGGTCCAGACAAAAAGTTCAGTGTTAATTTTAATAATGACTCTTGATTAAAATGACTTTTCCATAAAAGTATTATGGTTAAAAAAAATTACCTGTAAAATATTTTTTTTTGCTTTTGTTAATTAGTTGACTTTTCCACATAGAGAGGCACAAAATGTGGACATAAATTGCTTTTTGCACATCCCAAAAAGTACACAGAGACACATTTACAGGAATGCTTGACTTCAGTCACCTGCTTGGCTCTGTAAACAGCTATAACTGCAAAAAAGCTATTTCTAAAACAGTGATGCTCATGGGAATAAGTGTGTGCACCTTATTATGAAAACAGGGATCAATCCCCATTGTCTTCTGAATGAATTGACTTGTATTGGTCCTTCTTTTTGTCTTGTTAGGTTCCTACATGATAGTGGACTCTTCACACCACAGCCATGGAGAAAAGGCTCGACTTCAACTTCCTACCATGAAAGAGAACGATACCCACTGTATTGATTTCAGCTACCTTTTGTATAGTAAGAAAGGGACAAGCCCTGGGACTCTGAACATCTTGGTTAGGGTGAACAAAGGTCCTCTGGCAAACCCCATTTGGAACGTGACCGGCTCCACTGGCAAAGACTGGCTACGGGCAGAACTGGCTGTCAGCACCTTCTGGCCAAATGAATACCAGGTAAGCCAATAACAAAACAAGACAAAGCACAATGAAAAGTGTTTGTATCTACTGTCCGCAGGTAAATTTCTTCACTTCCTGGCTGTGCACCCTTAAGATGCCATTAGAAAAAGAGGATCATACTGCAGTGCAGAAGTAATGAGAGACTGTCAGTGAGTGTTCCAGGTGTGTTATATCTTTCAATTCCCCCAGCATCTCTGAAAATGGACCAAAGGGAACAAAAGTATTTCCAAAGATTTAGGCTGTGTCATTGATAAAAAATAATTCACTCATCAGTGTCTTAAATGGGTGGAAATAGATTGTGGATAGGGAACAATAGAGTAGATGATACAATTATCTCAAATAGGCATATGTCACGTGGAAGTTCTGATCAGTAAGAGATATTTTGCTAATAGTTTTTGGAAAGCATTCACCCACCAGAGCCTTCTCCTCTATATTTCCTGCTGTTGTGGCTATTTGTTTATGCACCCAACAAAGCAAATGCTAAGGGATAATGAAATCTTTCCCATTTCTCTCCATCAAAAGAAATGTAGGTCAGATGCATTTGTTTACACCAGCTTTTCATTACTGTAAGATGAACCGGCTCTTAAGTGCCACCTAATGGAGTGCCTTTGGTAAGCCGTATAATCTTGTACGGTTTCATGGAGAGAGAAAAGCTCCATCACCCTGAACCGTTTTCTTGCTTTGTGAACAGGGTGTGCTTTCTCTCTCTCTCTCTCTCTCTCTCTCTCTCTCTCTCTCTCTCTCTCTCTCTCTCTCTCTCTCTCTCTCTCTCTCTCTCTCTCTCTCTCTCTCTCTCTCTCTCACACACACACACTCTCTCTCTCTCTCTCTCTTTGGCTGTTCTTTTGTAAGCACTTCCTTTCAACACATGAGGTCAACACAGCTGCTTAAAAGTACCAATTCCCTTCCCCCTGTGCAAAGCTGGTTTTAATGCTGTGTTTCACTACAGAATGTAGCTGAATGTCTCCTTTGTTCAGCTGCAATTCTCTCTGACAATTCTTCAGTTGACTAACTCCGCTGGTTGCATGTTAGCCTATTGAGAGTTTAGCAAACACTCGCATAATGTCACATGTGTTTAAAACAGGATTGACAGCTATGAGTTTGCTTTTAAGGGCTTCACTTGAAAAGTAAAACAAAGGCATATTTACACCCAGAATAAATTTGATATTACAGGGAAGTAGAGCCTACCATAAATAAAGCAGACAAGCAGGCCTTTCTATGTATACATACATACATACATACATACATACATACATACATACATACACACACACACACACACACATTTTTATATATATATATATATACATACACACACACATATATTTATTTATACACACACACACATATATACACACACACATACACACTCACACAGTTTGTTAGTAAGTAGTAAGTCGGAGCAACAGCTTTGCTATTCAGCTTCTTTAGTGCTGCTTTATATATGTAGGAAGTGAGAAAGCGAATATCACCCAGGTTACAATGTTATTTTTCCCTCTTTCTTACCATCAAATTATTAACTTGTATAGTGAAATGTTAACTTACCACTGATGGTTGTCTGCTAGAAAAAAATAAAGGCTTTTTTTTTCCCCTGAAAAACAAGAGCCATCAAATTGACACATATGTGAATTTCTTGTTATCATCTGTCAGAGTTTGCTTTCACCAAGTAGAGATGGATCCTGGTGGGAAATAATGAAATAAGTTTGCTAGAAATATAAGGTCCTACATGAATGTAGTGGAGCTTGGAAAGCTGTTGCCAAAAACTTTGATTGTAAAATGGCAACCTGTGTTTTATAGAGGAAAGAACAATTTAATCTTTGTTGTTAACAGAATGGATTCTGGGTGGTCTGATAATATTAAGTATTATGTTTAAAGGAGAAATGTTTCATGTGAGCAGCCATACCAGCTTCTTTTCGATGCAGAGCTAATCTATTTATTAATACTTGGGGCCATGCTAAGATGGCGTGTAGTGGCGGTGTCAAGCACTACAGGTGTAATGACTCTTGCATGGCAATTCAATTCAATGCTTGATTTTCCTTCCCTCTTCATTTCGTTGAGATGAAAAAATGGACTTGCCCCGTTCTTCCCTTACACTGTTTTATTGCTGACAATGGCCGAACTGTGTCTTTTATTCTCTCTTGAAGTCAGAATGAGTTCACATCTGTTGAACTCAGATGTCTTTGCATTGCTTAAATTTGACACCGTAAACTCTGAAGAGCTAAGTATGAGAAAAATTTTTTTATTGTGCGTGTGAAGCACACTTCTGAAAGGACTGCCTGCAAATGATCATTCTTCCCTAATGGTGGTTGGGATACGTGTCATTAAAGGGATTCAGAATATGTTGTAATCAAGTTGGAGTGAGTGGTTAGTGTTTTAAAATCATTAAAAATACTTTATAAATGTTGTTCTTAGTGCTTGTCCTGCTTAGTTTCAGGGCCAACTTACTTTGCATTGCATGTGCCTAATTCTTACAGCAAAACTTACCAATGCAGGTTGCAGCGTGGAGTTTTGTTTCTTAGCCAGCTTGTTACAGAACTAGACAATGATTAACACTGAGAGAGAATGACTACCCGAAGTTTACCCAATTGGTTTACTCTGCCAAGGGAAACCTGAGTTGCCCCATTCCCTGTGCAGTATCTTAACCATGGCACCATTCTCTAGAACAATGCTTTTTTTTAATCCCATTTATATCCCGCCCTTTTCAGAAGACTCAGGGTGGCTTACAATTTAAAGCACAAATCAATGTGCTTAGCAATAGCCTTCATTCTATGTATATGTCTGCTTATTAGGGCTTTCGGCCCCCCCAAGCAGCATTATTACAAAGTCAGCTTATTGCCCCCAACAATCTGGGGCAATTGAATATAATAGATTAATTAATTTAATGCTTTATGAGTGTTTGCACTGTAAAGTGTGCCATGAGGTTAGCACAGGAGATTTGGACATCAGTATAGGTTTATAGCAATAGCAATATCACTTAGACTTTTATACCGCTCCATAGTGCTTTACAGCCCTCTCTAAGCAGTTTAGAGAATCAGCATATTGCCCCCAACAATCTGGGTCCTCATTTTATCCACCTCAGAAGGATGGAAGGCTGAGTCAAACTTGAGCCAGTCAGGATCAAACTCCTGGCAGTGACCTGAATTAGCCTGCAACACTGCATTCTAACCACTGTGCCAACACGGCTCCTTTATTTCTCCAACCTTCTTTTTATTGATATACAATTTGCGTGGCGTTATTGGTTATGTTGTGATATCATTTTATCTATTTAGTTATTGTAAGGTAAAAGGTAAAGGTTCCCCCGCACATAAGTGCTAGTCGTTTCCATCTCTAGGGGCCGGTGTTCATCTCCGTTTGAAAGCCGAAGAGCCAGCGCTTGTCCGAGGACGTCTCCGTGGTCATGTGGCCGGCATGATTAGACACCAAAGGCACACGGAACTCTGTTACCTTCCCACCGTAGTGGTCCCTATTTTTCTACTTGCATTTTTACGTGCTTTCAAACTGCTAGGTTGGCAGAAGCTGGGACAAGTAACAGGTGCTCAATCTGTTACGCTACACTCGGGATTCGACCTGCCAAACTGCTGACCTTCTGATCGACAAGCTCAGCGTCCTACCCTAACCTGGGGGAAATAGGGCAATATGAAAATATGATAAAAATAAGTAAATAAATTTGCATTGGAGCGTGATCTTATTTTCAGTAACAAAACACCCACAAATAGAACTGCTTTTGAGATGGCAAGTGGTAGCTGCTGTTGGCCTTTCCTCTGATAAAAAGATGGTAGAAACGTTCTTTTGAAACAGCTTTTGTCATATGACATGGTAGCCACTTGACTGGAAAAATAGGCATCTGGTGAATTTCCACTTGAGGGGAAGGGTTCCAGAAGAGATGCCCTGTATTGGGCTAAGTGCCTTGTTGGTAGAAAGCTCATTGTTCCTCTGCTTTTAAAAGTGCAGTGCATTGTCTCTGCAGCCCAAAGCATCTTGTCAAAGCAAATGATGCCCCTCTTGTTCTGCTAATAATTCTGCTCTGGTAATAAATAATACAGAAGAATTCCTGTTTCACGTCCAGTTCAGGAAATTTGACACATGGCATCCTTAAGTAGACAATATTGCAATAAATTGGATTGGGTAGTAGGAAATAAGAGATGAATAAGGCCAATCTAGTCAGCCAGGACAATTTCCAGATGTAGATGACGGATGGAAACATGAGTTAGTAATATCAAGTATACACATTAAAATGAGAAAATTAAAGAGGATATGTGTACCAGCAAGATATGAACCGGAGAATGTATGATCACAATAATATAGCATACAGAATGAACTCAGCTCACTTAAGTGATACAAAAAAAAAAAAAAACCTGGGGAGCTATGAGATGAAATTGGAAACATCATGAAGGCTAAACAGAAAAGATATCTCTCCTAAATTTCAGAATTAAAAGAGCAAAGTGTTTTCAGAACAAGCTATTAGGATAGCCAGGGAAAGATGAAATCTTTGGGCAACATATGAGAATTGATCAGGGATTGTGTGTGTGCAAAGCAAGGGAAAACGTTTACCCACTTCCAAGTTATCGTTACAAATTAAAAATGAAAAAAATAAAATAAAAACCACGACAGATTTAGCATTCTGATCTAAGTAGCCAAGTGGATAAGAGATAAGAGTGTTAAAATGGGAAAATGTGGCCGACTGTGGATAAGATTATAGTTGTTGGTGATAAATGCTTTCGGTGAGAAAAGCCCATCCCCTTCCAAATCTCTTTATATTATTGATACATACACACATGCATATGCTTCATGCTGTTCCTTGCCCTCTGAAAGAAAAACTGCCAGCAATTCACAGTTCTTTAGCTATAACATTTCTGTAAATAAGGGCAACTCAGTCTTCCTATGAAACATCCAAACTACTTGAGATCAGTTCATACTTGTGGTGGCAGACAAAAGCTTGTTTTAAGCTTCTTCAAATATAACCACCGAGTACCATCAGGCGATACGTAACTGTAACCTGCTGTCTGGCTTTACATAGTCTTCCTGGAAATAAGCATTACTTGGGAACACAGAAATAGATTCAAAACATGTGTTTATGTCATCTGGACTCCTCTAAGAATTCCAAAACCTCCACAATCCCTACTTGGATTTATAGTTTTTCTTCTTTGGAAAAGCTGATAATGCCAGGTGATAAATAGTATTCTCAAAAGCAGTTTGTGATAATGCCTTTTTTGTTTGGAGTGTGGTTGTGGGAGGCTTAGCTGTCCATGAATCATAGCAGTTCTTTAGCTCTGAGTCAGCTTTCTGACCCTTTAGAAAACACAGACAGACTGTATTGAAAAACTCATAGAATGTCTGGAGTGCCGCTCTGCTTTTGAATTTTCTTTATAGTAAAGGTACGGTGCTGTACAAGGAGACTTCAGAGTGGGATTAGGTTTCCCTTCCTTTGCTTGAAGAACTTTCAGACCAGTTCTGGGCATATCAGTATGTTAAATAAAATCAGGAGCAGCATGATAATATAGGAGATAACCCATGCCCCGTTGGGTTATCATTTCAGAGATACTTCCTTACCTAAATAGAGAAACAAAATGACTCAAAAAGAAGTGGGTGCAGAAGCGACTTCTGACTTTTTGGTGGCTTCCCCATTGAGTTTCCTTGCGGAAATCTGGCAGGGAGCATTGGAAACCTCCTTCCCTTTTCTTAATCCTTCCAGCAGCTAAGTGGCTGCTGCTGGGTGAGGGAGGGAGCAAGGGATTGTGAGATTGACTGGGAAACTGTCATGAAATGTGAAAATGAAGATCACATGATCATATCAGTAGCCCAGCTGTGCAGCAGCCAGCAACACTAAAGCAGCCACAGTTCCCCCAAAATTCATTCCCTTGGGAGTCCTGAGTCTCAAATTTTGGATGCTTTCTGTAGGCTAGCCCATTTGAGGTACCTTGGTTGGGTAAAAAAAATGTTGCCCTATGATTCAAGTCCCAGTGAAAGGACTTGAAAATGTGAGTTTTAGTACCTATTGATAATTATCAAAATTTTAACATATACAGTTTAAATTAAAAGCAAAGGACATAACACATGGGTGAGCATCATAGTCTTCTTAGTGTAAAATGTACCTATGTAGAAGCAATATGGGCAAGTAAAGCAAAGAAGTGTCTAGCTGTAAATTGTAAAAGTGTAAAGTGTAAAATTGAATACAATCTGGTGTAGTGGTTAAGGCATAAGGCTAGAAACCAGGAGACTGGGGGTTCTAGTCTTGCTTTCAACATGAAGCAAACCTGCAAGGACCTACTGGGACAGTTATCATGAGTCAACATTGACTCAAAGGTGTGCACATGAGCATGTACGCACGCACACATACACAGAATGGTAGAGAAAGCTTCCTAACAGAGCTGAAAAAAGGAAGAAAGAATGCATTCTGAGACTATATGGAATGATACCTACAGTCCTTCCAGACAAAAATCCACTCCTGATAATCCCATTTTTTCCTGCATTTTAACCATACAGTTTCAAGAACAGAGATGTTTGTTCATAATTTTATTGAAGATTGTATTATACAAATAAAACTAATGAAACTGCATGGGGAGAGAAATTTTATTTTTGTTGCTGTTTATGTTTTGTTAAAGAACAAAGAGATAGGAGTGGTGGCAAATCTATTGCAGATAGCTAATAAATGCAAATCGGTTGGTTCAGATGCCATATTTGCTCAAAAGAAAATTGACTTCACATTTAAGATGGCACCCCAAAAGAAGGGAGAAAGAAACCATAAACAGTCAAAGGTCCCATGTGTTGTTCAGAACAGATACATTTCTTCCCTCTTCACTTCTTCCTTTCCCATACCTTAAATAAATGCAGAATCTACAATTTTAAAAGTAGCATGGTCTGGGAACAAATGAAATTAATATTAATTGGATAAAATTAATGTGTGTATAGAAGAAAGTATTATAATTATATAAGGGACACGGTGGCTCAGTGGGTTAGGACACTGAGCTTGTCGATCGGAAGGTCAGCAGTTTGGCGGGTTGAATCCTGAGTGCCGCGTAACAGAGTAAGCGCCTGTTACTCGTCCCAGCTTCTGCCAACCTAGCAGTTCAAAAGCACGTAAAAATGCAAGTAGAAAAATAGGGACCACTACGGTGGGAAGGTAACAGCGTTCCGTGCACCTTTGGCATCCAGTCATGCCGGCCACATGACCACAGAGACGTCCTCGGACAAGCGCTGGCTCTTTGGCTTTGAAACAGAGATGAGCACCGGTCCCTAGAGTCAAAAACGACTAGCATGCATGTGCGGGGGAACCTTTACCTTTAATATAATTATAAGATACCAATAGGAGAAGGTAATAGCAAAGATGAGAAGGATAATAGTAACACAGCTCTACTATATAGGTAAATATCATTAGAGGTAAGACAGTACTGTGGTAATTAGGTATTTTGTAGAGTGATGGCACAAAGGGTAAAAACTGTCCCTGTGTCTAGTTGTTTGGGCATGCATTGCCCTATAGCAGCATCCTGAGGGGAGGAGCTGAAGCAGTTTATGTCCAAGATGTGAGCGGACAAGGGAAAGGAAGATAGTGAAGGATGACATGGGATGAGGCCAGAGGAAGAATGTGAAGGAAGAAAGAGTGTTTTTAGTTCTTAAGAAGGGAGGTGTCTATTATTAGGAAAAAAAACTCCTCTTCAATGGTGGGTAATTTTCAAATGTATCCACATTTTTCAGCGGGGATGTTTGCCATTATATAGCACTCCCTGCTCATTGCTTTATTTTCAGCAAGTTATATTTTCATCAACAGATAAGGATCCATTGAGTGAAGGGGCGGGGGAATCAGTTTGGCAGATAAATGTGGCAATTTCATATGTAAGTGGATGGCCAGAATTATTCTCTATCCCGAGCAATTTAAGGTATGGCAGATTCCCAGCATTTCTCAGCAATACTCTGAAAAAAGGCAATGCAAGACAAATAACACACTTGAAAACCTATTTCAAAGGAGACTGTATTTACTTATGCTCGTGTCCATCTTTTTTAAAGCGTTTGCAACATTCAGTATTTTGGGAGGTGATCGAAAATACAGGTTATTTATACAGATTTCATTCCAGAAAGAAAAAAAGTTGGCCTTGTAATTGGATTAAAAACAACCAAGGAAATGAAATGAAAGAAAAATGATGGGATACACAGCTGGAAACTTGCTCTTTGTAATTTACAGAAGTATCATTTCTACTAAAACAGTAGGACACATGAAAGGGAGTAATTATCTCAATTGATAAGCAGAACTATTTGTTTTGAAGTTGAGGGTGACTAAAAGAAGAACACCCATCAGCTTAGATACTCAGGATATTTCTGGCTGTTCTCTTCTTTTTATTCTTTTTGGATAATACAGGGTTATTTTGTGTCAGAACAGGTTCAAGAATAAAGCTTAGATGCTAAAACTGACTTACATTAACTGGGCCAATTGCAAGTTTATCTTCTTTTAAAGTATCTCCGCACAATACAGTAGTTGTTTACATTAAAGTTGAAATGATTAAATAAACTTTGAATTCTTTGGATGAGATATGCCTTTAAGAAACAGAAGAATATTTTATTTAGTCTATTGACCGTGAGAGAACCTTTGTTCTGGCAATTTTTAGGAATGGTTGACAGAATGACTCCTGAATAAAAGTTAATTTGCACAAAAGACATGTGGTAAAGCAATATTGACTTCTTGGGATGATGGAAATGTGTCAGTCTGCTTAAAAAAGGATTGCTCATGACCCATAGACTCTCTGTATTTTTACCAGATCATGTAAAGAGCTTGAGCTCCTCCTGGTTCAGACTCTCCAAAGAGGTTGAAGTGGTTGATTGTATACCCTCAATAGGGTAAAATCAATCTGCCTAGAGATAGCTAGTGCTTGGATTAGCCTACTACTGTCTGTCACCTGCCTGGGGCAGTCTGTTGAAAGATGCTTGGAAACTACAGCTCGTACAGAATATGGCAACAGGTGGAATTCTAAACAGTGTCTCATGTGAACTTGCTGATGTTACATGCTTATTAGCTAAGACATTGCTCTGGATACTGCTCCATAATCAGTAGAGGGTAGGGACCTTTCAGTGGTGACATGTAGTAGGTTAAATTTTCTAAAAGGGCTATGTTGCTTGGGAATGGGAAAGTTATTGTTCCACTTTTTTTACATGATCCATTCTGCTAAGCTGTGTAAATCAGTTTGTTCAGACAGCATAGGAGCAGTAAAAAACCAACAAAGTAAACACTTCCTCCCAAAGAGTAACCTATATTCTTCCACAGCCCCTCTGGAAATTGCTCAAAATACTGTCTCATTCATTTGCAAAACTTGTCAACATATGGATGCAAAACTTTGGTGGTGATGCTCAAAATTGGCAGCCAATGTCAACAGTTGCTCTCCTGAAAATGCAAAAAATAAAAACAACAAAAAAAGCCCTAAGGGAACTGCCAGGAGCCTGTGGACTGTGGGGTTGACCGCCTGTCTCTAATTTGCAGCGATCAAGAGGAATTTGGCAGTTTCTCTTGGCTAGTAGTGGCAAAGATCAAAGGGTAAATGGTAGGCTTAATAATAACCCCTCTCTTGCCATCTTCCAGCTGTAACATCATGTTGCCTTACTAAACTGAACTAAGTTCTTGGTGGGTTTGTTGTCAGTTTACTCCCTAGGTCCTTAAGGAAGATTACTAAGAGTTGCACAAAGTGACTGCAGTCTGACAGGCTTCATGTGGCCCATTAAACATCTCTGGGCACTTCTCTAACTGTGTAACTAATTACCCTGCTGCTAAGATGCACAAAGCCCCCAGGAAATTTCTCTTTGGGCGCACTCATTCTTTCAATCAGAACTTGCAAGCTACTTAATTACCTGCAGCTGTGCCATGAGATCAAGCTCTTTTAACAGGTCAGGCCAAGCTATTGGTTACTATTCTCTTAGAAAAGACACTTGGTGACTGTAAGCTTCTGAAACAAATGACCCTTGCTAGTTTTTACTTTTGGAACAATTTTGTTTTCATTCTAGAAACATGGGCATATTTATTCTGGATCAGTGAAAAGCTGATTTTTAAAAAATGCTATGGCATCTTAGAAGGGGGGGGGTGTCACTGTCTTTATTTTACTTTTCTTGGGCTTTGCTGGGTCTGTTCCATCCTAAAAATGATAGGACCTGGCTATTTTTTTTAATGGTTTTGAGAAATGGTGCATTAATAAGTTTTGTGCTTTCCTTAGAGCATGGGTCACAAACTCGTGCCGGCAATGGGGTAGGCCCGATTTCAGTGTTTGAACTCAAACTCTCAAACTCGTGCCAGCAGTTTGACACCCTTGCCTTAGAGCAGGGCTCTTCAAACTTGGCTCTTTTATGACTTGTGGACTTCAACACCCCAGAATTCCTCAGCCAGCGTGCCTAGCTGAGGAACTCTGGGAGTTGAAGTCCACAAATCATAAAAGGGCCAAGTTTGAAGACCCTTGCCTTAGAGTGTCAACTTTTAATTGCTAAACTCATTGCATTTCTTCTCTTGTTCCAGTACAAAAGTGTGCTCCCTCCCCTTTGTCTGTCATGATGACATTAAGAGTACTCCAAAGATTTTGAAGTGTTCAGACTAATTTGTTTGTTTTTGTAGCTCTTTGTGATTTAAATCATATTTTGAAAACAGAGGGAGGGGCTGTCTTCACCCTCTTTCTCTCACAGGTAACATTCAGACTGAGTTACCACTTACTCTGGAATGCATCCCCTTCCTCCTGGGAATCCACTTCCTTACTACATTCCATTACAATAAGTTAAAAGGAATAAAAATAAACTATGTTTGAGAGGAATGTTAAGGAAACCAGAACTTATCCCTGTTGCAGCTCTCTCTACTGAAAGTTGAGTGGATTGAATTCCCTACTGAAAAGTCTCTATCTTTTGTACTTTTAAAAAACATGTTATTTCTTGTTTCCCTTCTGAGTTTTTTAATATCCACCTACTTATTTATTTATTGTCAATTTGACCGAGATGGGGACCAAGCTACAAATCTTATTGAGTAGAGTCATAGGCCTTCAAGCTATGGAAATACAGACCTAGTGTTAAGTTCATTTTTTTAAATAATAGTAAACTGTAAAGTTTGAACTGGAGTGAGTCATCCTCTATTTGACATCTCACTAGGAATTTTTAATTATTGAGCCTATCCTGCTTTTCTCTTTAAAAATTAATAATAGGAGAAAGAACTGGAGAAAATCATAAATGCAAAGACCTGCAAATAGAAATAGAGTGACTTATGGCAAAGGAAAGCAAAGATGGCACCAATAAAAATAGGCACCTTGGGTGCAATCCCAAAACAGCTGGAATGTGCCTTGAACATCATGGACATTGACAAAAATCAATCAATTGACAATTGTCAGTCAATTGACAATAATTGACAAAATCAGTCAATTGCAAAAGGCATCTTTACTTAGAACAGCTTACATTCTGCAACAATACTTTTAATACGAGGGCAATTCAGAAATAAACCTCTATTTGGTTAACAATGACAGATACTCGCAGATACAGAACTTTTATTATACAATTAGAAAACTACAACATTACATTACTTTTAGACATAATCACCATTCAAATTGAGGCACTTGTCATAATGTCTTACAAGGTTTGAAATTCCTTAGTAGTAGTTGCTCAGTGCCAAATCTGGGCTATGGGGAGGGGGGGTTGATCAAAAACATCCCAACGGAACTGCTTCAAAAGTTCTTGGGTACATCTAGCAGAGTGCAGGCAAGCATTATGGTGAACCAACACCACACCAGAAGTGGTGCCATAGAAAATACCTCAATAATGGGCTTCTCATATTCACAAGACTTTAGTGTCTTGTGTACAGGTCCCACTGTATTCTGAACATACTAGTAGATGTAACTTTCTAAGCTGGGAAACTGAAGACCAGTGGCCAACAGTTCCTCCAACAGTTGCATCTTTTTCTCCTACTCTTGAAGGACAAATAGGAAGAGAGAATATTATATTATATTTATTAAATTTTTATACCGCCCTTCTCCCGAAGGACTCAGGGCAGTGTACAGGGCAATAAACATTAAAAAACAAAGTACAAAAGTTAAAAAACAATTAAATAATTTATGCCCGATATATACAATAGTTAAAACCATATTAAAACCCAACCCCAAACCCATCAGACCAGGCCGGCTTGCTCAAATAAATAGGTTTTTAGATCCCACCAGAAGGAGTGAAGGTTGGGGGCCATCCGGAGCTCAACCCCAGAAAGCATCTGTTTTGAGCTAGGTACATAGGTAGTTGTATAGACCGGTAAGCAATCACTTTTAATTTTAGAGAATTATTGGGCTCAAACTCCCAATAAAAGGAAAGAATAGTGCTGGATAATCCCAAAGGTGCTTTTTCAATAGGCAACTGGACTGTTTTTCTTTGAAGATGTTTTGCTTCTCATCCAAGAAGCTTCTTCAGAGAGCTGAAGAAGCTTCTTGGATGAGAAATGAAATGTCTTCAAAGAAAAACAACAAAGTATAGTTTCCTCTTCAAAAGCACCTTTGGGATAATCATGACTTGAATGACTGAGAATCTCCATAGAAAATGCTAGATAATATTTCACTCATCCTGTAATTCTCCAAATTTTTAAGCTAGTTTGGTGCCTATAACCAGAAAGATGGAAAAGAGTTCTTTTTTTTTTAAGTGGACTTTCTATAATCTGGAAAATATAACATGTGCATCAGGTGAACACAGCAGGTCTATTGTTGGATGATGATATCATGCAAATTTCATATGAATAACTTACAGTGCTGATAACCTTGGGTGTTATCAGAAAAGCTAGCATGGTTTGGCTTGAATACTACCAGTGTCTCATTCTAAAAAATAGTTGTTCTTCTAAAATCTGGGCATCTACCAAAGGTCTGAGAGCAAAACAAAACTGGGGAGAGAAAGAAAAGAAAAGAAAAGAAGAAAAAAGAAAAAAGAAAGAAAGAAAGAAAGAAAGAAAGAAAGAAAGAAAGAAAGAAAGAAAGAAAAGAAAACTTGTAGCCCTAATCTGGGGGAGGGAGGGGGAGGGAGAGAGAGGGAGAGAGAGGGGCAAGCTTATATTTTGATAAAGCACAGCAAAATCTTAAGAGGAGAGTGAAATATCAAATTCTTTATTTCACAAAGATGGGGTAACACATTCAGAATCATAATTTATACTATGCAGACTCACTGCTTGTATAAAGGTTACTGTAGCATTTAGAATTTTGCCTACCACTCCAACCTTTATATCTACCGTATTTTCCGGCATATAAGATGACTTTTTAACCCATGAAAATCTTCTCAAAAGTTGGGGGTCGTCTTATACGCCCAGTCGTCTTATACACCAGAAAATACGGTAGTCTTATATGGCGCGTATAGCCCAAACCCTATACCCGTATTTTTCGGACCATAAGACGCACTTTTTTCCCCAAAAGTGTGGGGGGGAAACGAGGGTGCGTCTTATGGTCTGACGTTGATCTGTATGGCCAGCCCCAACCTCCGCAAGTAGAAAGCAAGGGAGATTGCCAGGAGCACGAATCGGCACGTGCTGAGAAACGCCGATCTCACGCTCCTGCAATCTCCCTCTCTCGGTTTCAGCTTCCGTTGCTACAAGAGAAAACAGGCTGAAACGGAGTGAGGGAGATTGCCAGGAATGCGAATCGGCTGATCTCACGCTGCTGCAATCTCCCTCATTTTAGCCTGCTTTCTCTTGTAGCAAGGGAAGCTGAAACCGAGTGAGGGAGATTGCAGGAACGTGAGATCAGCAATGGGGGAAAAGTCATGATACATCGCATGTCATGTGACATCACGAGTTTGACATGCCTGACATACAGTCTTCAGTTCAAAAGTTGATTGTATAAAATACTAGACAATCCATGACTTCTTGAGTCATCCTTTCAGACGCATTTCCTTATCAGATTCCTGTATGCCATCAACAATCACAGAACTTCTAATGTACTGCTTTTACTGGAAAAGCTGGGATACATTCAAAGATGTATCTGCTGAAAATTCAGCACAATCAAGCACATACATCAGAAATGTTTTATGATGTTTGGTATTATGTCGTAAGCTGTTTTATTTTTATATCATAAGATGGTTTATAAAATATACCAAATTTCAATTACGCAGGAGTACTGGAACCCAGATTTTGACACATTTTATAAGTTAGGCCATTTGAGTACGTTGTTTCAAAAGGTTTTTGCCCTGTGATGAACCATTTTGCCTAGTTAAAGGTTACAGGAATCAAACTTTTAATAGTGTATAGATTTATAATCAGAGAAGATCTTCTACAGCAGGGGTGTCAAACTCAATTTCATTGAGGGCCGCATCAGCATTGTGGTTGCCCTCAGGGGGCCGGGTGGGTATGGCCAGGGTGGGCATGGCCTACTGGGTGGGCGTGGCTAGAGTGCGTATGGCCTACTGGGTGGGCGTGGCCAGCTCTACATTGTTCGCATCAAGGGTGCCTATGGGGTCCTGGGCAGGAGTGGGACAGATCTGAGGGTCTCTGGCAGAAGGAGGGTCTCTGGGCCAGGGCCAAGGCAGTGGGGGCCGTTCCCTCACTGTTTCCAGGATGGCTTCACGGGCCACATGAAACCACTTCGCGGGCCGAATCTGGCCCCCGGGCCTTGTGTTTGACATGTCTGTTCTACAGTGTGACTATTTTCAGAACCCCCACCCTCCTGGTTCTTTTTAAGAAGAAATGTAAAAAGCTCATTTTTACATGCAAGCTTCTTTCTAAACAATTGTACATTAAGATTGCTACTATGGATTTTATTCTTTAATTTCAGATTGTTGTTGTTTATATAACATATAATTAGTGTGAGTTTTAATGTATTTTAATGTTTGCTATGGGGTTCTTTATGATTTTTGATTTATACTGTAAACTGCCATGGATTGGTTTGATTAAGAGCATGTGAAATATAAATATGACAGATCAATAGCAATAGCACTTAGACTTATATACTGCTTCACAGTGCTTTACAGCCCTCTCTAAGCGGTTTACAGAGCCAGCATATTGCCTCCAATCTGGGGCCTTATTTTACTGACCTCAGAAGGATGGAAGTCTGAGTTAATCTTGATTCCTATCAGGATTGAACTCCTGGCTGTGGGCAGAATTAGCCTGCAATACTGCATTCTAACCACTGTGCCACATGGCTCCTTACTCAATAAATAAGCTGCTCTGGGTTTGACAGCAAACTAAATCATGATTATTAAAGTGGTTAATAATCAATTTTGGGTGCTAAGGCTCCTGATAGGTAGGAGACACAAAAGGAGGAAAAATTTTTGTTTTAAATCATTGCATCACATCTCAAATATTCTGTTAGGCCATTTCAGAGCAGCAGAACTCAATTCCAGATCAGTTTGATTGTTTCAGATTTTGGATGAAACAAATATGTCTGCAGTTGGAAGTTTGATTCTCACCTACTCAGGGTTGACTCATCTTTCCATCCTTCCGAGGTCAGTAAAATGAGGACCCAGTTTTGGGGGGCAATAACTCTGTAAACTACTTAGAGAGGGCTATAAAGCACTGTGAAGGGGTATATGTGTCTAAGTGTTATTTCTATTAACCCCTCTTTCCCCTGCAATGTATCCTAAGAAACCACCCGATCTATCTCATATTTTCCTTCAATCCCTTCCGCTACCATCACCACTGGTGTCCCAACACAGCATATCAATCTAGCCTGCCTGCTTCCCAGCCTCCCAGAATCTTCTCTTTTATTGTCTTTCAGGAGAGAGAGGGCAACACTGATATTTCTTGCCTGGGTGCTGTTTTAGCTTAGCATTTCATTGATAACATTGCTCAGATTTGTCAAAGTTTTGCCTCTACCCAGGAAGAGTCCATTGTCGGCAGCTGGGCAATCACGGTCTTATTATCGCTCATCTGGACTACTGCAGTGTGCTCTATACTCTTGTAGCATTTGAAGACTACCTATGCTTCAGTTAATCCAGAAAGCTGGAACAAATTTTCCCTACTTTAAAAAGGTTCCGAATGGATTTGTGTTCAGTAATAATATTTAGAAATTTTTGTAAATGTTTATTCTTTCAGTATAGGGACTTTTTTTATCTCAAATGATTACATTTGATGAATAGGGGATTTTGAGTGTGCATGTGTATTTGGTTCTCGTCATGTTCAAACATTAAAAACATAGCTAAGCAGTTTTACACCAGGAAAGTCCCTGATTTAGTTATCAACATTGAAGAACTTATATACAGTTGCAAGAAAAAGTATCTGAACCCTTTGGGATTACGTGGAGTTTTGCATGAATTGGCCATAAAATGCGCTCTAAACGTCATGTAAGTCACAACAATAGAAAAACACAGTCTGCTTAAATTATACTACACAAACATTAGCTCTTGTCATGTTTTAATTGAACATAAGATGGAAACATTCACAATGCATGGTGGAAAAAGTATGTGAACCTTTGGACTTAATAACTGGTTGACCCTCCTTTGGCAGCAATAACCTCAACCAAACGTTTCCTGTAGTTGCAGATCAGACCTGCACAACGATCTAGAGTAATTTTGGACCAATCCTCTTCACAAAATTATTTCAGTGTAGCAATATTCTTGGGATGTCTGGTGTGAATCGCTCTGTTAAGGTCATGCCACAGCATTTCAATCGGGTTGAGGTCAGGACTCTGACTGGGCCACTCCAGAAGGCGTATTCTGTTCTGTTGAAGCCATTGTTTTGTTGAATTACTTGTATGCTTTGGGTCATTGTCCTGTTGCATCACCCATTCTCTGCGGAGCTTCAGTTGGCGGACAGATGGTTGTACGTTTTCCTGCAAAATGTCCTGATAAACTCTGGAATTCATGCTCCCTCCGCCATGTTTTATAGTGGGGATGAGGTTTTGATGTTGCTGTGCTGTGCCTTTTTTTCTCCACACATAGTGTTGTGTGTTTTTCCCAAACAACTCAATTTTGGTTTCATCTGTCCACAGTATATTTTGCCAGTAGTGCTGTGGAACATCCAGGTGCTCTTTTGCAAACTTCAAACGTGCTGCAATATTTTTTTTGGACAGCAGTGGCTTCCTCCATGGTGTCCTCCCATGTACTCCATTCTTGTTTAATGTTTTCCTTATTGTAGATGTGTCAACAAAAAAGTTAGCATGTGCCAGAGATTTCTGTAGGTCTTTAGCTGACACTTTAGGATTCTTCTTTACCTTCTTTACCTCATTAAGCATTATGCGCTGTGCTTTTGCAGTCATTTTTACAGGACGACCACGCCTAGGGAGAGTAGCAACAGTGCTAAACTTTCTCCATTTGTAGACAGTCTGTCTTACCGTGGACACATGAACATCAAGGCTTTTGGAGATACTTTTGTAACCCTTTCCAGCTTCATGCAAGTCAACAATTCTTGATCGTAGGTCTTCTGAGAGCTCTTTTCTGCAAGGCATGGTTCACATCAGACAGTGCTTCTTGAGACCAGTAAACCCAAAACAGGTGTGTGTTTTTAAAGGGCAGGACAGCTGTCAGCAACACATCCAATATCATCACACTGATTGGAGTCAAGGTTGGCTCACTCCTGGCTCCAATTAGCTCTTGGAGAAGTCATTAGGCTAGGGGTTCACATACTTTTTCCACCCTGCACTGTGAATGTTTACATGTTATGTTCAATTAAAACATGACAACAGCTAATGTTTGTGTAGTATTATTTTAAGCAGACTGTGTTTTTCTATTGTTGTGACTTACATGACGTTTAGAGCGCATTTTATGGTCAATTCATACAAAACTCCACGTGATCGCAAAGGGTTTACATACTTTTTCTTGCAACTGTATATAGCTACTTGGATAGGTGGAATCTGATGCTCACTTCTCTTATGTATTAGATTGCTCTGCCAAGATTGCCTATTATAATTTCATTATATAGGAAAAGAAAAAGAGGTGATGCTTTAATTATCTTTATGGTAAAAAAATTAAAAGTAACATCAGAAAAAAAGATAGAGATTACGTAGTTAAAGAAAAAAATCTAAAACATGTTCTAATGATAAAACTAGATTAAATATGATTACATAAATTTGATCCCACCAAATGGCTCATTTGATTGTTGTCGCCAGGGTGTGTGTGTGGGGGGGGGGTATTATTCCTTTTTTATTGGTTTTATATTTTTTTTTATCTTTGTAAGCTACCTAGAGTCACTAAGAGTGAGTTGGGCAGCCATATAAATTTTCGTAAATAAATACCGTAAATACTTACCTACTTACCTACCTCAGGCTAGCACCTGGAAAGTACCCAACAAGTAATATTCAGATGCCAGAATATCTCTATACCTGCAAAGATCTCACTCCTGCAGGAAATTGTTTTCCCTGAACACTTTACAAAAGGAAAGCTTGGTCTTTGAAGAAGCAGAATAGGAAGAGTATTGAAGCTTTTGAATTCTGTTGTTGGAGAAGTACACAAATATGTTGAATAGCCAAGAAAATAAAGAAAGGAAGCATAGAACAAATCAATTCAAGAGTTTTCATTTGAGGTATTAATGACTGATATTTATAACATCAGTTTCTTTGTGATTTGGGATCAAACCGTAACTGCTTATTGAAAACCGGATATGTCTAGCAGCTTTCAGGGAAAGGAAAAGAATGCTTCTCTTTAATTTCAAAAAAAGATATATACTTGCTTTCCAAATGGGCTCAAAGAGAAGAGTAAGTATAAAAAGTCTTTCTCCCCCTCCCAAAAGTGTTAAAATAAAGGCCCAATAGTATACAGGTAGGTCTCAACTTACAACAGTACGTTTAGTGACCATTCAAAGTTACAACGGCACTAAAAAAAGTGACTTACAACCATTTTTCACACATATGACCATTGCAGTATCCCCATGATCACTTGATCAAAATATGGATGCTTGGCAACTGGTTCATATTTATGAGGGTTGCAGTGACCCAGGATCACATGATCCTGACAAGCAAAGTCAATACGGAAGCTGGATTCGCTTTAAAGCCGTGTTACCAACTTAACAACTGCAATGATTCATTTAACAAATGTGGCAAGAAAAGTCATAAAATGGGGCAAAATTCACATAACAACGGTCTCACTTAGCAGCAGAAATTTTAGGCTCAATTGTAGTCATACGTCGAGGAGTACCTATAGTTGAAAATCTGTACCTTAAAGCCATCATGAGGCAGTTGCAATTTAGCAGATATTCTAGGCACTTTAGCCTTTTAACTTACTTATCTGTGTAAAATATCTAATGGAAATTAACATTGGTATCTCTCTTAAAATATACATTAATCTCTCTGTAATGTTCATTTTAATAACATCAATCTTACCCCAAAAACTTAGCAGGACTTTTAAGCACTGAGTTATATCTAGTGAAATTGCATCTGTACATTCAGGCATATTTAATTTAACATATTGTAATATATTTCAAGAAACATGTAAATCTAGGTGTTTTATAGACCTGGTAAAAACTTTAAATCCTAATCTCCTACAGCTACCTGTAGATATAGTAGATCCCAACGGCAACAAATTAGACTTATTCCAATTAATATTACAACCAGATTGCAAAGTGTATCGCTGTGTAATTTCAAGAAGTTTTGCTAATGACATTGCGCAATGATCAAGAATAGCCATAATATCATCATGTAAAAACTAACTTAGATTCTTTTTTAAAAATATTTTTATTGAAAGTTTTAAGAGCAATATCAAGGACTGATACAAACTAAATTAGAACAGAGAAAAGAAAAAAAAGATAGAAATAACAGACAAATCTAAACTTTCAAATAGAAAGTAGAAAAAAGAGAAAGATATAAAGAAAGATACAAAGGTATAAAGAAGCAGCTTCAAATATTTTTCACAGCAGTAATAAGTACAATTATATTTTATAAATAATAATTTTATTTAAAATGAAACATTTGTGTCAAAAAATATCTGGGTGAAGAATTTATTTGAGCAGGAGTGAAAAATAGAGTTGCTACATACAGTATATCCTATAATCCTCAACTACTTCCAAAATGTATATTGACTGATGATCATAGCAAATATGCTGGGGAGCAGGAGTCGGCAACCGGAAAAAGGAAAAGAGCCACTCAGAAGCGGTTCCATCACACAAACAAAAAAGTGGGAGCCGCAAAAAGTGTGCGCGCGTGCGTCCACTCACGCGCATGCGCAAAAAACATTTTGTGCATGCACAAAATGGGAGGCACCTGCGCGGCGATGGGTCTCCCCTTTGGAGAGGTGCGTGCCGTCCCGTTTGGAGACCTGCCGCGTTCGTCAAACATTGACGAACACGGCAGCTGTGCAAACGGGATGGCGGCAGTTTGGAGAGTGCGCGCGCACCTCTCCAAACTGCCGCCATCCCGTTTGCACAGCTGCCGTGTTCGTTAATGCGAACGCGGCAGGTCTCCGGACGGGATGGCGGTGGTTTGGAGAGGTGCACACGCACCTCCACCCTTCGGAAAGGTGCGCGCGCACCTCTCGGAACGGGCGGTACCTGTGTATTCACTGTGTATTCTCGTGTGTGTGTGTGTGTGTGTGTGTTTACTCTCTTGTAATCCCCTCTTCTCCAATCTCTCTTTTCTATTCTTTGCATCAGAAAAAAAAGTGCAGTTCAACAATTACTGACTGATAGTTCTGGTGTATACATTTTAATGAATATTAAAATTGTTTTACGTAATCCAAATTTAAGTTTTACTGCTATAAAAGCTTTGTCTGTATGGTTTCCAGCATATAACAAAAGTGAAACTTCAAAGTTTTTAATTTTTAAAATTAAAATTCTCTTTTCTAATTATGTAGGAGTCTCTAAGGTTTTTTTTTCTTGCTGAGGCAAAGCAAAAGTAGATCCCTTAAGAGAGACGCCTTAAACATGTTTGAAAGAATTAAAATTTAATTGAACTCTGATTTATTTCAGAACTATAAAAAATATTCTTCTTGATATATTCCACAAAAGAGAATGTCTTAGGAGAGAAATATTCAACTATCATCTGAAATTAACCAATTTTGTTGTTATTAATTTTACAGAATTAGATTCACAGAAATCTAAAATTAGGCCTAATTTAAAGTCCTCAATTTGATCCTTCAAAACAGTGTTTCCCGATCATTTTAGCTTTGTGGACCAGCGGGGGGAGGGGAAGGATTGTTCCGTGCAAGCGGTGGGCATGCAGCTCCATTTGCATGAACGGTGGGTATGTTTGCGCAAATGGAGTACATGTGCCAGTCTTACCCACTACTCACGTAAGTGGGGATGCACATGGCCCAGTTCCAAAGGGCTCAAGGCCTGGTATTGAGCCGCAGCCCAGGGATTGGGGACCTGTGCTCCAAAACAATATTGTCTGTTAACTTGAATTCCCATACATATTCTTGTAACATACAGTCTGAGAAGAAAATTTATAAGAGCCTTGGTGGAGCAGTGGGCTAATGCCTCCTTAAGTAACACCAGCTGCCTGCAATTAGTGCAGGTTCGCATCCCACCAGGTTCAAGGTTGACTCAGCCTTCCATCCTTCCGAGGTAGGTAAAATGAGGACCCAGATTGTTGGGGGCAATTAAGCTGACTTTGTAATAATGCCGCTTGGGGAGGGTGTGAAAGCCCTAATAAGCAGGCGTATACATAGAATGAAGGCTACTGCTAAGCTTGTAAGCCGCCCTGAGTCTTCGGAGAAGGGCGGGATATAAATGGAATTAAAATAAAAAAAATAAAAAATAAAAGAGATGGTCCAGCTAACTTCCACCTAATTAGTCTAATTCAGACATGTCAAATTCGTGACGTCATATGACATCACACAACATATTGGGACAGTTTTGCCATTGCCAGAAATGGGGTGGGCATGGCTTTTGGATGACGCATCTGGCCTGTGGGCCGGCAGTTTGACAGCCCTGGTCTAATTACTCAAATCAACAGTAGTACAGTAAATGCAAGTTAAATCTCTCAGCTGGGTCTAATCTGAAGACATTTTGATGTGTGGATGTGCTGGATTCAGGGCAGGCTGATCAAAACTAAACTGCATTATTGTGCTGTACTGCTTTATGTAGTTTATATTTTATTAAATTTATCTTTGATACAGTATCCAAAGTTCTCTAATTCTGGCAGACAATTTTGAATTTTCCTGGCTAAAACTCTTCCTAAACTGAACTTTTCTGAGTTATCCTATTATGCTATTTTGCCGCTTATGGCCAGATCAAAGTAAATTAACTCTGAAACAAATAATTTTGTATATAGAAAGTTTATTATAACCTGCTGTTCCCCTACAGGACTCTTCAGAAATAGTCACATTTTTCATTTTAAATAAGCTTATTATTTATACCACTTTTCAGTCCTCAGATTTAGAACAGCTTTAAACTCCTGTCCATTTCATTGTCTCCTTCTCACAGTTTTGAAAGAGAAATAGAAAAATAATCAATGAAAATTTAGCTAAAGTCCTCCCTTACTGCCAACTGAACATGAGCTTTTAGAGAGATGTTCTTTATCAACCAATTATCCTCTTCTATCCCAATTTGGGAGGCACTCTGAAGTTTAATTTACCAACCTAATTTTATTTCTCTAGATATGGCAACCTTTTGATACATCTTGTGTAAACTTCCCCTATAGATGGTCAATAACAATTAATGATATAATTTAGAGCTTATTTTATTACGTAGACCCTGTGACCACACTAATAAAGTTCTGTTACCCACAGCTATTAGATTGATGAAGACTGCTATAAATTTGGATTTTTATGGGTATTTTTAGCTTTTTTAGCCTTTTAGTCTTTTGCCATTCTCTTCTATATTATATGATTGGACAGTATAAAATATATACTGCAATATAAAATAAGTTATTATTCTCTAGTTTACATTGTTAATGTTGAAATTATATAAATCTGTACTGCGCTGTACTCATTTGTGTCTCCATAATCTAAATTTTACAGTCTTAACAGTATCAGAATCACACTAGTTTGAGCTAGCAGCTTAAATCTTTTGTCATTTCTCATAGAATATATGGTTGATTGCTGAAATAAAGGTGCTAATACTGTACATATATACTTGATTACATATCTAAAAATGGGACAGATTTTGTCTGCACATTTCAATTGCAATACTTTATGCTGGATTTCTGAAAAGAGGGACTCCTATGTCTGTATCTCACTTTTTCCTTCATAGTGATCTTTGTTCAGATTTCTGTTTTTTCACTGCTAAGGTAATTCAAAATCTTAAGAAAGATCACAGTGCTACCATTTTGCTTTCTTTCACTCAGTTATTTGTCTTTAGGCCACTGGTTTTCAGTTACCAGGATTATAAGATAAGATTGAAAAAGTGTGTGGGGGGGGGGAATCAACCCCCAAAGCAATGGCAAACCATCTACATATTATTCCAAAAATCCTACATGAATGTGTCAGTAAAATCTTGAGTAGTTAATCTTGATTCAATGAAGGTTACCATTTAGTGGCATTAAGCTCTATTAGCAGAAAAGAACCATTTTCCCCCCCGCATTCTAGCTCTAAGCTAATTATTTGGACAGTCGGAAAATGTAGGACAGATGTCTCCAACCTTTCTGGGCTCACAGACTGGAGGGAAGGAGAGCAGCTTCAAAATTGGTGCGCGTGCATGCGCGCACATGAAGCCATGCACACTGGCATGGCACTAGCCACCCCGTTCATGCATGCAGCATGTTCTGGTGCCATGCACATGCACGGCTAGTGGCCTGTTTGTGCATGCACAAACGGGGCTGCGGGGGCAAGCACGAGTGGGGGGAATGCACATGTGTGCCCGCACCAGCCAGCCATACATACATACATACATATATGTGTGTGTGTGTGTGTGTGTGTGTGTGTGTGCTCATCTCCATTTCAAAGCTGAAGAGCCAGCACTTGTCTGAGGACGTCTCCATGGTCATGTGGCCGGCATGACTAGATGCCAAAGGCGCACAGAACGCTGTTACCTTTCCACCGTAGTGGTCCCTATTTTTCTACTTGCATTTTTATGTGCTTTTGAACTGCTAGGTTGGCAGAAGCTGGGACGAGTAACAGGCGCTCACTCTACATACAATTGGTTCAAATAATAAGTATTAAACTCTGACTTGTTTCTCTACCTCCATGCTCTCTCTAGATGCAACATACATGAATAGCAAAAAGAGCACTCCTAATATGTATGTTCCTCTAAATAGCTTTCTAAAGAGACCCACAGCTTGTTTCTCAGGTCATTTATTTATTTTCAGTAAGCCTGAGTGTAATTGTATCCTGTTGTCCCTTCAAAGCAAACAAAATCATACAAAGGCACATTAATAGCATTCAGAGGCAGTGAAATAATAGGGAAAATGTAATAGTAGGTTGTGTCAATGAAAGCATGAAGAAAGCGGCAAAAACAGTAGAAGAAGAACCATTCTGTATAAGATGCACACAGATGCATTGTTCTGTGCATATAGTATTGGTTGACAAATGGGCAAACATATCAAAGAATGCCAACTGGTTACAGGGAAGATGGAATGTTAGTTTCACTTTCATAAACTTTTCAACATGAAGATAAATTGGAAACTTGGAGATTCTGTTCTACCATTTATACCTATCCATCTATATGGTAATGATGAAACTGGGGCCACCCACAGCATCAATTATTGTACCATATCCACATTGTTGAAGTAATACACCTGTAGGAGCATCTTCTTATCCACATATTCATGTTTCCCCCCCCCACTGAAATTACAATTGAATGAAACTGAGGCCCTTCAAATTTTTACTAGTTATGAGGAATGATATAAATTGTAGTCTAACAAGTTTTGGGGTTGGGGGAGAGTATGTGTTTCTACACTGATCTAGTTCTGAGATTTAGTGGGACAAAGGACAAAACTATTTGACCAGGTTGCTGTAGATCAGAGAATTATCTCTTTCATTCTCTTAAAATTTGTCAAAAACCGGTAAAGGGCCTATGTGTTCTAAAATGTGGTAGAAGCAACATTTACAGCTTTCTCAGGAATTGTTCGGAAACTTTTCAAGCCACATTTAAATGTTAGTCAATTTTCCCTCTTAGACAATGAATTTGTTTACACATGTATATTCATGTGCCATGTCTAATGTTTATTGCCATTCATACATTGAAGACAAGTTACAGCCAGAAATTTAAGAGCTCCCTCCCTCACACAATTCAGCTGCTTGTCATCAGGGGCAGAAAAATTAAAAGATGTACTATAATCTTATAAATAGACTTTTTTTGGCATACTAGGCAAAGGAAACTTATGAATAGGATACAATAACATAAAAGCAATAGTTTGCATTTTGTTATTTTTGTATAGTCAGATTTACTCACAAAACATTTATAACTTTACTTTAAATCTACCAATTGCAGTCAAAACACTGTGCATGCCATTTCTTCATTTTTTTCTATCTAAATGTTTTCTCTTGGCTTGTACCAGAGAATGGCTGTTAATTGTAGCCATAGCTTTCTATGTGCAACAAGCCATCAATAAAACTGTATATAAAGTACTGCTTTATGTTCAGTAATTAATTGATTCTTTCACACTGACAAATGCTGGTGACTTTCTTAATTAAATCGTGCAAGTTATGGAAATTGCATTGTCAGTTTGTTTATTCGTGTATGAAGTCCATCTGGCACTCTTTAATATTTTCCTTTGTAATGTGGCTTTTAACAAAAATGTAACAGTTTGAATGGAACCAAAAACAGTTCTGAAAAAGATTGTAGGACTACATTTCACCAGGCTGATAAAGTTCTATACAGTATTCTTACCTGCAAGGTCAAAATCTTATGTATGAATTTTCTTTAAATGGACAAACTGCAGAAGGTATGGAATGCAGTAGTAGTGTTTATTTTTCTGTAATAAAAACAAGAGGTGGTTTGTTCTGAATCTGCACCAGTGTGCAAATTCTCCCCAACCCACTTGCTTAGAAAAAAATATGCATCCACCACACCTCTCACTACAGATTTGGAGGAGGTTTCAAAATAATCTAGACAGTTGTAAATGCAGATTTTTAACCATTTTAACCAATGCATTTGTCATAATGGTGAGAAAATTGAAGAAAGCCAGTAAAAAAGCTGGTTAAGGAGCTGTGTCATTAAATACATCCTGTGATCATCTTAAGAAGTCATTAACAAAGAAATTGAAAGACTAGCAACAGTATCGGATTTCAATAGAAGACCATATCTGTAGTTCAGGGTTGAACTGTGATGTCTGTGATACGATGTGCTCTCTGATTTGGTGATTTGCTTATAGACCTTTCATTACTTGACTAAATAACATCATCAGTGCTAATCTACCAGTTGCATGTTTTCTGAAGCATACGACACTCATACGTGTTTCCATTAGAAGAGCATATATAGCTCAGAGTTCTACTGTGGAGTCCTTGTTGTTGTCTGAACTTGGTTGTTTGCTTGCAGATGTTTCATTACCTGATTAGGTAACATTATTTGCAAGCAGAAAAAAAACACCACAAGATCACAATGCCTCAAGGAATCCATAATATCAGATTTTCTTGAATGAAAACAATTTTTTATCTATTGTTTTGATTCAGGAACTGAAGCAGTCTCTGGTGAGAACTTGATATAGAACACATGTAGGTTGATTTAATTGCCTTAATGGAACCTTGATACTACTTATTATGAAACCTTTCAAATCCAAATCCAAATCCATGTCCAAATCAACCTTTATTGTCAGAGTACAACATGTGTACAATGAGATTACCTAACCCTCCCTTCATGCACTCCCTCCAACACAATGAATCCTACTAACAATACACAATCATTGCACCATGTGAACTTATTGCACAACGTGCCGGTCCCACAAGTCTATCATGACATCTTCAGCTGAAATGAAATCTGCAAAGCCCTGTTTGTTAGTGCAGAATTTTGTAAACCTAACAGAAATAAATCGGCAAGAATTTTTGTATCATTCTTCATATGCATTTTAACTGGATTTAATTGGAAATGAGTGTAGATGGCTGAAAAACCCACAGTGCCATCCTCTTTTTCTAATGTGCGATGTTTTTCTCAAAAAAGAAAAACTTTTGTGAAGTGGCTGACAGACCACTCTGAGACAGCAGGCTTAACTCCAACAGGTTTATTCGGAATTGGACAAAAAGGTGTTAGGCTTTAGCTCTTTTATAGCCGGCCGCCAGCCGGCTGGGCCAATCAGTGGCCGTTCTTTTCCCACCGGGATTCAGGAGCCAATCCGCTGTAGGCTGTGTTTGACAGCTCCTTCATCCGCGTGGCTGGAGCGCATGCGTGGTTCCGTGCTTATGTTGACAGCGGAGAGCTGTCAACTGGCTGCGCCTGCGCCTTTGCTGTGGTGGTTTTGACAGCTGTCAAAACTCCCGCGTGTTCGGCTGTCATGGTGTTTACCTCACGATAATGCAACTGTTCTAACTTATTAAAACGTTAACAATTCTTACATATATAATACATTTTGCCTGAATCATTTAATCAGTACCACAAAGGTCGCTATCTCTTCAGTTTGTCAGTGATGATTATTATTAAAAGAGTTCAACCCAATTCTGTTAAAATCACACTTTACAAAGGGAGCAACACTTTTCATTTTGAGATTTTATTGGCTGAGAAAAAAGTATTTGATAATTACTAAAAGGCAATGTCAACAATTCGCTGAAAAACATGGATTTAAATATATGTTTCTTTCTTCTTCTTTTTTGCAGATAGCCTGAGGAGATTGTGAATATTTATAAATTACTGGTTAAATACTTTAAAGCAACAGTTATCTTAACATGAACAAATTGTAAGATAATTGGATATGAAGGAAATAGAAGTTGAAAGCTGGCAAGTTTAACCAGGCAGGATGATTTCAAAATCTCCTTTTTGTACTCAGACCCAAGTATAGGTAACCTTTCCATTGCCTGAAAATGTCATTTAAACAATCTCTTTAAAGAAGAGGAGGGAAATTATTGCGACCCTCTCCCACAAATTCCTGCTGTACAGATTGAAAAGTGTCAATAAATACTCAGTAAATGTGTTCTGTACTTCAGTTTCTATTTTGTTGTTTAGTGCTATAACTTCAACAAAGTTAATATCTCTGTACACAGCAAATGCACAATCAAGGCAAGAAAAATTATTATCAGTAGCCTTTAAAAAAAAGAAAAGAACAAATAAGACCTAGGTGCATTTTGTTAAGTAGGGGAAACTATACCCATAGTGTGCAATTTAAGCTTGATATCTGCTGATCTTCTTGGCTATAGCTGTTTGTTGCTGCTTGTTTCCAGTGCTTCTTTCTTGATTTTCCTTTTTTTCTAAGTGGTATTTCTTGATCAGGTATTCTTTGGTGTTCTTGTTAAGTTTAAAAAATATCTAAAGGTAACAATGTATATTTGCGCAGACTGAATGTCACCATATATATATATATATATATATATATATATATATATATATATATATATATATATATATATATATATATATATATATATATATATATATATATATATATGACCTATAATTTTTTTTAAAAAATGTTGTTATTCTTTGTTATTCTTTGGAAGTGTAGTATACGTTGCTAATTAATATTAGGACAAACAAGATTGGAAAGCTTCACTGGATTTTTCTTGTCATTTCTTTTTAAAGCAAACAGTTTGACCCCCGGTCCCATTTATCAGCTACTTATTTATCTTTGTAACTAGATAGATTAAAGGCAATTTTATCTGAATTAATGACATCCCCACATTAGGAATGGCAGTATACTTTGTAACCAAACACAACTTTTTTCTATGACATTAACTGATTACTTCATTTTCCCCCCAAGGCATATGGTTTTGATTCATTTGTTGAATTGTATTTTGATTGCAGCTAATTATATTGAGAATAAGTATCACTATAAGTCCTTATTAAATCAAGATGGCTGTTCTTCCTGTATGCATCATATAATCATTTTCACTGTCTGCTTGAATGATGAGAAATTATTTTAAGAGTGAATTGCCCTATTTTATTCTAGAATTACTGCCCAGCATTAGTGCTCAGTATATTTCCCATAATATTAAGCAATGTCTGGAGCATGAATGGACTTCCTTGAAATTCCTTGTGGATCAAGATCAGTATAGATAAGTACACTGAGTTTAAAGACGTTTGTTGATTGGTAAATGTTTAAAGGGATATAAGACATTCTGTAGGTTCCTGGCTACAATATTTGTATGATAGTACACATACAGTCCATTTAGGTTTAATTACAGGCCAATATCTTTGAGGGTTCTACTTTGCTATCATCTTACGTTTAATAGAGACTCTAATATAAAGCGGTAAGGCATGGGTTGGAGAATGGGGAAATACCTGACCATATCTGGAATGTGTTGAAAAGCTACAGTATATTGGATTACAGCAAGTGAACAAGAAAATGAGTCACAGGAGGTTTTCCAAAAAGCTTTGAACATTAACTGTTAGCCCTTCAAGTAGTCCAGACAAGAAGCACAAATCATGAATACTAACGCCATATATTTTTTTACAGAAGATGGTGTTGATACAAATTACAGAAACAGAATCTTGCAAATCTGAAAGCATTTCTCCCCTTCTTTACTTTTACTTTTCAGCAAACCAGGGAGGTTTTTTTCTGAAATGGATCCCACATCCCTTTTGCTTCTGTGGGTACCTTTTGCATGATGGTTGTCTAGTCTGGTTCTTCCTCCTGTCCCCCAAGGTCATTCCCATATACCCTTACATTAATATATTTATTGTTGTGTATAAATAACATTTTTATATTAGCTATTACAACCATAACAGCTTTGTTATAGTTCAAAAAGATTTGAGTAGACAGTTTAAAGAGAAATAGAAAGAAAACTCCTGTCCCTTAATACAGACATGGCATGTTATTGCTTCCATCCTTCATCAGTAACCTCTCCTTATCTCATCTCTCTTGCTTGCCCAGTTGACCTTTGTCTTCCAAAAGGGAAAAAATATTATTTTCCTTCCTTCTTAGCTGGTTCAGATTGACTAAATTCACATAGGTGAAATTCTGCCCATAGTGTGCAATTTAAACTTGATATCTGCTGATCTTCTTGACTACAGCCGTTAGTTGCTGCTTATTATTTCCAGTGCTTCTTTATTGATTTTTCTTGTTTCTAAGTGGTATTTCTTTATCAGGTATTCTTTGGTCTTCTTGTTCTTCAACTTCTTTTCTTTTATCTTATTCTAGTTTTTGCACATCTGATTGTAGCTTGCTAATCTTATTTTCCAACCTTATTTTCCATTTTGGGGGTGCACTGTTTGACTTGTTTTTTTCTTTGTTGATTTTGCATCCCAGATATTCAGTTATAATAGTAGCCATGCTGTACATCAGGTGGTTAGTTTCTTGCAGAAAGCTGGTGCTTTTAAATGATACTAAGATATTAGCATCTTTTAATATTTGTGCTTCCTTGCTTGTCTCAAGGGAAGCAACCTTCTTCAAGGGTTTCTTCCCTTGAAGCTTATTCTGAAGGAACAGCAAGCACAAGTAATAAAAGATGCCAATATCTTAATATCAATTAGAAGTACCAGCTCACTGCAAAAAACAAGCCACCTAATGTGCAGCATGGCTGCCATTATAACTGAATACCTGAATACTCTGTTGCTTTTGTGTTGTTCTAGATGCTCAGTTATTCTTTGTTCCAATTATTTTTATTCAGTTAGAAAGCTTTGTTCTTTCAGAGGAGAAGGTGGAGGAGATAGTGCCTGGTTTGGAAATGAAAACTATTCAATATGTATGCTGGTTTTCTCTATTCCAGCCTCCCTTTGGTTTGCTCCTATAGTCTGACTAAAAACTTCGAGTGATGAAGTACCCACAACATCTGAAGGCAAGCTGTTCCACTGGTTAATTGTCCTCACTGTTAGGATGTTTCTCCTTAATTGCAGGTTGCTTCTCTTCTTGATTAGTTTCCATCCATTGTTTCTTGTCTTGCCTTCTGTTTCTTTGGAAAATAAATTGACCCCTTACACCTTGTGGCAGCCTCTCAAATACTGGAATACTGCTATCATATCCCCACTAGTCTTTCTTTTCTCTAGACAGATCCTGCAACCGTTCTTCATATGTTTTAGTCTCCAGGTCTTTAATCAGCTTAGTTGCTGTTCTTTACACTTTTTTCAAAGTCTCAACATCTTTTTTGTAATGTGGTGACCAAAACTGGATGCAGTATTCCAGGTGTGGTCTTACTAAGGTTTTATGAAGTGGTACTAATACTTCACGTGATTTTGATTCTATTTCTCTGTTTATACAACCAAGGATTGTATTAGCTTTTTTGGCTGCCGCTGCACACTGCTAGATCATTTTTAAGTGATCATCCACTAGGACTCCAAGGTCCCTCTCACAGTTACTGTTTTTGAGCCAGGTTTTGCCTAATCTGTATTTGAATCTTTGGGTTTTCCTGCCCAGGTATAAATAAAACCTTGCTTTTCTCCCCATTAAATATCATTTTGTTGGATAGGGCCCATTGTTCAAGTCTGCCAAGATCTTTTTGGATCCTGAGCTTGTCTTCTGGGGTGTTGGCTATTCCTGCCAGCTTAATGTCATCTGCAAATTTCATGAGTTCCCCTTCTATTTCCTCATCTAAGTCATTTATGAAGATATTGTAGAGTTCTGGGCCTAAGACAGAACCTTGTGGTACCCCACTGCTTGCTTCCCTCCATGCATTGAGTACAGTTTGTCAGCCAGTTACAAATCCATCTGGTGCTGATGCTGTCTATCCCACATTTTTCTAGATTACCAAGAAGTAGGTTGTGGTCTATGTTGTCAAATGCCATGCTGAAGTCTAAATATACTATATCCACAGCATTTTGCTGGTCTACTAATTAAGTCATTTTGTCAAAGAATGAAATAAGGTTGGTTTGGCATGATCTGTTTTTAACAAAGCCATGCTGGCTACTAGTTATAACTTTATTTGTTTCTAGATGTTCACAGATCTGGGTTTTTTTATTATTTTTCCACTATCTTCCTAAGTATTAATGCTAAGCTGATTGGTCTGTGGATTCCTGGGCCTGTTTTTCCCCCCTTTTTTGGAGATGGGAACCACATCAGCTCTTTTCCAATCCTCTGGTAGTTCCTCAGTGCTCCAAGATTTTTTAAAGATATGATACAATGGTTCTAAGATAACATCTGCCAGCTCCTTCAGAACTCTGGGATGTAATCCATCAGATCCCAATGATTTATATTCATCTAGGTCAGACAGGTATTCTCTTACCATTTTCTTGCTTATTTTAATTTTTATTTCTAGTCTGTCTTTTACAGTTAGGTTTTTGGTAGGTTGGCTATAGTTTCTTATTGTGTGAAGATTGATGCAAAGAATGAGTTAAGCAGCTCTGCTTTCTCTCTACTGCCTGTTACTTCCTTGCCGTCTTCTCTCTTTAGTGGAGTTATTAGAGAGGCACTTTTTGTCAGCCTCCTTTGTTAAGATCTGACCAGTACGACTGAACCTCTGGCATAGCTTTCACCCTTTTCAGAGCACAAGCTCCAGAACCACCTCTCAGTGACTCTGGGCAGCTCACAAAAATCAAAGAAATTATAATTAACATTGATTTCCTTGAGCATATGTACTACCTATATGTAGCTTATTATTTAAAAACCAGAAACCAAATATATTAATATTAATAGTTAATAATTAACAACATACTATGATATAATACAGTTCAACGTATTATGTATGTGCAGAAAAACACTAAGTTATACATAGACACAGAGAGGGCCAACATATAAACAGTTGTCTCTCCCTCCTCCCCTTTTAGTACTGTGCATTGGTTTTAAGAAATCAATATATTCAATAGTAATTTGTAAGGCAGTAAATAAAAGATAAACAGGAAAGGAGAAAGAAAAATAATGGTTGCTTGTAAATGATTGTTCTGCATAGCTTTCAACTTTAAGATGAATTGTGCAAGAGTTGCCTGGATATTCTGACACTGAATAAATTTACTGCTTGACAAAAGCTTTGCATTTTTACAGCATGGACAAGATGATGATTTTTTTTTAAAAAAAATTTGTTTCCCTTCATCATTTATTTTTGTCAGTATAATGACTGTTTTTATATAAATTTTATTAAGTTTTAAAGAGAACATAAAAATAAACACAAACACAAAATGAAGAAAAATAAAGAAGAAAGAAAAGACAAAAGGGTTTGATTTTTTAAAAATATAAAATAGAGTGAAGGATTTTTCCCCCCTATAAATACAGCTGTTGTAAATGCACTGATTGGTTGGGATGCGTTGGTCATTAAGTAAATGCTGCAGTCAATAAGTTAATCCATTGTTTGCAATGGGTGTTTTTTGTTGGAAATTGGAACTAAATGCTGGTCATGTGACTGTAGGATGCTACAAACAGCCATAAATAAGGGCTGAAAATGCAAGCAGGTGACCATGGGGGTGGCTGCAGTTGGAACTGCAAATCCACATCATACGTAGCTCTGAGAAATGTCTGTTGTAACTTTAACCAGTCGCTAAGTGACCAGTCGTAAGTTGAGGACTACTTATTTTCTGTTCAATGACACAAGACATAGATTGATTTTTTCCCCCTGTTTTCATACACAAAGATTTATACTGCCTTTTTAAAAAATAAATTGTTCGTATATCCTTTAGGGAGGTTTGCATAGATATGATTTTGAAGGCTGACAATGTTTACTACTGGCATATGATATTGCACAGTATAAAATATTTATGAGAAAGTATTGATGAGTTGACCTGGCATTCAATTTGTACATGATGCTCTCCTTGATTATGAATGCTGTACAATCTGATTTTCTTTTTTAACTCCCCTCCATTCTGATGTTATTAAGTTATTCATTAATCTTTTGAATATGCATTCAGTAAAACTGTTGGATGCATAAAACAGTATTCTGGTATTACGGTATGCAGAGGAAAAATTTGAAAGTTTATTATAAAATAATAAAATTTGAACGTTATGCATTCTACTCATTTTAAATAGGATTAATATATGACATTGTAATCCTTCTTACTATGGTTATTATAGATTTATTTTTTTAACCTATAAAGATGACTCACAGAGCTGCCAAGGATGTCCTTTGTTTCCTTGTTTTAATTTGAAACTGGAACTATTGACTTTCCATACTAGACAGTGATATATGGTGATAGATATAACAAGGGATTAGAATTAAACATGTTGGGCTATATTACTGTATTAAACCTACCAACTTCATTGTTTGTCAGAAATTCACAGTAGTTTCACAGCAAAATACGTGCATGCTTGGATATTGGTTGGAGATCATCAAATATACTTGAATTAATTTTGATACAAAGCAGAAGGGACTTGAGTCTCTGCATAGGAAGTTACAATATTCATGGGATTGGGATGAGCAAATATTAAATTTGATAAGTATACTGGATTCAGTGGCTCAAACATGCATGCTTGTTTCTAGTCCCCTAAATGCCTCTTCCTTAATAGGTGTCCTGTTGTCACTTGGAGGTCTATGGCATGGGTCCTTCAACAAGTGTTGGAACAAGTTGTTTCATTTGGAAGTTGTGGGAGTGTGGGAGAAGAGAGTGTAGAATCAGATGAAAGCACAATTCATTATCTTGGGCCTGAATTTGACTAGACTTTATAAGTTAAGATGATCACGTAAGTTTGTGCTTCTTTCTCTTAGCTGTGTAATTTTTAGGTTATATAATATCCTGCAAACTGAAATTAAATAAAATGAAGGTACGGTGTGACCTTTTCAGTATATAACGTGGCTAGGAAAGGAAGGAAACTACTAATTGCTTCTGAATAGCTATTTTGCATAGGTTTCTTTTTAAGACCATTTCCAATGCTTTTTTTCTTTTAATGGTCAAGAAGCATTTCTGAAAGGAAGATAGTAATAGACATGCCCGACTGTATCAGGGCCAACGGGTTATGCTTGTTTTTCCAAAGTTAAGCATCACTAAAAATATCTGTGTTTCTTATTTACTAAGGATTTTCATCAAATGCCTCAATAGTTGCCCTCAAAGATCTTTCATGAGTTCTTTCTCTTCCTTTATAAAGGTAAACTTAGGCAACTGTAGTTAAATTTTAACTGCTGCAATAGTTTCTTACTATTGTGGCTTCTAAGAATAATTTTTGTCATCGAATGCAAAATACTCTGCAGCTCTGGTGAGAAAATGTCTTGTGTTTTCTTTTAAGATGTCTTGTCATTTTCAGTTGCAGTCACTGATATACTAAAGGAACAAAATTAGACTTGTTTTCAACAACAGGTATATTCTTTCATGTTTTGAATGGACTGGAATTAGAATCACCATACCCATTTTTATAAAATACCCTATACATTAATAAGTGAGAAAAATATCTGCTTGGATTTCTCAAAGAGTCACCTAAAAATGAATGGGAAATGTGCTATTTTGCTTGTATCCAATCAAAAATGCAAGACTTTGGACAGCTGTCATCATTTGGCATTTTGACAGAATGTCAAGAGAAGTTTTACAAAATGACTACTAAAAGATGCCAGTTTGGTTTAGTGATTAAGGCACTAGGCTAGAAACCAGTAGCTGGGTGACTTCACTTTTTCTCAGATCAATCCACTTCACACGGTTCTTGTGGAAAATATGAGGAGAAAGGACATTAATGGGAGGACATTAATGGGAGGAGTTACATGATATGAACGTGAAAAGCGGGACTGTAATGCTTTCAGTGGAAGGATAGAGGGTTGAGTTATTTATAAAAACAATAAAGGCAGGATAAACAAAATAAAAAATTAAAAGGGGTCTTTCTGATGCAAAAAATGACCATCACAAAACACACATTTCCAAACTGGTGAGATTATTCCCTAGCAATGATCTGTTCTCCAGAAGTTTTATTTTTTATTAATTATAATATTTTTCTGTTCTCTCACTAAACCAATGTGCTTATAGATTTAAGACAGCTGGAAGTCTTTACAGCCTGCTTGCCTCAGTATAGGGAAGGTATAGATGGATTCATATTGATTTACAGTGCTTATTCCTAATGCCTCTTATAGCTTTGATACATGGGAAGGATGGTGCAATATTATAACTCTCTGTGTCTATTTACCCTCACCCCTTTTCTGAATTCTAAGAGCAATTTTCTTCAGCCTACTGTAACACAGAACTCTTGATACATGGAACACTAGAAAATGTGAGTCAGGAGGACCACTTGGTCTTCCCAAGTAAAATATAATTACCACCTTTGGGAACGTGGACTTTTCCCCCCTGATGTTCACATTTTAATATTGCTTTTCTGAAGCATTTAAAATTATGATCCCACCTGACAAACCCAGGCACTTGCAAACCTCATATGAATTTAGTATTGCCCCATTATCTAAATTTAGATTTTTTGGAAATTGTTGATTAGAATGAACCGACTGCTAACATGGTTTCATTTCATCCACACACCTCTGTAATTTGAAATCTGAAAATTCCCCAGGCAGACTTGTTTTTGCCTTAGGCTTTTGAGATGTACTTCTAGTTCAGGCTTTTTGAGGAAAATTTTATTTGCTTTGTTTGTCTTGGTGTTAAGAATGCCCTTGGGTCACATTTTCAAGCTTCCCCCCCCCCATTCAATAAAAGTGAAAGCCTAGATTTTTAGGCAGTCAACTCCTTTGCTGAAGCTGGAATGTAGAGCAACAGCAAACATGCACAACAAATCCAGAGTAAAACACACCTCCCCTCATGGAGATGAATGTGAAAGTCATGTAACTGAGACTCAGAAGGAGATTAAAAAAAGCTTCCATTCTGCCAATATGTTTTCTATCAGCCACTTTTCTTGTAACTCTCATCTCTCTTCCATTTTACTGTTTGCTTTATAAGTTTTTATACCTTCTAACTCTCATCCTAGGTGCATTTCAGAATAAATTAGAAAAGAATAAGGTCTTTTCTAGGGCTCAGCTGGCAAAATCAGAGAAAGTGAGGAAAAGGTTTGCTCTGGCGCTATATAGTCCATAAATACATCCCAGCTGAGGGAAAACTTCATTGTCTTCTGTCTTAGGTTTGTGAATTCATTGATTAGGAAGGGGTAAGAAAATTTGGCTAAATAGATTTACATTTTGCCTTCCCTCCCAGACGCTCAAAATGGCAGACATAAAACTTTTATCTTCTGCTTTTTCCCAGCACTATATCCCAATTAGTTGAAATAAGAAGACTTATTGCCTGGATGAAGATAACATTGAACCTGAGTACCACTAATGCTAAATTTATCCTTTCAACCACTATGCCACAATAACTGTTGGCCTTAGTTTTCTGAGGGACTTTACTATTGATTAGTATGGAGAAACAATAACAGCTGTAATTTTCTTTCAGAAAGCTAAAAAGTGGATAAAATATGTTGATGTTTATTGAATTAATGTACAGTTACAGGTACAAAAAGAGATGAGGAAATCTGTTACAGAGTTAAAATGACAGCAGAACATAGTTTGAACCCTTTAAAAAATGCCATTTATTTGGGCACATATGCTTGAAATGCAACTCTGAAGCACCTTTGGGCTACGTCTGAATACTGCTTTCCCTTCTCCACTGTGGTGATATACATCATATGACATGGCTATGGCATGTGTTCTTTGCAGCTCTTTTGGAAGATGACTTTATTACAATCAAGATTTGAAATAAATTTGGTACAAACCATTCTGCTGCACTCCAGAGATAAGTGCTGATCTTATAAGTTACTTTATAATTCTTGGGCCAGGATTTAGCAACTTTAGGTTGGGAGTTGAAGTCTACATATCTTGAAATTGCTAAGGTTGAGAAACACTGGTTTGGCCAATACCTGCTTTTAACGGAAATATTCCACAATGAGGTTCATTCCCCGAGCTTGTGGGTTGATTTCTGAATGTTTCATTACCAGGCTAGGTAATATTTTCAGCGAAATTTAGAGAATGTCAGTGTTGGTGTTCTTCTGCTTATAAGGGCTTCATGTGTTCAGTAGGTCTTGTGATGGGAGAGTCACATCAGGTGAGGGTCTTGTGAGGGATCTTTTGACCCTTCATAAGATCCATCACAAGACCCTCACCTGATGTGACCCACACCTAACATCACAAGACCCATCCATTACAATCTTCCAATGCTAAGCCTTGATTTTTTTTTATCATATTGGGGTATTTCAGAATGGTCCATTTCATGGTTGGTAAGAAAGAGAGAGAGAAGAGTAGTTATAATTCGAATCAGTTCTTTATTACCTGGTCTAAATTGTTTTGCTTGATTTTGCTGAAGTTTATTGTTTGCTGGAGAACTATCCCACTTCAGTAACTATGGTTGGACAATTCAGTGGCTGGGTTGATGAAATAAAACATTGCATTTGTGTAATCATTTGGCAGGCTTAAATCCCTGTGGAAAAATAATGGCAAATGGGAAAAACTGCCTCATCTGATTATCATTAGATAAATTTACTAGATAACATTTGCCAACCAACCTTCTTAGGAATCAGACTGATTTGAAAAACAAGTAGATGGCCATTTAACTCCATTTTCAGTTCTCCTGAGAGGTGTGTTTCTTAACTAGCACATCTTTAAGAAGCTACATTACAAATTTTCCACCCAAGTATTTGATTGACTGTTTTTTTTTTTTAAAAAAAATCCCCAGGGTTCTCTCAGCAGAAGATACAGCCTCACAGCATTACTTAGCATTCCAAGGGAAATAATTACGTTTTCATGGTTCCTAAATTAGTGAAGCAAAAATTATCTGGAAGTTTCACATGGGAGAGTCATTTTATTATGTCAACAAAAATTTTGTGGATTAGATAAAAATGCATGTTGAGACATCCCTTCCCAGTTTTACCATTTCAAGGAGGAACTCACGCTGCCTGAAATGATCATGTACTGCAAGTGTTTTCTCTCTGTGTAGTTGTTAGTGTGACTGTGTAAGGCACAGATGTCAAACTTGCGACGTCACATGACATGTTGTGACGTATTGCAACTTTTTTCTCATTGTCGGCAATGAGGTGGGCGCGGCTTTGGTGTGACGCCTCTTGCCCGTGGCCTGGCAGTTTCACACCCCTGGTATAAGGGAAAGGTGGTAAGGGAGGGAGGCGATCTGATACTCCAAAGTTCAAAATAGGGTTATTTCCCTAGACCAAAGTTCCCCAACCTTTTGAGCACCAGGGACCAGTTACGTGGAGAGAGGTTTTTCCATGGACGGGGTTTTCCTTGTTTGTGCAGACCAGTTGCTGGCTGTTGTGACTCAGGGCCAGCCTGTGGTTTCGGCAGCCGGCTCAGATGTGTCGGAGGACTCAGATGAGGGGGAGGAGGACCGTGTGGGAGACGAACCGGTTGATGATGGCGTGGAGGCTTGGCAGAGTTCCCAGCCGGGGCCCTCTTCTCAGCTGCGTGAGCCCGATAGTGCGGAAGATGATGACCCACAGCTGGCCCTGTTCAAGGACGCCCGACGCAGGAGGCAGTCGAGCAGGAACAAACAAAGAAAGAATGTGGGACTCCTCGGGAGGAGGCACAGGGAGACCACGCCCTGAGCTCTCTATAAAAGGAGTGTTTGGGGAGGGGCTGGTTGCTGAAAGCAACTTTTCCGCTTGAGAAGACAAGCTCTAGTGTTTTTGTTAACTGCGTAATTAAATCTTGGCAGAAGCCTTTTAGCCTTGGACGCTCTCCAGTCTCTTCTTTTGAATAGGGGTTTGCTAGAAGAGGGCTGGTTCAGAACACTGGCATGCCGCAGCCCGGTACTGATCCACGGACTGGGGATTAGGGACACCTGCCCTAGACCTGTTTATACTGGTGATATTTTCTGCTGATATTCTTCTTTTTATAGCCATGTGACAATCTTGGCTTGATTTTCCTGCTGCTAGCAAGAAGACAAAATGCTGTCACTTATGCTATTGTTACAAATCAAGAAGAAAGGTAATTTTAAACCTCCCTGGCAGCCTTCTTGGTCCAAGGGTTCTCCAGGAAATTTTTTTTACAGTAGGCAGCAAGTAAGTCTAAATCTTCTAAGGCGTCTTAGCCTGTCCAGGAGGAATTCTGAGTCTTCCTACCCATCACTTTTTTTTCCCTTTACCCATGCTACTAGGAAAACTGTTAACATGTTTTCCTTCCTAAAGCATCAGAATAAGGCACTTAAATCCCTGGGCAAATTCTGAAACATAAGAAATGGCTTTGTAATCATACAGTCTTGCATGTCAGGAAAGTTGTAATAAGAAATTCCTGGCTAAAACCAGTGAAGCTACAGATGGGATCGGGATTTATTGGGAAAAAGGAGACAACAGGAGACAAGGAAAGGGATACATACACAGGACTGAGTCTTCGGAGAAGGGCGGGATATAAATGTAATAAAAATAAAATAAATAAATTACAGAAGTGTGTAAAAGATCACTGTGTTGCAGACAGCTATAGTAAAAGCCCATTAGGTCTAAAATACACAATAGCATAATATTTTATGCTTTAAAGCAGGGGTCCCTAACCAGACCATAAGCTGTTCAGAATCGGGCCACCCAAAACAGCCGTTAAACACACACATGTGCGCATCCCCATTTATGGCACAGTGGACGAGCACGTGTGGACATGCTCCAAGTGGCAGGCTGCGTATTTGCCCACTTGCCTGCAAATGGAGCTACACACTTGCCCGCTGTTCGCCCAGAAGCATCCCCTTTCCCCTCCCCACCAGTCCACAAAGCTGGAAAGGTTGGGGAACTCTGCTTTAAAGTATACTGCTCAAAAAAATAAAGGGAACACATGATAAGACATCCTACTATTAAATACAGTACATTGTGTTGTTTAAGTGTTCCCTTTATTTTTTTGAGCAGTATATATTTAAAGTATATTTAAAGTATAAGTGGTAGTGGTTATGTTTGGTCTTTCTTCCTTTACTTTGCATCTTTAATACTGAACCTAAACTAAAGCATCTCCCTGATAATACAATAACTGGTGGAAATAGTTGTCAGCCGTTCAACGTAAGCCAATTCTGAGGAGAGACACTACATAAAATTATTGTTATAGGTTATAATGGCAGAAGCTTAAAACTTGGCAGAGATTTATGACTCTTCTTCTACTAAAGAGAATCAAGGTGGGAAAATCTTGAATTTTTTTCTTCACACTAACTATCTATCCTGGCTAAGATGCTGTTTATATAATAGCCATTGAATTCCTTCTTCAATTTCCATAGATTCTACAAGTATAGAAATAGACAACTATAAAATTACAGTCTTCTGAGTACAGTAACTAATGTGATTTTATTTTTACATTTATAAAAGAGATAAAGTTGAAAAAATAATTAACTTTTTGTATTTACTTTCGGTATTTTAGTTACCTTTTCCAGGTTCTCAGTACAGAATATCTTCTATTTCTGATATCTAGGGTGTAAATTAACACACGTAGAATTACTTAAATGTTCCTATATTATATTTTTTAATGTTAAGAAAGAGAAACAATTTGATCTAGTAAGTCCTTCATTTAATAATAAAAACCACTTTACCAGAAATGAATCAGGAGCTTCATGAATCAGAATGCATAAGGATTTCAACTAAGCAGAATGAGAGAAAAAATAGCATAAAGTCCAATTCATTTTACTTTCAAGCTGATATATTAAGTTTTCTTCTATGTTGCTGGGACAGCTGTTCCTTCTGCATCTAGTTCTTTAATGTTCTTGACTCCAGATATTAGGAGTGACCTACATTTCAGCTCAAGTTTCAGATAATTAAGCTAGCAAGAATCCATGTCTTCCTGTAGTTGAACAGAACCAAATGATATGCCAGCTAAATGATCTGATAAAATGACAAGGACTATTAGGTTTTGGACAGTTCTGAATTCTGCCTTTCTACTCATCTTGATGTATACTAGAGCTTAGCAAGGGGAAAATAAATTGCAAGGAGAAAAAGAGGAAATATTTGAGCTGCATTGGCTACCAGTTGCCCTCCGGGTGAGATTTAAGGTGCTGGTACTTACCTTTAAAGCCCTACATGGCTTAGGCCCGGGATACTTGCAGGACCATCTGCTGCCGGGAACAAATTCCCATCGTCCAGTACGCTCACACAGAGAAGGCCTCCTCAGGGTACCATCAGCTAGACAATGTCGGCTGGCGACCCCCAGGGGGAGGGCCTTCTCTGTGGGAGCGCCAGCCCTATGGAATCAGCTCCCCCCTGAGCTTCGGATGGCCCAAAATCTCCTGTCCTTTCGCCGCGGCCTCAAAACACTCCTTTTCCACCAGGCTGACCTGGACTGACAGGCATTTTAATTAATTATATTTAGAATTTTTAATTTATTTTTTAGTTTTTAATTTTAATTTATTGCACAGATGATTTTAATTTTATTTTTATCTTGATTTCTGTACTTATTTTGTGTTTTGTTGTTAGCCGCCCTGAGTCCTTCGGGAGATAGGGCGGGATATAAATCCCATAAATAAATAAATAAATAAATAAATAAATAAATAAATAAATAAATAAATAAATAAATAAATTTGTTGGTCAGAGCCATTTATTGGTCACATGGGAAAGTGGGACTGAAATTTATTTTAGAAGTGCTGATTTGATTCTATAAGCTAGCTTTGTAGAAGAAGCTAGCAATATCTTTTTCTATGTCCACCTTTATATAGACTCTTCTGCTTCTCCATATTTAATAGTTTTTATATTGATGCATATTTTGTATGCAACCAAACATTCCAAAGTCTTTCACACCTTAAAATATCCTGTTGTCCCAATGGCTCTATTTGCTTTCAGTGTTGGCTATATCTCTTCTTGTCTTTCAATCCTAATTATAGCTCATTGCAACATTGGGCCTAGTATGTTGTTATATATTGTAACAATAATGGCCACAGAGACCTATTTGCTTTCAATGTTGGCTATATCTCTTCCTGTCTTTCAACCCTAATTAAAGATCATTGCAACATTGGACTTAGTATGTTGTTGTATAGTGTTCACAATATCGGAGAAGAGATATAGAATGATTGCTTTTTATTCCCATAAAGAAACATGGACACAATCAGATTATTGTACAATAACAGGAAACAGTTCATTTGAAGGAATCCAGAATTGAGCGAATAAACTTATGGAATATGCAAGGTGGACAAGAATTTAGGATTTTGTTATCAAGGTGATTACATTTGACAATATTCTCCAACCTGGACTGAGGATGGGGTTTTTTAATATTGTTTTAATCTTATTGGTTTTAGTAATTAATTATGGGGCTTTGTAATTTAATTCTTTTTTAATATTTGTATTACTGTTTTTTATAGCTGTTTTATTGTTGTGAGCCGCCCTGAGTCCTTCAGGAGATAGGGCGGCATATAAGTCCCATAAATAAATAAATAAATAATAAATAAATAAATAAATAAATAAATAAATAAATAAATAAATAAATAAATATAAAAATAAAAATAAAAATAAATAAATAAATAAATAAATAAATAAATAAATAAATAAATAAATAAATAAATATTCTCACTGAGGCTTCCCTAATCAGATTTATTAAAAAGAAAAGAAATTGGGAACAGAAGCATCAGGAATTGGATAGTGAATTTATATCTAGGTTTATGTCAGGCCCAAGCCCAACGATGAACCAATGAGATCAAGTTGAATCCAGTCCTATATTTGCTCACACCACATAGACAGAATCTTACTGAACTAAAATTATAACTTTGTAAACTACTAGATATATTCTCACGGATTCTAGAGTGTGGCTATCCTGAAACTCTCCCCCCCCATCCAGTTTGAGACTGTGCAGTTTCTTAATCTGGGCCCCTCTGGGAAAATTCTGTGTAATATTATTCTTTAGAATGCAATTTGGCAACTGGATAATGTAAATGGTTTCTCCGTTCTATGGCCAAAACATTGATGTTATAGCACTACAACGATGTTTGCTTGCTTAGGAAGTTTCTTCTTGATATTGATTACCCTTTTATATTTTCCAGTTTTACAGTAGCCCTCTAGATGTTATCAGTTAACCAAGTTAAAAGATTACAATAAATATACTATATGGTTTTCTTCATGGTTATTTTATGGGTTAGAACTGTGAATTAAAATGGAATTTCTTTGGAGCAAAGTGATTGCAAGGAGAGGAAATACGCCTTTGAGAAGTAAAAGATTATTCATTAAGTGGTATATAAAGCTGATTATTTTTACCATGCAGTTCTAGCCTGTGAGCGTGCTAATTTTTTTATTATCTAAAACACATTTATTTGCTTAAATAATCTTCTTTATGTGAGATTTCCCAAAGAACAAAATAGCATTTCTAACAGGCTGGCAACTGTTATTCTACCTCTCTCCACATGTATATGTTCACCTAATTTGTATAGATCATTTTATAATTGCATAAATTGCATTCTGTATTATTATCAGTTATCAATTAGTTGCTAAAATAATATGGTCATAGCAACATGCTTATTTTTTTAAAAAAGTAAAACACTTCTGTTGTGAAAAGGGGAATACCTCACTTCTCTTCATTACAAATGTAAGGCTTGTCAAAAGACCAACAATTCATTTGTCAATGTTTGTTTTCTCTGGATTCTGATAAGTGGTGGAAGGACTCACTTTCATTTAATTTAGCACTATTTGAGAATAAGAGAGTACTGTTCATATCTGATTCCCTCCTTCCTTCCTTCCTTCCTTCCTTCCTTCCTTCCTTCCTTCCTTCCTTCCTTCCTTCCTTCCTTCCTTCCTTCGCATAATAGGATATGTTAAGCTTAGATTATACCGAATAATGATTTCCCTCTCTTTTTAGGGTCATTGTCTGTATTATTTACATAACGGAACAACAGAGTTGGAAGAGACCGTGGAGGTCTTCTAGTCCAACCCCGTGCACAAGCAGGAGTCACTGTACAAAAGGCCCCCAACCTTTCCAGGTTGGCAGCCAGAGGAAAAGGGAGGAGCAGGGAAATGTGTGTGCTTGCATGTGTGTGCACATGAGCAAATGGGTATGTGCATGGAGGTGCTAGCGCATGCACAATCGGGCCAGGTGCACCTGCAACGCTGGCACCCACATGCATATGCAAATGGACTGCTAGCGCAAGTAGGGGGTGCTCGCATATGTGTGTGCAATCACCAGCCATTCCTGCAGCCCAGGACAATGTATATCATCATGCCCTATACCAGGGGTGTCAAACTCAATTTCATTGAGGGCCGCATCAGCATTGCGGTTGCCCTCAGGGGACTGGGTGGGTATGGCCTGGGTGGGCGTGGCCTACTGGGTGGGCGTGGCTAGAGTGTGTATGGCCTACTGGGTAGGCATGGCCAGCTCTACATCGTTCGCATGAAGGGTGCCTATGGGGGCCTGGGCAGGAGTGGGACAGATCTGAGGGTCTCTGGCAGAAGGAGGGTCTCTGGGCCAAGGCCAAGGCAGCAGGGGCCGTTCCCTCACTGTTTCCAGGATGGCTTCGCGGGCCGCATGAAACCACTTCGCGGGCCGGATCTGGCCCCCGGGCCTTGTGTTTGACATGTCTGCCCTATACCATTCTGGACAAATGACTGTCCAATTTCTTAAAAACCTCCACTAATGGATCACTCTCAATTTCTCATTGTCAGGAAATTTCTTCTTAGTTCTCTCCTTGATTAGTTTCCATGCATTGCTTCTCCTCCTGCCTTCTGGTGCTTCTGGTGGCAGAGATTGCCTGATTAGCTCAATAAAAATATTTAATGATGTGGCAAATAATGTATCTTGATAAGACTGTGATTAATTAAAATATTTACAACAAAGATTCTTTCCAGTAAAAGAAGCATTGCTTACTTTTCTTTTAAAAAAATCAAATAACAAAAGTGTGCATCAACCTCACCCCCAATTTATTCACTAAATAAATAAATAATCTAAATGTAATGGGTTACATTTCTACCAGTTGGCATCACATTATCAGTTTCATCATTATTGGGGATTGTTAGGCAATAGCCAGATGTTGTATTGTAGGTTCAACCCCTCTACCAGAAATTAAACTTACAGATCTTTGTACTTGAATGATAATGTACAGCACATTGAATTTTACGAGATATCTGGGCCCTGGTGCTCAGTAGTTGAAAGAAGGGATATATAGAGGCTATGAGAATGGTATATACAGCCCATTAAGTTTTCAGAACAGGTGTTACATTAGGATAGATCTAAGTTGTATGTGATAAACTTTAATATGGTGTGATAAACTTTAGCCATAGAAATATCTTAGAAGGAGAAAAGGAGGAGGAGGAGACATTTTGGCCAGTTCTTCTTTCTACTTTCTGCCCCCTTAAAAACTCTACAAGAGGGCCAGGGCATTTGCCAAAATAGCATGGGAGATGGCGTTACAGGTAAAAATTGTCCTTTCTTCCCACGAAATTCCTAAGGAACATCGCCTAAATATGCACCCTTACTTTTTCATGAAAATTCTTAGTCCTTGCTAAGGACTAAGGCATATGAGGACCATTCATAGTAGATAGTAATTCCAAGCTACTGCCCATAATATAATACCTATGGCTTCATTATTTCTTGTGTGACAGTTTTATCACATGCTTAGCAAAGAATAAAGACAGCTGCAGGCAAATTTGGTTTTTACTTTCACTGTCACTGTGGAAGACTTGTCTCCTAGACAATATCATGAAAAAGCTGAAAAATCTTTGTCTCTTTCACCTGGAAACTCTGGCTCTTTTTAAAATGGTAAATTCTGTGTAACAGGCCCCTGAAAAGTGAGCATTGACAAGTATTAATTAAGAATTTATCTCTGAATAAATAAAGAGCTGTGAACATGATTAAATCTGTTCTCAGAACGCTTGGCTTGAATGAGAAAATCCACTCCTCACTCTAGTCTAGACCAATGGGAATTCCTTTGCAGTGTATGTTGTAAACATTTCTTCTTTCTCTTTGACAGGTAATATTTGAGGCTGAAGTCTCAGATGGGAGAAATGGCTACATTGCCATCGATGACATCCAGGTTCTGAGCTACCCTTGTGGTAAGAATGATTAAGAGGCACACTTTTCTCTGTCTTTTCTAAGAGAGGGTCAATATTGTCAGACTGGTGTTTTCATTACTTAGCCATTGGTGTCTTGCTGCTACCACTGTTTTTCTATCTTTTTTTTCCTGATGTGTTAGAAAAAGGAAATGAGAATGTCAAAGTCACAAGTGTTATTTTGTTATCACATTATTATTTCAATTCAACGATTCTCTCCCACTCTTAATGGACTGTAATTAACGTGAAATAAAGGGTGCCTAATAGTTTATTGTGAGCTGGATTTTTAAAATTCATTTTACTCCCCATAATAAAAGCAGGTAACAACAATTTATCAATCCTATTTTAAAAAAGCATTGTGACAGTTCTGAAAAATTTCTGTTTTCGGATATGGTTTCTCTGCTGCCGTTGTTGCTGTATTTGGGGTCATGTCTTTGAAAATTTGGGGACAGGATAGGGATCATGAGTAGACCCCCAGGTTGTATTGAATGCAGAGGCCTTGAAGGACAGGAGGAACAGATCCCGCCACAGTGGTGATCAGATAAGTGGGACTTCAAACCAGTCCAAGAAACTAATGTATGTATACATTTCAGGCAAGCCCTTCCCTACTTCACACAAAGATAAAAGGGGGAGAGGGAGGGCAGGACATATTCAGATTCTGTTACTGTAGCTATTATAATAGCTATGAAAATAGTCCTGACTATATGGCTTTTTTTTAAGTTTCGTATGCCCTTAGTCTGACAGGTTGTATGCACCAGCAAAGCCAAAGAAAATTACATCAGTTCTTCCCCAATAGGCTCAAGGATGGATTTGTTTGTTTGTTTGTTTGTCTGTCTGTCTGTCTGTCTGTCTGTCTGTCTGTCTGTCTGTCTGTCTGTCTGTCTATCTATCTATCTATCTATCTATCTATCTATCTATCTATCTATCTATCTATCTATCTATCTATCGCTTATCTTACCATAAGGTAACGGTGGCTGGCATCCTTTGGATGTTTATACGTTTTAATTGTTTGAAGTTTCCAAGATGCCTCACAGACAGACTTGAAGAAATTAATTATAATTAGTGCATGTTATGGAAGAGTGTAATAACAAGTGAAACTGAGTTTCTGGAAAGTAGACTAAGGATAATTGCTTATCCCTAATCTTTGGTAATTTAGGAACAGGGTATGAAATTTCAAAGCTGCAAGCTAGAATGGAATATAAAAAAACACCCCTTCCCCCTAGAAATTTGGAAGAAGATCATGACAAACTGCATCTGCATTCTTGCAAAACACACACACACACTCACACTCACACACACACACACAAACACAAATCTCCATGTAGTCACTACCTGAGAGAGTCTTTACCTTAATACAGTATTTTTCAACCTCAGCAATTCTAGATATGTGGACTGGCTAAGGAATTCTGGGAGCTGAAGTACACACACACCTTAAAATTGAGGTTGATATTGAGAAACACCAAGGTTGAGAAACAGTGCCTTACTACATAATAAGCCCATACCTTATCTGCTGTCAGTGCCTTTTTCAACCCATTTTTTTTCATACACAGAGTTTTGTCACAAAGCTTTCCCTGAGGCAATGCAGAAAGTATAAAAAAGGATTGTCACTGGCTCAAACAATGCTATGTCTGAGATGCAGATGATATTTACTGACAGGGACTCAACATTCCCCCAATCTACCATAACATACAGCTAATTAAATCTGATCCTTTGTGTTATTAATGCAGTAGTTTCACATTGAATATCGTTGAAATTCACATTCAGATTTGCAATTTCTTCCCATCCTATTTGGCAGGTCTTCTTACTGAGCTAAAACAATTTTTTCTTCCATGTATGAATTTTTTTTGCCCCAAAGACTCAGTGCTGTGTATCTTTGGGAGAATAATAATAATAAAAAAATGTAGCTGAGCATACCCTTTGGTAACTTTTTTTGCTTTCCCTGTCTCTGTGTATCTTTGGGGGGATTTTTTTTTAAATGACTGAGCGTACCCTTTGATAACTTTTTTTTTTGCTTTCCCTATCTCTGCAGATAAATCTCCTCATTTCTTGAGGCTGGGGGATGTAGAGGTCAATGCAGGTCAGAATGCAACATTTCAGTGCATTGCTACAGGAAGGGATGCAGTGAAGAACAAGTTATGGCTGCAGGTAAGGCTCATCCTGACCCATTAATGGCAGGCTTCTGATAAAAACAAAGGAGTCCAGTTTCCCAAAGATTGTATATGACAGACCTTTGACGGGAAATCATTGTTATTTATTATTTCTATCTATTTCAATTTTGTTAGCATCAGCTTGCAGCAAGAACCATTGAAATGCCTCCTTCCTCTATCAGACTTGCACATATGGAATTTTGTTTCCATTCTGTAGAACAGGCAAGAGGAATGAGGGAGAAAACTTCTCCATATCTTCTTTTTCTGTGGGATTCATTCTTTTTAAGTTGCAAGCTGGTCAATTCTGGGTAGAAGATTAGTGTATTGTTGGTAAAATCGAGCTGATAACATTATATCACAAAGCCTGCTCCACATGTTTTTTCTGCCTGAGGAAAAGATCATGGTGCACCTTCTCCCATTCTGCAAAATGGTGAGATTGACTGTTCAGGGGTCTTCAAACTTGGCCCTTTTATGACTTGTGGACTTCAACTCCCAGAATTCCTCAACTAGGCATGCTGGCTGAGGAATTCTGGGAGTTGAAGTCCACAAGTCATAAAAGGGCCAAGTTTGAAGACCCCTGAGTTTTATGATTCGTACTGACAATAGGTCAGCATTCCCTGGTATATCTGAAAGCAACAGCCTACTTCTGGGAACAATGAGTAAGGCCTGGGACAGGCACATATCAGTGAACTGGGGCACAGCAGTTGCTGTTTCTGATTATGATATTATTATTATTATTATCATTATTATTATTATTATTATTATTATTATTAATAATAATCCATGCCATCTTTATTTTATACAATTCAAGGCAAAATTGTGAGGTGGGTTTTCGTGCCTAAGGGAAGGCTGGAACTCACGGTCTCACCGTTTTTGTTCCAGTACATTAACCACTGCATAGATGAGGCCAGTTCAGCTGTGCATATTTATAATGTGATAACTTAACCATTCAGGATAGGCTCCTGTATTACAGTAAGACATAATGCAATTTGTTGAGGAATATGATTTAGTTGCATGCATAAATTCACTTATTACGGCTTAGTGTTATGTGCAACCTCGGACATTATGACATTATGACAAACCTTGGTTTAACTTGCCTTTGTTTTTGTTTTTTTTAAAAAAGTAAGGTAACTGAAAATAATTGCATACGAATCTTGTACATAACAGAGTAGTGTAAGCAATTCATAGAAGTAGCACAAGTACTGAGCAGTCTGTGTCCCTGAACTTTACACACTTGTATGAAAACAAAGCATAGAAATTATAGCATTCTATTTTTCAGGACTGTTCGTTAGTACTACGTTGCATGATATCTCCGTTTAATTAATCCTTTAATAAAGAGCTCAGCCTTGAGCTTTAATTTAAAAATATACAAGCTGTTGAGATTTTTAAATCCTAGAAGAAGTATTGGAATTAAACCAATAAGAGAAAAAAGCCTAAGAGAAAGAATTAATTGGCTATTTAAGTATAGAATAGCAGACATTATTTTAATGGTCTTTATATGGTTTACTGGTGGACATATCAAGAAAGTGAATCCTAACTGAATCTTGAGCATCTTGAAAGGTGATGAGGACTTGCCAAAAGTGCCATTTGTACTTAGTAAAAAATCTCTTTTAAATCATCATTACTTGACAATTATTGCTTTTGGGTGGATGAATATTTTCCAAGGAAGAGGATAAGGTGACTTATTTTTGTACATCTGCATCCATATTTCCTAACTTGTTCTCTTTCTGGAAGTATTCTGCTTATCATTTTAGTGAGATTGTTATGTAAAGTAATTAATAGTTTTTAGGCATTTCAAAAAGTTTGAAATAGTTACAACTTGCATGCTATATCTGGTATGGGCTATGTGGATTGGGTAAATAGTTCAATATTGCTCAGGAGGCTTTAAGTTACTTGGCATTAGCCTCTACATTGACCCAAAAGGAAGATACCCCAGAATTTAAGATGAGAACCTCAAGATTAATTAACAAAATCCATAGGAAATTCTTGTCCCATGCTTAGCTTCCCCTATGATGGTAAAAACCAATTTGAAGATTCTGTATGGGTATGCCTGCATAACAGGGACATTCAAAACCAGACTGTTATTATTGCAGGAACAGAATATTCTGTGGAACACCAGAACATTCCATCATTTACTTAAGCCATTTTTACCAGCTGTTTTTGAGGGAGGCCAAGCATTTTCTGGACATAAATTTTTCACAAAAACAATCAGGTTTAAGATGAACAATATGCACCACTTCCTGTTCTGGAAGATTTACTTTAATGGAATGGTTGAATCAGTATGGTCCAGGTGAAGCATAGTTTTTTTTACTTATGTCTATATATGGGGTGTGTTGATTGTGAGTGTGTGTATGCACACACATGCACATATACTTGCCAAAGTATAGACAGTGTGTATCAGAAAAGTCCTAAAAGTATCCCTTACCCTCTCAAAGACTGCATCACAATTTTCTTCTTTCTACAAGCCTTTCTGATCTTTGAACCCAGAATTCATGTTCATTTTTTCTCTTTCTTTTTCAGCAAAAATGTCCATAAGCATTTTGTAATCACTAAGAACTTAAGAAATTTTAGAATTGTGTATTTGTTGCTTAAGAATTGGCATGTTCATTTTATCTTAATTCTCTCTCTCTCTCTCTCTCTCTCTGTCTCTGTCTGTCTGTCTGTCTGTCTCTCTCTCTCACTCTCTCTCTCTCTCTCTCACACACACACACACACAAACACACACACACACACACACAGAGAGAGAGAGAGAGAGAGAGAGAGGATTTTATCTGTATGTATGTATTTTATCTGTATGTATTACATAATAGTAAAGTGAAGTGAGATAGTTGTTTCAGTTAGGATTGGTTTGAGGAATGAGATAGCAATGTGTTTTCCTGATACCGTTTGTGATTCATAATACAATATTACCAGCTCATATTGTCAGAATGGAGCTTGTGTGCCTGAATTCCAATTGTTGAATTCTATTTAGGAAACCTTTTGAGAAGATGGTACAAACAACCTCCTTTGTCCTTTTTGCTTTTTCCATCCTTTTTCTCAAAGCTTTTCAGCATGAAACCATTGGAAAAAGTCAACCATGCATTTGTTACTCCAAAGAATAATTTCCTAGGATTACAACATAGTTTTCTTGCTCGAGAATATTGCCTTATTTCAAGTCATTCCACATCCTTCATTGAAAACACTTATATTTTCAGACATGGTTGTGCAGTTCTATGTATTTTGGAGCTTTGGGGCTTTATGTCTTGTATAGCAAGTATTGATTCATTTGATCATTCCTCACTTTGAATTTCAAATATGTATGAATTCTACTGATGAACTGCTTTCTTCCATTATGTTCTTCTAGGGCAATGAATATGGGGTCATGGGTAGTTTCTTCACACAAAATAACATTCTGACAATGATCCAGCTGTCTGGAGGGGGATCTCAAATTTGAGTAGAAAGTTGTAAGTCTCACTTTGCTTAGGCAAATGAGCTTCTCTTCCTTAAATGCAATTAGGTTTTCAATGGCTGGGGGGAAAAATAAACATACCAGCAGAGTATCTGGAGGTTAGAGTACGGTCATCTGCAGCATCAATTTGTGTAGTCTTTTCACTATGTATCCTCCATCCTTCTATAAAACCCTGATCACATCTTGTGTTGCTGATGATGATCCTGTCATAATGTGTTCTTCCCGGCTTGCTGCTCAGCAGAGCCTAGGTCTGCCTGGCTGTCCATTTGCTCTGTGTGAATGCCATCTCCTTCCATTGGCTAGACCCTATCCTGAAGTATCTTCCACAAATGAAGCATGAAAGAGTTCCTCACCAGTGGAAAGAATAGTTTGCACAAATGTTGTGGAACTACCAACTCATAAAGGGTCACGGTTACCCATAACATAATGGGTATGTTGACACCAACAGATTATAATATCCCTTTTCTGCCTGCTTCTAAGATGTGGTTACACAGACAACAATGTTTTTTCTGGGTTCTGTTTCCATGCTGGCTTTGCTGGCTGCAAGCACAGCCTTTACATCAGACAGGATAGGGCTTGAAGTGAGAGGGCATTTGGGGGTCAGCCTGGAAAGGGCTGCAAGCTCCTGGCACTGCACCAGAGTCCCTGAGCCAGGTGGTGTCTGGAGCTTATGGGCTCTGTCCTAAAGGGAACTGAGCAGATATCAACCAGATTCCTTGTGTCACACAATTCAAGATCTAGCAGCTGAAAGTGCACAACGGGAAAAATATATATATTATGGCTTCACAAAATGAGTGAATCCAGCCTATTTATCTATCCAATTCAGCTAGTTTATACCTCAGTATATTGTGCAAATCCAGAAAATGGATTTCTAGTAAGAGATTAAGTGTTGTATAAAAACTTCAACTGTTTGGATAGGCAGGTGACAGAATGGAGTTCTGATGGTGAATTTTCCATATGCAAAGGGAGCATAGAATGGGATAAGGAACACATTCAGTGTTAAACTAGTTCCCTGGCACACTATTAAAAAGTAGGAGCTTATTAGTTTTACTCATGGAGGAGTCATACACATTTATTAGTCATTGGGAAGGGTTCTGGATTTGAATACTTCTGCTTTGGTGTAAGTCTAGCTAACGATCTGCCAAATATTTTTGGAATATGACTTGGCATCTAATTTTTGGACAAGTTGATTGGGTTCGATGTAAACTGAAGTCTAGCAAACACCACAGGAGCCAAGAGTCTCCATTGTTGCTATGGTTTTGTGAATTCTTTTCATTTTCTGCAGCATTTTTCTCAAATTCTTGAAGTCAGTGAATAATCCAAAAGTTTGCTTTGTCCTGGGGTTTATTCAGTGGACATACGTATGTGCACACAATGTATAGAAGGGAGGAATATGAATGGATGGATGGAATTGGATGCTTTGGTAAACTTCAAATAGCACATTGGATGCTTTGGTAAACTTCAAATAGCACATTTCAAATAGCACAAATGGCACATTTCTGACACAATATGAAATAATTTCAAATATAACATAAGAAAGGACAAAGAACAAGGATTTAAAAATATCCTGAGTTATGTTATTTAGCCAGGTTTTTGTTAGTTTAATGTGAATATCAGAGTCATTTTCTTTCGACATTAAGCTATCTCTTATGTACTTGTTTTGGAATGATAATGAATAGCATAAAATGTCCCAAAAGGTTTTAAGTTCTCACTTATATGCCCAGAATAAGGTAATACCTCTACTGCCCCACCCGTAAAGCCTTGTGCTTGGAGCATCTGCTAAACCATATGCCCTGGCTCCCAGTTTAGTTGTTCATAACTGAATCAATAATGAGTCTATCCATCACTGTTGTGTCTTGGCATCCACACACCATTTGATTTGGGCAGAGAAGCTTGGTCGCCTTTTGCAATTCTGTTTGCAGTCTGAGATGCAGGCCAGGGTGGTACCATTGATTTTGATCTGTCCAAAATTAAGAAGATAATCACGTTCACTTACAAAAAAAGAAAATTAAAGCTTGACTGGTAATCCTATGCAGATTGAGATAGAAAGCAAAAAATGCATGTAGGCCAATCTGTCTGCAGTGGCTTTAGGTGCTGGCTAAATGCCTCCTCTGTTGGCAAGCCAAAGCTGGAAGTTTTTATTAAAACTTTTGAAAAGGAATATTAAAAACTAATACAAACTAATATAAATCAAGGAAGAAAAAAATGAAAATAAAAAAATGAAAGCAAAATAAAAAAATAGGAGAAAAAAGTTGAAAAAATAGAAAAGAAAGAAAAATAGAAAAGAAGGAAAAATATATGAAGTGACTTCCAATATCTTCAGTGCAATGATAAGTACAAATATATTTTAACCTTTGTGCAAAAATTTATTTTACTTATGTAATCATCAAATCCATTAATCACAAGTTTGTCCTTTTTTTCCTTTTTATGCAAAAAGTCCATAAGAGCTTTGAGCCTTCAATAAATGTAGATAGATAATGTCTTTTATCTAACCAAAGAAGTCAGTGTATCCATTTCAGCAAAATCTGCAACTACAACAACCCAGGCTCCATAGTGAATAGCATTAAATCTTTTTTTTTAAATCCCATTTATATCCCGCCCTTCTCCGAAGACTCAGGGCGGTATACAATCTAAACACAAATCAATGTGCTTAGCAATAGCCTTCATTCTAGGTATATGCCTGCTTATTAGGGCTTTCCCCCCCCCAAGCGGCATTATTACAAAGTCAGCTTATTGCCCCCAACAATCTGGGTCCTCATTTTACCTACCTCGGAAGGATGGAAGGCTGAGTCAACCTTGAGCCTGGTGGGACTCGAACCTGCACTAATTGCAGGCAGCTGGTGTTACTTAAGGAGGCATTAGCCCATCCCTTTGCATATAATAATCTTGCCAAAGTAATACAGTTATTATTTCATATATTGAAATAATGTTTCATGGGTTTTTTGCCCATTTGTCCATTAATCCTAAAAGGAAATGCTCTGGCTTAGGTTGGATATTGATCTATACATACATACATACATACATACATACATACATACATACATACATATTAATATCATTTTCCTGAGCACAGGTTCTCCTCAGGGCTGCGTCCTAAATCCGCTGCTGTTCACCCTGTTGACCCATGACTGTTGTGCTAGGTTTGCCACCAACCATATTGTAAAGTTCGCAGATGACACAACAGTAGTGGTCCTTATTCATGATGACAATGACAATGCTTATTGCAAGGAGGTTGAGGGTTCAGTGAACTGTTGTAAAGGAAACAGCCTAGTTTTAAATACCGGTAAAACCAAAGAAATCATTGTCGATTTCAGAAAAGGCAGGCACAGCCACACTTCTCTGTGCATTAATGATTCACCTGTGGAAATGGTTACCAGCATCAAATTCCTGGATGTGCAGCTAACAAATAGGCTGGCTTGGTCGCTCAACAGTGAGAAACTGGTGAAGCAGGCACAGCAGCGCCTGCACTTTCTGCATCGCATGAGAGAAACTCATCTTCCTTCCCCTGTCCTGACCACTTTCTACAGGGGGACGATTGAGAGCATCCTGTCATACAGCATCACAGTCTGGTTTGGAAGCATCACTGCTTCAGAAAGGAAGGCGGTGCAGAGAGTGGTGAGGATGGCTGAAAAAAATCATTGGCAGTTCCTTCCCTCTCATCCAGGACATAGCACAGAAGCGTTGTTTGAACAGGGTCCGTAAGATTATCTGGGACACTACTCATCCTCTTCACGACCTGTTTTCCTTGTTACCTTCTGGGAGGAGGCTTTGTGGTATCCGCAGCAGAACATCCAGATTCAGCCATAATTTCATTCCATACAGCATTAAGGTTTAAGGTTTATTAAATTTATATGCCGCCCTTCTCCCTGAGGACTCAGGGCAGCTCACAACAATAAAAAGTTAAAAGATATAAATACAAAAATTAAAAGAGGATTAAACAATATAAGAAATAAGAACAATTTAAAGCTTGTGAATTCTCAGGCTTCCTCCTTCCATTATATACTCAAGTTGGATAGTATTTAAATATTTTATTGTTATGTATATGTAGGGGTGTGGCTCTATACATATGTTGTATGTAGTATGTTTTAGGTGTGTCATGTATGTGTCTCACTTTAAGAGTGGGCAACTAAATTTCATTTTTGATGTGCGCCATTGTGCCCACAGTAAAAAAAGACAATAAAAATTAAATAAAAAGATGACCTTTTTATTTTCAGTCCATGTCTTAACATAATTACTTTGAAGTAATTTTACAATTCATATTTACTACAGTAATACCCAATTAGTTTACTTTTTTCTCAATCATAAAACCAGTTTTCTCCATCAGTTCTATTTCATCTTCAAATTTCAAAGTTTTGTTTTCTTTGTATTTTGATTATTATTCTTGAAACCTGCTTAAATACCAAAGGCTTTAAATTTCCTATTAATTGTTCTATTCCTGCTACATTTTCTAAAATTAATATCAAAACACCCACAAATGCCCCTAATTTATAATTTTATTTTTAATCTAAACTTGAGTTTCTGAGCTTGATTTATATCTCTATTCAATACTTGAAGAAAAAAAATGAACCAAGGTGAAAACAGTGGTCTTTTTTTTGAATCTTACAAAATTTTATTAGTTCTCCATTAACAATTATTTGTGCTTTCTGAAAAGTATAAATCAATCTTACCCATTTAATAAAATTATCCTCAAGGTTCATATGTACCAGAATACTAAACAAACAAGCAAAAAATTTCTATTCAAAGTCTCAAAGGCCTTCTCTTCATCTAAGAATATAATGCAGTTTGTTATTCATTATGTTGCTCCAGACGTTCCAAAATATTCAAAACATTTCTAATATTGTCTCAATGTAAACATCTGCATTGATATTCATGAATATCATACAATAAACAATAAACAATAGAACATTTTTTTTCTTTTCCAATCTGAGGAAAATGTTATTTTTGTTGGAGTTTTAGATAACAAAAGAGTTGCCTGGAAGTAGTGATCAGATTTTAAAAAGAAAAAAGAAAAAAAGAAAGAAAAAGAATGAAAAATGTTAGAACAGCTTGCTGCAAATCCAACTCTAAGATTATTAATATGTTTAGCTTTACTGAGGTTAGATGTTCATTGATTTTTCTTTTGCTCTTCATTAGAATTATAAGAGATGTTGCCAACTACAATATTTGCAGCTTATAAAACAGATATTTTTTTAGCTAATGATAATAATGCATGCTTTTAATTTCTTTATGAAATGCAGCTGCATAAGGACATTCACAGGTAATGCTAACCATATGATTTGGTTTTGACATAGCATAAACTGTTATCCCAGGCCTTATCTTAGCATTACATATGAATCAAGTTATTGTGGGGTGATACATATGGTTAAAAATTTTGGTTTAGGATTATAGGTGAACACAGCAGTTTATGTAATTATAGTAAGCAAATTAAGACATAGTGTCCAGTGATGGAATTCAAATATGTAAACAACCGGTTCTCTGTGTGGATGCCGCTTCTGGAAGCCCATTCTGGGCCTGGGCAACAAAAAATTAGCTACCAGTTCTGCTGAACTGGTGCGAACTGGCTGAATCCCACCACTCATAATGTCTGATTTTGCCTGTCCTAGGAAAAAGCAGGGGACTCTCCTATTCATTCATTCATTTAATGAATCATTTTTAAAAAGAAGTTTGAGTTTCGGTAGTGTGGAATTGGCTGTGTTTGTTAGATCTTAAAAGGGGATGGCTTGAAAATAATTGTTTACTTGAAATAAAAAATGAAGCGTATGAACAAATCTTTGAAATAGTCTGAAAAAAATAGTTTTAGCCCTAGGAGGGCAGTTCTCAGACTAAAAATATTCCTTTTTCCAGGCACGAACAACAGAGAATTTTAATAAGACCAGTTGAAATAAAAAGAATAGAGTTATTAATGTTTCATAACCCAAGTATTTCCCATTAGATATGATTTATCTCCTCAGCCATTAGGGCAGAACCATTCATAATTTCTTTTTAATGGCTTGACTGTAAATTGGCAAGGAGGTGGGTCTTTTGACCAATAATGGATGAGTCTTCAGGTTATCTATTTACAAAACTGTCTCCTGAATCCTAATGATTCTGAAAAGTGACCCCTAATACTTTAGCTAGCTAAATGAGGAGGCACTTCTATGCTTGAGCAGGAAGTCTCCAACAGAATTACATATTTTACATATTTTCTAGCCTTACACATTCCACTCCTACCATGTGATGAGAGGGACGCCATCTTGCGGAAGTGCATCTTTTCTTAAAAGAAAAAGAATACAAAGGCACAACCTAGTTGTTCCTCTGTAGCTTCAGTACTGCCCCACCTCCTGTTTGAACGTTAATTACATAATTTCCTTTATTTGACTTCTAAATGTCATCTTAGGGTCATACTCAAGAAAAAATAACAGGGCTGGAATATAGCAGTAGATGGTGTTGATTCAACTTAAATTTCACTTCCATTCAATTCAGCATAGCTGACTTTATTGCTTCCTGTGTTTTTAAATTACTTTTCCCCTTAAGTCCCATTCAACAATGTAATTTAGTGGCAGTTTCTGGATAGGTTTAAGGATCACACACCTGGCTTTGAGAGGCCACTTGTGTCCCCGGCGCCTCAAGCCATGAAACTTAACATGCCTTGTTCCCTAAAGAGTAAAATCAGTACTTGAGATTTTTTTTTATCTTTCATCAGATTAAAGTACAGCAAGGCCCTGGCAGGTAAAGCATTTGACTTAGGCCTAAACTACTTGCTTTGATAAAACCCTAACCAATTTCTGCTGTGGTGTGAGGTAGTTTAACAATGTCTTGCTTTCCATTTCTTAATTTTTGCCTCCCTGCTATAAAATTGTCTTGTAAAGCTCTCCTCGCATTTTCTCTTTTTTTTTTCTTTCTTTCTTTCTTTCTTTCTTTCTTTCTTTCTTTCTTTCTTTCTTTCTTTCTTTCTTTCTTTCTTTCTTTCTTTCTTTCCTTTCATGGCCTTTTAGGCAATTTATGTCTCCTCGTGTTTGGTCTCATTGTAACAGAGCAACCATGGTGACATATGATTCAGGGGACTGCTGCAGATGTGGTCCCCTCCAGACTCAATTCTGCAAATTAACTGGTGCTTAGAGCATGTCCAGCATTACATCATTCTTCAGCAGATGCCTCGTTCTATTACAGTTTGGAAGATGAGAGTATTATCCCACTGGTTTCCCCCCCCCCATTTTTTCTGATAGTGGCTCCTCAAATAGTTTTCCTGCCCTTACATACAACTATCTGATTAGAGATTTATTTTTGAAAATGTCTTTGTTTCAAATAGTCTCACCATAACTAGAGGCTCTTATCATGCTTCTGGTCTGTTTCACCATTCCACTTTACAAGTCTATTGAGTGTTTACAGCCTATACAACTTTGGCAATAGTTATGATTGTAACATAATAAAATTCTTTTAAAAAGAAATACAAGGTCCAACAGGATAAGTGAGCTGGTCACAATACAGAAAGGTCATTATGACTGATTGAGACACTGAAGATAATTCAGTTTGACCTGGATCAGGCATATGAAAAATCATTATTTCTGACTACATGAATGAACCTGCAATGGATCTTGATGCACCTAAATTCCTCCCCTTCCTCTTCACTCCCCCCCCCTCCCAAAGATGGTGGTGGTAACAGAGAACTTTCATTTCAATTATGGTTTTCTTTGGCATTTGAACTCAAGTAACTATAGAATGCTTAAATTGTAATTATTGGGACCACAATTTCTGATTTTATAGGAATTTTATTTGAAAAAATAAAATTAAAATAAAATAAAAATATTTATTTGAAATCTTTTTCTTTCCTTACTGATGAATGTGAAGGAAAAGTCACATGCTGTTTTATGCCAGGAAAAGTTGAACTTTATAGAGCCTTGTTTTTAAGTTAATTTGTACAACATTTCTATACCACCATTTGCTTACAACAGACATGTCAAACTCATGACGTCATGTGGCATCGCGCAACGTATCGGGAGAGTTTTGCCATTGTCAGCAATGGGGTGGGCGTGGCTTCTGGATGACGCAGGCCGGCAGTTTAACCCCCCCTGGCTTGCAACATGTAAAGCCTTACTATCTTTGGATGATTTAAGTTAATACTATGTTGAAATCTCTCTTCTAGTTTCCCCAAAGATTTCTTCTTTTTGTTTCAAACCTCTCCATCATGTGTCAGCTTCCTTGGTTACCTGAATTTTCTGAACTGCCTTATGTGTTCCCTTAGAATATACCTGAGGTGTGAAAACTGGTTACTACATATTGATTCAGAGAAGAGAAGATTGGGTGATGAAAGCAGGGATAATTATGCCTGCCAGGGTGGTTTCAGCATTCAGGCCAAGATCCTTCAATGAGATTCAGGAGAATTTCATCAAAACTCTTGTTTTCTCTGGGAATCTTCCTTGAATGCCTGTTCTTTTCCATCAAGTTGAATGTTGAGTGTCACATAATTGGAGAAAATTAAGAGATACTTAAGCGAGAGCTTTCAGTGCAATTCTCTAGAACTTTTTCATTACTCCTCTACCTTAGTTTCCCTCCTCATATTATTGGATAAATGAAGAGAATATTTTCAAAGAACAAGGATAATTGGTTTTATAACATAACCAAATAGATACTTTAATGTCTTATTTTCACATTAGTACTGGAAGTCATTCATTGCCTAAAAAAATGTACACATAGAGATTGCAGCTCAGTACATGTAGTCCTCAACTTGCAACATTTCATTTAGTGACCGTTCAAAGTTACAATGCCGTGGAAAAAAGTGACTTATGACCATTTTTCACAGTTATGATTATTGCAGCTTCCCCATGGTCATGTGATCAAAATTCAGATGCTTGGCAACTGGTTTATATTTATGATGGTTGCCGTGTCCCAGGGTCATGTGATAAACTTTTGCGACCTTCTGACAAGCAAAAACAATGGGGGAAGCCAGATTCACTTAACAAACAAATTACTAACTTAACAACTGCAATGATTCACTTAATAACAGTGGTAAGAAAAATTGTAAAATGAGGCAAATCTCACTTAACAAATATCTCATTTAGCAACGTAAGTTTTGGGCTCAATTGTGGCCATAAGTTGAGGGCTACTTGTATAGCAAGGAAAAATGCATATTGTTATATACAATAGTTTTTGTAAACTCACAATACTATAATGTCTTTCATGTGCTATATTGAATTAGCACTGGATACCAATGCTGCAATTTTATTCTTTATTTTAGTTTACTTGAGGTTTTTTCAGAAATTCAGTTTGAGCATGTGAGTGCCTAGATTAAATTCTTCCTGTCACTCTGTATTCTGTCTTGTGAAGCCATTTCTGTCATTTAGTTTAAAAGAGAGCTTCTCTTTCATGAAAAAAAATACAACCATTTCCCCTGGCTGTTTCATTTGCAACTCCTCTGTAAGTCACATAAGCAATGTATATGTTCTCCGGGGATGCCTAAATGCGACTAACATTTGGCTCTTTCAGTATGGGTTAGGGAAATTTACTAGCCATTTCTTCATTGATTACAAGGCCATAGGACACATCATTGGTCAACCATAATGTGTTACGATTCCATTCTTGTTCCACTGATAAACCACTATGGTAGCTGTTAGTTTCCATGAAACTGACTAGCCACATGCAGGTTATTGCATCTGGTTTAATAACATGGGGTTCTCCTTTCCCACTTTTAAGCTGTAAGCTTGAAAGACACTAGTCATTAATTAATCAATCAATAAATCAATCATATTTTAAGTTATAGATAATAGCTAACATTTGACTTGCACATGAACTTTCTTTCCATTCTGACATGAGCGATCAAACCATGTACCATTATTGGAACAAACTAGTATTTCCTATAGTTTTGAGTTGGTGTAATACTGTCCCTTGTTTGTTAATATCTTGGGATAAAGATGGTACAACTGATACTAATGTTTCACATATTTATAATTAATGCTTTTCAAGTGTATTTGAATGTATAACTACTTCTTATTCTTAGTTGAGTATTGATTTTCTCAGATTTCTCTGCTTTAGAAGACATTTCTGATATTTCTCCATGAATACAATTTTCTATAAATGATTTCCCCAACCTCAACAACCCCTAAGGTAGAAAAGGCTTTTCTTGATAATCCTCTGGCCGAAGGAATAATCATGCTGATGGGAAAATGTTTATTTATTTATTTATTTATTTATTTATTTATTTATTTATTTATTTATTTATTTAAATAGATTTAGATGCCGCCCTTCTCCCAAAGGACTCGGGTTGGTGTACAGGGCAATTAAAACATGGCATACAAAGTTAAAAATAAATTAAATTAAATTTAGCCCCAAACCAAGTAAATCAAATTCTAAAATTTAAAATCCCAATCCCTCAGTCCAGGCCGGCAAGCTCGAATAACCAGATTTTCAGGTCACGGCGAAAAGAGCGAAGGTCGGGAGCCATCCAGAGCTCAACAGGGAGCTGATTCCAGAGGGCAGGCATGCCCACAGAGAATGCTCTCCCCCTGGGGGCCGCCAGCCGGCACTCCCTGACCAACGGCACCCTGAGGAGGCCCTCTCTGTGGGAGCGCACAGGACGATGGGAAGTTGACGCCGGCAGAAGGTGCTCCCGTAAACAACAACAACAACAACAATAATAATAATAATAATAATAATAATAATAATAATAATAATAATAATAATAAAATAAATAATATTAATTTAATTTCTATACCGCCCTTCTCCCGAAGGACTCAGGGCGGTGTACAGGGCAATACAATAAAATACAACATACAAAAATTAAAAAAAATATTAAATATTACAGCCCAATTCAATACATTAATACAATAACATTAAAATACCCCTAAACCCATCAGACCAGGCCGGCTTGTTCAAATAAATATGTTTTTAGGTCACGTCGGAAGGAGCGAAGGTCGGGAGCCACCCGGAGCTCCACCGGTAAATGGTTCCACAGGTCTGGCGCGCCCACAGAGAACACCCTCCCCCTGGGGGCCGCCAGTCGACACTCTTCGACCGACGGCACCATAAGGAGGCCCTCTCTGTGGGAGCGCACTGGATGAAGGGAAGTTGATGCCGGCCGCAGGTGCTCCCATGGAGCCCACCGGGTTCTGCGCTGGGTCAGGGGCTGCATGGGCACAATGCAGTCAAGTGCCTCTGTGGCTACCCTTTCCCAGGTTTCCACTAAGGCACTTCCACTTCGACTGGGCCATGAGCGAAGATGGCAGGCACAGACACCTCCCTCTGGGCCCAACCAGGTCTCCGTAATGCAAGCCAGATCTGCACGCTCCTCTTCAACCAACTCTTGAATGAGAGGAGCCTTGTTAACTACTTACCTGGCGTTAAAATTCACCAGCCTGAGCTCAGGGGCCTGCTCACCCTTGCTCCCAGAAACACGGGTTAAATCCGGAGGGTCGGAGCACACCACCGCTTGTAAATAGTGGGGGCGCGCTCCCAGATGTTGATAAGGCCCCCCATGCAGCCACCTGCTGCCATTCACAATCATTGAGGGCATCTGCAACCCCACCCCCCACTCCGGAGACCCGAGGGCACCCAACCCAAGCCCCATCCGACCGCGACCTGTGCCAAGCGCCACCCGGGCAGTCAGCAGCAAGGACCTTCGCGCAAAAGCGCTCCAGGCCTCAAGATCTCCACGCTGGAACAACCCACAGCACTCCAACTCACCCCCCTGCCGTGGTTCTTCCAGCCGCTCCAAGCCATGGCTCTATCTGCCCCAAAAATCAGCTGATCGGGGCATTTCAAGCCGTGATCTAGTTTGCTTTTTTAGTCACTTTTATGATCTTATGATCCTTATGACTGGACTTTCTTTATCTGTATTGTAAAAATTACCTTATTCTAGTTTGCTGTTTTCATCAAACTGTAAGTAATGTCACGAGTGAAGTCAAATATATGTGTCCTAGGATAATGTTGCAGGATCCAATCTGGGTTGGTCACCAGGACCAGAGTTTTTGACTTCAAAGCTTTAAGCAATGTAACAAATCTAGGGGCCCTAACATTAGCAGTCCCTCTTTTCCTTCTCTCTATTCACAATACAATTTTTTATGACATGATAACATTGTTTTCCAGGTTGCCTTGTAGTAGTTGTCAGTGAAGAATAAAGGAAACCCACAACACAGTAATAAGCCATTATGTGTGTTATCATGTAAGACAAGACTAGGAAACCTGCAGACTGTTGAAGGTTGACAGCAAAGTGATTGCATTATGGTAGTGCAATAGCATAGCATCCTCCCCTCCCCAGTCATAAGCACCCATAAAGGGATGGACTGAAATATTATCTTGTCATCAGATAGACTGCGGCAGTCCCACTGAAAATTTTACAAGATTTTGATATCATTGCAATTCAGTTCCTGGTAGCAATACAAGCTAAATACTTCTCCATGGACAATGGAGACAATAACTATGTCAAAGACTGAAGAACAGTGAATAGATTGGTTCTTCAAAACCTTTCTGGATAAGGAGACGATGGGGGATTGGCCACCTGTGCTCCAAATGTCTATTCTCCATCAGGAGACAGTGGTCTCCCGTAAGTTTCAGTGCCAGGAGAAAAATTGATCATCAAGCTCATAACTGCAGCAGAACTTTTTCAAGGACACTAATCTCCTTCTAGTCATGTTCAGAACTTGCCTATTTAACTCTTAGGGCTATTAAAAAAATCTTCAGTATAATAAGTTTGAAAAACCACCTGCTGAGTCTAACTTTATTTCTGAACATAATGAAACTGTAAGCTTAAGAATTTAAAGAATTTGAAATACATGGGAAAAAAGCTAAATGACTGTTTGAACCAATAAAACTATAAATGAATCAAGGAACCGGACAAATTTGGGATATTGAAACTTTTAGTATAAGGCTTTGGAACCAGCTAATTAAAATAAACAGTTTTTGGGTGGACTAGAACCCTTTTGTTTGCTGTAAATCATTACTCATAAGTCATTATGAGTTAAATTGGAAATTGGAGGGGACTAAAGATTCCAGGCAAAATGAAAAACAAAATTACCTTTTATTTTGACTCAGATTAAGATTTACAAGAATGACACACTATAGTGCTTGAGACTTTCAAAGAACGGAGCCAGAAATTAATAGTCCCAGTATGAAATTCTGACAACCCTTTACAAATTTATGAGAAGTGGTATCTGTTTGTAACCTTATAGAGGGTGAACAACTACCAGATTTGTTTATTGTGATAATTATTGGAAATTATTTCTTTATATATTTCTTGTCTATTTCTTTATTTCACTCTTTCCTTTTTCTTTTTTATTTGCACATTTTACTCTTTCTTTTCACTTTACTTACTATGTTTTAGTAGTTTACATTAATATAATAAAAGGTTCCCCGCACATGCGTGCTAGTCGTTTCCGACTCTAGGGGCCGGTGCTCATCTCCGTTTCATAGCCGAAGAGCCAGCGTTTGTCCGAGGACGTCTCCGTGGTCATGTGGCCGGCATGACTAGACGCCAAAGGCGCATGGAACGCTGTTACCTTCCCACCATAGTGGTCCCTATTTTTCTACTTGCATTTTTACGTGCTTTCGAACTGCTAGGTGGGCAGAAGCTGGGACGAGTAACAGGCGCTCACTCTGTTACGCGGCCCTCGGGATTTGACCCGCCAAACTGCCGACCTTCTGATCGACAAGCTCAGTGTCCTAACCCACTGAGCCACCGCATCCCATACATTAATATAATAGATATAGATAAAGATAATATTTTGATAATTATAGCCCAAATGATTTGATGTTATTGCCCAAATCTTTTGAAATTTCAGAAAGAAACACTGGCATCTTTTTGAGACTTGCTGAACTTAAACTATTATTTTTGTTTTATTGTTGCAATAATTTCAATACAGACCAGTACAAACATTTTCATTTAATTTGGGGTCAGCATGGATGCTATCAAGAAGAGCATATGCCAGGATGCTCAAAACACGATACTGGAGGTCTTCAAAGCTATCAAGAATACTGACCCACATAAAGGAAGCAATTCAGAACTGAATGTTCGGAACTGATGTTTCAGAACCCATGACTTTTTCTGGCCTTTCCGAGGGGATTCTTTGGTATTCTGGCTGTTCTGCTGTTCACCAAATGCACCAAGATAAATTTCCATTTAGCAGAAACCCAACTTTCTTTCCTATAATAATTCTGCTGTTCTTCTTTTTTTTTTTAAAGCATTGTGTTAGTCTTACTAGGTGTGAAATTGTGAAATTCCAAATTCTGAACAGGGGAGAAATATATTCATTGTTTATGTAAGACAACACACTCACAGCCCCCAATTGCTACTCTTTTAGGAAAATATTTACTTTCACTCATTTATGTTGACATTCATAGCAATCTGGAACTGAAAATGATTAAAGTGCAATTATTTATATGGTGTTTAATGCTTATCACCCTTAGAAAAGGCCTATTTTAAAATGACATAGGTAAACAAATATAATAGAAGCTCATGAGGTTTTTTTCCCCAAACATTGTGAAGCTATATTTTGATGAATGGAATTAACTATACAGTCATTTTTCTTTTAGTATTTTAACTGTTCTGGGCAGATATATGATGTCAACGTCATCCAGCCTTTTTAACATTGAGTTTTATTGTTTTCAGAGACGCAATGGAGAAGATATTCCAGTGGCCCAAACAAAAAACATAAATCACAGACGTTTTGCGGCTACCTTTAAACTTCAGGAAGTAACAAAAACAGATCAGGATTTATATCGCTGTGTTACTCAGTCTGAGAGAGGATCTGGAGTTTCCAACTTTGCTCAACTTATTGTTCGAGGTAAGGGTTTCTTAGATTTCTCTGACGTGAGCCCTTTATTTTTTTACCGTTAATTTATATTCTATCAGAAGCTCAAAGGAACTCATCTCATTTTTTTCTCCATAGCCAACCCTCTAAAATAGGTTGGGCTGAGACAGAGCAATGGGCCCAAAGACAACCAATAAGCTTCCATGGAGAGGGTAGAGTAGTAAATCTTGCTATTATAAACCTCACAGTTACATAGATGATTCTTACATTGGGTTGCAGATAAAAATCAATGGAAAATAATTGCTACATGTACCCTTTATTTTAAATTCTGTCTCTAAAATCCTGGGAGTATGAGTTCATAGCCAGAGGATATAGAGTGTGGGGCTTACTATATTATTTCAAAAGCAATGCCTAGTAAAAGTGTTTTCTTGTTTGTTTCGTTAACCATCAAACAAGGCTCATTAGTCAAAAACATACCCCAGGGAGAAAGTTCCTCCAGTGTTAAAACTGTGCTGAAAATTAAGTACAATGACAGGACCTATATCTTAATGGCACTTTAACGCCAATGTCATGTTTCATGGACACAAAAGATGGTAATTTTAAAGGAAATTTTTGGGCCAGTGATATGAATTGCCTTTAATAAAAGCTGGCATAGTATTGCCCATAGTAAAAAATGACCAGGGGTAAGAGTTTATTAGTGCATTCCTTTCTAAACCCAAAGTGACAGGGCATGCTTAAGGACTTTCTATTGCTATTTGGAACAAACAAAAATTTCAGTGCTAAATTCACATACTGGCGAATCTTGATCTATGTGATCCCTCAACTGTAGGGGAAAAAAAATGATGATACGATGAAATACAATTTATTTTGTCATGTCTTGAGTATTGCTTCTATATCATTTTGACTAATGAGACTATCTTCAACTTGCAGAAGACAAATCTTGACACTTCTAGGCTTTAGTGAATGTGAGATGAATAAGACCGGCTGTTGATAAACTAGATTAAAATTGGCTCTGTTCTGTTGCCAGGAATAAATGTTCAAAAGATATGGTTTACTTAATACTTAATATGTGTAAGCCAGCAGAAAGGTAGAAGATGAACAGGGTAAAATATTAGAATGAAAAGACATAATTGAAAGAAAAATCAGTTTATATATTTTTACAAAAAAATCAGTATATATACTTTACATGTATAACTGAGAAATTATAAGTATCAGGAAACAAAGGTGGCAAATTTATATATAATGTATGTTTCTTGCTATTGTCCATTTCAGTAGTAGCTCTAAGAAGTGAAGTCCATCAGGAAATGGTGGAGTAAAAATCAAACCTTAGTTTCATGTACACGTTAAATTATGTCCTTTTAACTTTTTAAGAAAGTTGTCAAATGCTGTAAGAAATTGCATCTTCATAGTTGAACTGATTGATTGATTGAATTTATAGCCTGCTATACTTCCTGGAACTCAAGGGAGTTTACAAGAAGATCTCCATTAATTTCATCCTTACAATATTAAGGATAGGCTATTGTTGAAGTAGGATAAGCTAAGAGAGAGTGATTGGTCCAAAGTCATTCAGTAAGCCCTATACCGTGGTTGATGGTGGCCTAAAACTTGGGCCGCCCCCTTGTAGTCCCAGCCATTAATCACTACTGCATGCTGGCTCTCTCTGATACGTTTCCTAAAAATGTATGTCAGTAAAATAGTGGTAACAGTGGTACAAATTGTGTATTAAATTCTCGAGTATTGATGAACCGATGCCAGGCACCATCTTTTCCTCAAGAGAATTTTTTCTTATTAATAAAACTCTTGATTGAAAAAAATCTAATATTTCTTTACTTATTTACAGCTTTTAGTAAGAGATGTTGATGTTTTTGGAAAACAATGGAAATGATGAGGAATAGAGGCAGTGTTATTTCTAACATTAGTGCAGAAAACATCCAATATTATACCATATGAATAATTAAATTATTCACAAATTTATAAAAAAGACAAAAATATAAAATTTAATTTGTGTTTTATTTATGTACTTAAGGAGATGTTTTCCTTTAAGTGTTCCTGTTCTTTATCTGTCACTGTCATTATTTAGTCAAGTATCAAAAGACAGACTCTAGGAACAATTATATATATCTAATTCAGATCTATGAGTCTGGGTCTACTTTCTCTAATTGTAATATTCACAGTGTATCATAGTAAACACATTTCTAAATTATCAAAAGATGGATAGTCTTCTTCCAGATGCTCTTTGATAGTAGCAGATACACTAATAATTATTCTATAAGTTGTACCTGGTTCAATAGTAGTAACTGTGAAAGGGATCTTGGAATCCTAGTGGACAACCACTTAAATACAAGCCAGCAGTGTGCCAAAAAAGCCAACACAGGTCTAGGTTGCATTAACAGAGGATATAGAATCAAGATCATGTGAAGTGTTAATACCACTTTATAATGCCTTCGTAAGGCCACACTTGGAATACTGCATCCAGTTTTGGTTGCCACAATGGAAAAAGATGTTGAGTCTAGAAAGAGTACAGAGAAGAGCAATAAAAATGATCAGGGGACTGGAGGCTAAAACATATAAGGAATAGTTGCTGGAATTGGGTATGCCTAGTCTAGGAGTAGGCAACCTTGGCTCTTTTATGACTCATGGACTTCAATTCCCAGAATTCCTGAGCCATGACTGGCTCAGGAATTTTGGGAGTTGAAGTCCACGAGTCATAAAAGAACCAAGGTTGCCTACCGCTGAACTAGTCTAAAGAAGAACAGGACAAGGGGTGACATGATAGCAGTGTTCCAATATCTAAGGGGCTGCACAAAGAAGAGGGAGCCAAGCTATTCTCCAAGGCACCTGAAGGCAGGACAAGAAACAATGGATGAAAACTAATCTAGGAGAGAAGCAACTTAGAACTAAAGAGAAATTTCCTTACAGTTAGAACAATCAGTGAAACAATCTGCCTCCAGAAGTTGTGAATCTTCCAACACTGGAAGTTTTTAAGAAGAGATCGGACAACCATTTGTCTGAAATGGTATAGGGTTTCTTGCCTGAGCAGGGTTGGAGTAGAAGATCCCCAAAGTCTCTTCCAACTCTGTTATTCTGTTATTCACAGCAATGGCAGAAACATCTGGGACAGATATTAATAATAAAACTATTTCTACTCAATTCTATCTTATTGTTTGATAACAAAAATAATTCCAAAATGGGGAGCTTACTTTAATAATTCTCACAAATAAAGATTGCATTATCTCAGGCTCAGATTCTTGTCTTTTCTAGAGTTTGGATCCTAATATCTCTGCACATTTAATCAACTGCAGAAAGAGATTTGTCATCCACAGTGACCTGATGTTAGACATATTTTTGAGTTCATCATCCCAGATATTATTTTAAAATCTAAAATACATATGTCCTCATTGAAGGCTTTCATGAAAAGAATCTTATTTTAGATAAAATGGCACACTGGCTGTATTAATACTCTGCTCAGGTTGTATGCATTGGGCAGGAAAATATGCTATGTTTATTGATGTTTTAAAACAGAAATCCAGGATTTATCTCAAAATAGGATGCAGTTCTTAATTAGCCCTTCAAAGACATTTCTTTTGTTAATATTGTATAAAAAGAAATCCTTGGGCAGAAATATAGAATCAGAATATTCTGTTCTAATGAGTTCAGAAGGGAGGTTTTCATAATATTTGATTCTTGTCTGCCATTCGCTGATGAGTACAAGAGAAAAATCTTCCAAGTCTGACATCTCTCAAGGGTTGTCCTGGATTGCTGAGAAGAGATTGGATGACAAGATTGGTTGCCCAATGCTTGGTAACAGCAGAAAGCAGAACCCATTTGGAATTCAGCCTAGATATGAAAAAAAATGCAAGATGTCAGTGAAGCCATGTATTAAAGAGAATTTGAATTGGAAACAGAATTCCAATCTGCCACTGGGGCATTTTGATCATTTTGATTTATTAAATTTTTATAGCTGTATTGAGATGAAACTGAATTACTATACTTAATCTTGAATGGTTTATTGTCAGTTGGGATTTTGAAACAGACTTTATTTGAATGATGAACTAGGGGTTAATAATAAGTTCCACTTTCAGTGCACAGGGTGAATACATATTAAATATATTAATTTAAATGTCTAAAGGTATTCTATTTAATTTGAAGAGTCCCTAAAATAATATTGTGTGTCTATGCAAACAGAATATTTGCAATTTTCCATATGTGGGCATATCTGGGACTAACGTCAAAACAAACACCAGTGACATTTATATTTAAAGAAGAGAAGCAAATAAATAAATAGATTTGAGTTCTCTGAAGCAATTGCATATTTTTATCATTTCCCTTTATGAATTCCCAAAGATGGGATTTCCAAATTCTGAGTATAGCTCTAAAAAATCAATTACTATTAGAGTGGCACTCTAGGTTAGAGGCATGATTGGGTTCACACCTGGTTTTGCAGCAGGGAGATGATACTTTGCTGCAAATCAGGCATGGATGAGATGGAGTTCAAGGAGCAGTAATGTGAAGGTCCAGCACTATCATTCCAAGCTGTCTCAGAAACATGATGGATGACTTGGTGGCAAGAAGGAAGCCTTGATGATAAAAGATTCATCTCCAGATTCAGAGCTGTGCAGTGACACCTGGCTGGCATTCCAGCAACACAGTAATTCTTGATTACTGGATCTAAATTACTATACTTAAGAAAGCAAACCAGGCTGTTCAATTAGGAGACCATTATTTTTGCATCTCAAACATTTCTGCTCATTGTAAATGTAATTATCTCATTTATGCACAGTACTTGTTGATGTGATCTTGTAAGCTTATGTTAATATGGTGAGTAATTTGCTGCCTTCCCAAATTGTCTCTGTGTGCTTCCTGGACATTCTCGTGAAACATGATAAATGATCTCACCCAGCAATAAATGAAAATCAAATGGATAATTGGGTATTATATCTAAAATGAGGCTAAGATTGTAGATAGAATTTTTTTTTTCTTCCTAGGATGAAATAAGGTGATTTGCAATATATCAGTAATCTTCAGTTCTCTGGACACTTGTTCTGTTTGAGAACAATTTTGAAAGAGATGTCACAAGGTTCATCCAGTACAGATCTTTCAAAGATTTTGAAAGAATTTGGTTCTTTAATCTCATCTTTATTTATTGATTAGCCCCTGGGCTATATCAAATTGCCAAGTTCCAAAAACAAAATATCACTAAAACTTGACAAAAACAATTCAAATGAAACTGGATAAAATACAATTTAAATGAAACTGAAACAAAATACAGTCAAAATAAAATCAGGATAGAATACAATGATTTAAGATACAGGTTAAATATGCTTAAAATTATATTACAATATCACCCCTGCGTCTAAACCAAACAGACTTAAAACTACTTTTAAAATCACATTTTTAAATCAAGTGATCTTTCCTACAATCTACCACACTCTGCTGCACCAACTTTGTTCTTATTTCCATCAACTTTACAGCATATTTGGCAATCCATTTCACCAACTGCAAATTAGAGCCTAACAAACAATGATGCAAGAAGCGTTCTTTAGACACAGGGGTACTACCGTATTTTCCGGTGTATAAGACGACTGGCGTATAAGACGACCCCCTCCATTTCCTGTTAAATTATAGGGTTTGGGCTATACTCGCCATATAAGACTACCCCTCTTCCAACACACACCAAATAAAAATTAAAAAACATCAGATTTGATTTTAATATGGTAATTTTAATTCAAATGCTTATGACATGCAGGTACTTAGTAGGAAAACTGTCACTTATAAACATAAGGCTGTTTGTCATCAAACATGTAAACATAAAACAGTGCAAGTGGATTAAACTTAATAATAATAATAATAATAATAATAATAATAATAATAATAATAATAAGAAGAAGAAGAAGAAGAAGAAGAAGAAGAAGAAGAAGAAGAAGAAGAAGAAGAAGTAGTTAGAAGGGACCTTGGAGGTCATCTAGTCCAACCCCCTGCTAAGGCAGGAAACCCTATACCATTTCAGACAAATGGTTGTCCGATCTCTTCTTAAAAACTTCCAGTGTTGGAGCATTCACCACTTCTGGAGGCAGGTTGTTCCACTGGTTAATTGTTCTAACTGTCAGGAAGTTTCTCCTTAGTTCTAGGTTGCTTCTCTCCTTGACTAGTTTCCATACATTGCTTCTTGTCCTGCTTTCAGGTGCTTTGGAGAATAGCTTGGCTCCCTCTGCTTTGTGGCAGCCCCTGAGATATTGGATCACTGCTATCATGTCACCCCTCACCCTTCTCTTCGTTAAGCTACACATACCCAATTCCAGCAACCGTTCCCTATTTTCCTAATTCACTTTTTCACTTTTCCTAATTCACTCTAAAGCTTTCCCTGTGCAGAGCCTTAAGTAACCCCAGCTGCCTGCAATTAGTGCAGGTTCGCATCCCACCAGGCTCAAGGTTGATTCAGCCTTCCATCCTTCCAAGGTAGGTAAAATAAGGACCCAGATTGTTGGGAGCAATACGCTGACTTTGTAATAATGCTGCTCGTGGGAGTGTGTGAAAGCCCTAATAAGCAGGCATATACATAGAATGAAGGCTATTGCTAAGCACATTGATTTGTGCTTTAAATTGTAAGCCGCCCTGAGTCTTCGGAGAAGGGTGGGATATAAATGGGATTTTTTAAAAAAAAGACCAAAAAGACCAAAAGACCAAAGACTCCAGGTTTTCCAGCCAGCCCGCCCAGTTCCTGAGTCAAATGTGTCCTTAGAGCTAAGCAGCTGCTCTGACTGCTGCAATCCCCACCTGCCTTTCAAGTTGGGATAGACTACAGCTGCTCTTCAACTTTAAAAGGAAAGACGCCCAGACCCCAGCCTGTAAAAAATCACAGACTGCAGCTTCTTCTCCAATTGGTCCCGCTTTCCCTGTGCAGACTAAATGGGAGATCCGCTCCAGGTTTTCCAGCCAGCCCTGTGCCTAAAGTTTCAGCACCCGTTGTATAAGACGACCCCTGACTTTTGAGAAGATTTTCATGGGTTAAAAAGTCGTCTTATACGCCGGAAAATACAGTAGTATAAAAGATCCTGCCCAACTGATGTTTCCTCAAATCTGAATACAGGGGGCAATCAAAAATTACATGGGACATTGTTTCAACTTTCCCCGTCCCACATAAACAGACTCTTTCACTTACAGGAATCCCCCTATATCTGCCCCAAAGCATGTTTGATTGAAGTTGGTCCAATCTCAGTTTGATAAAAAATCTCCTTATGATGGGAGATAAAGGCAAGGTTAAATATTTTTCTATTTTAAAATTTTGTTTATTAGCCGATAACCAGGGGCAAACTTTTGCTACTGTCACCTATGCGATGTCCAATTGTGCACTTATGTCCTTAAATCTCTGTGCGATCCAAGATCGAATCTGCCTATGATCATACTGCTGCCAGTTTAATGGAATACCAAAGCTAGATACCAGCTTCAAAACTCTTGTAAACCAATTATTTTTATTACTTGAAACAATCTGATCCATTAGCGCTAGCTTAGGTAACTTCCCTTCCTCCATCTCGGATATTCTTAGCCAATAATAAACGGTCTTCAGCATGGCCCTAGTGCCGATCGCATGGACTCCCGTTTCTGCCCTTACTACGCATGCTGGTGTTCCAGGGGACACTGCCAAAATTCTCCTCAGGAACTTATTTTGAGTAATTTACTGCCCAGGCAGCTTAACAGATCCCCATATTTCTGCCCCATAGGTAAGTATTGGTTCAATTTTCACTTGAAAGACCTTTAGCACTGGGGTTAATGAAGATGGAGTTTTCTCTAAAATAAGTTTGTTTAATTGGGCCATCTGAGCCACGGCCTTCTGAGCTCCGGCTTTTACATGCTTATTCCATTTACCATTTGTCTGGAATACTAGCCCTAAATAGGTAAATGACTGAACTTGTTCTATTCTTCTGCCATTTAAAACCCATCTCCTCGTCTTTTGTTGCCTGCTAAATATCATTACCTTTGATTTTTCTACGTTAATTATCAAACAATTTTTTTATACAATATGCTGCGAACCTTCCTAGTGACCTTCGTAGCCCCACCTGTGAGGCCGACAGGAAAATTATATCATCGGCATATAACAAGCAATTTACCTGTCTTGTTCCTATACTAGGCCCATGAAGTGATAAGTCTTCCAGACATTTTGGAAAATCGTTTAAATATAAATTGAAAAGTGTTTGGGCTAAAATTCAACCTTGTCTTACGCCCTTCTTAATTGGAATTGCATTTGTTACCGATCCTGTTTTATTCACTCGAACTCTTACCTGGGTTTCCGTGTATAACAATCTAATTAAATATAGCAGTTTCTTTTCTATTCCCATGGCCTCTAATTTATCCCATAGAATTGATCTATCAATTGTATCAAAGGCTGCCTTCAGGTCTATAAATGCCACGTATAATGGTTTTTTCCAAAACTTAAACTTTGTTATTAGATGGTCCAACACAAAACAGTTGTCCATTGTAGATCTTCTGCTCCTGAAGCCAGACTGTTCTTCAGCTAGAATGTTGTTTCTCTTTATCCAGTCTTCTAATTTATGAAGCAAATACTTAGCATAATTTTTTGCTGAAATATCAGTTAGACTAATTAACCAGAAATTATCCAGATTGTCTCTAGAGCCTTTTTTATGTAATGGAACAATTATTGATGTACACCAACTGGCAGGAATTTGCCCTGTTCTATTAATAAAAGTAAAGAGACCCACCAGGACAGGCGCCCACCAGGCTATGTTTTCTTTAAATAGTGATGCCGGGAGCACATCCTGTCCTGGAGCTTTGTTTGTCTTCAGGGAAGAAATTAACTGCCTCACCTCTGTGATTGACACTTCTGCCCACTGGGGTAAGGCTTCATATCCCTGTATCAAGCCCCTTGACTTAGTGTTCTGTTCCAGCCTACTACCGGCCCTGCAGAAAAGGCAGGGACAACCCCTTTACAAAAGGCAAAAGGCTGGAACTAAGCTTGCCAAATTTATTGACACAAAACAGAGCAAACTGAACAAAACACGAACCACAAAACAGGAGCTATTCAAACAGTTACCTTCAGCAAACCAGGACTCCCACACATTCCTCTTTTAAACAGTTCAAGGCGTGGCTTCTCTCTGCCTCCTTCCGAGGTGCCCCATTGCCTTCCTCTGTTTACTCCTGATTGACTGCCTCCTGCGTCGGGCATCCTTGAACAAGGTCAGCTGTGGGTCATCTTCATCCACGCTGTCAGGCTCACACAGCTGGGTCTGTGTAGTAACCAGATGAGAGGGGCTTGGCTGAGAGCTCTGCGAAGCCTCAGAACTGTCCTCTGCAGGCTCTCCAACCCCCCCTCCTCCTCCTCCTTTGAATCGTCCGACCCAACTGCCAAACCCACAGGCTGACCCTGAATCACAACACTTAGTAGTCATGAAAAAATGCTTCAATTTATGACATATTTCCACAAAATATACTATAAGCTCTTGTTCACCCGTACTATTTGAACATATATGCGCTAGGACTTCCATACGTGATAAATTCATAAATTCTGTCACTGCTTTCCCATCAACCCTCTTCCATGTTAGCCTTCTCTCCTGGGCTATATCCAAGTTGAAGCCTATTTGCTGAATTATTTGGTTCCTTTTCCTTAAATCAGAGAGGAGTGCCAGGGACATCTTAATCGGAAGATGATCACTTTCTGGCCTTGGTGACATCAAGACTGAAGTAGCCCCTGCCACTAAACTGTGAGAAACACAGAAGTAATCAATAGAGCTACATGCCTTGGGACCAAAAAAGGTTATGGGGTACCTTCTAACCTCTGTGTACTGGCCTACTATTTGAAGTTTACAGTTGTATACCATTGTTAGAAATTTCCCTCCATCTTTATTCTTTTTCCTATCTTGGGAGTCCCATAATTGTTGGTTATGTAAATAACCATCAGGAATTGTACCGTTTTCAACAAAAGGCTCCAACGAAGGACCCACACGAGCATTAAAGTCTCCTGCCAAAATTAAAGGTGTTTTTATAAATTTTTTACGTATATCTAATATCTTTACTTCTAGTGCCTCCCACAGATCGCCCATTGCTGGATTGACATACACATTTATAAATACCATTGACTTCCCTCCATATGCCAAATGGATTGCTTGAAAAAATAAAGGGCCGGCATACAAGCACATCTCATTTTCCTTCCAACCTAATTCAGCTTTTACCAAAATGCACAACCCTCCTGAAGCTCTTCCCTTTATAGCTACCCTCTTTGCTGGCAGCTACCAAATATTAAACCCAGAAAGCTCAATTGGGTCCTCATCACCACTAACCTAGGTCTCCTTCCAGGCAATTACCTGTTTAAAAATTTAATACAATCATTGTGCACCAACTCCCTCTCCATCCTGCCACATTCCAAGAGAGGAAGTGTACTCTTAAAGAAAGTGATTGCTCACTGTTTCCTAGTCAGGCTTATTGAATAATCTCTTCCACCCGTCCTCCCCCGTTTACGCTCACAAACCCATTTAATTGCCTGAGCTCCATAGAAGACTGTTTAGGCATCATTTATTTGTTGCTTTTGGGCTTGCAGATCCATAAGTTCTATTAATCTCTGCCTCCACAATAAATGATTTTATTTGAGGCTCCGCGCTTATGTCGTTTCTTGGTATCATTTTTGCCACTGAGGAGGACTGGGAGATTCCTTCCTGGGTACCTTCCATCTCTGGTGTTCGTCCCACAGCACTTTGCACTGTCAGGTCAGCTGTCTCTGGCACTTTATGCTATATAGATGCAGATATCCGGCTTCCCGAACTTATAAGCTACTGACTCTCCAGAAGTGTGTCATGACTTAATGGGGACAGAACTATCAGCACCAAAGGGGTGGCAGAGGAAATGGTCTGCTTCAGCAGCTTCCTTGTCTCTTTAAGTTTTTTAAGTACTTCTTGCTGCTCCGTTAATGAAAGTAAAGAAAACGTTTCTAAGCAGGCAGAATCAAATATCTCATCTTGCATTGAGCCAATTGAAGGAAATTTCACAGTAGCTGGAACCAAAGCCTCAGCCAACATTTCCTTTGTAATGCTAGATCTCCTCCCTGTTTCAGTCAACTTACTTTCCCTATTTCGTTTACTTTTCAAGTCAGCTGTCCCGCGCGCTGCACCACTCTCCCTAGGGGCTCTCTGGATCAACGGGCTGACTTCGCTGCTAGAAAAAACTCGGGTTGGTAAAATTTGGTAAAAAGCCAAGAATCCTCTCATTCGCGTGAGCAGACTTGGAAAGAGCTGTTGTTTGAACTTAAGAAGAATTCTGGAATAATTATCACATTGTGGAACATATTCATATGCTACCAGATCTATTGCCCCCTTGTCACTCCGAGTAAGCTGTGACAAAGAGGTCACTATCCATCTTTTTGAAGTCCATCTACCCTCATTTGTCTCAGAATTATATATGTTCAATACAATCTGCTCCTTCAGCAATTGCCTGCTTCCCCCCACACACCTGTGACATGGGATTTCAGGCCCATCCAGCTCACCGTCTTTTTTTCCACCATTACAGCCAATATGCTGTCTACTTACTCCTTCCCTCATTCGCACCATTGATGATATCTGACCAGGTCATTCTGTTTGGCAACCAGTCGAAATTTCCTGCGGCTTTTCCGTCTGTACCGCAGCAACAAGATTGATCACAGAGTCCAACTTTAAACGCACCTCTGCAAACTGGTCAAAAATGGCCTGGACTGTCTGAGAAGTGAGCATGCTCTGCCAGCTGATGAAATCCTTTATGCTATCACTTAGCTGGTTTTCAAGCCCTAAAGCTGATCCACTATAATTGTCAAACTCCAGCTCTAGTCCCTTGTCCTGGCTTGGAGCTGACTCACTTAAAACTGCTGAGTCATTTGTCATCCAATTACGCAGAGGGATTAGCGAGCCTCTCAACTGGCTTCTCAACTGGCTCTCCTCGGCCTGCACCCGCAGATCCCACTCCAGGGAAGAATCCCCAAACAATGCCAAAGCCTCGCAGCTATCTGGCAGGAGAAAGGGGGAGAATGCACGACCCACTGCAGATGGTATAGGCTGACAGAAACCGTCAATTTTCTGTTGTTTTTGTGTATTGGTTCTATCTTCCTTACTGTTTGGTGAACACTGTGCCATCTTTCTTTTCTTCCCCTTGGGAGAGGCCATTGGTGTCCTCTATTTTCTATTCCAAATGCAGTGCTTCTTTCCGGTATCTCTTTGCCTGGCTCGGATCCTCTGGCTTGGGGCTGGGGGGTAGCTGGTGCCTGAGTCCGCTTCTCCACCCAGCAGGGGCGCCCCGGCTTGCTTCCGCTTCGATCCTCTTTTGGTGTGTTCGCCTGGGTAGGAAGTTCCTGCGTGTATTCCCTTCTGTCACTGGGTGTTATGGTGGGCCCTCCCTAATGCCTGTATGCCTCTTTCTAATTCTCTTTTGACTTCAGGAGGAACTGGCAAGTGGTCTGGGAGATACGAGCAGCATATTTTTCTGTTCTGATTTTGCAAAGCACCTCTCTCAGCCCCAGCCTGGAGCGCTGAATCCTCTGGTTCTTTAATCATTCACAGGAACTGACTAATTATGACCCTGCTAATGTTACCTATAAAATAGCACATTGATGGGCTATTTGAGGTTCTTTCTAGGTTCAGTTTAAGCTGCTCAGTTATTTTTTATACCCAGAAGTCTGGGCCAGATACGTTGTTAGCTGATATTAAGGGTAAAATATAGGCAGTGGTCAGTGCAATATAATCCTGATTTCAGAGGCTGGGTTTTGAATATTGTCCAGTTAGGATTAACATAAATTGCAATGTACTGTATTCAGAGGTAGATGATATGGATAATTCAAATCATGATGAATGTACTACTGTATACTGTCTATATCCTAAAATAAAGGATGATGTATTTTGTTCCATTCTCTCTCTCTCTCTCTCTCTCTCTCTCTCTCTCTCTCTCTCTCTCTCTCTCACACACACACACACACACACACACACACACAGAGAGAGAGAGAGAGAGAGAGAGAGAGAGGGAGGGGAAGAGGGAGAGACTCTTGAGAGAGAGATAAAGAGCTGAACCCGTATTGAGAAAAATAATATGGGAGGGGAAGAAGAATATATTAGCCTTAGTTCCAGAAAAAGGATTTGTATAATTTAATCGGTGTTTCTATTGTTTGATGTATGTGTGTAGGGGATAGCATCTTTAATCATTCACCTCCTTTGAATTATGAGAGGTTTTAGAATGTAAAATGCTTAGCATATATTAAAAAAATCCATTTATGCTGACAATAGAAACAAAGTCTAACAGCAGACTAAAACATTTGCGCCAATTTGTAATTAAAAGTAATCTATGTTTCTGGATATAAAGCAGTTCTGCAATTGTAATGAAGTAAAATCCCTTGTATTACCGTAGTTTAAGAAGATAGTAGAGCAAAATTCTGCTTGTGCTTTATAGGCATATTGCAATATTTCTGAATTCTTTCCTAATTGGAAAATAATTATTCTGGGCAGATGCTTCTGCAAATAACATTCACTTGGGCCATGAAAAGTGAATAGGCAGAGCTAGAGCTATAGCATTGCCCTCTTATTTTTTTTTCTTTTTTGATGCTGGTAGCCTTTCACGCTGCTTTCTGTTCCTATGCCTGATGATGTGAAGAGGTGCTTTACCTGGTTTATTTGTATATTGCTATTCCTTTGCTGCGCAGAAGTGGCTTCAGTAGACAGAATATGTAAATGAGATCCTGTCCACCATGATACTATGGTGGATAATTCGTTTTTTATTGGTTTTGGAAAACAGCCATTTTCCTCAACATAGTACCATCAAAGTATTTTGAGGTATGACTCCCTTTCTCCAGACAAAGCTGTCATAGCCCTAAATAATAATAATAATAATAATAATAATAATAATAATAATAATAATAATAATAATAATAAGGTAAAAGGTAAAGGTTCCCCCGCACATGCGTGCTAGTCGTTTCCGACTCTAGGGGCCGGTGCTCATCTCCGTTTCAAAGCCGAAGAGCCAGCGCTTGTCCGAGGACATCTCCGTGGTCATGTGGCCGGCATGACTGGACGCCAAAGGCGCACGGAACGCTGTTACCTTCCCACTGTAGTGGTCCCTACTTTTCTACTTGCATTTTTACGTGCTTTCGAACTGCTAGGTTGACAGAAGCTGGGATGAGTAACAGGCGCTCACTCTGTTACGCGGCACTCGGGATTCGACCCGCCAAACTGCCGACCATCTGATCGACAAGCGTCCCTATAATAATAATAATAATAATAATAATAATAATAATAATAATAATAATAATAATAATAAGAAGAAGAAGAAGAAGAAGAAGAAGAAGAAGAAGAAGAAGAAGAAGTTGGAAGGGACCTTGGAGGTCATCTAGTCCAACCCCATGCTCAGGCAGGAAACCTTATACCATTTTTTTTTAAGGAAAGTTGGCTGGAGGTTCTCTGATGGGCTTTTAGAAATGATTTATGCTTCCATGCATGTTTTCCTTTTTTCCCCATCAATAATTTTACTAATAATTATATTAAACATATAAAATTAACAATGAAACCTAATACAAGAATACACACACATACACAGAGTGTAGAAAAAAGAAAGAAAAATTCCCCCGGCCAAAGATAATAAGAGAAATAATCTGCCTCCTTCCTTCATCACCAGCAGGCATATTAAACACTAACAATTTACGGCTGTCTCTTAAATTACAGCCAGATAAATCTTCCATTTCATACCTCACCCCATTACAAACTCATCTCTAAATCTTCAGCTCTCCTTATTGAACCTCAAAGATCCAGTAAAAATTTAACAAAAATACCGAACAACCTAATCCCCCTTTCCATCTAGTGTAAATCCCCTCATTCCTCTCTTAACAATTAAACATTACCAAAAAAATAACATTGGTAGAAATAACAATTCCTTATTTATATAGCCACAAACTAATCTGTTACACCAAACAAGAAACTGTCCAATCTAGATAACCATTAAACATCACCAAAGGTAACAACTCATTATTTAAACATAGGCAAATAAACCAGGTCCCTGATTTTTTTTTCCTTCCTCCCAACAGATCCCATAAATAAACTCTAACTCAGACATGTCAAACACAAGGCCCGGGTGCCAGATACGGCCCATGAAGTAGTTTCATGTGGCCTGTGAAACAGTGAGGGAATGGCCTCCGCTGCCTTGGTCCCGGCTAGGAGCCAATGCACAATTTTGTGGTGACCATCTATGCTGAAACGCATTCAGTCTTAGCTCCACAAGGCTGTCTGGAAACAGCGAGGGACCAGCCCCTGTCATGTCGGCCCCACCCACTAGGCACGCGCTGGAGAGGTACCACCATTTGTGAGGAATGAAGAAATGCACCATTGCCTGGAAGTGGCCTGCACATGGCCCTGCCTTTTTTGGGCAGGCTAGGGGCTGGGCAGCATTGTTGCCATGTAGCCATCTGAAAAATAACTCAACATAAAACTAAGTTTGGTCCGTCTGCAGTTTAGCCCCTAATTTGGATGCAAAATGTTTATAGCTTACTTGCAACATAGAAGTAAACTCTGTAACACTGAAATGGCAATTAGGGAATATTTGATTGCTCTAATTGTAGAATAAGGGATGAGATTCATTAAGACAAAACGTTAATTAGGTAACCAAAATTTATCTGGTACATTGGGACTGCATGTTATTTAGTAAAGTTTGGGCATTTGTACTATATTTCTGGCTCTGACAGTATATTGTGCTATGAATGATACTGCAAAACAATTGCTGTTTAATTTGATAACTGGTTAAAAATCATGTATAATTTATGGGTACATGAAGGGATTTGATCTTGTGTCCCTTTATAAATGTCTTCAGGAAGCTGAAAATAAATGTATATACAATTATATATATCCTTTGCTTTCAGCCTAAGGAAAAAACTTGTATGCAGAGATATTTTAGCTTTGTGAATTCATACCTTTTTTCCCCATAAGAATCAATATTATCATTTTTAAAAGCCCAACTTCTAAACTTTACATACTCTTCCCAAAGCTTGCAAAATGGAGCGAATTAAAATGGGCACGGGAAATGAGAGTATGTACTCTCAGGAATATGAACCATTAAAGAATCATATGAAAATCTTGTTTTTTGAAACATGAGTTTATATTATGATAATTATACCTCATAACTATATTAGGCTTTCTATTCAATAAACTTTATAAACTTAGGGAAGGAAACAGGGGTTTTTATTCCTTCCATTTTCTCTGCTGGTCTGGAATTTCAGTCTGCTGTTTCAGTTTTAATAGGAAATTCTGACTGATAAATTTGATGAATAGCCAGCTTATTACTATACTTCCTCACATGTGTATAATCAGTCCTTACATTCTCCCTACTTTGTTTCTCTTCTTTTGCTGTTGTTTTTGAATGGATGAAATTGATAGGCAGCAAAAAAATTGCTGTGTGTTCTGTGAAAAAACCCATCGAAAGCAGTCCCTCCCAATAGTTAGGAAGCCAAAGAGGCTGCTGGAAAGAGGCTGACACAAGGGGAAGACTGTTTCTCTGCCTCACTCTCTCCCTCATTCACATAGGTAAAGGTAAAGGTTCCCCCACACATGCATGCTAGTCATTTCCAACTCTAGGGGGCGGTGCTCATCTCCGTTTCAAAGCCAAAGAGCCAGAGCTTGTCCAAGGACGTCTCCGTGGTCATGTGGCCGGCATGATTAGACACCAAAGGCGCACGGAACGCTGTTACCTTCCCACCGTAGTGGTCCCTATTTTTCTACTTGCATTTTTACGTGCTTTCGAACTGCTAGGTTGGCAGAAGCTGGGACAAGTAACAGGCGCTCACTCTGTTACGCAGCACTCGGGATTCGACCCGCCAAACTGCCAATCTTCTGATCGACAAGCTCAGCGTCCTAACCCACTGAGCCACCGTGTCCCTTCTCATTCACATACAAACACACAAATCCCAAAGGCCTTGACCACTTTCCAATAAGAGCCCTGCTTCCACCCATGTGAATCTTTATGAAATCTTTTCTATTTGAAAAACAACATATTCTTTTTCATCAAATTAAATAAGAATGAAGGCTACTGCTAAGCTTGTATGCCTCCCTGAGTCTTCGGAGAAGGGTGGGATATAAATGGAATTAAAATAAAATAAATAAATAAATAAATAAATAAATAAATAAATAAATAAATAAATAAATAATAAACTATTGAAAAAAAGGAGAAGGCACTATAATGTGCACATGCAGTTCAATTTCTTCAATATTCTTTCAGTTAAATAGACATTATTTCATTTCTTTCTTTGTGTGTGTGTGTGTGTGCGTGCACACATGTGCGTGCGTGAAAAATTGTTATTGGAAAGGGGATTTAAGTATTAAGATCATTTGCATAATTAATTTCATTTATTCCTTAGCAGTAAATAGCATTAATGGATAGAAATTTTTCTCTAACAAATCCACCTAACAAATATGGAACTTATTTCTGTTTTGCTTGATCTCATTACAGAAGGGTTAACACAGATTATTATGAACAGCAAAAATATTTATTCTAATACAAAAACAAAGCATCATGTAATTAATCTGTTTGCAGATGACATACTCATATTTAGCTGTATAATTTAGCTGTGGGTTTAGCAGTTGTAACTGTTTTATAATCTCTTCCTAGACATTCAAGTGATTTTTATGCTTCTTATCTTTTATCAGATAAGCAGTCTATTATTTTTCATAAAGTACTAGATGTTATATGGTGGTTAATATACCCTGGCAAAAAAAATATTGCTGATTTGCTTGTCATCGTAGGTATGATACTGTTCCTCAATAGTACTAAAACTTTTATCATAACCCTTACCTGAGCAAAACAGTGCATTGGGCAGCAGTTTTTAAAACCAAGATTTCTTGAATGGGCATACAGAATGTATCCAAAATCTAGGACCCATGACTACCAATGGAGTGAAATTTGAGAAAGTTGGGAAACTTTGCTTCCATGCTATTGACTGTTGCTGTGCTGCTGGGCTACTGCTGTGGCTACACGATCTTCATTTTCAGAATCTTGTGACAGTTTCCAGCCAGTCTTACAAATCCCTTGTGTCCTTCCCAATCTAACAGCAGCCACTGTTGGGAAGGGATAAATAGGGAGGTGGGGGTGGGAAAGAAGAAACAGGGAGGGAGTTTGCTTTTTCTGTTTCTTCATCTTTGGCAGTCTCTAAACAAATCAATCCTTAATAACTTACTTATGTTCATTCCATAATTTCTGTGGTTCTCTACCAATGAGGTTCAGGACTTTAAAGTGATTGCTGATGCTGTCCTTGAAAATGATTGGTATATATACACTATATTCAAGGTCATATCATGGAAAGTGGTTGGATTTCTTCTTCTTTAGTTTAACTTGGAACTTCATGATCTGCTCCACAGTCAGTATGTAGCCAAGTCTTTGATGCTACAATCAAGTTTTATTTTCCTTTCTTTTAGCAATAATGTAGTCAATTTGATTTCTATATGTTCCATCTGATATCATCCATGTACAGAGGTGTTGTTTTGTTGTTTGAAGATAGTGTTATCAAGTATAGTGCCAAAAGAAGCACACTTTTCAGGTCTTATGGGAGGACACTGTTTAATTAATAGGGCCCAGAACATGCCAATCCTGTCTGATAAGGTAGGGAGCAGGACTTTCTGATCAAGGAATGAGCACTATTGGTACAGAAGATGAATTTGTGCAAAAATCCTTCTAATCATGGTCAAACTGCCAGTCTGCGGGCCAGATTCATCATGGCGAAACCACACCCACCCCTTTGCTGGCAACGGGGGAAAAAAGTTGCAATAGGTTGCGACACGTCACGTGACATTGTGAGTTTGACACCCCTGGTCTAGAAGAATCCCCAGCCTACATACTAGTTCTACCTGGAGAATATAATCCCATCCATATCTAGCAATGGAAGATCTCCAGATCCAACAGGACCCAAAGTCCGAAGCTATTTGGCCTTACTAGGATTGAGCCTGAGTCCTTTTCTCCCCATACGGATCCCACAGCCTCCACGTACTTCCCTTCTATCCATCCCCTTGTGTGTTTTCTCTCTCTCTCTCTCTCTCTCTTTTTCCTGTTTCTTTATTAATTTATTTCCTTTTTTATTCTATGTTTTAATATTTACCTTGATATCATTCTGGTTCAGTAAAAAAGAAAACAACAACAACAGAAATCTCTATTTGTTTCCAGGTATGTCTGTGGTTGTAAAAGTTATGTGCTGAAGATAAACAAGTAAAATGTCTTGTTCACAACAGTAGTATAAAATTGTCATTAAACTCATTTCTGGGATGTTAGAGATAATATGCTAAGTATTAAAAATCTAGAGAGATGCATGCCTTGTAATTGACATTATCTGAAACAGTACACAGTGTAAATGGTGGCCAGACAGCTGTGAAACTTTGAGGAATTTAATCTACAGGAAAAAGAAAGCTTCTAATTAGATGCTTTACTCTGACATGGCGGATTTCACAAGGCAGCATTTGAACTCCTTTTTTTAATATTGTAGAAAGAGACTATTTAATGTTCCATGATATTTTCACATAAAATAAAGCAGCTACCTAATGTTCCGTGGCACTCTTCTTTCCAAGAGAAAGAACAAACTCAAGAAATTGTTTGTAATAGTTGTTGTAGGTTAGGCATTTTGCTTAGTTATTGCTTCAGCTTTGGGAGTTGTTTTGTTGTAGTCCATCCAAATGAGAAAGCCCTATTTACTTTGGCTTTAAGCATAATTGAATTGGAAAACGTTGGTAATGAAAAATGAGGCCTCTTATTCGGTTCATTCTACTTAGGAATGTGTGTGTTTCATTAATTTTTCCATTTATTTTATATATATGTATATATTGCTACTCATTAGCAAGAAGTCAGAGATTGTATTTTATTTTTGTTTGACTTTTTTTTAAAATCGCATTTATATCCCGCCCTTCTCTGAAGACTCAGGGCGGCTTACAATCTAAAGCACAAATCAATGTGCTTTGCAATAGCCTTCATTCTATGTATATGCCTGCTTATTAGGGCTTTCGCCGCCCCCCCCCCAAGTGGCATTATTACAAAGTCAGCTTATTGCCCCCAACAATCTGGGTCCTCATTTTACCTACGTCAGAAGGATGGAAGGCTGAGTCAACCTTGAGCCTGGTGGGACTTGAATGTGCACTAATTGCAGGCAGCTGGTGTTACTTAAGGAGACATTAGCCCACTGCTCCACCAAGGCTCTTCCTAGTCCTTTTAACTTTATTTATACACACATATACAGATATATGGCTATATATTGACTAAAAACAATAAGAGTCACTTGTTGAGAAAGATGGCTTTAGAAATCAAATAAATAATAATCTTTCTAAACTATGTCTAAATATCCATTCAGTTACTTGGTTATTATGCAATCTTTACTGTTCTGATCTCTGTCTTTGATTTTTGCTTACTGTCTTTACTGTGTTATCTTTCTCACTTAATTTGGCTTTTGTTATATCTTACAGAACCTCCTAGACCAATAGCTCCCCCACAATTGCTTGGCGTTGGACCAACTTATCTGCTCATTCAGCTGAATGCAAATTCCATTATTGGGGATGGACCTATCATCCTAAAAGAGGTGGAGTACCATATGACAACAGGGACCTGGACCGAAACGCATGCTGTCAATGCACCGACATATAAGCTATGGCATTTGGACCCAGACACAGAGTATGAGATTCGTGTTCTTCTAACTAGGCCTGGAGAAGGTGGCACAGGTCAGCCAGGCCCTCCGCTGATTACCCGAACCAAATGTGCAGGTAATACTTTTCTTCCTGTCACTGCTGTTCTGTGTTTTCCTGTGATGAAACAATCCTAAAATACTACCATATTTTCCAGCATATAAGACAACTTTTTAACCCATGAAAATCTTCTCAAAAGTTGGGGGGTCGTCTTATACGCCCAGTCGTCTTATACGCCGGAAAATAGTACATAAATCAATCGAGGGCCCCCGTTCTTGCAAAGCAACTTCAAGCCTCCTTAGTCCAGTCCCCCCTCCAACATGACTCTCCCTTCCCACCCCCAAGAGCCTCCAAGCCCCTTCCCCTCCCCCTTGCAAACGCCAGACCCCGGGAGCTCTTGCGTTTATTCCAAAGGGTGGGTGGAAGGAAAAGCCCCTTTCGGCTCCGGCATGGCTGCAAGTCAACGAGCCCGGGAAGGCATGCCCTCCCCTCTCACTGTGGAGGAAGCAGGGCAGGCTGGCGTTGGGCGGGAGCCGGCAGGGCAGTCCTGCACATGCCCGCACTCCCCGGCTTCTAAGGAGTGCTCGGGGAGCCGTGGCAGGTGCCTCACGCCCTTCCCTCTCGAGGCGGCACCGGCAGAGCCGTCCGGCGACAGGCAGGAGCCAGCAGGGCAGTCCTGCGCATGTGCGTGCTCCCTGGCTGCTAAGGAGTGCTCGGGGAGCCGTGGCAGGCCCCTCACGCCCTTCCCTCTCGAGGCGGCACCGGAGGAGCCATCCAGCGTTGGGCGGGAGCCAGCAGGGCAGTCCTGCGCACGTGCGCGTTCCCCGGCTGCTAAGGAGTGCTCGGGGAGCTGTGGCAGGTGCCTCACGCCCTTCCCTCTCGAGGCGGCACCGGCACCGGCACCATCTGCATCAGACGGGTCTGAATCGGGCTTGTGTCGAACACTTGGCAACTGGCATGTAAGTATTTTCCGGCATATAAGACGAAAAATCTTGAAAATCTTCTCAAAAGTTGGGGGTCATCTTATACGCCCAGTCGTCTTATACGCCGGAAAATACGGTATCTTAGAATCAGCTTCCTAATGTAGTAACCAACAAATCAAATGCATACTGAATGTGTACTGGCTCCTTTCTTTTAATAACAGAGTAAAAAAAAAAAAGCAGGGACCCAATGCTGTAACTTAGTTTTAAAGAGTAACTTGAGATTTAATTCTAAAGAATTTGTAGAACAGCTTCAGCCAGGCAATAATGCTCCACTTTTCATAATAATATGAAGACACTATTTATGATTATATGTGTGTGTGTGTGTGTGTCCATCATATGAGTAGATGGATCTATATTATACTTGATATTTACAAGTATAATATACTTTTAATACAATTTTAAAAGATTATTGAACATGAACATTTGAATACATGAACAAGTGAAAAACAGCATAGTAAATGCATTTCTGTTTCTATTATAAAACTGTAGATATCTATAATGGATTGAGTCTTCAATTCTACAAAACAGCCTGTACTTTCTTATAGAAAAGTACTTTCTTAATATTGAAGCACACATTTCTCCCAAACCCTGATTAGCTGAAATCAGAGAGAAAGTGATTACTATTTTGAACCGTATGAAGAGGGAACAAGAGAATGTGCAACTGTCCAACACGTTTCGAATTCAGAGGAACTGGTGGAGGGTGTGCCATTTTCCTATTGATCTTATCCTTATGAGTTTCCCATAAGCAAAGACTGTGCTAGTGGAAGGATCACAAGGAGTGTCATCTCTCGCATCATTTCCTTCCTGGTTCTCCATCGACTTTTAGGAAGCTCTCAGGGAACATTGAAAATGAGAATCCTCTCCAATCACCTGACAGCAGGAGCTGTGCTGTGTCACTAAAGCAGCAAACAATTGCCCATATATCATTCCCCCCCCCAGGTAATGGGCCCTAGGATTCTGTAAGTTAGCCCATTGGAGATACTTTTGTTGACAGAGGTAGCCCTATGACTGGTTTTTGCCCACTTGAAATTTATTATGTATTAAAACCCACATGAGAGTTTTAGTAGTATATAGATTATGAAATATGATGATTCTTTGACACCTTTGAAACGCAACTTCTTTACCTGTTTTCATTGGGCTGGCATTGCTGGCATAAGCTTCATTTTGTTTTTGTTTTAATATTGATCAGCAGAGTAGATTTTGTGTGGCCTTCTTTCACCTTTGGTAAAAGAGTCCTTCTTCACTTCCAGCCATCAAAGGGATGTACTCAGCATATCTGAGATTTGTTATTCTTCTTTCCAGCAATTATAATTCCAATTTCTATTTCTTCTAATCCAGCATTTTTCCTGATATATCTTGTACATAAGTTAAAGAAATATAGTGATAGTATACAACCTTGGTATACTCCTTTCCCAAATACTTGTATAAAACATCATATGACATTTAATTAGGAAAGAAAGATCTAGGATGCTTCAGAGTAAAAGGAATGTTTACACACACACACACACACACACACACACACACACACACACAAACTCAAAGACACAGGGATTATAGAAAGGTAAGGATTTGCAGGTCTGAGAGAAAGTTATATCAACAGTATTCCAACTGAAGATTCAAAACATGGTTATATGAATCATTTACAAAAGTGAATGTCTTTCCTGTTTTATTCTGCATAAAACCCTGCCCTTTGAGGCAGCTGCCCTAACATTTATGATGAAAGTACATACACAGTTATATCTGTGTTTAATGGTGTTCTGCCCCAGGCATCATTTAGATGTGAACAAGATACAAGCTATAATACTTTTTGGATTTTCAGCCTGAGGACATTCATCAGCTCCTTCCAAGGATAGCTTGTTCTTTTTCAACCCATAGAAGTAAAGCAGTAGCTCATTAAGGAACACTGCTAGCTGCTGCAGAAGAGAAAGGTCAGTTGTTGATCTAGAATTGCTCATCTTCAGACAACTTCAAACCTTTGCACAGCTAATACTGCGTATAAATACGTAAGAGCTCTTGTATCAGACCCAAAGCCTGTGGAGCCTAATATTCTATTATTATATAGTGATGGAGCCATCTCTCCCACTTTGACTGAGCCCTTTTGGTTGAAAGAAAAAGTACTTTTATCAGATTCATGTAAAAAAACAACAGCAACACTTTTTCATTATTCTTGAGCGTTCTTCACCGGGCCTCTTAAGGGAAGTTTGCCTGAGGTAGATTGTCCCTGTTGCACGAAAAAGTATTTTAAGGATGGATTCCATGTAAATTAGTTTTACTTGAGACCTGAAATCCAGAATACATATGAAGCAAGGGAAAGGGAGAAACCAGCCATGAGGCCAACTGCTGCAAGGAGACAAGTAGGGAGAGCAATCCTATTCGGGGATGGGGAAAGAGACACAGTGTACAAAGCTGATATGGGAGAATAGTTTTACAGGGGAAAAAATGGTGTGTATGAAGGCCTAAATATTTTATTCTATATTTTAATGATGCCTTAGCAAAAATGCTAGTTTTTAAGGCCTCTTAGTCCAATATAACATACGGTAAATACATCAGCAAGTATTGCAGGCCCAATTGGTGAAAAGAAAAAAGAAAAAGTTCAGGACTGTATTGGTTGGAAATGTGGAAGAGGCCTTCATCCTGCAGTGGATAGATAATGGCTAAAATGATGATGATGACATAAATATAGCCAAGAAGTTCTGAAATCACAGAAGCATGGGGAGAGTCATCAGAAAGATCAACAAAGCAAAGGGCTTGGGGGGCAGGGTATATATTAGAAATTGTCCAATAAAAGTGAGTCTGAGAAGGAAAATGGTCAAGGGATGTAATGTCCTGCTCTTTTGCCTGAGGTATGTGCACTTACTTATTTAAATATTTAACCTTAAGTGAGACACAGTCTTAAACAGATGTACAGTCTTATATAGCCGATCCAAAGTACTTTCTGCCAACAGTATCTGGCCAATTATGGTCATTTTAACCCAGCCTGATATACCTTGTACTATTGGTTTGAACACAGTTTGGAAATACTGTGTTTTGCTTTGTTTATATCGGGTTTCTCCTGTGATCACCTGGACTGGACACAATTAATTCCATGATCCATTCATTCAGAGCTCTTATTTAAAAGGAAGGTTAAAGTAGCAGCAATTCTGGCAAGCACTCTAATTTCAGTTGAGAAATCTGTATACCGTATAGATAAATTAGGGCGTGGCATTTATGCTATTTTTCTTGCATGCCTTCTATGTAAAATAGTTTGTTTCTTCTGAATAAGAAGGAGACCCGCCTCTGTTGATAGATTTCTCATCAGTCTGAATACCAGTTCTTACAGCTTTTTGCCATTTCATTGGAAAGGTTGCTAATGGCTAAAGAAATATGGTTACACATAATTGGTTGTTGTTGTTGTTAGCTGCAAAGTCGTGTCCGACTCATTGTGACCCTATGGACAATGTTCCTCCAGGCCTTCCTGTCCTCTACCATCTTCTGGTGTCCATTTAAGCTCACGCCTATTGCTTCAGTGACTCCATCCAGCCACCTCATTCTCTGTCGTCCCCTTCTTCTATTGCCCTCAATCTTTCCCAGCATGAGGCTCTTCTCCAGTGAGTCCTTCCTTCTCATTAGGTGGCCAAAGTATTTGAGTTTTAGCTTCAGGATCTGGCCTTCTAAAGAGCAGTCAGGGTTGATCTCCTCTAGGACTGACCAGTTTGATCGCCTTGCAGTCCAAGGGACTCGCAGGAGTCTTCTCCAGCACCACAGTTCAAAGGCCTCAATTCTTTGGCACTCAGGCTTTTTTATGGTCCAGCTTTCACTGCCATACATTGCAACTGGGAAGACCATAGCCTTGACTATACGCACTTTTGTTGACAGGGTGATGTCTCTGCTTTTTAGTGTGCTGTCTAGATTTGCCATGGCTTTCCTCCCGAGGAGCAAGCGTCTTTTAATTTCTTGGCTACAGTCCCCATCTGCAGTGATCTTGGAGCCCAGGAAAATAAAATCTGTCACTACCTTCATTTCTTCCCCATCTATTTGCCAGGAATTGAGAGGGCCGGATGCCATGATCTTGGTTTTCTTAATGTTAAGTTTCAACCCAACCTTTGCACTCACTCTCCTTCTTCACCCGCAACAAGAGGCTCTTTAGTTCTTCTTCACTTTCTGCCATTAGAGTGGTATCATCTGCATATCTTAGCTTGTTGATATTTCTTCCAGCAATCTTAATTCCAACTTTTGATTCCTCTAAACCTGCTTTTCTCATGATGTGCTCTGCATATAAGTTAAATAGGCAGGGTGACAGTATATAGCCTTGCCAGACTCCTTTCCCAATTTTGAACCAATCAGTGGTTCCGTGTCCAGTTCTCACTGTTGCTTCTTGGCCCACATATAGGTTTCTCAAGAGACAAATAAGATGGTCTGGTATGCCCATGTCTTTAAGAACTTGCCACAGTTTGTTATGATCCACACAATCAAAGGCTTTAGCATAGTCAATGAAGCAGAAGTAGATGTTTTTCTGGAACTCGCTAGCTTTCTCCATAATCCAATGTATGTTGGCAATTTGATCTCTAGTTCCTCTGCCTCTTCGAAATCCTGCCTGTACTTCTGGTAGTTCTGGATCCACATACTGCTGGAGTCTACCTTGTAGGATTTTAAGCATAACTTTACTAGCATGAGAAATGAGTGCAATGGTGAACATTCTTTGGCACTGCCTTTCTTTGGAATTGGAATTTAAACTGATCTTTTCCAATCCTGTGGCCACTGTTGAGTTTTCCAAATTTGCTGGCATATTGAGTGTAGCACTTTTACTGCATCGTCTTTTAAGATTTTGGATAGCTCAGCTGGAATACTGTCACCTCCACTAGTTTTGTTGTTGCTCAGCTTTTCTAAGGCCCACTTCACATTCTAGGATGTCTGGCTCGAGGTCAGTGACCACCTCATTGTGATTATCAGGGACATTAAGCTCATTCTTGTATAGTTCTTCTGTATAATTTTGCCACCTCTTCTTAATCTCTTCTGCCTCTGTGAGGTCCCTGCCATTTTGGTCCTTTATCATAACCATTTTTGCATTAAACGTTCCCTTCATCTCTCCAATTTTCTTGAAAAGATCTCTGGTCCTCCCTATTCTATTGTTTTCTTCTATTTCTTTGCATTGTGCATTTAAGAAGACATTCTTATCTCTTCTAGCTATTCTCTGGAATTCTGCATTCAATTGGGCGTATCTTTCTTTTTCTCCCTTGCCTTTCACTTCCCTCCTTTCCTCAGCTATTTGCAAAGCTTCCTCAGACATCCATTTTGCTTTCTTGCATTTCTTTTTCTTTGGGATGGTTTTGGTTGCTACCTGTTGTACAATGTTGCGAACCTCTGTCCATAGTTCTTCAGGCACTCTGTCTATCAGATCTAATTCCTTGAATCTATTTGTCACCTCTACTGTATATTCAGCAGGGATATGATTTAATTCATACCTGACTGGCCTAGTGCTTTTCCCTACTTTCTTCAGTTTAAGCCTAAACTTTGCAAGGAGAAGCTCATGGTCTGAGCCACAGTCAGCTCCTGGTCTTGCTTTTACTGGCTGTATAGAGCTTCTCCATCTTTGGCTGCAGAGCATATAGTCAATCTGATTTCTGTGTTGACTGTCTGGTGATGTCCATGTGTAGAGCCATCTCTTGGGTTGTTGGAAAAGAGTGTTTGCTACGACCATCGTATTCTCTTGACAAAATTCTATCAGCTTGTGCCCTGCTTCATTTTGTACTCCAAGGCCACACTTGCCTGTTATTCCGGTTATCTTTCGGCTTCCTACTTTAGCATTCCAATCCCCCATGATGATAAGGACATCATTTTTTGGTGTTAATTCTATAAGGTGCTGTAGGGCTTCAGAAAGGTAAAGGTAAAGGTTCCCCTGCACATGCATGCTAGTCGTTTCCAACTCTAGGGGCCGGTGCTCATCTCCGTTTCAAAGCCGAAGAGCCAGCGCTTGTCCAAGGACGTCTCCGTGGTCATGTGGCCGGCATGACTAGACGCCAAAGGCGCACGGAACGCTGTTACCTTCCCACCGCAGTGGTCCCTATTTTTCTACTTGCATTTTTACGTGCTTTCGAACTGGTAGGTTGGCAGAAGCTGGGACGAGTAACAGGCTCTCACTCTGCTACGCGGCACTCGGGATTCGACCCGCCAAACTGCCGACCTTCTGATCAACAAGCTCTCAATTTCATCCTCTTCAGCACTGGTGGTTGCGGCATAGACTTGGACTACTGTGATATTGAATGGTTTGCCTTGGATTCGAACTGAGATCATTCTGTCATTTTGAGGATTGTATCCCAGTATTGCTTTTCCTACTTTTTTATTGACTATGAAGACTACTCCATTTCTTCTGAGGGATTGTTGCCCACAGTAGTATACCTGATGGTCATCTGAATTAAATTCACCCATTCCTGTCCATTTTAGTTCGCTGATACCTAAGATGTCTATGTTCAGTCTTGTCATCTCTTTTTTGACCACGTCCAGCTTCCCTTGATTCATGGATCTTACATTCCAGGTTCCTATGGAGAAAAAATCTTTACAGCATTGGACTTTCCTTTCACCACCAGACACATCCACAGCTGAGCGTCCTTTTGGCTTTGGCCCAGTCGCTTCATTCTTCCTGGCGCTACTAGTACTAGCCCTCTGCTCTTCCCCAGTAGCATATTGGACGCCTTCCGACCTGAGGGGCTCATCTTCCAGCATCATATCGTTTTGCCTTTTGGTCCTGTCCCTAGGGTTTTCATGGCAAAGATACTGGAGTGGGTTGCCATTTCCTTCTCCAGTGGATCACGTTTTGTCAGAACTCTCTGCTATGACCTTTCCATCTTGGGTGGCCCTGCACGGCATAGCTCATAGCTTCATTGAATTACGCAAGCCCCTTCGCCATGACAAGGCAGTAATCCATGAAGGGGTCATAATTGGTGCAGCAACTAAGAAAAGCCTATTGAAAATTATTCTGATTTGGAAACTGCAAAATGGCTTGAAAAAGTTATGGACAAACATAGAAAGACAAAGAGGGCTCTGTTCTGGTGCACTAAATTGATGCTTACGAAGAACTTAGAAAAGTGATGTTGTTTTTGCAAATTTTCTGTTTTACCACTAACATAATAGCTTAGTGTAGGTACAGGACAAGTGAAGATATGAGTTACAACAGAAGACATTTCCTTGAAGTCTAAAGTGGGCGCGCCTGCCCTTTGGAACCAGCTGCCCGCAGAGCTTAGGACTGCCCCCGACCTCCGTTCATTCCGCCGGGACCTGAAGACCTGGCTCTTCAAGCTCTCTGGCCCAGGCTGAGAATTTTTAATTTTAACTGGGGTTTTTATTTTCTCTCAGGGTTTCATTTAATCTTTTTTAATTGTTTTAACTTTTGTTTGGATTTTCTTTTAAATACCCTGTAAACCGCCCTGAGTCCTTCGGGAAAGGGCGGTATATAAATCTAAATCAATCAATCAATCAATCAATCAATCAATAAATAAATAAATAAATAAATAAATAAATAAATAAATAAACCACTTTCAGTTCCACCCCATATGACCCCAGAATTCATTCCAAACTAGTTCAAGATAAATTGTTAAACAACAGGTGCAGAATGATTTGAGTTTAGAAAAAATGAAAGAACCTGGAGCTTTTTATATTAATTGTGATGAAACTAAGGCCATATGTCAGGAAAAAGACATTTCAGTGGCCCTCCGTTATCGCTACAGATGCATATCCATTTGTTTGGTTTCATTAGTATCCTTGGATAGATGCTGTTTACTAATGGACAAACATAGAAAGGTAAAGGAGAATTACAGTATATAAAAGACATCTTGGCATGTTTGTATGGAAATGGAATAAAAATGTGTAGCACAAAGCATGCTTATACCAATGTAATAAATAGGGCTATAAATAATAAGGAAACACAGTTTCTGGGGGGAAATGCGAGCTATTTTTAATTCTGTAATCATTACATGTTTTAATTAAAATTTTGTTGAATTGGAAAAAAGAATAAGAGTAAAAGTACTGAAGAAATTGTCAGATTCTCACAGGGTATATCAAATAATGTTAAATGAACTTTTTCAGGCATTGTAGTGTCTCTGTATATATAATCAATAATGAATCAACTTCTGAGGGAGTAGAGTTATATTGCACTCTTTATACACGGTTGCTGTCTGCTTTTATCTAAAAACGTACTTCTTCCTTTTGTGTTATTTTTGCTTCAAGCTTCAAATAATACTTTTAAAGACCAGCTTCAAATACTTTATATATAGCATTACCAAAGTAGTTCAGAAATCCTTGATCAAAGTAATGTGCCCAAGTCATATTGGCTCATAATGATCATCAAGAGGACCACTCAGCTCTAAGTTTATAAATATACCTGTTGAGTGATGACTATCTTAATTTCCTCCTTCCCTCTCATTGGCGTCTGACTCGCTCTGGACATATTGTACAGCAAAGAACTATTTTGGGTTGCTGTTGTGCATGTATAGCACAAGATATTTAGAAGTGATTTTTCAGGAATGATTGAAACAAGAATCACAAATGAAAGAAGAGCTTTTGGTGAACTTTCTAAGGCCATTTCCTCATTATTGGTTTATAGCAGGGGTCTTCAAACTTGTCCGTTTTATGACTTGTGGACTTCAACTCCCAGGATTCCTCAGCCAGCGGGCCTCATTCAGCCATTGTTGTCACAATATAATGCTTGTCTTTACTCCTGTTATTTTGATACAGGGAGCTTTAGTGATGCTAAACCTTAGTGAAGCTATGAATCTGAATCTGAAATAAAAAGGGAAAGGCCATTTGGGAGCTGCCAGGTTGGCCAATTATTTATTCAAGCCATGAATAAATAATATCATGCCTTTCCTTTCTTACTGGACCAAGAGGTTGCCTTGTGTCACTTTTGTATACTTAGTCTAACCTAGTATATTCCTAGATATTTTGGGATCAAAAATAGAATTGGGTCTAGAGTAGCCAACTATATTTTTAAATTAATTTATTACTAGTGTTGTGTCTTACCTAATTTGTACATTAAAAACTTTATTTAGGATATATTCCTTGTTGCAGTTTGACTCTGTAATTGGATTAGACTGCTTGCTTACAGCATCATGAGGAAATTCTGTTATCTATATTTATCTAAATCGGTAGAGTTTATTTCATAGAAAATAAGATAAATATTACATACACACACACACCACAAAACAACTGGGCCTTTTCTATGTTGTCCACAACAAAAATATCTGGAGCTATAACTGCTCATTAGGAAGACTTTCATCATTGCTTCTTAGCATCCGGTATTCAGAATCAAGTGCCTTTGATTTCAAAAATAACAGTTAACAAATCATTTAACTATCACCTCATTTGATAGCAAATAATTCCATAGTGTTCTCTACATCTTAGAAAGCAGCAATTCCATTTTATTGATCTTAAATCTACCAACATTTAGTTTCAGTGAATTATTCCATGTTCTAAAACAGTACGAGAGAACTTTGTCTCTATTCATTTTCCATTTGTATGTCTGTTGTATCTTGCCTTCACTCTAGGCCAGGGGTCGGCAACCTCGGCTCTTTTATGACTCTTGGGCTTCAACTCCCAGAATTCCTGAGCCAGCATAGCTGGCTCAGGAATTCTGGGAGTTGAAGTCCACGAGTCATAAAAGAGCCGAGGTTGCCGACCCCTGCTCTAGGCAAAAGGCTTCAAAGCCAAAGCTGTAGCTCCTTCATAATTTGAACTTCTCTTTTCTGCCTCTATTCTAGCTTTATTATGCACTTTTTGGAATGCAGCAATCATACAATAATGGCCAGTCAGGTTACATTCTCTGGGATAAAACTGATATGAGCCTGTTTAGTAAGACTTTGTTATACTTAAGAGCTCATATTTGAAGAAGTTATTTCTTTAGTTACTTGGAGCACCAGAGATTTACAACTCCATACGATACACAAGTAGAATATAAACACTTTCTCTCCAATGTTACCTTGAGCCTGGATTTCAGGAGCCATCTGATTCATGTTTGTCATTGATGATTCAGAAATATTTTTACTAAATAAAGATTTGCTGTTGTTTTAAAGAGGTCAATTATATAAAATTTTGAAAAATGATTTACACTTTCAATGACATAAAACATGCTACAGTATAGGAATGCTTTGCTGCTTCAGTAGGAAGTCAGCTTTCGAGGTATAATTTTGCTGTTGTAACAAAAGTAATTTATCATTGTTGTGACTTTCTTGGTTTGGCATCATCAACCACCATGGCTGTGACCCTTTTCATTTCTGTACAGGAAAGAACAAATTCCTGAATCATTTTCATCTTGTATATGTAACTGATTTTACATATTGTGTTAAGCTACCATGTAACTTGTTTGAGTTTAACTTTGTATGTTATGTGCACTCACACACAGTCAACTGTGTGACTTAGTGTTAAATATATTACATAAGCTATTTTGGCTTATTTAACTAACTGATTAAAATCAATTATGGCTTAGCATGGTGTGAAAATGCAGTGAGCTAGATTAAAGTGAAAGATTTGTGTGAAGTACTGCTTATCTTATTAGATTTGTTTTTGAGTTTGAATCCTCCAAGTCTTTTTAAATGCTGGTTTTATACACATTTATTTATCTTATGTGCTTAAAAAGGAACATGGTAGAATAACACATATTTGGGCATTACAGTACCACAGCTATGTAATTTAATTGGCTATGAGGTTCAAGTTGGATATTAATTTTCCTTGACTATAATTTACAATGAAAGGCAATTCAAGTGAAAAATGACAAACAAAATTTGCAATGATTTTACTGCTGTTTTATTGGTATAAATAAAAATTAAAATGTGCATATTCAGGATGTATTATGTATGCCAGAGAGAAATGCAAACAAATGCAATTTTTATCTCTTACAGCAGTCAACTGAGTTTGTTGATACATAGTTTGCAGCTAATTTTTCATTTAACCTAATCTGAAATAATGACTCTGTTTTACAGGATTTTCTATAAGAACTTCCAATTAATATTTTTTTCTGAAGCAAAATTAAAATTGATAAAGAGTGTCCTGCCAAGCTGGAGTTATAGAAATTCTTGGGGAAGCTAAAATAATTTTGATAAGATTAGCAGAACGTCTCACAAATATTTCAATGGGGTTTTTTTCCCCTTGCCTCAAGGCAACAAATAATTTTCATAAACCAGTAAACTAAGCTTCCTGATAAATCAGTTGTCATAACAATAAAGAAAAGCAAATTTAGAATACCAGTGTAACATTAAACAGAAGTATGAAGTGATCAACAAAATATATCAGTTGTGATGTTAGTGAACTTGCAGACCCCAGCCACCCCTAAAAAACAACCTTTGCCCTCATTTAGAGGCCACCTTGTAATTGTTGATTGCATTTTTTCCCCTGCTTGGCACCACAGAAATTGAACTGACATGAAATATGAGCTTATCCCAGGGGACAGCATGTAGCAGAATGTAAAGAAGTCAGAGGATATTGAACTGCCTCTGAAAGGCTGTTTCTGAATTTATCTTTTACTATTCAGTTGTTTGATGACATTAAAAAATATTGCCAGGTGACAATTTTCCTACATGGCATCATATTTGAAGATTAAAGAGAAACTAATATCCTTGTCAGTAGCCCATGAATATTTTAAAGGAAAACATAATTTTGATCAAATTCTGGTTTCAGTGAATAGTACATAAATGCCATTTGAGAAATCCTGCAGTGTTACCAGTGTTAGCATAACCTGCAATGATTGTGGATTCCAAAAAACTTTACAATCCTAAAAAGCTTGTTCATTTCAGCTTTGTTCCAAATAACGTGCTATTCTGACACTCCACAATTCCTTAGAATCTTTCCATAAACTCCGCGGGAGTAAAAGCAGTGATATTAGCATTATTATGCATTAATCTCATCAAAGCCAGTGCTGTGACAGCTTTCTGAGAGTTAGAAGGATATCATTCCTTACCATGAAGCAGCAAGCTGGCAGGGCTGAAAGGAAATGCTCAAATGTGCTTCTTTACTGGAGAACAGGGTGCACGTTTTTTTAATGGAAGTACCAGGAAAAACTAGTGGTACAACAACTCAAATTGCTTATGTGAACTAACCTTCTTGGTTATTTTTACTTTCATACCTTTCAAAGCTCTAGCTTAGATGAGAAGTCTAGAACCAGTTGCTTTCCTCATTTTATGGAAATGAAAAAAGAGCATCTACAGTCAAAAAAGATAATTCTAGCCAATAAGGTGAGCAAACTGAGCAGAACCTTGAATCAATTATGCATTATGTAAACATGTTTCATACTTTTGATGAACAAGCTAGAGTCCCAAAAATATAGGAAATATTGACATCAACAGATTAACACTTCTTATGTTAAAGCAGCTGCTGCATGACATAAATCTGAGCTTAGACTACTGGAACAGTTAAGAACGAATAGAGAACAATATGTGTGTGTGTGTGTGTGTGTGTGTGTGTGTGTGTGTGTGTGTGAAGTATTTGTCAAGTCTTTTGAATACCTTGCTAGTTAAATCTTCTTTCCTGTTTCAGCCTAGCCCAAGGCTATCCGCAGGCTATAGTCACAGCTTATAATTTACACATACACACACACATATATATAAATTAAGAGTTTTGTGGCATTCAAGAAAATAATGAATAATTTCTAGCACTCCAGAGATACACAGTATATGGAATTACCTACTGCAGTGAGCAGTTTTTCTTGATGCCAAGAACCAATTTCATGTTAAATTATCCCATGATAAATTGGAGACACTTCAGAGTGGTTCTGCCAAAACAACCTGATATTTTTAAGCTCATGAAAAGAAAAGAACATTGTTACAATCATCACACAAGATGTCTCCATTTTTACTTTGTACATCCTTAAAAAGGGGTCCTTGAAACTTCCAAAACTGAATTCTGGCCCTTTTCAGAACAAAAAATCCTTAACATTTCTATAGTAAAAAATTTATATATATATGTTTTCAGAACAAAAAATCCTTAACATTTCTATAGTAAAAAATTTATATATATATATATATATATATATATATATATATATATATATATATATATATATATATATATATATATATATATATATATATATATATATATATATATGTGTGTGTGTGTGTGTGTGTGTGTGTGTGTGTGTGTGTGTGTGTGTGTGTGTGTGTTTTTAAATCAGCAAAGCTATTTCCCCACTGTTGCTAGTTCCATTTTATAATAGCTCTACTGCATAAGTCCTGTGACTCCAATATCGTGCTTGATGTTGAAAATCTATTTTGATTACCGTAGTTTCCGGCGTATAAGACTACTTTTTAACCCATGAAAATCTTCTCAAAAGTCAGAGGTCGTCTTATACGCAGGGTGCTGAAAATTTAGGGACAGGGCTGGCTGGAAAACCTGGAGCGGATCTCCCATTTAGTCTGTTCAGGGGAAAGCGGGACCAATTGGAGAAGAAGCTGCAGTCTGTGATTTTTTACAGGCTGGGGTTTGGGTGTCTTTCCTTCTAAAGTTGAAGAGCAGTTGTAGTCTATCCCAACTTGAAAGGCAGGTGGGGAAGGCAGCAGCCAGAGCAGCGGCTTAGCTCTAAGGACACATTTGACTCAGCAACTGGGCGGGCTGGCTGGAAAACCTGGAGCGGATCTCCCATTTGGTCTTTTTTTTTAAAAAAAAATCCCATTTATATCCTGCCCTTCTCCAAAGATTCAGGGTGGCTTACAATTTAAAGCACAAATCAATGTGCTTAGCAATAGCCTTCATTCTGTGTATATGCCTGTTTATTAGGGCTTTCACCCCCCCAAGCATCATTATTACAAAGTCAGCTTATTGCCCCCAACAATCTGGGTCCTTATTTTACCTACCTTGGAAGGATGGAAAGCTGAGTCAACCTTGAGCCTGGTGGGATGCGAACCTGCACTAATTGCAGGCAGCTGGTGTTATTTAAGGCTCTGCGCAGGGAAAGCTTTAGAGTGAATTAGGAAAAGTGAAAAAGTGAATTAGGAAAATAGGGAACGTTTGCTGGAATTGGGTATGTGTAGCTTAACGAAAAGAAGGGTGAGGGGTGACATGATAGCAGTGATCCAATATCTCAGGGGCTGCCACAAAGCAGAGGGAGCCAAGCTATTCTCCAAAGCACCTGAAAGCAGGACAAGAAGCAATGTATGGAAACTAGTCAAGGAGAGAAGCAACCTAGAACTAAGGAGAAACTTCCTGACAGTTAGAACAATTTTTATTTGGTGTGCGTTGGAAGAGGGGTAGTCTTATACGGCGAGTATAGCCCAAACCCTATAATTTAACAGGAAATGTAGGGGGTCGTATTATACGCCCAGTCCTCTTATACACCGGAAAATACGGGTATGTGCTCACAAAATATGTTTCCTAGCCTTTAATCTCACTTTATTATTATCTAACATAGTTCTTAAGCACACATACAACTCATAAGGTTTTGTGAAAAACAGAGAAAGAAATTCCAGCCCTTGCTTTATAAACATTCTGATAGAATAAAAACTCACCAAAACATTCAGTAACTTCTGTGGTGGAGTCAAATTTTTTTTCTAGGAATAATAATTGAAATGTGGAGAAATTATTTTGTAGCCCAATTTTCCAATTTATATCTTTTATATTTTAATGTGGCACAAACAAAAGTCAAAAGTTTGGTTTTTGTCCTGCAAATGTTATTTACAGCCCCAAACTAATTATTAAAAAGCAAAATCAAATATAGCAGATAAGACATGTATTTAAAAAATGTAAGACAGGTCTGAAATCATTAGTAATATGAAGAGGGCATCTGACACCTGCTATAAGTTATTGATCTTAATAAGAAGTTTGCAACTTTTTGCAGTTTAAAGGGTCAGCTTTTCCTAAGTACATAAATTATGCATGATAGCCTTAGGTAGAGCATTGTTTTCTATAAGTATGATGACAATATACAATGTTACTTTATTCTGATTGTAATTTACTGTTCAGAGGTTTAAAAACAGTGCAAAATGTATAAATTTAGTTTCTCTAGATCCTAAGAAGAATTTGGACCGTAGCTTCTCAGTGTGAATGACTGATAAATTTTACATAAGGCCCAGTTTCTAAAAGCTTATAAGTTGTAGTTAACTACTAGAATCTCCAAGCTTTGACCTACCAATCTTTTCCCAATTTTAAATTAATTATCGCAACTGTCAAGTAAAATAGAGTGACATTTAATACTAGGGTATATAGAAAGAATCTGTAATTATCTAAGGGCCACGTTCCATTGCATAAACATTCAAACCTGCCAGTCTCCGCTTTGTTGAGATTTTTCTTTTCGGGGGGGGGGGGCATTAAACCACTTTTTCTGCAGCAGCTCCAATATGTGTAAAAGATTGTACCCATCTTAACTGTCTTCTTTCAGCAAAATGAGCTTTGAGTTTCAGGCACTTTAATTTGACTAGTGGGAGAATATCTTGTCAGTAGTTTGTGGCAGAGGAAGACAATACCCTGTCATTCAAAATCTGACTCCCTCTGTGAGACGATGTAAAGATTTGCCATCATTGTCAGTGAATGTGTACATATGGATAAACAGTGAAACAAGAGATGCACAATATGTTTTATGTATAGGTGGCTGAGAATGGTTTGTTGTTGATATTTTCTGTCCTGTGCTAGTTGCTACAGTGGCCATGGTACGAGCAGTGTTGCAGCTGTCTACCAAAGTCAGATAATATTATTACCTGATAGAAAACAATCACTTGAAAAACACTAATAATCAGTCAGTCTACATGCCAAAGCCCATCAAAGAGAAAATGTAGAGCTTTAGAGGCTCTCGAGCTTTTTAATGCAGCATTAATAATTCAGTGTCAGTTACTCAGCTATGTATTTTATCTTTCTGTCAATGCTAAAATAGTTCTCCGGGTACATTTTAGGAGCATAATCACCATTAACTTCAAAGGCAACCCTAATTGGCCTAAGAGGGTAACACATTCCCTGCCAGCTCTCTCCCCTCTGGGGACATCATTATCCTTAGGTCAGAGCCCTCGGTCCTCTGAATCCACAGTGCTCTTGATACAAAAAGGCCTACTATAGAGTAAATTAGCGGTACACTGCAGCTTTAATCAACAGGTTGCTAACTCTTAACAAGCCAAGCAAACAAAGCAACTTTTCTGTATTATGATATAATATAGCAAAACAGGCAGCTTACCTGTACTAGTGGTTTTCTCTTTATGAAGCTAGCAAACTTGGGCTATTCTTGCATTTTATAAGAACTGTGATCCAGTTCCTCCATGCATCCTAAAATTTTTGAAATTAGCAAAGAGGAGGTTACCAGTGGTTCCCTGTTTAAAGTTGGCCATTTTTGTAAACATAGGACAACAGCCTGATTTCAAGGACATTAAATACTCTACCAAGCATCCATTAATTTGGGAGCATGAGAGGAAGAAGTCTCAAATTTAAGTATTTGGGGAATATATAATATATATACAACTCTGCTTTAAGTGCGTAAACACAGCTGAAAAAACCTGGAAATCATCATATGATGTAAGTGTAGTCCTCTGTTAATGGTGGTAATTAGAGCCAGGAACTCGGTCAGTAAACAACACAAGGCACAATGTCACATGAACATGCCAACTTATGACCGCCATTCTGACTGACAATTACAGTTTCAGTCATAAGGAAAAATTCACATCATTATTAGGTGTAGTGTCTCATGATCAGCATTTGTGACTTCTTGCCAGCAATGAAATGGCGATCATGTGACTGCAAGATGCTGCAACCATCATAACTGAAAACTAGTTGTTGAGCACCCATATCACAATCATGTGACCACAGGAATTTTACAATGGCTGGAATTTCAGGTGCTGGCCATAAACCTCCTTGTTCAACGCCATTGTAACTTGGAATAATCATGGAATGAAAGGTTGCCAAAGAAGGACTGGCTGCACAAAGAAATAAAACTGATTGTATATGATGAAATTGAAGAGCTTAGTTATAATAGCAAAGACGAGGTCAAGGACTGACTGTGGAACACATCATGAGTCCTTCATGTGCAAATTCCAAGTGAAATTGTAGTAGAAGAACTTTGCATGATATTATCTTGAGCTTAAACCCACCAATTTAAAAGAGAAGATCAGTAATCACGTTGAAGTCTTGAACCTCATTGATAATGGGCTGTGGAATGAAATCAGAGAAGTTTTTCAGACTGAATATGAAAAGAAACTGCCAGAGATTAAGAAATAGAAGAAAGCAGACTTGATTTTGAAACAAATGATGGAAATTGCCAAGAAGAAAAGAGAAGCCAAAATCAAGAAGAAGAATTCAGAAGGCAACTCAGAGAGTTCTAGGGAGCTTTTAGAAGGAGCTTCATAAAGAATTTCTGACAGTTGTTAGGAAACACAAAAAGCAGTATTAGAACAACATCTGTAAAGTCACTGAAGGTAGAAACAGACATGGAAAAACAAAGGGAGTTTTTTTAAACTCTGAAGGATGTCTCAACCTTGAATTGGTACACGAACGAATGCCAATTAACAGTGACTGAGTAGAAGAAGAAACAAAGATGGAGTATACTGAAATTCTGTACAAAAGAGATGTCAGTGCACTATAAAAGATATTCCCTGCTTACTGAAATTTCTAGTATTTGAAATAAAATTAGGCCAGGGGTCCAATTGTTACCAAATTGGAAGGCCACTAATGGAATTGCTACAGACATATGTCAAGTAACAGAACAAGAATCCATAAAGGTTGTAACCAAACTATGCCAATAAATCTGGAAAATGACAGTGGCCAATAGATTAGAAGCAGTCAATCCACAGCAATACCAAAGAAAGTATACTTAACAGATTCTGCACACTATCGTAAAATATGCATAATCTTACATTCTAGCAAAACAGTTATTTATTGAATTTCAAGTGACTCATTTGGTTGACTCATCCAACAAAAATGTTCATCCTGTGACCAAATACTGCCTTTGGGCAGAGCTCCTCCCTTTTAATCTTTGGACTTAGAACTGCTTGGATTTGACAACTTGATTTGAATTATTATTTGACATTGCTTGAGTTCATCGTATAGTTATTTTTGCACTGTATGAAGGAAACAGAACCAGTGAAAGTGGATTGTAAAGTGTATTGGAGGAGGGGGTTGCTTTAGAAATGCCTCTTTTAACTTCGCTATTGTTGCATTCCTTACAATTATCTACTTGTTTTTCCCCCTTGGGCAAAAAATAATTAAAATATTGATGACCAGAAAGAATGCAAAAACTTCCATATAACAAAAAAGAGAATGAATACAAAAATCAGTTATTTATTATGACTTTAACTAATTAGGGAATGTTAAGTCTCGGCACTTTCTGACAAAAGATAATACTTTTCATTCTCTGCTTAATATTTGTTATGCCCTGCTAAATTTTAATTGAAAGGTGCATTTTCATTTTCCTCCCTTCAAAAATAGTCTGTGGAACTTATAAATAATTTTCTCTACAGTATGTTGTTATGCATATCAAGTTGCTAGTCAGTTTATGAAGAGCTCTTGATTACTTCATTGCTAACGAAGTGGAAATTATTTAAAAATATAATCTGATCTGCTTGCTGCTGCAGCTGTTTCTTCAGTTTCTGCTGAGGTTTCTCATTTCACCTTTGCAATTCAAACCGTTTTCTCCAAATGTGTTTTTTCATGACATATTCAATTATGTGGCTTGAAAACCAGTCCTTAGACATAAACTTCTGGCAACACAGTGTTTTTCAAACTTGGCAACTTTAAGATGTGTGGACTTCTGCTCCCCAAATTCCCCAGTTAGCATAATAGCTGGAGAATTCTGGGAGTGGAAGTCCACAAATCATAAAGGTTGTCAAGTTTGAAAAACACTAATGTAACACTAATAGTTAGCCACCTTCTGCTTAACATCTACAGGAAACCATTGGTGGGGTCATTCATAATTTTGTGGTAAGGTATCATCACTATGTAGATGATGCCAAGCTGTACATCATGAACCCTTGTTGACTGAGGAACATAATCAAGTTGTTGACCCAGCACCCAGAGATTGTGTGGCTCTTGGTGGGGAGGAATAGAATGAGGCTTAATTCTGACAAGTCTGAGTAACTATGGCTATTTGGGCACGCTATATCTGGAGGTGTTCCATCACTGACTCTCAAAGGGATTGCACTTTAACATTCAAGGTTTTGTACAGTCTGGGCATCTTCTTGAAATCTCAGCTCCTGCTTTAAGAACAGGTGGAAGTGGTGGCCAAGAGAGCCTTGTGTATATCTTGTGTGCCAGTTTTATCCTTTTCTGGATTGTGAAGTCCTTTGGACAATCACTCATGCTCTAGCCACCACCTTGCACTTGATTTACTGCAATGCACTTCCCTTGGGGCTGTCTTTTAAAACTATAGTGAAACTACAGCCGGTCCATAATGTAAACAAATGGACAGTAATAAGGGTACCACATTATGCATATGTCACCACACTGCTTTGTGAGCTGCACTGGTTACTGTTTGGCTTCCAGGTGCTGGTTGTCCCTTTAAAGTCTTTCGGAGGCATAGGCCATCTGAAGGACCAGCTACATTCAATCTTTTCTGCATATCTGGTTGAGTCCAGCAGGGAGAAATCCTCCAGGTCCTATCACTTAAAGAATGCTATCTTGCAGGATCCAGAAAGCACACCTACCCAATTGCAATTCCTGCTTTCTAGAATGTTTTTTCCTGATATTATTTGTGCTCCTACCCTATGTTGTTCAATAACCGAAAATTATTTCTGTCTTCTGGCTGATGAAAAACCTCACTCAGTTTTGTGTCATCTGTAATTTAGATAAGCATTCCTTCTACTTCCTAACTGAAATAATGAGTAAAAATGTTGCCTTAGATATCATCTCTATATAAAGAGACTAACATAGTGGAATCTGGTTCTAAAAGCTATACTGTAGATGTTTTCTATCTTCTTTGGTTGTTCTGAAACAGGATACAATAATCCATTTGGCAAGCGTGTAGCTTTTTCTGATATAATCTGTACAGCCTTTTGTTGAACATAAGGAATATCATATACTAATTTTGATTTTTAACCCTTGTTCAGGGCCCTATGTAGGAATCCTGTGTAAATGTCCTTTATTTTCAGGGTTGCTAGCAGTTCCCTCCATTGTTACAACAGAAATCTCATCTAGCATCATTGCAAATAAAACAAGACTTCTGGATGTAGTTATTTTACCAGGGACATTAGTGCCTAGATATTATCAGAACAAAGCTATAATTCAAGTATATAATAAACATATCACATTTGTATAAACACTTTTTTTTCTTTCTAGAAGTCCTTTGTGCTTATTTATTTAAGCGGCAAGAAGAGCTTTGAGCTGACACATGGTGATAGAGTATCATCAGGTCACTTCTCCTTTAAAAAATAATGAAACAGGTTGATGAAGAGAGAATATATTGAATTTCTGTGCATGCGATATAGGAAACTGATCAATGCATTGATTTCCTGTAAAAGATACTGAGCATTTATATGATAGGGTGAATGTTTGTTTTCTTCAAATGCAAAATAGCCAGTTTTGCAAGGCTGATACAAATGGTGATCGCCGTGTAAAAGGAAGCAAATCAATACAGTACTGGTGAAGGGGGGAGCAAAAGAATTTTAACTTTTGGTTCTCTATTTCACTATTTTCTGTTGCATGTTCAGCAACAAAGACCATATGTTGTCAAAATATGGGAAATATCACTATTTTCGCACTGTTAACACCATGGCAGCTGAAGAGGAGAAAAAGCACAGCTGACCAGTTTCCATTCATACTTATTTTGTTATTATGAAAAGTACAGCTAGTCCAGAAGCAATAGGGAAATACTATGTGCCTATGTCCTACAACTGTGGGAGCTTCCCATGGATACTGAAACATAGGCAGAATTCTTGAAATTATGTGGTCAATTGAATGCATGTGTACTGTATGTATGTGTGTGTGTACAACACACACAAACACAAAATCTATGGTTATCCCACCTATCAAAGGTGGTGTGGCCAAATGAAGATGTGCCATTGTTCACACCATTGTATGAGTCCTTGTGAATGTGTGTTGATTGTCTTCTCTGAAAGATACTCTTGTTAGGTTACTATATTTTATTCCTATTCGAATCTGTTTTGAAAGTGTGATTTTTGATTTGGAACTAAAGAACCTGAAATTGGGGCTGGGTGGGGAGAGGGAGCAAAGGAAACATAACTGTAAATATTTAACAACTCTGATCATAATGTAAATGAGTGAAATATTTATTCTCTTTACTTCAAATTCCTTACCACCTGATATAGCAACCATTTTACTTCCCCTTAGTCTGACGTAAGAAACATATTAATTGGAAGCTGGTAATTTCAGCTCTTTGCTGACAAAGATAAATTGTGATGGAATACTAGAAATACAAGGTCCTTGGCAATCCACAGAGACCTCCAAATACATTTATTCTCACAAACACATTACTCAGGGTTTTATGTTTTTCAGATTAATCAGAATACTCTGTGGAATGGTTTCTAAAGGACCAAACATTTTTTTTCTTTGAAAAAAGAATTGCACATGAGCAACTAGGTTGAAATGTTTTACCTTGCTCCAATATTGTTTTCTAAGCTTCTATTGCATGTACACACATGCACACACATACAAACTGTCAGGACCCACCTCAATCCACATCTTAGGAAATAAGAACTCTTGGATGCAAGTTTAGTCCAAAAGGAAAATGTTTACTAGGAAGGAATCGATTGTGGGAATACAAGACGGAATCTGAGAAAAGTTACATTTCAATCCTATATAAACCATTCCCATTCCAGTCCCTCCCCTCATCCATTTGGTCAGGCTGTCGTCAGTTGCTAGGTGTCAGGTCCTTCCATGGGAAAGGGAACTCTCCTTGGTTTTATGGTTATTGCTTCCCTTTTTCAGTTGTAAATGAAGACACAAACCAGATCTGTCTGTCCCCCTCCCTTCCCCCGTTAAAACATCCCCTGTTGTTTGAAAATCGCTTTAGTAACCATCCTCTCCCCCCCCCCCTTGGAGAGATGGCAGAATCCCCAGTAATAGCACGTTGTTCTACCTATACAATTATGAAATGTGATATAAATGGATTCTGACATTCGGCTCTCCTTTCAGAAAAAAGATGAGTCCATCTGTGGGGAAAGAAACCATATAAATGTTAGCCTGGTTTGTTTGGATATTCTGTATGAAACCTCTTAAGCAACTTAGGTGCTTTAACATGGAGTTTGTTAACCCACTCGTTTTCTGAGGAGGGGAGGTGTTTCCATGCCACTAAATATTGTATCGTTCCATGGTGTTTTCTGGAATCTAAGATTTCTTTCACTTCAAAATGTTGTTCTTCTTCCACCATGATGGGGGGTGGTGGTGGTGGGATTTTTTCTCGTAGTGGAGATTGTTGTTCTCTCTTTAATAGACTGCAGTGGAAGATTGGGTGTATTCGTCTAAGATTTTTGGGTAGTTCTAATTCAACTGTTACTGGGTTTATGATTCTTTTAATTGGAAAGGGTCCAATATATTTTGGTCCTAGTTTTTTACAGGGTTGGAGTGATTTCAGGTATTTTGTGGATAAATATACCATCTCTCCTACCCTAAATGGTGTGGGATCGGTTCTTTTTTTGTCTGCCTGTGTCTTGTATGCTTTTCTGGCATCTTCCAACGCTTTCCTAACGATTGGCCATGTATTTTGTAATTGAGCAATCCATTCCTTCAGATCAGGGATAACCGGTTCTTTTGGGGTTAGTTCTGGTATTGGGTTGAAACTCTGGCCTGTAGCTACTTGAAAAGGAGTGTAACCTGTGCTTGAGTGGACTGCATTATTATATGCTACTTCTGCAAAAGGCAGTAGGTCCGTCCAGTCGGACTGCTGAAAATTAATATAGCATCTCAGATATTGTTCAAGTATATTATTAAGTCTTTCAGAAGCTCCGTCTGTCTGAGGATGGTGACTAGATGACAGTCCTTGGGTGGTTCCTAAGAGGGATAAAAATTCTTTCCAAAATGCTGATGTAAATTGCACCCCTCTGTCAGATATGATGCGTTGTGGTACCCCGTGCAATCTGTAAATATGCTGTACAAAAAGTTTTGCTAATGCTTTTGCAGTCGGGATTTTTTGGCAAGGTATGAAGTGTACTTGCTTAGAGAACAGATCTGTGACAGTCCAGACTACGGTGTTTCCATTACTTTCTGGCAGTTCTACGATAAAATCCATGGCTATTTCTTTCCATGGGGCTGAGGGGTTTGCCACCGGTTGTAACAGGCCTGGCGGTTTCCCTTGCAGTCTTTTGGCCATCGCGCAAATTTGACAGCTACCCACATAGCTTTCTATGTCCTTTTTCATAGATGGCCACCAAAATTGCCTTTTAGTTAAGTGTAAGGTTTTTACAAAGCCAAAGTGTCCTGCTGATTTTGTATCATGGCACAGTTGCATGAAATTGATTCTCTGTGTGGCAGGTATATATAGCTTCTCCCCCACCCACGGCAGTCCATCTTTAATTGTGCACACATGTTTATTTTTCTGGAACCATTCATCACTTTCCAAAGATTTCTTGAATTCTATTCCAGTTTGGCTATCTACCTTCGGCTTCATTTTTTCTTGTGCCCTGGTGGTGACTGGTGCTGCCAGTTGTTGTTCCGGTACAAGTGGTTTAAAGTCAGTAACTCTTGTGCTGTTATATTGGGGCATGCGGGATAATGCATCTGCCAGGAAGTTCTTTCCCCCCGGTAAGTGTTTGAGAGTGAAATTGAATCGGTGAAAATGTTGGGACCAGTGGGCTTGCTTAGGAGTGAGCTTCCTGGGCGTTTTTAGTGCTTCCAAATTTTTGTGGTCTGTCCAGACCTGGAAAGGTATTTTATTTCCTTCTAAAAATTGGCGCCATGTTAGTAATGCCCACCTCAACGAGAATGCCTCTTTTTCCCATATTGGCCAGCGTTGTTCTGTTTCTGTGAGTTTTCTGGATGTGTATGCGCATGGTTGCAATGTCCCCCCATCATTTTCTTGTAATAGTACGGCTCCTACCGCTACATCACTCGCATCTGCCTGTATTACAAAAGGTTTATCGGGATCTGGGTGTTTTAGGACAGGTTCAGCAGAAAAAAGTCTCTTTAGCCTCTCAAATGCTGCTTGACATTCCATTGACCATTTCAGAGGCTGGCTGGGTTTCACGGGTGACCCCCCCTTCGTTTTCAACAAATTTGTGAGGGGCATGGCTATTTGGCCAAATGCGGGGATGAATTGGCGGTAGAAGTTTGCAAACCCCAGGAAACTTTGCAATTGCTTCCGTGTGCGGGGGGGTGCCCACTCTAGTACTGCCCTGACCTTCTCAGGGTCCATTTCGATGCCCTCTGGAGATATGCGATATCCCAGGTAGTCGATTTTTTCCTGATGGAATTCACACTTCGATAATTTAGCATATAAGTGGGCAGCTCGCAACTTCTTCAGGACTGCTCTGACTAGTTTGATATGTTCCTCTTTGGTTTCTGTGAAGATAAGGATGTCATCGAGGTAAACCAGGACCCCCTTATATAGGTGCTCTCTCAGCACGTCATTAATTAATTGCATAAAGACTGCGGGGGCCCCTTGCAGTCCGAATGGCAATACTTTGAATTGATAGCACCCCATTGGGCAGTTGAATGCAGTCTTCCATTCGTCTCCTTCCTTAATCCTAATACGGTAGTATGCTTCCCTCAGGTCTAGTTTGGTAAAAATCTTTCCTTTCGATAGGTGGGATAACATATCCTTCATTAGGGGAAGGGGGTACAGATTACATTCACTAATTGTGTTCAAATTTCTATAGTCCACAACCAAACGAAAGGACCCATCCTTCTCCCTGAACAGAACCGGGGCGGCCACTTTGGGTTTGGCAGGCTCAATAAATCCTCTTTCTAAGTTTTTCTTTATGAATCTCTCCATTTCTGCCATTTCCCTTGGGCTCATGGCATACATCCTGGGTTTTGGGAGTTTTGCCCCAGGTTTGAATTCTATGGTGCAGTCTGTGGGGCGGTGGGGGGGAAGCTCATCTGCTCTTTCCTCACTGAAAACCTCAGCCAGGTCCCTGTATTCCTCTGGTATCTCTGGTAATCCCTTCTCTTTCCCCACTGCTGCTGTCTCCTCCCTCTGGGTTGGGGGGGTGCTTTTGGAGTCTACGTTCTTCTGCCCCCCCTTTGGGAAGTTGAGTTCTGCTGTCCTCCAGTTTATCCCGGGGTTCCATTTCTTCAGCCATTCCAGTCCTAGGATCATTGGGCATTCCATGCCTGGGGCCACTATAAACGTTATGTCCTCCTCATGGGGCCCCAGTGATAGGTGGATTGGTAAAGTGGCTAGGGTGGCTGGTCCTCCCCCTGCTATTGTCCCATCTAATTGACTAAAAGAGATTGGATGTTTTAGCCTCCTCACTGGGATGCTCAATCTCTCCACCAGCGTTGGGCTGATAAGGCAGCGGATGCACCCAGAGTCTATCAGAGCTTTTATTTTGGCTGCTTCAGGCATAGGGGAAGCTAATATAGTCACTGTCTTAAGTATGGGTGGAAGGGGTCCACTTACCAATGGTTCTCCCTCTGAGCTGTCTTCCGAGTTGTCCACCGTCCCTGCGGTGCAGGCCGGAGTCCAGTCCCAGTTCCTGGCAGGAATTGTGGACTCTACAGCCTCTGTCCCCTTCATGGAAGATTCTTTTGTGTTGCCTTGGGGCTTCCCCGGCTTCTTGGAGGATGATGCCTCTGGTTTTCGTGGGGGGGCTTTTGAACGACATTCTGCAGCACGGTGGCCCTCTCTCCCGCAGTTGAAGCAACTTGTTGATTTTTTGGCTGTGGCTGGTGGGTTTTCCCCCTCGCGTGTTTGCTCGGGTGGCAGGCGGCCCCATGGTTTTCCTCTGCGGTGTCTCTTCAGTAGGTCTATTTCCACTTCCTCCGCCAGGATGTACCAGTCGTCAAGGTGGGGTGGGTCTCCTCGAGGCAGGCAAGCATCATACAGGTCGTAGTTCAGACCGTCTTTGAAATGGCTAAGGAGGATGTCTTCTGGCCAGTTCAGCTTGCTGGCAATGGCTCGGAATTCTTGGGTATAATCAGCCACTGCTCGCCTGCCCTGCCTCACCGTTTTGATTCTCTCCCAGGCCTTACGGTCAGCCAAAGGATCCTCGAACCGTCGCCTCAAAGATGACATGAATCGGTTGAAGTCGTTGAGTTCTGGGGCGTTGGAGTCATGCAAGTTCACCACCCAGTCTGCAGCCATCCCGTCCAGGGCAGATTGCACAATTCGGATGCGTGTTTTGTCACTGGGGATGTCCCGTCCATACTCTTCCATGTAGCTGAGGACTTGGGTTAGGAAAAATCCCAGTCGTGATGGCTCCCCCTTGAATTTGACTTCCAGGGGCGGGAGTCTTTGGCTGGAGCGTTGTCTGCGCCGTGGCCGGTATCGCTCCTCATCCTGGTCCCCATCTGTGGTTCTGGGGGGGGGGTACTGCTGAGGCAGCAATTCCTGTTCCATTGGATGGCCCCGGGGTTTCAGGTGTTGGATCCCCTCCGTTACCTTTCCAGTTGCGTCCCCAGGCGCTGCCTCGGTTGCGATTTTCAGCTCTCTCCTCCCTCAGTGAACTCAGGGTTGCTTTCATCAGATCAATGGCCTTTTCCAGGATCCGCTCCTCCTCGCTGGCGTGCAGGGAACTCTCCATCTCTTGCCTCCATTCCGGTTGGTGGTTACTACGCCTCAGGGTCTTTCCTCCCGAAGCCTTTTCCCACTCACTTTTCCTTCTGACGCCCATCAACCACCGGGGTTTTCGGTCGTACTGCTCCACCGCTTCTTCCCCGGGGGAATATGCTGCTTCAGTTTCCCATTGTCTCTGGGATTCCATTTGGGGGGAAGACTCCCCCTCCATGGGGCTTCCCTCCTCTCTTGCTTCGTCGCCAGACATTTGTATTTGTTGCAAAGTCCCCCGGTAAGGTTTTCCCTTCCAGGTTGACTCTTAAAGGAGATTCCGTCTACTGTCAGGACCCACCTCAATCCACATCTTAGGAAATAAGAACTCTTGGATGCAAGTTTAGTCCAAAAGGAAAATGTTTGTGGGAATACAAGACGGAATCTGAGAAAAGTTACATTTCAATCCTATATAAACCATTCCCATTCCAGTCCCTCCCCTCATCCATTTGGTCAGGCTGTCGTCAGTTGCTAGGTGTCAGGTCCTTCCATGGGAAAGGGAACTCTCCTTGGTTTTATGGTTATTGCTTCCCTTTTTCAGTTGTAAATGAAGACACAAACCAGATCTGTCTGTCCCCCTCCCTTCCCCCGTTAAAACATCCCCTGTTGTTTGAAAATCGCTTTAGTAACCATCCTCTCCCCCCCCTCGGAGAGATGGCAGAATCCCCAGTAATAGCACGTTGTTCTACCTATACAATTATGAAATGTGATATAAATGGATTCTGACACAAACACAAGTATATATGCATATTGCCAACCCTACAAATGAGCATGGCTGCAGCCATGTTTCCTACTAATTTTCGGTTGCCACATAGAACGTGGGGAGAGGGATTGCCCAGGTGCTTCACTAGTCAAAATAATCTTTTGTTCATTGAGAACCAAGGGCATTGGCTGCTCCCGAGACTGCAGGCTGGACATTGCGTAAAAAGCCCGTCAAGAAGATGTATTGGGAAACATAGTTGTTTGCATAGTTTTAGGAGTGGGATTTTTTAACTTTGTATTGGGGAAATGTAACATGTGTCTCCAGACTTGGTTTCACTTTTGATGTGCCGATACTTTTTAACCAACAAACATGTTCTTGAGGAATTTGTAAGCCTTGGAGTTCTGCTTTTATTCATCTCTGTCTGTTGGAACTCTGACACATATATTCTGTTGCACTGAGCTACTTCCATTTTATTTCCATATCTGAGATCTTGTTATGTTAATAAGGCATAAATTAAATGCAGATTATTCTTCCAACAAGATATGCCATATTCATGTACATAGACCAGGTTTAATCCAAAATATTTGCGATCAATATTTTATCTTCATTAAATTCCTTTGGTCTCGATCAGTTTGGGCTTTTAACTTTATTGAAATTGAAACTTGTTAAAGATAATTAAGTGCTGAACTTGGTGTGTACAAGACCAAAAATCCAAGAAAAGTGTTTCCAGTTACCAGGCAATGTCCTTAGGAGATCTTGTTTCTAAAGTCGGGCAAAAGGTTAACTTCTAGTTTTTTTTTTTCAATTCTCTCCTAGAGCTAATACAAAATATAGTGCTTGCCCAGTGTTGCTGAAGTAGATTTTTTAAATAATGAAAGTAGTGTTCTTGGAAGAATTTACATATTTTGAAGTCTTATAAATTATGTTACTAAATACATAATAAAACATTTAGTTGTGAGATATAAGTTACTATCATTGTTTATCCACAATTATTTGTGATAGAAAGGGCAGAAATAATCTTGACTAATAACATTCAGCATGAATGTAATAAGACTTTAATTGTGCAAGACTTTAGTTTCCATGAAACATTGCTGTGGGATTTGACATGTTTTGGCAGATTGTGTAGCTATGCTATATATGCTATTTATAAAAAATGTTTTAACATCTTAGTCATTGATACAAAGTAGTGACAAACTATGATATATTGTATCATGACTATGAACTAAAACGGGATAAGTTTAATGTTATTTAGTGTTACAGAGATTTGCTACACAAATTTTCAACATAGGGATGAGCAAAAATTTGTATGTAGGAAGAAATGTTTTGTTCTTTCAGAAAATCTCAAACTGTCAAGATTTTCGTTTCAAGATTATGTTTCCTGTGAGATGTTTGCATGGGGATCCTCTTAGGTGACCAAATGTGATTCTTTATAATGCTACTTTTTAAATGATGTTAACAGGGAAGCACTTCTTTTATTTGTTTAAAAATTAAAATAGCACTTTTATAATTCCAACAATATAGTAGTAATAATAAGAATAATAATAAAATATGCAATATAATTATATAACAGTTTATGTAATTTTAGTAAAACATTAAATAAAGTACCCAAATAATGTTGCCACTTGTAATAAACTCTGTAAGTTATGACAGCACAATCATTGCTGGTAATTGGCAGTGGGTTAGTCAGAGGAATATTTGAGCAAACAAAGGGATCTTTCATTTTTGGCTGAAGTAGTCCATGCTGCACACCTACCTAACCTCAGTGGGAAGATCATTCCATCTGTAGGTGCTGCTGAAGAAAATTCATGATTAAAACTTTATAGAAAACTAGCCCCAGTGAAAAGAAAGTGTTGATGAATTTGTAACTTTTTTATTTTATTTTATTTTGCCTAAAGCATTTGTACTGTATTCTTCAGCTTCGAAGCTCCCAGGATAGCTTACTGAATAATAAAAACCAGGTTGTTTTTGCCCTTATTGCTTATTAACTGAAAAAGACGCAATGCAGGAAGGGGAGAGGAGTGGAGTTGGGAGGAGAAGGAGAAGAAGGTGATTTGGCACCAGTTCTTTGATAGTCAGCTGTGATGGAAAGAAGCTGCTCAAGAAGGCCCAGAAGACACCACCCTCTCCAGGCGATATTGTCTTGTTCTTCTGAAGAGAAGAAGAATTTATCCCAGAGCCTCTGTAAGGAGGGAGGAATATCACCCAGCCCAATTGTTCACAGTCATAGTGAATGGAGGTGACCAATCTTCCATGGCTTCTTCTCCAGAGGTGATTGGGCCTGGTGGCCTATATGAGAAGGTTCTCTACATCACAGCAAACATTTTAGGCTTTATTGTTCTTGAACAAAAAGACTGTTAACCTACCCCTTCAGCTCAGAGCACATATAATTATTTTCTTATCCACATTTGCAGAATATCGTAGGCCATAAGTGGTTGGTTGATTCATTATGAACCATCAAGCTGTTTCCAGCTCCTAGGAACAACACAGAGAGAATTGACCCAATTTGGTCATTGAATTCTTGCAATGATGTACCCATTGCCCCTGTAACTGAGTCTATCTGTTTTGCTGATGCTGATCACCCTGTTCTCTTTCTTTCCATAAGAGGTTGAGGGAATGAAGAAGACAATTTCTTCTTCTCAAAAGGTTTTGCAAGCCACAAAACATTCCTTGAGATTTTGCTTGAGGAACAATTGAAATAAGAGCATATTGCTAGAGCAACCAAAATCTTCCTCTGTAGCTCAGTGAGAAGTCTTCCTGTTCAATTTTGTGACTACTGGCGGAAAGATATTTTACCAAAGATTGACGTAGATAGTAATTTTTGCTAGCAGGTCACGCCTTCGGGAATTGCTCAGAGTCTTCCCCTCTGTACTTCTACAGGTTGAAAGAGAATTCTGGTGAATAGATAGTTCTATTATCAACTTTACACACTTTCTCAACTGATTACAAGCCTTTTGCCCCTCCACACCCAGGATTAGGGGCAATTTATTGTGAAGAGCATACCTTTGACTGCAAAATGAGTAAGGCTCAAGGAAACTTACTTTTTTCTGTTTTGTTAACAGTTAAGAGGCTAGATCTTGTTTTTCTGGGTGAGGCATTTTTGTGAGCTTCTGACAGTGAAGGTGTACTGTCCATCTGTGGTTTATCCTTACAGTTTTCCTGATTATATTTATATTGTAAGTAGTGATGATTCCACACTGTACTTCTGCTTTGTTATAGAATAAAACATTTCTATTGTTAAGGTGCTATTATTTTCTTTAAAAGCTAAAAACAGAGTTGAAATATTAATTATGAGGCATACTTTTAATACTGTATTACATTGTTTCTTCATTCTGTAAACAGTTCTGAACACAACACTACTTTTTACAAGAACAGAGGCGTATACTATAAATAAAACTGAGGTCTAAATTATCAGTTACAACAACAAAAATAGAAAATACACACACTGGTGTTGTGCTTGCAATAAATCTGTAATGTACTATAGTAAAGTTGCCATCTTTACTCTATTTCCAGTTTAGAATTTTGTAATATGTGTGTGTCCAGATGTATAGACTATCTTCCAGAATTCTGAGCAATTTTCGGCAGATATCATCCACTTTAAAAAAGTGCAACAGTGATTTATTGTGGCAAAGACTGTGTCTTATACACAAATATTATTCCTTATAAAACTAACATTTTTCATTCATTTTGTATTTAACAAAAAGCTTTTGTGTTGACATTCTGAGTTTTCAAAAGCTTCTGCTATTGATCAGCTTTTTTTTTTAAACTTCACTTTCCCCAAAGTATGGATAGAATAACAGAATTGGAAGGGACCTTGGAGGTCATCTAGTCCAACCCCCTGCTAGGGGAGGAAACCCTATACCATTTAAGACACATGGTTGTCAAGCTCTATCATGTCACCCCTAGTCCTTCTCTTCGTTAAACTAGACATAAACAATTCTAGCAACTGTTCTTTATATGTTTTAGCCTCCAGTCCCCTGATCATCTTTCTTGCTCTTCTCTGTACTCTTCCTCAACATTTTTTTTTACATCGTGGTGACCAAAACTGGATGTAGTATTCCAAGTGTGGCCTTACCAAGATATTATAAAGTGGTATTAATACTTCACATGTTCTTGATTCTATCCCTCTGTTAATGCAACCTAGCACTGTGTTGGCTTTTTTGGCAGCTGCAGCACACTGCTGGCTCATATTTAAGTGAAAGAATACAATAAGATTTGTCTGGCATGATCTCTTTTTGACAAACCCATGTTGGCTTTTGGTAATGACTTTGTTTGCCTCTAGGTGTTCTCTCATTCATTGCTTGATTATCTTTTCCAGAAACTTTCCAGGTATTGAGGTCAGGCTGATAGGTCTATAGTTTCCTGGATCTATTTTTTTTTTCCTTTTTTGAAGATGGGAACTACAACAGCTCTTTTCCAGTCCTCTGGTAGTTCCCCAGTGCTCCAGGATCTTTGAAAAATATAGTTGGTTCTGAGATCACATCTGCCAGTTCTTTCAGAACCTTAGGGTGTATTTGCTGATATTCTGCCTTAGTTATGTGCCCCTCTTTCCACTTTTTATACTTGTTCTTTTTATCTTTATCAGAGAGTTCTTTATGCAGCTATGCTGGTTTCTTCTGAGAGCTACTTTTTTCTCTTCATTGTTATTCTACTAGACTGGGCTTTCATAATCCCACTTTTCAAATTTTCCCAAGATTCTTGAGTTGTTTTCCCCTTGAGGATTCTCATCCATGGAATTCTTCCTAAGCTCTCTCTAAGTTTATTGAAATTAGCTCTCTTAAAGTCCAAGACTATGGTTTGACCTTGTTCTGTTGCTTGAGCTTGCATAATGTTGAATTCCAATATTGCATGATCACACACACACACACACCCCCCCCAAGGTTCCTGTGGCTTCAACACCTTCTATCATTTCAATCTCTGTTAGTGAGATAAGTCCAATTAATGATTGTAAGCTTTCAAATGATTGCAAACTTTCAAATTTAACAGATAGAGCCACAACCCTGTTTCCACATATGAGCAATTTGTCTTTTCTTTAAAAAAAAGCACCACGAATGAGGCTGTTTAAATATTAATCCCTCAGTAATGAAGACCAGGTAATTAAATTACCCACATACTCCTTTGTATTAACTTTCAGGAAAGGGAACCAGGCCTTGATGTCCATTACAATTACAATGATCTTTCAGTTTTAAGCTAACAGGCTCACATATCAAACTGTGGCATAATGTAGTTTTCCTATTGGAGGATAGGATGTTGTATGATCTGTACCATTAAAAATCTTGAATTATATTGTAGCAGAGTGTGAGCCCATAGAAAGAAGGTTTGGGGGTCTTAAACCACTCCTTCCCTGGGGCTACACCTCTGGCCTAGTCTTCCTGTCCTGGTATGGCTGTTTGGTATTTATTGTTGCTACTATCACCACCACCTATCTTCCAGGGGGATGCTCTTGCCTGCCCTCCTTCCCATTAGCCTCAGTTCTACAAAAGTGATAGGTGAGTCTTCCTTGGCCATGATATTTTAGAATGTTAAAGATGAAATAAATTATATACAGTAGCTTCACTTCCTTTCTCTGAAGCAATGTGATGCAACTAGGGAAATCTGTCTTTCCCATTCTGTTGGGTGCTAAATCAATCTCACGAGGAATAGTTAAAATCAATAGTTATATTTACAAAATAAAAAATCCTTTCTAAGTAATCACATGCTAGAACAAGATTGGAGGATATAAACTTATAGTATTACTAAATCAGAGACAGTGTCTCAAAGCAATCCCCCATAGAAAAAAATTACAAATGAGAAGATGAGCTTGGAGAAGATTACAAGATGGAATGGTACATATTTATTCGTGTGTGTGTGTATGTGTGTATAATTTATCACCAAATCAATCAGAGATGCCTAAGCATAAAAATATGCTAGTATAAAAGACTTTGGTGTACAGGGATTCCATACCTCAAATATATATTAACTGAGCTTGCCTAGAGAAAATATATCACCAGAAATGATAAATCAGATTACTTAAACAGTCAAGAAAAGCATGAAATCTTAAATTTTAACTAAACTTGGTGTCCTTATTCCTTAGAAGCAAAGGTTCTTTCTCTATGCTTCCCTGTGTTTTACTTTAGAATCAGAAGAAAGGACTTCCAAATTTTGTTCAAATAGTGTTTGTAGCTTTTTGTTGTTGCTTTTAAAAGAATAAGCATTAGGAAAAATAAAAAGATTATTTAAAATTCCCATTTCCTCAATACAAGCAAACAGGAAAAAAGTCATGTATTCCTCAATGGGCCTGAACAAACTTTATTTTGTCTGACACATTTTAGAAACTTCCCTTAGGTTTGATAACAAAGCATAAAAACTGTTCATCCTGAATAAGATCATATTACAATGTAAGTAACATCGTAATGCTTTTATAATTTTTTTTTTAAAAAAAACCCTTTTGGGATAATCCCTACCACCAGTAATACAAGACAGCTTGCTTCTATCCCACTATATAAGGCATGTTAAAGAACAAAACATGCTTGGCAGCCATTATCTAAATTTTGGTTTAATATGATTTAGTATCAACTCTTCATACCAGACATTTCCTGGCTTACTGATTTGGAACTTCCTTGACTTTTAGCAGATGAAGGAGTTGACTTTGGAAAAATTTTGAGAAATGGAGGGAGAACATTTTTAATCAAAGCCAAGAAGAAATAAGTTGGGCGAGGAAGGAGATTGCTTCCCTCCCATGTTTCCCATGGTATGTTCTTGAAATGTAGTCAGATTGGTCTGCTTTATGTTGAGTTTTTAAAGATTAACGTAATGTATCTAGATCTAAGGCAACTTTCCTTGGAGAATGTAATATTTATATAGAGTTTTTGAGTTATTTGGTTTCATAACTCTTGAACCTGCAGTTTTGTTTTCTTGCTTGGATGAAAGTAGTGATTGATTTGTTCAACCCAGATATTTATTCCTTTTACTTCATTATACCTAATACACCTGTGCTAGTTCTTAAGGCCTAAGTAGACTTTATACTCTAGTAGAAAGCTTATCAGCTTCTCTGCAGGTTGCTCAATTTGAATTTTAAAACTGGAAATGGTAAATTTGTGTTGTGCCTTTTGAGCTTACATGCAAAATTCTCATTCTCCTGTTGATGTGAGAACTCAAGAATGGAAATCAGATTTGCAGTTGTTGTTTACAATGGATGAGGAGTTTCTGATGTCATGCTGATTGCCATTACATTTCCCTTCAACTTTTATGAAGTAATGCAAGAAAATGCAAGACTGTGACTTTGAATTTCTGATTGATGAATACTTTTGGGGAAAATATTAATTTTTCTAGAAAACAAGTATTGTAGACTATTTTTTCTTGAGTAGGGTAGCTTTTGGCCTTAAGTATTACTGTTCTCCAATGACACCTTGCTGCTACTGTTGCAAACAGAGGAGTAGCATTAATACAAGCAATAAAAACATTTTGAGAGCTGTATCTCAAAATCAAAGTCACTTCCAAAAGGGGTATATGATGTTCAATCCACAAATTAATCAACTATATCATTGTAAAATCACCAAACAACAATATTAATGCTTGAATACATCCTATGTATATATCCTCCATTTTGGTCCCCGAGTGACTATTTCAATAATCAGTCTTCACTAATCGTATATATGTTAATAGAAGAATGATGATCTTATTTGGTGCAGTGGAGGAAGCCAGTGCTAAAGAAAGGATGAACAATTAATCAGTGGAACAACCTGCCTCCAGAAATTGTGAATGCTCCAACACTGGAAGTTTTTAAGAAGAGACTAGACAACCATTTGTCTGAAATGGTATAACATTTCCTGCCTGAGCAAGGGGTTGGGCTAGAAGACCTCCAAGGTCCCTTCCAACTCTATTCTTATTATTGTTATATTATTATGTTCTGATAAAGAATGTTGGCATCTCAAGTTCCTCCCACTGCATCTCACTGTTAGCATAGCTTCACTGTCAGCAGGGCTTGATTGGACAGAGGCTATAACTGTTTCTTTTAAAGCCCTTTGTAGCTCTGACCCCAGTACCCTCTCTACTACTTTTCCTTCAAAGGTAGGTTGATGTCATGCCTAACCCAAGAACAAGGTAAAACAATCCACCCAAAGTTCAGTTTCTTATTTCTATAAACCATATAGACCAGACATGTCAAACACAAGGCCCGGGGGCCAGATCCGGCCCGCGAAGTGGTTTCATGTGGCCCGTGAATCCATCCTGGAAACAGTGAGGGAACGGCCCCCACTGCCTTGGCCCTTGCCCAGAGACCCTCCTTCTGCCAGAGACCCTCAGATCTGTCCCACTCCTGCCCAGGCCCTCATAGGCACCCTTGATGCGAAGGTTGTAGAGCTGGCCATGCCCACCCAGTAGGCCATACGCACTCTGGCCACGCCCACCCAGTAGGCCACGCCCACCCTGGCCATACCCACCCGGCCCCCTGAGGGCAACTACAATGCTGATGCGGCCCTCAATGAAATTGAGTCTGACACCCCTGATATAGACAGAATCTTGCCAGTCTAAACCTATACTACCCTAACATTGTGGGAGATTCTAGGGAAGTGATGGTGAAACGTTTAGAGACCGAGTGCCCAAAAACTGCCCTGTCCCTGTCCCTGCCTCTGCCCTGTCCCACCCCCTGCCCAGCCAGTCACTGCCTTCATGGCCCGCCGCAGATCGCCCAGGTGGCCTAGCAGCGCCATGGCAGCTACACCGTCTGCCCACACCCCACAGCATTAACTGCGCACAACAGGGCATGAGGGCAGAGTCTTGTCCCCACTGCCTGGCTGCCATGTCCTTGGCTGCACTGCTCTGCGTGGGCCGCGCCTGTTGTGACTCAGGGCCAGCCCGTGGGTCCGACAGCCGGGTCCGATGTATCGGAGGACTCAGATGAGGGGGAGGAGGGAGACGAACCGGCTGATGATGGTTTGGAGGCTTTGCAGAGTCCTCAGCCGGGGACCTCTTCTCAGCTGCGTGAGCCCGAGAGTGCGGAGGATGATGACCCACAGCTGGCCCTGTTCAAGGACGCCCGACGCAGGAGGCAGTCGAGCAGGAACAAACAAAGAAAGGCTATGGGACTCCTCGGGAGGAGGCACAGGGAGACCACGCCCTGAGCTCTCTATAAAAGGAGTGTTTGGGGAGGGGCTGGTTGCTGAAAGCAACTTTTCCGCTTGAGAAGACAAGCTCTAGTGTTTTTGTTAACTGTGTAATTAAATCTTGGCAGAAGCCTTTTAGCCTTGGACGCTCTCCAGTCTCTTCTTTTTGAATAGGGGTTTGTTAGAAGAGGGCTGGTTCAGAACAGCGCCCAGGGGTGACTCTTCTCCGGGGGTGCTGGTGAGGAGGGGGCTGTGGGGGGAGGCGGGGCTTGGGCGACAGTACCCATGCCCACAGAGAGTGCTCTGAATGCCACCTCTGGCACGCATGCCATAGGTTTGCCACCACTGTTCTAGGGCATGAGTATCCTAAATCTCTTCTTCCCATGATTCAGCTCCAGACTGTGCTATCTCTTGTCTCACCCCCTTCTTGCCCCCTCTCCTAGGAACCTGTTGTATTAGTGTAGTTCATCACATCATCTCCCCCTTGGTAGACACATTGGAGTTGGACAATTGGCAATATTTTTCTGGATTAGTTGGATCCAGGATCAGGTCTTAAGGTCAGAGCCATCTTCAGCTGTTCTGTCATCTCTTCCTTCCACAGTATCGATCCAGCTTCTCTCTCTCTCTTTTCTAATATAATTTTTATTGAGTTTTTTTTAATAAGATAAAAATACAAATATTAGAATGGAAACAAAAAAGAAAGAATACGTATGAAAAAAATAAAAAAGAAAAGCCATAGAAAAGAAAAAAAAAGAATATAATGAAGCATCTTTCAATCTTTTTTTTACAGTGGTTATAGACATATTTATATTTTACCCCCTCTCTCTTAAGGTTACATCATAATTTTCTTCTTTCCATGAGCTATCCTTTCTAATCTTCAAACTCATAAATCATATTCTTGTTCTCTTTTTTCAGCAAATAAGACCACAAGAGGTTTCCAGTCACTGATAAATGTAGTTATTGATCTTTCTCTAATCAAAGCAGTTAATTTTGCCATTTTCATCCTCACCAACATTTCCTCCTTTAAGGGTATTTGAGAGGGTGGTTTGTTGTTTTTTTCATTTTTGTGCCTATATCCAAATTCAGCAACCCTTATCCTGCATCATATAAAATTTAGGAAGGGCAAGGGTAAAGCCCACAGGTAGCAGAGCTCACCTAACTTACTTTAAATCTAATGTTGTATAATATAGATCAGATGTGTCAAACACAAGGCCCGGAGGCCGGATCCGGCCCGCGAAGTAGTTTCATGCGGCCCACGAAGCCATCCTGGAAACTGTGAGGGAACGGCCCCCACTGCCTTGGCCCTGGCCCAGAGACCCTCTTTCTGCCAGAGACCCTCAGATCTGTCCCACTCCTCCCCCATAGGCACCCTTGATGCGAACGATGTAGAGCTGGCCACGCCCACCCAGTAGGCCATACGCACTTTAGCCATGCCCACCCAGTAGGCCACGCCCACCCAGGCCACACCCACCCGGCCCCCTGAGGGCAACCGCAATGTTGATGCGGCCCTCAATGAAATTGAGTTTGACACCCCTGATATAGATAATCCTCAAGTTATGAGCACAATTGAGCCCAAAATTTTTGTTGTTAAGCAAGATAGTTAAGTGAGTTTTGCCCTATTTTATGACTTTTCTTGCCACAATTGTTAAGTGAATCGCTATAATGAATCTGGCTTCCTACTGACTTTGCTTGTCAGAAGACTGCAAAAGGTGATTACATGACCCTGGGATACAGAAACCATCATCAATATGAATCAATTGTCAAGTGTCTGAATTTTGATCACATGACAATGGAGATGTTGCAAGCTGTGAAAAAGTTACTTTATTCAGTGCTCTTGTAACTTCGAACAATCACTAAACAAATGGTTGTAAGACAGGATTACCTGAATTCTACCTTATCTAGCTCTCCAGTATCTACTCTAAGTCTGACCTCCCTAGTTAGCTGTGATCATTGAAGCATTTGATTTTTTTTTTGTTGGGCTGGTACTGTCAACTCTTACAGGGCATTGAAAAAATTCCACATTATTACCAAGTCAGCTACATAAATATCTCCATAAAATTACCAGGAGTCAGGCTGAACATGGATGTGTTTGTGAAATGAGGAGCTGAACTAGACACAACATCATTCTTTGTTACAATAGCAAACACTATTTTGTGATTCTAGAACAATTCTGCAACAGAAGATAAATGCTGTTTAGTTAAGAAAAACCATTTTCTTTCTTAATATGTTAATTGGGCATAGGGCCAAAGGAAAAAACTTATCTTCAGGTGTGAAGATCATGGAATGGAAAAGGCAAAATAGGGTTGATATGTGTGCTATATAAGCAACATACATATCTATTTATTCTGACCATGCATACTTCAAAAATGATTTCTTTATTCATGGCATGGACAATTCTTCGGTTGGTCCATCTAAAAGGCAGCCCTGATAAACCTGTTGTAGACCTAACTGTAATGATGAGATATAGTTATGTTTTCTCTAGCACAGAACAGAACAGAGGGATGTAGCATTTGGCTAACACTGAAATTAGTAAAACTCAGGGAGATCAGCTGTAACATAGGATTAATTCATTTAAATTTAACAAATGGTTTCAGCTTTGCCCTTTAATGTATAGCCTCTTGGGTAAGCTTTTAAGTGCTTTCCCTTAAATTACTAAACTAAGATTTAATGACATGTAGTGCTTTGTAATTATTTGACTGAAAAACTGGCATGACCTTTAAGAAAATAATGCATATGCATAAATGGGACTAATTTATTTAAATATTTTATACACAAACTATTAGGCAGGATAATATTTTACGTTAGGGAAATGATTAGAATGAAGGAGAACAGCTAACGACACAGCTTGTAGCCTCAATTCTATTAGAAGGCATTATCACAGCATTAGTGGGCTCTGATTTGGGATTATTAAATTTGAGGTGAAGATTTTTTTTAATGCTTAAATGGTTAATTGTGCCTTCTTTTATTAGGAATTAAAAAATCCTTTATAAGTTAGATTTCATGCATATTATGTGTGGGCATATTGCCCAACAGAAGTGTCCAAAGCTTTCTGCAACCCTTTTCTCTTTTCCAAAGTAGTGAAAGGCATCAAGGAATTCAGCTGTGGTCCTTTAGAAATGTCAAGCTTCCCAGCTCACTCAGCAGATGCTACCCAGATGCTTGAACAGTAGATCTAGAAAATCATCTTGGTTGCTTCCTAGAATGAAGCTGGTTTAAGCAACGGATTGCTCTCTGCCAATATAAGAATATGTTGTCCTCTTTTACTCAGATGAGTAGCAAGAAAGAAGACTGGGGTGGGGGGGGAGCCAGCACTGTTATTACTACACTATTTTCTCCTCCTGCGTCGACGAAAAGGAGGGAGCATGAGCTTTATGCACATGTGCATCTTTGTTTTGAAAGAGAAAAGAAGACACATTATGCAACTCATGCTCATGACTGACTCTGTGGCCTTCTTCCTTTTTCCCTGCATTCCTGCAACTGCTGAAGCTCTCTCTCTCTCTCCCTCTCTCTCTCTCTCTCTCTCTCTCTCTCTCTCTCTCTCTCTCTGTGTGTGTGTGTGTGTGTGTGTGTGTGTGTGTTTGATATCTGAACTTTTTCACCATTGGGAAGCCCCATCTGAGAAGGTTGTGGACCCCAGAGAGATCTACTTAGGAAGGCACAACCTTCTTTGGGCGAGAATTCACATGACCACTTCATGCATCTGCAAATCACAAAAGTTCATGTCTTGTAATAAAATTTCTTATAATAAAATTAGTCAAAGTCTCAGTCTAAAATTAGTCTAAAAAGGGCTACCAGATTCTTCCTGATTTAAGGTAGCCAAGGAGTGTGTCTTACCTTTCACTGTACAATTATTTCTCCAACAATAATGACCTCTCTGGTTTTCCATACTTCAGTTTAATCCCAAGGGAAGACATCAGTTGTGAACTCACTTTGGACGTATGTGGATCAGGTCTCCTGGCCAACCAGAGAGGCTCCAGAACAAAAGAAGGGGAAGGAACGGAAAACAGCAGCAATAGCATCCTATACATCCAATAATTTTTAACACTTCAAAAACGTTTCAAGAAAGGTTTTCAAGGAAGAGTCAAGTCTTTCAAGTATAAAGTAGCAAAACTTTCTGCCTTTCATATGGGGGAAAATTGAGAAACTGCAGAATAGTTTTTGACATACCATTAGTTGTAATTAAGAAATTTTTGAAGCTTCATGCATATGAGATTAAATTCATGCATACCCAATTAAAGCAGGAATGCCCACAGAGCCACATGGGGCAACCAAAAGCCTCCAGTGGCATCACTTTAGGTCAGAAAAGAAAAAAAACATTAATGTAAGCATTAAAACAAGCTTATTTTAAACAAGGATCATCCCCAATTAGTCTAGGCTAACCAGAAAATCCCAGTCATATTCACTGTATTGAATGGGGCACTGCCCCCTTTGCATAATTTAAGCAATGCTGATTGACACTTCTCAGACAGCTAATAAGGTCAGAGTACTAGGCAGTTTTAATTAATTAGGCCATATATTTTTCTATACTTTCCTTCATTGTGTCCTTCTGAATAATGTGTTTTGTAAAAGATATTCTCTGGAGCTTTATAACATTCCCTAATTAGGTAAACCTTATTGTCCTTCTGTATGAAGTTCATTTTCCTATCTTGATCCCAACATTTCTGAGAACGTTACTAAAACTATAATAACACATACGTGATATTTTGTCTGTTGCATCTTGGTTTTGGATGCTTGTCATAATTAATAACAGTAACTTGGCTTCCATTGTTTTGTATGGGTGAGTGCTTTCTGCTATGATTGTACAAAGATTTAATAATTGCAAAATCTTTGATGTACAATAGCAGTTTTATATGTCCATTTCTAATAACCATTTCTCCCTTATGGCTGTTTGAAAAGCCTGAGAGAAGAGATAGGATGACAGTAATGGGAGCTCCAGGGGACAAGCACTAATTTTGCAGATCTAAACCAAATACAGGTACCAGGTTTCTATCATAAGTTCTCCTGTTCCCTTTAAATCACTTCCACCTTGGATAGCCTATCCTTCTTTTGAAGAGGTTTATGTTGCCAGCTAATTAGACCAAAGCAATCATATTTTTATGTAATGATAGATATGGTCTAGATGAGCTTTATAGCATTGTGCAAATGTTTAAACTGTCTTTGGAATGCTCTCCTGGATACTGTTTCTTGGTTTGTAAATGTTCTGATCTTCGTATTAAATGGATTTTCTTTTTTAACAGCCGAAATTAATTAAACTCAGGAAATTAAATATTTGTCACTTTTAATCAAATAGAAATCTAAGACTTGGTAATGAAATGAGGGAGGCTTTAAAAAAACTTTGAAGCTGTTAAAATTAGATTCAGTAGAATTAATTAAGTATATTCTGTCACTATGCTATCTTGAAGTTTTTGACCCAAGAACCATTTAATTTCAATACTGTTGATATGAAAAAATCCTCATAGTTGAAAAACTAATGCAGTTAGGCTTTATTCGGGCTTCGTGCTGGGTTCCCCAAGTAGCCCTTTATATTTAGGATTAGCAAAATTATTGTTGCCTGGGTATGACATTATCTGATAACAAAATTGTAACATTTGCTTTCATTTCTTTGGTTTTTGTGACATTCTCTCTTTATGCAGGTAATATTAGAAGTTCCAGGAAGGAAATTGCAGTTCTGAGGTTTTGTTAACATTAAGACACCTAAATTATGCTTTAAATTTAAATATGCATTTCTATAATATTTTTTAGTGGAAACTATTTCAGGCCATTATTGCTTTAACAACAAAGCAATTTGCAGAATCTTGAAAAAGGAGAGATGCTTATTAATAGGAAATGGAGTGAAATCAAGGGAGATCACGTGTTAAATTTGTGGTGTAAAACCTATTGAATTGCAATTTTTCTTACTCAATCTTAAATGACCATATTGTGCTTTACAACACATATTCCTTCCAAAACTTCAGAGGAACAGGAATATTCCTTCTCCTCGTCGTCCTCCTCCTCCTCCACCACCACCATCTCCACCACTGAAGACACAGAGCGCCCAGCAGGCCCAGTTCAGTGGAGAGCTCACTGTCTTCAGCACCCAATCTGGACTCCTCACTTCCATGTTCATGCTTATATGCCCCCCACCAGCTATGTTCTCCGAACCCAGGGTTACTAAGAACCCATAGAAATAGTGGTTGTCTGATTTCTCTCTAGGCAAGATACAGAAGTAGAGTCCAGAGTCTGACTGGAGGAAAAACCTGACCACCTGAGGCTGAATCAGGATAAGGACTGAGATGGATGATAGCCATTATAGCACCTCTTCACCCAAAAGTTTGGATGTGTTTGCTTTACCCAATCCTCGGTCTCCAAAAATAACTTAACCCTTGGTTCCCCCTTATCAAGAATTATAGGGAAAAGTTAGGATTAGGGGACCAGTTGTTGCCTATTTTAGATAATACCCATCGAGTATGTAAATTAATTCAGAAATGCGGATTGTTCAAAGGCCATTTTTCTTTTCTTTACCATGGGCTGAACCTTCCTAATAAGCTATGCTATTATTGAGGGATGAACTATGCCTAATTTTATAGAAATCATGACAGGGGTTTTCAAGCTTCCAGGAAGGTTACAGCTATTTGCTCAGACCGACTTCTGCAGTATTTCCAGGAATCTTTGCCAGCAAAATTTGACTGAGATCCTCCCTTCCAGCTGGTGTTTTATTATCCTATTATCATCATATAATAAACATTCACACATAGAGTTATCAGACTCTCATTACAATATCAAAGATAGAAAGCAGGCACTGTATAGACAGTAATCTATTAAATAGCTTACAGGGTTAAAAAATAGAGGCTAATAATAATTGAATTATATTCAGAAAGAATAAATAAGTGAAAGAGCAGGACTATGTAAGGAAATAGCCTAATGCAATTTAACCAACATACAATATCGGAATGCAGTGTGGAAGAAAAAAAAAGAGAGAGAAGCGGAAAAGAATCAGGCTGAAATGTTGAACAACTAGAGTCAATGAAGGTTCGAAGGAAGATAATGAAAAAAAAAATAGTTGGCTATTTATACAAGAGAGGACAGCAAGACATACAAGTACAGAAAAACTGACCCTTGGTAACAGTGAGGTGCGATTGAAACTAGAGGAAATGTACTTCTCTATCACACAATCTCATGACCTATCTAAAACACTCTGATTGAGGTGACCAATTGCAAGGGCCATTCTGTTTTCTGAAGGAGTTATTGATCTCTGAATATCAGGCCCTCCTAAGTTAATGATTTTAAATTCTTTTCCTCCACCCTCTCTTTGAACAAGGGGTGACATCCTACCCTTTACATTATTGAGTTCCTGAAGTACCGGTAGGTGAAGTTTTATGGAACATTTTTTTAATTGGAAACAGGTTGATTAGATTCTCACCCTCTTGAGGGGAAGCCTCATCCCAATCTGCTTTAGTTCAGAGTTCATTGGAAATTGACATATCCATAAACACCTCCAAATGAGGCTGTCCATTTCAATAGATCCCTAAGAGGGCTTTTAATTAAATGATTTTGGATTGATTGAAGCGCTCAGCTTCTGGTATTTACTAAGGAAGAGTTCTTTAGCAGTTAACAGTCTTTTGGTAGCACAGAATCTTTAGCCCTGTTTCGTAATACCAAGTTCTCTTTGTTGCAATTGCAGGTAGTTTAGGAATAAGAAATCAATTGGAAGATAAAGAAGAATTGCCAGTGTAGTTTGTTAAACCTGGCACTATAAAGAGAGTTGTAAAAACAAGTAGAATGAGTAGTAAATAAATACAGGCATTTATTTACTATAAGGCTGCTCTTTACACAGGCTCCTTTATATGTCTGTCACAATGTCTTATATGAAATTATGTACAACTTAAGATACTTTGTGAAATATGCTGTGCTTTTTTACTGTCTAGAAATGTACATGAAATCTCATCTTGTGACAGGGTGTTTCTTTAGCTTCAGGGAATGTACTTTGAGTTATGTTTTTTTCTTATTTATTTGGAACACCTAAAGAACCAGGTTATGACCGATCCTCCTGGAGAAAATCTTTGTGGCCATTAACAGTCAATACCAACTTGGCATAGACTTAATCAATACTTATTGCAACTTTTCTATATTCCTCACCTCCTTGCAGCTCAAACTTATTTGCAAAATAAAAATAAAATGTCAAAGTATACATAATAACATTATAAATGTAACCCAAATCTGCCACCCATCCCTAAAGTAGAAATTCCATAATGTAGAGACTTCTGCTGATAAAACAGGCCTCCAGCTCTGTGACCTCACAAAGGGCAGGGCCCAGATCATCCTATTCTTGGGGAAATGCATAACGTGAGATGATTCTGGAAAGATGAACCTGCAGTTCTGTGGATACCAAATCCTGTACAGTTTTAGACATGAAAACTAAACCTTAAATCAGGCCTGGAAGTCTATTAATTACAACATGGTGATCTCAACATAGGTTTGATACTACTTAACCTACCTTCTTATCAATCCACTGCATTTTGGACTCATTATAGTCTAAATTTCTGTCACGGTTGTAAGGCTATCCTGTTCAATAAAGATCCACAACCTGGCATACCAGCCAAATTTGGGCAAAATCCCTTTTGGTTACAACTTCTTCCTGCCCCTAAAGCAAAAGGCACAAGTGCAGGAAGATGGGATGAATGCAATTCTATCAATCTGGGATCAAACTGGATAAGTCATTTACAAATTATAACCTGGTCTTCCAAATATTTTGATTTTTCCCCTCACCAATTCAGTTGCTTTACAATCTTCATATGTTGCTTTAGACCAGGAGTGTCAAACTCACAATGTTACATGACGTGTCGTGATGTATCATGACTTTTTTTGCTATTGCTGGCCATGGGGTTGGTGCAGTTTCGCTATGATGCATCCAGCCCATGGGCTGGCAGTTTGACACTCCTGTTTTAGACTTTCACACCATCTCTAGCCTGACCTAATGCAGTGATATATTGGTTATCATCAGTACTGGTTAGTATTCTCTGGTCAGGCATGAAACACCACCAAGACTATCTAGCAGGATGCCATAGTCAATGGCATCAAGCACTGCTAAATAGTTCAGTAGAAGTAGAGGACATCCGTTTCCCATACAAGTCCTGACAAACTCACCTCACAGGATTGTTGTTGTGGAGAAAATAGTGGGAGGAAGCAGTACTGGTATGTTTTTTGCCTTCATCCATCTTCTACATTGTCTTTTCAAAAATATTCACCCAGAAAGGGAGATTAGAGAATGACTGCACTTTTCCAAAATGACTGCACTGAGAGATGGTTCCACCATTGTCTCTTTTAAAAATAGAACCTCCCTTTCTCTAAAAGATGAATTTATTTCCTTCCAAATCCTCCGCTCAGGATCCTGTCCAATTGCCCAAGAGAGCCGCAGGGACATGTATCCAGTCACCAGGAAGCAGAAATTATACTACATGTCACTCTATTCTCTCTCTTAATGAAAGAAACAAAACACTGGTGGCTCTGAGAGAATTCTGCAGACCATCTACTTGTACTTTCTTTTTCACATTCTTCAGAGCCTGCAGCATATGACATACTTACCTCTGCAAATCTGATGTTTGGCTTCTTGATACTGAAAAGAATCCTGTAGATTTGAACCATCTCAACTGATACAGCTTTAGTGCATTTCTTTCCAATCAATTTCAGTAATTGTTGGCACTACTATTAATTATTCATGTGGCCACTGGATGATGCATCCAACATTCCTAGAGGAATATGTTGCCTGAATGTATACTTATATATACATACAAGTATACTTATAGGAGCTATGGTGGTGCAGTAGTGCAGGCTAATTCAGCTCACTGCCAGGACTTCAATCCTCACCGGCTCAAGGTTGACTCAGCCTTCCATCCTTACCAGGTCGATAAAATCAGTACCCAGATTGTTGGGGGCAATATGCTGACTCTGTAAACCGCTTAGAAAGGGCTGTGAAGCACTATATAAGTCTAAGTGCTGTTGTATTATTTGTCAAATTTGTACTCTACCTCTATCACTCAAACTCAAGTGATTAAGTAGAAAAAGCACAGATACAAGGACAGATAATATAATAGCATCATTATAGCAATCACAAGTAAAATTAAGGGTCTAGAACAACATCAGAAACACATCACAAATCATCCATATGCTATTCAAAACAATTTATTTTTAATGGCTTACAGAAAGGTACTAATGTGGAGGCAATATCCAGTGGGAAACTTCCACACTGTCAATGCATCCACCAAACAGCAACACCTCATTTCCTGTCACTTTGCAAAGCTGGAGAGCACTAGTAATTTCTTCCAAATGCATGAATGAGTTGATTCTGACTGGAGAAGATGACCTGTGGTGGAAAAAATGTTTCTAACTCATTATGTATTGGAGGGATGAGAACTTTTCTTTGTGTTTCACCATTGATTAGTTGCAAGTAATAAAGCATGTGTACACATCAAGTCATCTCCTATGGCTTAAGAGGTTTTGTCCCAAGCAGCAAGAAGGAAGGTTTTTGAGGTCTGCTTTCTTACCAGAAAAGGTGTTAATTCTTTCTTTTCAATTATCTGGTGACCATGTTCCATTTAGTGGTCACAGTAAATTCACCTACTAGATTTTGAATGCACATTCCTCTCCTGCTGTTTAAATAATTCCTCAATCAGAAAACTCAAATTCAGTATTCCATGTGGCAACGTGTTTTACAAACTGATTGTTTGTAGCTTGTTAATTGGTGCTATTATTCAAGATAATAAAGATAATTTTCTATTTTGTCTTTCTTATTGCACAAATTGTCCAGAATAAGAAGGCACTTTTATCTGGGGAATTGTTGGTACAGTACTACTCTGCAGAATCATGTGGATGTTTTTAATCTCTTAATTCTGTCGGAATAAGAGCAGAGGATGTATGAAAGCTATTTAAAAGTGCATAGAACTCAAATAATATATCTCTATCTCTATCTATCTATCTATCTATCTATCTATCTATCTATCTATCTATCTATCTATGATTAAGTAGTTAATAGAATAATTAACAGATGGCAGGAACAATTATGCATTCATATTTCTATGCAACAACATTTGGTAGATATAATTATTTTACACAACAGATGTTAACTGTCTTTCTTTTAAGAAAATTGAGATAAGATAATCTTTATTGTCATTTTTTACTGTGGGCACAACGGCACACATCAAAAATGAAATTTAGTTGCCCGCTCTCAAAAGTGAAACACATACATGACACACACCTAAAACGTACTATGTACAACATATGTATACACACCCCTACATATACATAACAATAAAATATTGAATACTATCTTGAATATATAACAGAAGGAGGATGCCTGAGAGTTACATCCCCAGGAATGCTTCATAAGAGATGGCCAATTTTAGACCATGTATAGATTTATAACCCCTTACTCCATAAAAACCTCTACTCTTATTATTCCAAGTTTTCTATAGTGACAATGGTGAAAAGAGCTCCTTTGTCTTAAAATAGTAACAAGTGGCAGATCATTAGTAGGGATCCATTCATTTTATGGATCTTCTTGATATTGATAAGAGGGAAATGTGCTAACCTATTCTTGTTTAATATACAATAGAACCACAAAACTGAATTAGCAGAGTGATTTCTGTATTCAGTGGGAATGAGATATGAAATTATACAGAGGGTTTAAACATGAGAATCAATCTGTTTTAATTCTAGTCTCCAGAAAAAAACAGCATATCACAGAGGTTGTAAAGCAGTAATTAATGCTTAAAGAAAAGACTGTCATGGTGTGCATAGCAAGTCAATAATCAACAATTTACCAGAAGAAAAACCTTCCAAGGCAGATCAGGCTAAGAAACCAGTTTTGCATGCCATACTATTTTTATTCTAAGGTTGTAATAACAAAATATTGCAAGTATGAATGGGCTTCCCCATCCGTCCTTTCACATTCATGAGAATTAAGGAAGGGTCTTGCCTGAGAGAGTTATGTGGGTTACAAATCTGGCTGGTCAGACTTCTTTTATCTGACCACTCTCTTGGTTATGGCTCTTCCTCCTGTTCCTCACAGTTGTTCCTTCTGCCCTTACGCTATCTTTTCCTAGCCAAGATATGTTTTTTTTTTAAATTCCATTTATATCCCACCCTTCTCCGAAGACTCAGGGCGGCTTACAAGCTTAGCAGTAGCCTTCATTCTATGTATATGCCTGCTTGTTAGGGCTTTCACACACACACCAAACAGCATTATTACAAAGTCAGCTTAATTGCCCCCAACAATCTGGGTCCTCATTTTACCTACCTTGGAAGGATGGAAGGCTGAGTCAACCTTGAGCCTGGTGGGATGCGAACCTGTACTAATTGCAGGCAGCTGGTGTTACTTAAGGAGGCATTAGCCCACTGCTCCACCAAGGCTCTTTTGTTACCAACCCTCACCTTTCCTACTATTCCAGATAGTAAAATCACTTACAGCAGGGCTTTTCAACTGGTGGTACGCATACCACTGGTGGTACACAAGCACCTGGCTGGTGGTACGCGGCGTCGCCTTCCTCCCCCCACCTCCCTCTGCACCTCCTTCTCTCCCCCCCCGCGCTCCGCTCCTTTCCAGCTCACTTGCTGCCGGAAAGCATGCTGCTTGGCAGTGGCCTGCAAGAACCTACAGAGGGTGCGCGCATGCACAGAGCGAGGCCCCGCCCCCCCAGGGACTCGTGCAGCAACCGGACTGACTTCTGATTGGTGTTTCATCGGGCACACATGAAGAAAGGCACATCAGAGTCCCAGGTGCCGGTAAGGCGATCGACCTGCTCCTCCCCCATCACCCACCAGACTTGGGAGAGCCCCGCATGAGCACCTCGCCGGCTGCTGAACCCTGCCTTTTGAGCAGGAGCGGCCTTGCCCTGCTTGCCCTTGGCCACCTCCGTGGGTGCTGCTCTAGTGCAGAGAGAGGGAGGCCAGTCCCCATTCGGCCTGCCAGCCCCGGGAGAGCCCCTCATGAGTGCCTAACTGGCTGCTGAAACCTGGCTTTTGAGCAGGAGATTGCCCTTGGCCACCTTTGCGGGTGCCGCTCTAGCATGGAGAGGGGGAGGCTGGTCCCCGTTCGGCCCACCAGCCCCGGGAGAGCCCTGCGCAAGTGCCTCACCAGCCACTGAACCCTGCCTTTCGAGCAGGAGCAGCTGTCAAGCCCCGGGCTTCACAATCAACTGAGGGGGGGGGAATCCACACAGCAACCCGGCTACCTGGCCTGCCAGCCGCTCGTTGCTCCACCGATCAGCTGGGAGGCTGAGACTCCGGATTTGAGCCACCGACTAGAGGAGAGCACCGCTGATCAGCTGGGAGGCTGGGACTCTGGATCCGACGCCACCAGCCAGCTGGAAGTCCTGGCGGGCGGCCCTGATGCCGCCAAACAGCTGGGAGTGTCGGCAACCTTCTCTCGGGGCTGCCAGTCAGCCGGGAGTCCGGGGCTTGACAGCCGCTCCTGCTCAAAAGCACCGGCACTCCCAGCTGACTGGCGGCTGATCCCAGGCTCCTGCCCAGCTCGCTTGCAGAAGAGGCTGCTTGCTAAGTGAGCTGGGCAGGAGCCTGGGATCAGCATTTCTCAGTGTGACTTCTGAGCACAGCTCAGAAAATCAGGGCTTTTACTCGCTTTTCGCACTCACCCTTTTGCAACGCGAAAAGCGAGTAAAAGCCCTGATTTTTGGGGTGGAGAGAGGATTCCCAAGGAACAGTGCCTGAAGTCAGAGCGCAGCTCAATTGAAGCCCATTTTGCAAAGGGGAAAGCGAGACCTGGAAACCCGCCCCCCCCCCCCCATGGGGCTCGACACAACCGTTGCCACCGCCTTCCCTGCTTGCCTTCTCACAGGACCCGGACTGCCAGGAAAGAAACCCCAGATGTGGGGACAAGCCAGGGAAAGTGTTTGTGTTTGTGTGTGTGTGTGTGTGTGTGTGTGTGTGTGTGTGTGTGTGTGAGAGAGAGAGAGAGAGAGAGAGAGAGAGATCCCCGGCTGCAATTCCTGTGCAAGATTTCCTGTTTGCAAAAGGAAGGGACAAAGAGGGAGGGAGGGAAGGAAGAAAGAAAGGAAAGAAGAAAGGTAGGGACAGTGGGAGAGAGGGAGGGAAGGAAGGCACCCACTGCAGTCCCACACCCCCTCCACCAGAGACCCATGGATTCCCCACACACAAGCACCCTGCAACCTAAGTGATGAGCTGCCCCCCCCCCAAGCCATTGACTTCACTTGTCAAAAAGTTGATCACATGAGCCTGGGACACAGAACGTCATAAGTATGAATCAGCATCTGAATGTAAATCACATAACCCTGGGGATGCTACAACAGTCATAAGTGTGAAAAATGGTCATAAGTCACTTTTTCAGTGTCGTTGTAACTTCAGTCACTAAGCGAATTGTTGTAAGTTGAGGACTACCTGCACTTTATCATTTTTTCCTTTTTTTTGGTCAAGTTTTTGACACCTTGCTGGGCGACTGGTGGTACTCGGATATTGCCTTATCCTAAAAGTGGTACAACGGGTGAAAAGGTTGAAAAGCCCTGACTTACAGGGCCAAAATATTGTTCAGTTGCTTCTAAAACTGGAGAGTCCCATGCAGACCAGAATATTCTTCCTTTGAGTCGTAGCAGATCCTCCGTTTCTGTTTAATACCAATTTCTATGTCTTGTTTGTTTTCCTAGTTTCTAGGTTTCTTTGCCTTTTTTGTATTTTCATATTTTATATATTTTGTTTTGTTTTATTGAACAATGAAAATAAAAACTCTGTGTGAACAACCAGAAATGGTCCTATTTTAAAAAGAAAGTTGCCAATATCCAGTCATTTCTCTTTTCAGAACTGAATGTATTTAAATTTTTAATTCTTTTTTAATAACAACCCTGAACCTTTACTAAGAGGATTTGTTATTTTTATTTGAGTTTTAAATGTTTGAAAACTAATTTTTTTCCTTTAGAAAGAGCAATTAAATAGGCATCTAGGGGCTGGAAAATAGTTGTATAGGTAATTATGAGCTGGAAGTAGGTAGAAAAAGTGATTTGTAAATATGGGATTTAAAGGTCTCTGGCTTTTGGTGGATTCTACATATTAACATTTTGGCAAGAAAAAGTGGTAATTACACATCTTCAACATAATCTGAAACTGAAGAAAATAATATATGTGAAGGATAATTGTGATTGAACATCTGCTTCATAGATTATTTAATTCTATGGGGGGCCCGTTTCTTTACTTGGTAGCTTCATAGTAGAGCAGGCATGTCATCCCCATTGCCAGCTATGGGATGGGCACGGTTTCAGCATGACACATCTGGCCCCGGCCTGTGGGCCAGCAGTTTGACACGCCTGTAGTAGAGGGACAGAAGCAAGCAGTACATGCAACACAGTGTGAGTGATGCCATTCATGCTTTCTTTGATTCTCTTTTTTACCCTCTTTTCAACAACCCGCCATTCTTTATTGTTCTCCAACTTCTGTTCCATCTTCAGCCTATTTCAGCAATGGAAGATGAATAACCTCTAGAAGAGAATTCTAAAAGGAGGATAGGGCAGAAACTGAAAATAAATAGAGCAAATACTGCCTGCAGCCATATTCATATCTGGTTGTGACTTGATACCGAAAGTCATTTTACATTTCAATGGCAAGATGGCTTCTTCTGTGGAAAGCTAATGGAGCCCCCATGTCAAGTTACTAGGTATTTTCTGATGGCGTGAAGGCATAGTGTGATTGTGTGTGTTTAAAATAAAAATGTGTTGGAAGTAGTAGGTAAGAAGCCCCCCCTTTGCTTTGCTTGTTGCATTGTAATTCAGATCTTCTAATTTGCTCAACTAAATCCTTAGACAAACCAGAAATTATCAAGTATTGCTTAAAAGTTTGGAATGGAAATGGATGCAATGTGAGGGAAAGCAAGTGTAGTGTGAAGACAACATTGTGGGATTTGTAATAGAAGAAAATCAACTTCAGTTTTAACAATACTTATTTTATTCTTATTATGGCTAAGTTGCTTCTCTCCCTTGCACGAGATATTTGAGATACTTAGTTCTGGAAAAAAAGACAAAGGAAAAAAGAAAGCTGCCAGATAAGTCTTTCTGTGATGATGTTTGACTTGAAATCACAGGAACCTGTTAAATGAGCAAAAGTATTTGGTTTCACAGATATGTCTTTTTGTTTGCCCTGGGACTCTAATTTGAATTATCCCTAGGGAGGCTTCTGTGTCTCACAGAGAAGAATTTGCTTTCAAGAAAAAAGAAAGAAAGATTATTTTTTTTTTTTTGCCCTAAGCACGATTTCGGCCTCTTTTGTTTATTTTAAAAGTCTGCACTACCAAGTTATCATTCTAATGGCAATGTCATCCATCTGCACATTTTTTTCTAACCTTAGTGGTGGTAATTATTCAGTAAAAACCTGTAAAGAGCAGAAGTGGTTGTGATTAATTTGCCATATAGCAGTACTAATGGCTTGTTGTTTGTTAGTATTTTCTGGGTGCAATAACTGACCGATTAATCACTGTTGGCTGATTCAAACAGTTTAAAATACAACATGGAGTTACTATGTGCACATGGTATGGATGGAGTTATGTATATTATACCATGAGTAAGCACTGTTTACTTTTACAGGAGGTCCTCAACTTATGGCCACAATTGAGCCCAAAGTATCTGTTGCTAAGTGAAATATTTGTTAGCTGTTAAATTAGTCAAACTGTTGTTAAGTGAATGTGGCTTTCCCCATTGACTTTGCTTGTCAGAAAGTCGCAAAAGGGGATCACATGGCCCCGGGATACTGCAGCCATCAGAAATACGAGTCACTTGCCAAGTGTCTGAATTTTGATCTCATGACATGACATAACTGTGAAAATTGGTCATAAGTCACTTTTTTCAGTGCCATTGTAACTTTGAATGATCACTAAACAAACCATTATAAGTTGAAGACTACCTGTATACCATTCCTGATTCCATATTATTCCAGCGCATCTGATTTGATATCAAACACACAGGGGCAAATCCTAAGTGCATGGTCATGAATGCACAACTGCAGTGGTAGTTAACCTTAGAAAGGAAATTGCACGAATCAATTTTTACGCCATCAATCTTCACATCCATCCTCTTATGTTACCTTAGAGGCCCAAACATGCTAACCAAGATCTACTTTGCCCTGAGAAGGAAATCTTAGTTGAAACCTAGAATCTTCCTACTGTGAAAAGTTGTGGGGAAAAATCTTTAGATGTTTTAGTTCTTACGGTAATTGTTTGACAATTGTTTGCCACCCAAAGTCACTTCCTTGAGATGGGTGGCTCTAGAAATTGAAGGAAGGAAGGAAAGAAGGAAGGGAGGGAGGGAGGGAGGGAGGGAGAGAGAGAGGGAGGAAAGGAATGGATGGATGGATGGATGGATGGATGGATGGATGGATGGATGGATGGATGGATGAAATGAAGTATTGTTGCTTCACCAAAAAACAAAGGATAATGTGGACTTTTTTCTTGTTTATGCAACTACCCTAACATGCTTACAATAGTTTCAATAAGGAAGTAAGAATGTGTTTCTTAACATAGGATTGAAGGCCATACACCAGGCATGTCAAACTGCCGGCCTGCGGGCCGGATGCATCATACTGAAACCGCGCCCACCCCATTGCCAGCAATGGGGGGAAAGTCGCAATACGTCAATGTCACATGATGTCACAAGTTTGACATGCCTGCCATAGGCCAACAGGTGCAGAAATAAAAAAATGTGGAACAATCAGTGCAGGTGATAAGTTTTTTGTGTATGGGGTGAGGGGAGAATCCTAGATAATTAACTAATTGATGGTACAAAAACATGAACATATATTTATTATAATTAATCCCACCATATCACAGCATCTATTTCCATCTAGTCCTGTTGCTTCTGCAGGGGGCAGAAGTAAAGAGAGAAAGAGATTGCATATCTTGCCAGAGTTAAGATCTGTGTGCTCTTAATTCTCACTGCAGGTGTGATACCTACAGTTATATTTGTGTGATACTTACCAGTATATTTCTATTAAAAGTGAAAAGGGGAGAAAACAAAGGAATTTTAATTCAGAGTAACTTCTTTTTTCACCTTCCTTTTTTTAAAAAAAAAAGCAAACATAATGGAAGGGACTAGAATATATGAGTCTGAAGTCTCTTCGAGCTGTACATTTCAGTATGTAGACTATAACTTTGCACTTAGGGATTAACTAAGAACAGGATGGGTTCTTTGTTATATGTAACATGAATATTACATATAATGACGAACTGAAATGTGTTCCTTTCAAAAAGCAGCCGCAGGTACAGAGGATTGCAAAATCTAAATAGATTGGGGAATGGAGGTTGAATCTGTTTGTCTCAATTTCCTCCCAGTCTTATACAGAAACAAAATACTTTAGAGAAATGTTGTAAGAGAAAGCATGTTCGTTTTAAAAATTATAACAAGGCTTTCCTGGCATTCATTTGCTCCTTTTTTTGCTTTTTCATTTCCTCGCTTGTTGTCACACTCGTTCAGGTTTTATACTATCAGATACTTTTATTCATCTGGAGGGACGGGTTTAAAGAGGTCATATCATATAATCATGATGGTATTTTCACTTATTGAAAGCTATATATTTCTTTTTAATTTAAATGCTGAAAAATGTTGTGGGATTATTACAGCTCAGGTGTAGAAATCAATTGAATTTATTATCAAGAGCTATCTAATCTCTGCAGCTAATACAAGACTTCACAGCTATTGATTGCAGGTGAAGGATACACAAACTGTTAATCATGCATGGAGGCTGCAGAATAAACATTCCACCAGATAAACTGAAAAATAATTGCCAACAGTGCAGTTATATCTTTGTCTCTTTACTTTGTCTCCGACACTAGGGAGAGATTTTGCATGTGCAAAAATAAGTGCTTTAAAAAGTAGCTAAAACATATTAATGATCCTCAGGTTACTACTGAAACAATTGTAGATCTGCTAAGTATCTGTGTAATAACATAGGGGCTTATTTGAGGCCCACATGTTATGTAGACAAACGGACCCCCAAAGGATGTCAAAAGACACAATAGTTTTCTTCCCCTAAAATAAATATAAAGATATATAGCTATTTCACATCTTTAATTTATTGAAAGATATAATATTCTTCTCCTGAAAGAAATATAACACTGTACAGTTATTTCACACTTGTAATTTATTAAAGTACACAGTTTCTGTCTCACCCCCTGTATGTTTATATACATACACTATTTATAGATAATAGATCTCTATTGTAGAAATAGCTGAAGTTTTCTGTCTGAAGTAATTGATTACAGAGTTACTATGGAAATGCTGTCAGACTTTCCCTTTGTGTGTGATCCCTATCCAAAGCATGATGTGTAGGTAGTCCTTGACTTACAGTCGCAGTTGAGCCCAAAATTTCTGTTGCTAAGTGAAACATTTCTTAAAAGTGTTTTGCTACGTTTGTTAAATGGATCACTGCAGTTGTTGGGTGAATCTGGCTTCCCCATTGACTTTGCTCCTCAGAAGGTCATAAAAGGGGATCACATGAATCTGGGACACTGGACCGTCCTATGAGTCAGTTGCCAAGCCTCTGAATTTTGATCACCTGACCATGGGGATGCTGCACCAGTCTTAAGTGTGAAAAACGGTCATGTCACTTTTTCAGTGTAACTTCGAACAGTCACTAAACAAAATGTTGTAAGCAGAGGACTACCTATATAAACTTCCTTTGGTGCACCTATAAAAAACTGATCTTGAGAATCACTGTCTTCAAAAATTGGTGGGGCCCAGCATATGCAGTGTTATGGTGAAAGGCCTTGATATATCTCTTTATAGTCAAGAGGGAATATTGTTTATAGAGAGGATTTGTGTGAGTTCCCTGGGATAAACAGAACCCCTATTCTAATTTCAAATTAGATAAGTGCTTTGCAAACACAGTTAATTTGATTTATATGCAGTACATTGTTTACAATCCACTAAGCTCAATGGACACTGTTATTTCTCCAATATACCGAATGGAGGGTTACATAACTTCTGTCTAATTTTTTTTATGGCAATTTGAGTTGAATATACCAAGAGAAACATGGGCTGGAATACTTAAGATACTTGAATGATGAAACGATAGGGTCAACAATGAAAAGGTGTTCAATAAACTTAAATTTAATATACAGCAGATGTATAAATAGGATGGTTTGCAAGGGGAAAAAAGCAATAGTGTATAATGAATGGTTTTGGTGAAATCTAAAAAAATACATTGAGATTTTTTTTCCTTTTCTTCTTTCTTTCTTTATTTGTTTGACTACTTCTTACACTCTTTCTACACTTTGCCCCATTTGTTTACTGCAAAATCATATATATTTGATATGTAACAAGCGTTATTTTTCTTTTTGACTTCTTACATAAATAATTACACTAATTTCTCCTTTGAGCTTATGGTTGAAATGTTGCTGGTTTAAGTCAAAAGAAGAGAACAATCAGCACCTGATTGTTAAATGCCAGAATCTTTTAAATGTAGTTTTTATACATAACAATATACATATATGCATGCGCGCATGTGCGCGCACACACACACACACACAGACACACACACAGTTCAAAATACATTCAAAGAAAAAAATAAAAAAGGAAAAAAGAAGTTACAAAAATTTTAAAAGAACAGAAAATATGAAGAGAAATATAAAAAAAATGGCTTGGTATATACACACACATACACAATTGTAATCAAACCTCTCTCTCAGATTACATCATAATTTCCTTCTTGGTATAACCTATTCTGTCTAATCATCAAAACCATAGGTCACAAAATCATTTTCTTTTTTGTGCAAAATGTCCACAAGGGCTTTCCAGTCACTGATAAATGTCAGTAATGACTTTTCTGTAATCAAAGAAGTCAGTCTGGCCACCTCAGCAAATTCCCTCAATTTTCCCATCCATTCTCAACCATTTCTTCTGTGAATAGGAAATGCTGAATCTTTCCATCTTTTGCATATAACGATCTTTCTGCATTAATCATATAATGAAATAATCTTCCATGACTCTTTCCAAACTGTTTATCCATTAGTCCTAAAAGCAAAAGTTCTGGATTTAATTGACTATTAATCTTTAAAATCCTCTGCATCAATGTATGTATTTAATTCCATTTTAAAGCTTTTTTTACAAGTTCACTAAGCACTATAGAATAATAATAATAATAATAATAATAATAATAATAATAATAATAATAATAATAATAATAATAATAATAATAATTTTATTTATATACCGCCCTTCTCCCGAAGGACTCAGGGCGGTGAACAGGGCAAATGTATAAAATACAAAAAATACAAAAGTTAAAAGGAATTAAACATAATGCCCAAGGTAAAAAAACAATAATGTCGCTTTGTTATTCTTCCCATTTCCATACTACATTTGAAATTGCCTCATACATTCTAGATAATTTCTCTGGCATCATGTACCAGCAATGCACCTTTTAGTGATTACTTGGAAGCCAACAAAAATTCTGGCATTTACATTTTTTTTAAGTATTGTTAAATGCCAGGATTTTTGTTCAGTTCCAAGTGATCACCAATTGATTTAGGTAAAAACCTGACCATTATACTCTAAACGTAGATCAACCTACAAAATCTGCCAAAATATTATAGGGAAAATGTTAGATAATTATACATATAACCCTACTACCATCAGCAGAGACTGCCTTCGAATGAGAAGCTATGAACTTCCCCTCTGTTCTCTCTTAGGTGACTCTTTTTTTTCCCCGCCTTTATATTCTGTGCCATCTCTGTCTGTTTTCTCTGTCTTACTGCTTGGGTGATTTGCATTGCTGTTTAGAATGTGGATGCATTTACATTCAGATGAAAGCAGCTAGGCACACCAAGTATGAACTCAAATTATTGGAATGATATCTATTTTTTATTGTATTTGTGTCTCTCTGCAATCAAACAGCTCTTGGTGGTTAAAGTGATATAAAGAGAAAGAGTAAATCATCCAAACCAAATAAAAATAAAATAACCATTTCAAAAATAAAAACAGAGATGGCTCAACACTTATGTTTTCAGCATCTTTCTGAACAAAGTCAGGGAGGGAGACAGCCTGGTATACACAGCTAATACTGAGAAGCAGTGTCTCCTGGCTTTATCTCTCATTAGCTCCCCAAAGTGGAACACTGTGGGAAATTTACTCTTGAGGTGACTAATGCATTGGGCCGATCCTGTTTGGAGCAAGTTATCCTGATAGTCCCAAGGTGCCAAGCCATAAAGAACTTTATTGGTCAGAGATATTGCTAAAGCACATTGATTTGTGCTTAGATTGTAAGCCGCCCTGAGTCTTCGGAGAAGGGCGGGATATAAATGGGATTAAAAAAAAATTCTACCAAAAGCTAATTGATAGCTGGTTGAGAATCGACAACACAGATATAACATACTCACAATTACCGATTAATATATGAGCTGATGCATTCTGGACTAATTGCCGTACAGGTAGTCCTCGGCTTACAACAGTTCATAGTCCTCGGCTTACAACAGTTCATTTACTGACCGTTCAAAGTTATGATGACACAATTACAATTACTGCAGCATTCCCATGGTCACATGATCAAAATTCATGCTTGGCAACCGACTCATATTTATGACGATTGCATTGTCCCAGGGTCACGCGATCAGCTTTGGTGACCTACCGACAAGCAATGTGGAAGCCAGAGTCACTTAACAAGCACGTTACTAACTTAACAAGTGATTCACTTAACAAGAAAGGTTGTAACAAAAAAGGTTGTAAAATGGGGCAGAACTCAACACATGCTCCACTTAGCAACAGAAATTTGGGGCTCAGTTGTATTTGTAAGTCAAGGATTACCTTTAAACAAGTAGTCTTTAAAGGCAGCCTCAAGAAAATGAATTGCAGCAGTCTAACTGGGACAGTAAGCCCATAAGCCTCTGTAGCAAAGTCTACTTGCCCCCGGGAAGGCCACAACTGCCACACCAGTCAAAGTTGGGCAAAGGCCCTTCCAGCCATGGCCTTGCTGTACTGGCTGAAATGCTGAATCTAGAAATTTCCATCCAAGTTGCAAACCTGTTCCTTCAAGGGTGCTGTGTGCTCAGCCAGAAGTAACATTGCTGTTGGGGAAGAGCTTTGATGGAGAAATAGTACCTCTGTTGGCTCAGTTTCAGTCTTTTGGCTCAGCCATTGCTGTTGGCTCAGTTTCAGCCTTTTCTGTTCCTTCCAGACCCAGTGTCAACAGCATCTCCCTTTAGCACAAAGTGGTAAGGTGAGGTTAGATATCATCCACATGGTGATGTTGCCATACTCCAAACTGTCAGATCACCTCACCAAGCATGTAAATATAAAAGAGTAAGGGAGAGAAGAGAGGTCCCTATGGAATCCTACAAAGCAGGAGCCATTTTGCTGACCTCTCCTTAGACACTTCTACTGATTGAACCCAGGCGCTGAAGAAGCAGAACAATTGCAAACCTATCTATGATCTCCAATTACATAAGGCAATCCAGTAAAACACCATGGTCAGCGATATCAAAGTCCGCTGAGAGAGCTAAAGGATCAGATACACTCGCCGCATCCAGTTCCTGATAGATATAATCAAAGAAAGCAACCCTGACTGAAAAGAGTTGAGCGCTGATAGTTGCCATCCCCTTGTCAATTCCCTTTTCCTCCAAATGGAAGTTTGGAGTCTAGGCAATAGTCTGGGGAGGAATTGCACCACTGCCTGTTTAAGATCTGCTGGTAACCCACCAACAGACAAAGAGGCTTTGTTAATCTGAATCCAGAAAGTGACATTTCTCTTAGCCCCACAAAGGAGCCAAGGTAGGTAGGGGTCAAATCCTAAAGTATTAAACAATGAGCTAGAGAGCAGCTTCTCAGAGTTCAGAAACCAGAAAGAGACCCAGGTAATATAACAGGATGATGTCCCAGTCACTACCAAAGATTTTGATCATGAGAAATCAAGATTCTGGTGAACCAGAGCAATTTTATTTGCAAAATGCTACAGTAATTGGTCACGGTGGCCAGGTGGAGATCTTGTTTTTCACTAGCTACCCTAAAAAGGCTGCCAGAGAACAACCTTTCAATACAAAAAGAAAAGTAAAAATGCTTTGCTTCCTCACTTAACGCAGGGGTGTCAAACTGCCGGCCTGCAGGCCGGTTCCATCATACGGAAGCCATGCCCACCCCATTGCCGGCAATGGCGAAAAGGCTCTGATACGTCTCATGACGTTACGTGATGTTGTGAGTTTGACATGTCCACATTATAGGTCAGAATGCAGTATATACGTGATCAGCATCCCTTTACATCTTTCTCTACCAATGCTCCAGGTTAGGCATGTCAAACTGCCAGCCCGCAGGCCAGATGCATCACGATGAAACCGCGCCCACCCCATTGCCGGCAATGGGGAAAAAGTTGCAATACATCGTGCGACATCACGTGACATCGTGAGTTTCACATGCCTGCTCTAGGAATTATTTCTGTCACTTCATTTCCTAGGGATCCTCTTAAATCAAAGGACCAAGTAGGATCAGCTAGCAGGAAGAGACTATTTCATCCTGTGGTTAGTTTACCTGGCCCTCATCAGAGGTGTCTACTAGAATGCTGGGAAATTTCTCAAGAATCTTCTGGAAACTGTACGTGACCTAAGACCTCATTACTTGAGGGACCACCTATCTCCCATAGAAGGCCCATCTGATCTCACAGGCTAGACATGCTCTGGGTTCCTTCAGTTCAACAATGTCATCTCTTGGGAATTTAGAAGCATGCTTTCTCTTTAGCAGACTATGCTTTCTCTCCAGAATGAGATGCCCCCTGAGTTTTGAATGCCCACCCAGTGGGGTTACAAAGGGTGCTAAAGACCTGGGCTTTACGCCAGGCCTTTGGCAAAGAACGGTTGCCCCTTTTCTTCTTTTTCTTTGTTCCCATCTGAATTTGTAATTTGTTATATCTTTGTTCTCATCTGAATTTGTTATTTTTATTTTGCTTTTTGTTTTCTTGTGTTAATGCTTTTTACAGTGTGTAAACTGCCCAGAATTGCCAGGAATCAGACAGCACATCAATCATCACCATCTGGATCCATTAAGCCTATAGGGCAGATCTTTCAAATGGATCCCTGTACCCCATAGATATCCCAGATAGCTATCCATGTCAGTCTGGATCAAGTCATGATCTGATGTGGTGAAGGAAGTCTCAATTGGCTTAGTTGACAGACAATAAACTAGTCGGCCATACTGCATTATAGTTGTACTGAGAATCAATGCCATTTGTGAAGTAAAATAATATTATTAAAACAGTTTTGGGGAACAGAGTAGCCAGCTTAGTAAATTGGAGTTTGAACCAGAGACTTCCTGACATGCAGTCCCTTCCTTAGCCACAATATTATATTGCCTTTTTAAAAGAGTGCATATTCCTTGCAGTTCTCTCTCTTCTATGTTAAGTAGCTGTTAAAGAAGCAGGTAACAATATGCTTTAGAGCAGAGGTGTCAAACTGCCGGCCCACAGGCCGGACGCATCATGAGGAAACCGCACCCACCCCATTGCCGACAAAGGGGGAAAAGCTCCGATACGTCGCATGACATCACGGGACGTCGCGAGTTTGACATGTCTGCTTTAAAGAATGCTTGGTTATGCAATCTTTAAATGACTCCTGACTGTGTCTCAAAATTTAGGAGCATAAAAATAAAGAATAAATAAAAAAATAAAAAGGGAGGAAAATGGCTGAAGACCCCAAACATTTATGCTGTTCTTTTTGTCAGCCTCCTTTGCCATTTCTATTAAATTTGTCTCATTGTTTTCAATTTCACACAGCCAAATATATGTTATCTTCCAAGCAGAAAAGCCACTTCCTTTTATTTCGAATAAATGGAAGTGAAATTGTGCATTGTGATCAACCTCTGGCATGTCTGTTGAAAAACTAATAGCAAAGCACTTGTCATGCTTGAACGTCCTGTTCTTATGTACAATTTTGAGAAATAGCCTTTTTGTCACACAGGCATGGTAACACATTCTATTTTTCTTTGATTGACAGGGGGTAATGCATTTTATCATTAAAATTGGTTCCAAGGAAATGCGTGTTGCTCTTTGCTTTTCCTATTTAAGATGGACCTTTTGTTTTGAAAACAGTCTCTGAACAAAAGTGGGTAATCTTTACAAAGAGACCCAGATACCGACCTGTCATGTCATCTATTGTTTATCAAGTGCTAAAGAAATAGAATTTCCTTTTAGCTGCTATCTTGAGCTTTTTATTAAATCATTCAGATGCTTTAAGTTGGCTTGTGGATCAACAAGTTTTGTGTCTTTCTTCTGTTTATTCTTTTAAAAATCTTTTTATCCACTTGTCTATTAATAACCTTTGGATTTTTTTTTATAAAAAGATATGATCATGGAAAACTAGCTCTCATTCAGTAGTGCACATAAAACATAATACAGGGGAACTTGGAAATAGTCTTTACGCAACATTAAAACTTTGAGTTTGAATTAATAAATGGAAAGATGTATATAATAGAGGATTGCACATAAAGATGCAACTATCCTTTTCAGAAAAGAGCATGCTTTTTATTTCTGTCATGGTGGGATTCACATTCTTTGATAGTCGGATTAGTGGGATGCCATGTGTTCTGTACCAGCCTGCTACCGGCCCTGCAGAAAAGGCAGGGACAACCCCTTTTACAAGAAGGCAAGAGGCTGGAACTAAGCCTGCCAAATTTATGGATACAAAAGCAAACAGAACAAGACACGAACCATGAAACAGGAGCTATTTAAACGGTTGCCTTCAGCAAACCAGCCCTCCCATGCATTCCCCTTTTATACAGTTCAGGGCGTGGCTTCTCTCTGCCTCCTTCCGAGGTGCCCCATTGCCTTCCTCTGTTTATTCCTGATTGACTGCCTCCTGCTTCGGGCGTCCTTGAACAGGGCCAGCTGTGGGTCATCTTCATCCACGCTGTCAGGCTCACACAGCTGGGTCTGTGTTGTGACCAGGTGGGAGGGGCCTGGCTGAGGGCTCTGTGGAGCCTCAATATTATTCTCAGCAAGCTCTTCAACACCCCCCTCCTCCTTTTTTGAGTCGTCCGACCCAACTGCTGAACCCACAGGCTGACCCTGAATCACAACACCATGCAACAGATTAAGAATCATTGATATGAAATAATAATTCTGTTTTCTCAGCCAATAAAGATTTGTCAGAAAGCATAACCATCATGCACACATCTATTATATGTATTTCTGTCATCTGGGAGAAATGGATTTTTCTCTTCTCTCAACTTCATAAGTAAAATTAATTTGGGTTCTGTTATGAAGATATTAAATCAATTATCTGTTGGAAGCTGTTAAAAGGAATGCACATGATGGCTAAATTAAAAGGAAAGCAAAAATGGGCACACAGCACAGCTCTCTCTATGTAGAAATTGATATGCAGGCAAACTGTGTCCTATGGGCCATCAGAAGTTTGATTTCTTCAGATATTTCATGAGAAATAACTTAAGTAGTCAGGAAAGTATAACCAAAGTCTCCAGTTCAGTTTTCTTCTGCATGGAAATACATTATTAAATAGAAAATCACAATTTTCTGACTATTTTTTTCACCTGTGATACTTAGAATGTACTATACTTCAGTGGTATCTCTTACCCTACTCATAGGCATAGGGAAATTAAATTCTAGATTTAGAATTGTTTTAATGCTATTAATTTGTCAAAATCAAAATATAGATTTCATAAGCAGTTATTCTTTTCCATAATTATAGCATCGGTTGCTTGCTTATGGTTCAAAGCAAGCTGGCATTATGTTGTTATTTTTAAAAATCATTTATAGACATATTTATTATTGGAGACTGTCAAGAGTTGTATAAGAGGAGTTTGGGTAATATTATGCAATTCTGTCTTCTTCCTCTTCTGGCCCACGAAAATGTAACTTTTGGAGAGGAGCCATTTTGCCAGTGGGAGAAAATAACTTATTTAATTGTGTCTTCCAGGCGGAAACCACATTAGGAAAAAAAATACATACATACACACAGAGAGAAATCTTGTGGCATCTAAAATAGTACAAATCTATGATGACTACACTTGCATGGACTAGAGCCAACTTGCAACTCAGTGTCTGTGACAAAGGACATGGCAGTCCACCATCATCATAAATTTACTGGTTTTTAGATATTATAAGTTTTTTTAGAAAATACTCCATTTTAAAAACAGCATATCTGTTGAATGCTGGTTCACTGAAGGCTCTGCCTAGCTTAAAGTTCTGAGTTTAGTTCAGAGTGAATCCCGGGAAAGAGATAGATATGACATGCAGTAATGTAAGAACAAAGCAACCCTTTTTTAACCGTGCAAGGCAAAGGACCACGGTGGCACACTGGATTGTAGGTTAGCAAGCCCATGTTCCAGAGTGCTGCTGTGAGGCAGGGTTAGCTCCCATCCTTCGCTCCTGCTGCTGCCAGGGAGATTAAAGGAGCCCCCAGCTGAGTGGACACAAGGAAATGGTGATGTCACTGATTGGTCCTTTCAACCTGGAAGCACCTCTGTGCTTTCAATACGAGTGCAACTTTTCAAGGCCAGTATACTTAGCTTCTGTTTGTATAGACTGTGTACCTTCACTACATCAGACTTACTGAAAACAAGCTTAGATCTTCTTTTGAGCCCTTTGTTTATTTGGTTGCCCCACTCAAAAACGGTGTGACTGTCTTAGGATCAGCAGGCACCTTCGTATGCTGCACTGAATCATAATATTGGGTAGCCCAAAAATCTGTTGACATTTTAAAATAAACTTATCTTTAATTTTGGACTTTGGTGCATCTAAGTTTGTTGCTAAACTTATAATCAACCGGATGTGCCCTTAGGGAGGAAGAATTTTGGCACGCAGAAGAGATGCAGTAAACTACTGAATAATAATTGGATTACCAATTCCCACGACGGGGAATGGCAGCAGGCGGATAGACAGGGGGCCGTATCGCTACCGGGAGGGCCATCTCCGCTACTTGCAAGCGGTGGGGCGCTCCGACCCTCTGCTTCTTCCCCGAGGTTCCGGGAGCGAGGATGTGCAGCCTCCTGAGCTCCGGCTGGTGTATCTGAATGCCAGGTCCGTGGTTAACAAAGCTCCCCTCGTTAGGGATTTAGTTGAGGGTGAGCATGCGGACCTGGCCTGCATCACGGAGACCTGGTTGGGCCCAGAGGGTGGGGTCCCTTTGGTTGACCTCTGCCCACCAGGCTTCCGGGTGCTGCACCGGCCTAGAGCTCAAGGTAGGGGTGGGGGAGTGGCGGTTATTATTAGGGAGACCTTATGTCCGCGGGAGACCACCGTTTCTCAGATAGTCGGGTGTGAGTCTCTCTTTGTGAGATTTGGTTCTGGGGCGCAGTTGGGTTTGCTGCTGACGTACATTTCGCCTAGTCGTACAGCGGCAGCCCTGCCCGAGCTGCTCGATATCCTCTCAGGGTTGGTGGTTGAGTTTCCCAAACTTATAGTTTTGGGAGACTTCAATCTACCATCCCTGGGAGGCTCATCTGAGCTAGCTCGGGAGTTCATGGCTTCCATGACGGCCATGGACCTGACGCAAGTAATTTCTGAACCAACTCATGAGGGAGGCCACACTCTTGACCTGATTTTTTTATCTAGACGGTGGTTGGATGATCTTGGTGGGGGCTCTCCATTTATTATGCCCCTGTCATGGACCGATCATCACCTCCTGCGGATGGTCTTCCGTTTTGCCACCCCCCGCCGTGGGGATACGGAACCAATTAGATGGTACCGCCCCAGACGCTTAATGGATCCTGATAGATTCCAAGCGGCGCTGGGGTCCCCACCTGCCTCCATTGCTCACAGCTCGGCGGATGCCTTAGTGGAAACCTGGGAAAGGGCAGCCACTGAGGCACTTGACCGGGTTGTACCCTTGCGGCCCCTGACCCGGCGCAGATCCCAGCGAGCTCCATGGTTCTCCGCGGAGCTCCGGGAGATGAAGCGTCGGAAACGGGGCCTAGAGAGCTGTTGGAGGTCGAGCCGATCCGAACCCGACCGGTTGCGGTTAAGAACCTATATTAGGTCTTATCTCGCAGCGATGAGGGTGGCGAGGTGTAATTACTTCTCTACCCTCATTGCATCCGCAGATAATCGCCCGGCCGCCCTGTTTAGGGTGACTCGCTCACTTCTTAATCAGGAGGTGAGGGAGGATCCCTTGCAGGGTCGTGCCGAGGAATTTAGTCAACATCTGTCGGATAAAATCGCTCGGATTCGGACCGGTTTGGACTCCAGCTGGGCAGAGTCAGGCGATCAAGACACGGGCGGTCTTGTCAATGTTATCTGGGAAGAGTTTGATTCTGTGACCCCTGATGAAGTGGACAGGATTATGGGGAGGCTGAGCTCCTCCACATGTTTGTTGGATCCGTGCCCTTCCTGGCTGGTTTATGCAGCTAGGGAGAGGACACGAGGCTGGCTCCAGGCGGTTATATCTGCTTCTTTGAGTGAGGGTTATTTCCCCACCGTCTTGAAGGAGGCGGTGGTGAGACCTCTCCTCAAGAAGCCTGCCTTGGACCCAGCTGTATTGAAGAACTTTCGTCCAGTCTCCAACCTTCGCTTTCTTGCGAAGGTTGTTGAGAGTGTGGTGGCGCATCAGCTCCCTCTGGTCCTGGATGAAGCGGATTATCTGGACCCCTACCAATCGGGTTTCAGGCCCGGGTACAGCACGGAGACGGCATTGGTCGCTCTGGTGAATGATCTCTGGAGGGCTCGGGACAGGGGATATTCCTCTGTCCTAGTCCTATTAGACCTCTCGGCGGCTTTCGATACCATCGACCATGGTATCTTGCTGCGGCGTCTCAGGGGATTGGGAGTGGGAGGCACAGTTCTTCAGTGGTTCTCCTCCTATCTCCTGGGACGTTCGCAGTCGGTGTTGGCAGGGGGGCAGAGATCGGCCCCTAGGTCTCTCGTTTGTGGAGTTCCTCAGGGGTCGGTTCTCTCGCCTCTCCTGTTCAACATCTACATGAAACCGCTGGGTGAGATCATTCGTGGTTTTGGAGTTGGGTATCATCAATATGCCGATGATACCCAACTTTTCTTTTCGACCCCAAACCACCCCAGTGATGCCCTCGCTGTGATGTCCCGTTGCCTGGAGGCGGTTCGGGTCTGGATGGGGAGGAACAGACTTCAGCTCAACCCTGACAAGACTGAGTGGCTGTGCATTCCGGCATCCCGGGACATTCAAAATGTTCCATCTCTTTCTATGGGGGGTGAGCTCTTACCCCCCGTGGATAGGGCTCGCAACTTGGGAGTCCTCCTAGATTCACGGCTTACCCTAGAAGATCATGTAGTGGCCGTGACTAGGGGGGCTTTTGCCTAGGTTCGCCTGGTGCGCCAGTTGCGGCCCTATCTGGACCGGGATGCCCTGTGCACGGTCACTCATGCGCTCGTGACCTCTCGCCTTGACTACTGTAATGCTCTCTACATGGGGCTTCCCTTGAAGACCACTCGGAGGCTCCAACTGGTACAGAATGCGGCCGCGAGAGTTGTCTTGGGAGTTTCCCGGTACTCCCATGTTACACCTTTGCTCCGCGAGCTGCATTGGCTACCAGTTGTCTTCCGGGTGAGGTTCAAGGTCTTGGTTATGATCTTCAAGTCCCTACATGGCATGGGTCCGGGGTACCTCGGGGACCACCTGCTGCCGGCTTCAACTCCCCTCCGCCCTGTGCGTTCCCACAGAGAGGGCCTCCTCAGGGTGCCTCCGGTCAGGGAATGCCGACTGGCGGCCCCCAGGGGGAGAGCCTTCTTTGTGGGTGCCCCGGCTTTGTGGAACCAACTGCCGGTGGAGCTCCGGACGGCATCGGACCTCCGAACTTTCCGTCGTGGTCTGAAGACCCATTTGTTTGAATTGGCCGGTCTGGCCTGATGGGGGAGCTGGGTTTTAAATTGTCATTTTAGATTGCATTATTGTTTTTTAATTGGGCACTGATTTAATCTTTGTTTTAACTTTTGTATTGTACTGTATTTTTATTTATATGCCCTGTGAACCGCCCTGAGTCCCCAGGGAGAAGGGCGGTATATAAATTAAATAAAACGTAAACGTAAACGTAAATTAGGTAGTGCTCTAGGGCAGGGCTTTTCAACCTTTTCACCCATTGTACCACTGTTAGGATATGGCAACATCCGAGTACCACCAGCAAGGTGTCAAAAACTTGATGACCCAAAAAAAAAGGAAAAAAGTGATGAAGTATAGGTAGTCCTCGACTTACAACAGTTCGCTTAGTGACTGTTTGAAGTTACAATGGCCCTGAAAAAAGTGCCCCCCAAGCCACAGTCGAGCAAGACACCTGCCTGCCTGCCCGGCGGCGCTCTTCCTCCTGTCCAAGGTTTTCATTGTTGTGAGCATTTCTGTTGAGGATTGGCAGCGGGGATGGGGTGGGGTGGGCTCGGTGTTTGATTTTTATTCCCTCCCCAATTCTGCTGGGTGGTTGCAGAAAGTTCTGGTCACTTCACATGACCCTGGGACACTGTGACCATCATAAATATGAATCAGCTGCCAAGCAACTGAATGTAAATCACAAGACCCTGGAAATGCTGCAACATTCCAGCTGATCAGTAGTTCTTCTGGGCTCAGCAGAAGCGCCAGGATCAGCACCGAGCTCCAGCTGGAGCCTGCTGCTGATCCTGGTGCTTCCTCTGAGCCCTGACAGCCTTGCAGCACCAGCTATCACTCGCTCAGGCTTGTGCAGTGCTACTACCTGTTCATCTCATTCCCGTCCCCCGCTGCCACTTCTAGGATGGTCACGTACCACCTGCCAGGTGCCAGTGTACCACAGGTGGTACCCGTACCACTGGTTGAAAAGCTCTGCTCTAGGGTCTTTCAAAACATTAATGTCTCGGTGTATAGGAAGTTTGAAAAACATAGCAATGAGTTAAGCATCTCTGCACAGAAGATGATATGTTACCAAAGTATGTTTCCTTGCATTTAATTAGAATTTTTGATTCGGGAGAAGGTGAAGAAGTAAGCTCTGAGAAGATGCGAATAATAAAAACAATGCCCTGATAACTTTGGAAATTTTAGCTTGCCTCTTAGCTGGAATTAAGTTGTAAGAAGTCTCAGCCACTGATCTAACTCTATAGGGTGCAGAAGCCCTAAAGAGTAATATCTGGGATAGGTTCATTCTCCTCCTCTTTCATATGAAATTATTCTTAATGAGATGCAATTAAGTTTTTCAGATTTACTAAACAAAATAGCCACCTCTTCTCAAGAAACAGCTATTAGATTACTGTCCGATGAGGCTTTGTAGCTAGAGGCTTTGCAGTGCCCCAGTTTAAAGCAATTGGATCTGATCTCTCAGGACCCTGTTATGGATGTTCTTCTGAGTAGAAAACAAAATCGCCCATCAAAGCATCATTTTCAGCAGCAGTGGGACAGCTGGCAGGGATCTGCCAATGCTAGAAAGAAATAGGGCTGGCTTTAATTATCAGGAAATAGTCAGTCTTTGCTAATGATGAATTGATCAATACAAAACTGTCTGTCCTTTCTCTCCCATTTTATAGAAGTAGAGGGTGCTTTATATCTTTGACTACTATGTTTTTGCTGGTTTGTTTTGCATTTCAAGGATTTTTTCCTTAAGTCATACAATGACCAGAAGTTGGAAACAACCGAGAATTTTTCAAGTGTTATAGTTTTAAAACATGTATTCATTCACTGTATTGTTTTTGTTTGCTTTTTGTTTTTCTGTTTGAAATATTTACAATAATGAAGTAGCCTCCATCGACATAACTCTGTATGTTTGGGACAAGAGATGGATTTCGGATCCCCTTTTCCCTCCACACTTGAGATCTTTCTAAAGGTCCTCTCCTGTCCAGATTCTGGATTGCTGTTTAGCCATTCTTCTCCATGTCATGCAGAGCAATTGCCATTTTTCCTTGGAAGGACCTAATAGATTGGATGGAGGGAAATCTGTTTATAGCAAGGGGCTGAGGAATTCTGGGAGTTGAAGTCCACGAGTCATAAAAGGGCCAGGTTTGAAGACCCCTGGCTTGGAGCAATGTGTAATTTGGCCCACAAGCGATGACAGAAGTAATTTCTTCCACTCCTAGATCACTGGAACAATATGTTTTTTTAAAAAAACAGCATCATTTCTGTTGGAACACGTAACACCATTGTTCATTAAATTGGTTGGCTTTTGAGGAAGTCTTACAATAAAACTACAATTAATAAACATTCGGCATGATTTATTCCAATAATAGTTGGACCAATGACATACAAGGCAATCAAATAATCATTTGATGTTCAAGTCATGGTCTATATTCATTTGCATACCTTATTATTTATTTATTTATTTATTTATTCATTCATTCATTCATTCAATCAGTCAGTCATTTATCCATGTATCTATTTATTTAATTTCTGTACCACCCAGTTCTGGTACTGGTACAGGTACTGATACAGCAGCTTTTTGCTGTGATTCATAGCACAAATAAGAAATTGCAGTCCAACACAGGGAGTCGTATCCTGTTAATGGTCTAAAAGCTAACAAACACATTTTAAAAACTTTGTGGTATAAATATTAATGCAGAAAAGTTAAACTATGATCTAGGGAGCTCTATAGGACAGGGGTCCCCAGCCTTGGCCATTTTATGACTTGTGGACTTCAACTCCCAGAATTCCTCAGCCAGTGTGGGAGTTGAAGTCCACAAGTCATAAGTGGCCAGGGTTGGGGACCTCTGCAATAGGAGAGGTCCGAAGGCAGGAGACTACAGTAAGGTTAAGGAAAAAGGAAGGATTTGCAGCCCTCAATGCAGCTCACATGGCAGAAGTATTGAATGAACCATCCTTGACTGCATTCTGCACCAGTTGAAGCTTCTGGATATTTTTCAAGGGTAGCCCCATGTAGAGTATATTGCAATAGTCCAGATAGGAGATGATCAATCTGGACTATTACAAGAATGACCGAGTGAAGGGCCTCTCCCTGGTAAATGACTGAAGCCCTCAAATATACACAATATTCCTACTTTCCTCACAACAACAAGAACCCTGTGGGGGATGGGTTGGGCTGAGATATTGTGACTGGCCCAAAATCAACCAGCCAGCTTTCATGCCCAGCTTCTTTTTGAATAAAAACAAAATGATTAAAGGAAAAAGAAATTACTGAATTAAGCAGAAATCCCAGTTCTCCAAATAAACTGGGGAGGTGATGGAAGAGTGTGAGTGGGGACAAAAACCATGTTCTTGTTACTTATGTTCACATCTGACTTGCTGGATGGTTATAGGCACTTTTTCCACATTTTCTTGTGGAATTTAAGAAATTAAAAGAAAGCAAAACCATATTTTCATTCTCCTCCCTGGGCTGCTTTAATAATTGACGATAGCATATTTTCAGTGATACGTGTTTGGGTGTGTTCCAATTTAGGGGATTGGAATGGGGAAACATGCTGTTCTGGTCATTCTCCTTTCACTGACTGAAACCTTCAGTCAGTGGTATTGGGTGACCAGTGTAATTTTGGTGCCTCCACCTTCCCATACCCCTACCAGAACTAGAGATTTTCCGTCCTCCACACGGTGTCAGGCCCAAGCCTCAGAAAAGGCACAGTAAGCTCCATTCGAATTCAGGTATTTGTTTGTTTACAGCTAATAGACAGAATCTTGCTAGGCTAAAGCTTTAACCTTCTAATCCAATGAATATACCTTGGGAAAACTCAGAAGGTTATAGTTTTAGCCTAGCAGATAGGGTGTGGCTATCCTGGACCTATTCTTTCCCTCACCATCAAAGTTAGTTTTAGGCAATCTCTTGTCTTGGGCTCCTCACTGGAATGGAATGGGAGGACTTGACTCTGTTAGCTTGATGCAGCCAGCAGAGGGCAGCCTTCTCACCACCGAGTCCTCGCTGCCAACTCCTCTTGGTAGGACATCTCAACACTGTAAATTTGCTGGGGGGGGGGGAACAACTCACTGGATGGAGAGCTTGGTGAACGCACCCTCCATTTGTGTTGCATTCAGATCCTTGCCCATCAAGCAGATTGCAAAGTTTGCAGTCACATTTAGCTGCAGGTCTGAAGCACTATGGAAATGGGGCTGTGTGGATATAGGAAAGTTTGGAGACCAAGCTTTTTTAAAAAAAACTCTCTTAGCATTACTCTTTTCACAGCATCGGTGTCGGCTTTCAGGGGAACATTGCTGTGACTCTCCATCCAAACACACTCTGCACATGACCAGAAACACCAGGAAAGCATTCTGCACAATGACCAGAAACACCAGGAAATCATAGTGTTTCTGGTCATGTGCTGAGTGCTTTCCGCCCAAAGCCAGGCGGATGATTTCATGCTGTTTCTGCTCGTGTGCAGAGTGCTTTTCCCCAAAGCTGGGTAGGTGATTTTGCGTGCAGAGTGCTTCCATAGCGTTTCTGCTCATGCGGCAGCAAACTTTACAATCTGCTTGATGGGCAAGGATTTGAATGCAACTCAAAACAAGGCTTTTTCATTTTTAAAAAAGCTGACATCCCACCCCATGGCTTCCAAAGCTGCCCTTATTTTCAGAGTAAGACATCCCCAAACATTATTTATTTATTTATTTATTTTTATTTTATTGCATTTATATACCGCCCTTTCCCTGAGGACTCAGGGCGGTTTACAGGGAGTTAAAAATCAACCATAGAAAAGTTAAAAACCAATTTAAAAAATATTAAATCAACCCTGTACTATTAAAAACCCCAATTAAAATAAATTTCTCCTCAGCCTGGGCCCGAGAGCTCAAAGAGCCAGGTCTTCAGGCCCCGGCGGAATGATCGGAGGTCAGGGGCAGTCCTCAGCTCCACCGGCAGCTGGTTCCAGAGGGCAGGCGCTCCCACTGAGAAGGCCCTATCCCTGGGTGTCACCCGCCGGCAATCTCTTACCGGCGGGACCCTGAGCAGACCCTCCCTGTGGGAGCGCACTGGGCGAAGGGCGTTTGATGCCGGCAGCAGGTGTTCCCTCAAATACCCCGGACCCAGGCCATGTAGGGCTTTATAGGTGATAACCAGCACCTTGAATTTCACCCGGAGGGCAACCGGAAGCCAATGCAGCTCGCGGAGTAGAGGTGTTACATGGGAGTATCGGGAGACCCCCATTACAACTCGCGCGGCCGCATTCTGCACCAGTTGAAGCCTCCGAGTGGTCTTCAAGGGCAGCCCCATGTAGAGAGTGTTACAGTAGTCCAAACGGGAGGTCACAAGCGCATGAGTAACTGTGCGTAGGGCGTCTCGGTCCAGATAGGGACACAACTGGCGCACCAGTTTTTTAAGCAATGTGGCTTAAAAAAAAACAACTTGCAAAGCAGCAGGGGCTTTCCATTTTGACAACCCGCTCCCACTCGCTTCCCATCTGGCACAGCCCTGCTCATTGACGCACCCCTCTGACAGCCTGCTCATCCGTTTGCCTTCCCTGCTCTCAATCCAGCGCCCACAATGAGTTGTCCCCACAACAAATTTATGGTGTTGGAATGTCCGGCAAAGAGATGGTAGCAGCAAGCTGGCAGCCAGGACTCAGAGGTGGCAAGAAGGCCTCCCCGTACTGGCTGCATCCAGTTAGTGGTGTCAAGTCATCATAACCCCTCTGAAATATGCTGCCTCCTCTCTGGGAAGCTGTGCAATACTGACAACAGCCCCACACTTCTCCTTCAGCTGCACACTGCATTTCACCCAGGGGGGAGTAGCACCCCAACTGTGAATTTATTGTTTTTCTATTCTAGCCAGAGTTACATTTTTTTTGAACTGTGGAATATCTCTTCTGAGATTTAATCAGGAAGAAACTTCTTATTTAGCTTTAGTTACTCCAAATGTGTGGGTGCTGACAATCTGACAATTTCTTCATGGTCATTACACAATAATACCACACAGGCTGAAATTTTCTTAACTCCTCCTATAATCGCTTACTTGGCCAAATATTCTACAGTGGGGTAAAGGGCAATAAACAACGACAGGCTCTTAAATAAGAACTATTTTCTACCTAAAGGAATTAGAATGTGTTTTTGTTGGGCTAAAGTATGATTGATTACTACTTGATTAGCATGATCAATGTCTAATCCTGCCTCAGTTCCTAATTCATTAAGTAGCACTTGCTGAAAAAAGAGGTTTTTTTTTAACAAGGCAGGTATAGAAAATAGGGTGCTATAAGGACAAAAAATGAGATATCATGTCCTAGTATACAAGGATACTAGGATATAAATACTAATACCAGTTAGTATTAGTATTTAATATTAATTAGTATTAATATTAATATTAATGATGAAAAACACTTTAAAAGTTAAAATTATAGAAGGCATAAGGAAGGATATGCACAGTAGAGTCAGGTATATGTTTTGGTGAAAGTTATCCTGCTAGCAAGAACAAATGATTCCCAGATAATTAATTTCTCACTTACTATTTGCACACTTGCTTAACTGTGAAAAACACTTCCCAAACATACATGGGGCAGGTACCTTTCTGCTAAATGTGTTTTGTATTGCTAAGTTCTCGTAATCATCCATGCAAATAAGCATGTTGAGTATGTTTAAGATTGACTTAGGTCACAAATTGTAGGAAAAGTTTCGTTTTACATTATTTCAACTATGGCTTTGCTAAACTATGGAGACTGCACAAACTTTGACCCAGCTGGGGGTGTAATTTAGAGAAGGGGAGAATAAATAGGCAAGAGATGAGAAATGCTTAACCCTAGGATAGGAAGGGCTCTTTGAGTTCTTTTAGGCTCAGATTTTCTTTGAGAATTACAGTTTTAAAAATACAGTAAAAAAATTACACAATTTCTTTTGTCCTACCGGTTAGTAACTGGAGATTTTTTTACACCAGGAAGTAGTTACCCAAAAAACTATGACCTGCTAATTTTACAATGAGTATCTTATCCCAGATTTTCCCGTTAAAACTTCAAGGGATTTTAATCTCTATTCCATTTCTAGAATACTTAAACAATAGCACTTAGACTCATATACCACTTCATAGTGCTTTGCAGCCCTCTCTAAGCAGTTTACAGTCAGCATATTGTCCCCAATAATCTGGGTCCTCATTTTACTGACCTCGCAAGGATGGAAGGCTCAGTCAATCTTGAGCAGGTCAACATCAAACTGCTGGCAATTAGCAGAATTAACCTGCAAATACCTCATTCTAACTACTGCACCACTTGAGCTCTTCATTAAGGCATCTAATGAGAGCCATTTTGGTGATGATAGATGATAGATAGATAGATAGATAGATAGATAGATAGATAGATAGATAGATAGATAGATAGATGATAGATAATGGATGGATCACTTCATAAAATAAATCAGTGATAGCACAAATCATCTTTAATTCAACTCAAAAGTCTGCTGAACAGGAAAGATGAGAAGAACATGTTATGTCTGTCTGAGCTGAGATCCTTTCAATTCTTGCTCAAGTCTGTTGAATTTGAATCTCTGAGTTTAGAGGAGTTAATGAAAACAAGATTGCTATTACTGAGGTGTTTATCACCATTCTCATTTATTATACTATCTTTTAACCGGAAAAGTAAAAGCTAGTACTGATTGAAAAAATACCCACAATGAAAGCTGATAATTGAGAGCAGGAAAAAAAATCTAAATATAACTTTTAGATTGTAAAAAATGCATTCATCCAGCAATCTCTCTGTTGAATCAAGAAATAGGGTCTTGTATTAACTTGTATGCTTGAATAGATTTAACAGAGCCCCTGCTTGACTTGTTGTTTGGTTAGTTTAAGATTTTTAATTTGTTTAATTAGTTTAAAAGCCTGTGAAAATTTGTGAATGAATATATGTGTGTGTGTTTGTGTATTTGTAAGGACACGTATACAATGAATATTCAAATCATGTTTGAATCTCTCATCCTGAGTCTGAGATTAGTGCCAAGAAATCATAATTTTACTAATGTAAATAAATGTAGCGGAGTATAGACTTTTAAATGTGGCTCCAGTATGTATACTCATGGTCATGACTCTCATTTTGCAGTCATTTTAATTAAGTCAGACTATAAAGTTAGTCTTGCATGGGGGATAAACACACTGGGGAGATGATGAAAGATTGATGGCTGCCCAGGCAGTAAAACAAGTAACTCTAATGTTTTCTAACAAAATTGAGATCTATGTACATGCAATCAATCAAGTTTGGATGATGGTGCATATTTTGCCAGTTTAGATACCTTGTTAGTTTATTTGGGGAATCAAGGAAGGGGTCTTATATTAGCTATTTCAAAGTGATTTTCTACTTTAGTTTTTCAGCTTTTTGCTGTGGATGAATAGCAAAGGTACCTAAGTCATAAATTTTAATTAATATCTGTATCATTTTGGTTACTGCTAGCTTAGTAGAGCAATTAGTGTAATTAGTAAACAGCATAGCTTGGTGGCATGATAAATCACAATTAGGAGCACGTTGTCTCTTCACCAGGATGATGTATTATCCAATTTGCTCAAACTTTATGTGTGCCCGAGGAAATCACAAAATAAAGAAGCATTCCAACAGCTGTTGACAGTCTTTGGTGGCTCTTGGTCAGTCTTCTGTCAGTCTTCCCAAATATTCCTAATTAGTCAAAAATGTCTGCTAATTAAACATTTCATTTTAAGAACTCATACAGAAGGGACAGGAAAGGAGTGAAACTTTTGAGACAAGGAAAATTTAAGTTTGCACAGTGGCCATCTTGTAGACCCCCATGTACCAGTAGAAGGCATGTAGTTCAGATTTCAGTATATGAATACAAGAACTGCAAAATAAAATGTTCCATGGAAATTATTTATTTTGTGTTGGGGGGGAAAAGGGCACTACTGTCTAATACAGTAGATTTGATATATCCTGCATTCATTCTGTTTATTGTCCTCACCACCTCTTCCTGGTGGTGAAGATCTCAGGGGTTGCAGAAGACTCAAGCACTTTGGTGAATAGTGGCCACATGTGTGGAACTAAATCATGTGTCTATCACATTACTGACCACATGGCTTAGCGGCAATACTGTCGGTCTCCATTGGCTTTCTTCCAGGATTTAGGACTAGAATACACGGCGCACCAATTGCACCCATTCCTGGACTGGGAAGCCTTCATACTTTAGCCACTTGCTGTTTGGATTACAGCAATGGACTCTGCATGCAGCTGTCCCTGAAGATCATGCAGAAACTGCAAGTAGTTTAGAGTGCAGCAGCATAAGCAGTTTTGGGTGTCCTATGGATCTCATCTGAGGAATACCACTGTTGTATGAGCTGCACTGTCTTCCAGTTGCTTTTTACCTTTTTTCAAGGTGCTTTACCATCTTTAAAGCCCTACGTTGCACAGAGCCAGGTTATTTGACACTTCCTAAGGGTATCTGCCCATGTTACTAGGTTAGATAATGTGTGTGCCCTCCAGGTCCCCTTCCTTAAATGGGACCTTGGAGGTGCATCTTGTTGGTGGCCATCCCAGTCCTTTGAAGCAGCCTCCCACTAGAAATCTGAGGGATCCCTGCACTTTAAACTTTCTGGAGAGCTGCAAAGACCTAGATCTTTTCCTAAGCATTGGGCTAGAGTAGGGAGGTTGAACTGTAAGGATGTTTCATCTTGTGCCTGGAGGGAAGAGTAGGTTTTTAATTATGTTTCTATGGATTGTTGTGAGCCTCCTAGAGTGATTGAATGAGATAGGTAAAGATAAATGAGATAACTCCTACAAACAAGCAAACAAATATTTGACATTCCATTTTATGCATGAATTCTGTGGCCCGATATTTTGCATGTTGTTAATGTGACAATGTTATATTCTGTATTTTTAGAGCCTATGAGAACACCCAAGACTTTAAAAATTGCTGAAATCCAGGCACGTCGTATTGCCGTAGATTGGGAATCCCTAGGTTACAACATCACTCGCTGCCATACCTTCAATGTGACCATCTGCTACCATTACCTCCGTGGCCATAATGAAAGCAAGGCTGACTGCTTGGACATGGATCCCAAAGCACCACAGCATGTTGTGAATCACCTGCCTCCTTACACAAATGTGAGCCTCAAAATGATTTTGACAAACCCTGAAGGACGGAAAGAGAGTGAGGAGACCATTATTCAAACAGATGAAGATGGTATGTTCAGCTTTGTTCCTTAGCATGGTTACTGTGATGTGTGGCTCTCCCACCATTAGTTTTCCATGTTTCAAATACCCTGTGACAATCGTATCCCAGCCCAATACTGGGACCATAATAACTGCATGCTGGTTGCCAAGCATGCAGTCACAATCACATGACTCCAGGAATGCTGTGAAAGCCACAACTTCAAGGAGTAGTTGTGAGTCTCCTCATTCTGCACTCCTGTAACTTTGAATGGCCACAGGAGTGATTGTTAAATGAGGCTACCTGCATATATTTTTATGCTATTCTACTACCTCAATAATTATAACTGCAAGCAATGAGATTGCTGACTTAAAATAATCTTCATTTAATTCTGCTTACAATATAGCTTTATTTATCATAGTTGAGGAAAAATAAAGGATGTTTTAAATGTTTACAAAGCTCATTAGTGATAATCTTTATGAATCTTAATTTCAAGCAAATTAAAATAAAATTAAACATTCCTAATTAGATGGAAATGATAATATATGAAAGTAACTTAATTGCATATAGTTGATTTGTAACTAACTGCATATTCACATTGCAAATGTGCATATTAAAACTGTTGTACACAGATTTTCGCATTATATACCTCTGTGAAAACCTAACCAGAATATCTTACTAACATCAGCAGAGAAGGGCTGTAGAAATGCTTTCTTGAAATAAATTCCAGAAACATCAAGGGATTTCAACTAAAGTTAATGTAGTGTCCAGAGAGACAAATCGGGATTTGAAAAGTTGAAAACCAGAAGTAAACTGTGAAATGCATTGATTATGATTTATAGCAATGTCTGGTTCAGTAACTCTTTAGTATACAACTTCCAGAAGCCAAAACTACCTAGAAATCTTAACATAACAGAAAAGAAAGCAACTCTAAAATATAGTTTGTCTGACTGGAAACTTATAAAATTATTGATCGCACCCATAATGATTTGATATGGTATACAGGTAAGCCAGAGGGACAGAAAATATGGACAGGTGAGCATATATAATTTGTAAATCTGGACTGAAATTAAAAAAAAAATAAAGTAACTTTCATATTTATTTCATTGTTCATGATCCATGAAGTGTATGGCTTTGTGAAGCAACAGTCACAGTTTATGAGATTAAAGCAAGCTAGACAACATCAGAAATATTTCCAGTGGTCAGTATTGACTGATAGCTAAGAGCTACATCCTGCATCAATACAGCAGCATGTTTATCATTATCAATTATTTGGGGGAAAAGAACCAGAGTGGCCCAGTGACTCATATTCTCCTTTTCTCTGGATTTCTGGATGGCCACTATCACTATCAGATAATAATAATCACTATCAGATTATTCTGATCTGAACTGGGAAGGGCTTTTATTTTTAACTGGAATGTCGTACTTCAATAAAATTTCCAAATAAAGTGGTTTTATATTAATAATAAAGTATCATAAAAGAATTTCATAATCCCCAGAAAGCACTATTTTACTTTTATTAACTAAAAGTGAGTGACAGTCATTCAACTGGGACAAAGTAGACCGTTGTTCTGAGATAAGCCACTGAAATATACTCAGAAACATACTTCCACTTGGGTCACTTTTGGTTTATTCCACGTGTCGTCATATATAGCAGGGGTCCCCAACTCTCAAGCTGTGGCCCACTATCGGGCCGCGGCCCATTCAGAACCGGGCTGCATAAGCAGCAGATGAGGGCACATTCACACAAATGGAGCTGTGCTCAGATGTGCATGTGTGCCAGCTGCTCACATGAACCATCCCCCTCCCTGTGCCAAGCCTGCTGGATACCATATTTTCCCGAGTATAAGATGCACCCTTGTATAAGACGCTCTGGCATGCGAGTTCCAAGCTTACAGCAAACAAAGTCAGCACTGGGAGCAACTGCCTCCCAGTGCTCTAAATAGATGCCTCCCAGTGGGCCCCACCCCCACCCCCTTAACCAGCATCCGGCATGATGAGCATGCATAGTCAGCTTACAGCAGCAGCCTTCTGACCCTGGTAAACAATCCAGCATGAGCACTGGCATGACAGCAAGGCAAGGGAAGTAAAGGCAGGTTTTAAACCCCCTGCCGTTTGTCCGCACCGATCAGCTGTTGGTCCCTTGAATTTTTTGTATTCTACAGCGACCTTAGCCTTCCCTTCTAGAGGGATGGTTTTTTTTTGGAAATCTGCTAGGTAGACCTGGGTTTTTCTAAGGGGAATTTTCCTACTGCTTCGCCGGCAGATCTCCTGATACGTTTTGAACGATATTAAGGAGACTGCTGACCCGGAGTCCACCTCCATGGGGCAGGTGACTCCCTGAATTTTTACCCTGATCCTTACTTTTGAACTCAGGCTATGCACCTTATCTATTGTTTCCACTAGGACCCCTGGTGTTCCCCCTACGTTTGCCTGGGTGGTTGGCCTACCTGGGGAATTGGCCTCCAGATCATGCACGTTGTCGCAGGGCCGGCTTCGGCACACTGGTTTGATGTGGCCGGTTTTTCCGCAATTGTGGCATTTTGCGTTCCGGAACCGGCAGCTTCCCCGGGCATGGTTGCCCCCGCAGCTGGCACAGGTGGCCCGTTGCTCGTTTCGTGGTGGCGGGGGGTTCCTGGCTCTTCGGCGATCTGACGTGTCGCTTCTCCGCTGTTGCCGACGTTCCATCCTGCGCTGAAGGGCCTCACCGTCTGTGAAGTCCACCGACTCGTCGCTGTCACTGAAGATTGCGTTTTCTTGGTACACGGTTGCTGGACTTTCTGGAGTTGTGGTGGTCGGTTTTTTCTTGTGGTTATACTCGTAGGCCATTATCTCTCGGGTCAATTCGGCTAGACTCATGTCAGGTTTTGATGTCAGTTTTTTCTGAAGACGCTCGTCCCTCAACCCTATCACCACCTGGTCTCTGATGCGGTCTTCCAGGTCGGGGAAACAGCAGTTACGAGCAGCATGCCTGACCCCGGCGATGAAGTCGTTTGCGGGCTCGTCCGGTCGCTGCTTCTTCTGGGCGAATTGTACTCGCCAATACAGCTCCGAGCGGGCTGGCATATAATGTTTGTTAAGCTGGTCTAACAGGTCCGCATAGGAGACTTCGGTGATGGGTACCGGGCTGAACAGCCCGACGGCAGCGTCGTATACCGGGGGCCCGCTGATGTACAGGAGAGCGGCGGCCTTTGCTCTGTCGTCATTGATTTTGCTGATGAGGAGGAATCCCTCGACTTGCCCCAGGTGTGATTGCCATCTCTCCGGATGGCAGGTATCGAATTCCCTCACACGCCCGAAGTTGGCCATGTCGTCCGGTCCTGGTCTCGCTCCGTTGGGAAGTTAAAACTTCCAGTGACAGCTCTGGCCGGGAACTCTCTTCCTCGGCCGTGACTTCAGCTCTGGAGCGATCCCACCCTCGTCGCCAGTGAAGTAGCCGAAGGACCACTCGGGACGACAGGTTACTTAACTAGAGGTTTATTTAGAGCAAGGCAAAAACAGAATAACTTGTCCGGCTTTTATAGCCGGCAGCTGTCAGTGAGGACCAATCAGGATCGTTCCTTTTGGCACCGCGTCTAACCGAACCAATCATCGCCGTCTTCTCTTGACAGTTCTTGTTTCCGCATGGCTCGGTGTTTTGACAGCCGCGAGCTGTCAGTGGCTGCGCCTGCGCCCTGGTGGGGAACTTTGACAGCTGTCAAAGTTCCCACGTGTTCTCCTGTCAGATTTGTTTTCCCCTCACAGTAATAATGGAATAAACGGTTTTAACTTATTGCTAACGTGTGTTTACGTATATAATACACTGGCAAATCCAGAAGTTTGGCCTGCTGCTATTATCAAGCAAGACAGCCTTGCAGCTGCGTTCCACAGGGTCCCTGGCCAGCATACAGGTATGAGGGAGGGAAAGGACTGTTGTTGCCATCCATGCTGCTGGTCCCATCCGCTGCCTCCGGACACTGCCATCCGACTGCCATCCCCTCCCCCCTCCCATTAGTGGCAAGGCCACAGGGACTTGACACCTGCACCTAGCGGCATGGCAGCGGGATATAAAGAACCCACACATGTAGGCATGCCCTGGGCTGTGTAGATTAGCATTATTTTTCCATGTATAAGATGCTGCACTTGTATAAGACGCACCTGATTTTTGAACAGGGTGTTTGTAGGGGAAAAAATATCATCTTATACATGGAAAAATACGGTATGTAGTGTTTTTAAAGTCACTGAATTTCATGGAGGAAGTAACATGCTAATAATTTCCCAGCTCCCAAACTGATCAAAACAAATAATCAGTAGCAGTGGGGAATGATGAACATTGCCCCTCATTCTAACTGATTCCCCTGTTCTTCTGTAGGTATGGTTGACTTTCAGTGACTTCCACAGGCAGAGCAAGTGGAACATTATTGAGAAATGAAACTAAAACACGTACTCTTTCCTTGATTATAGAGGGATGTTTGTGTCTGTGTGAGTGAGGGATGATGGAGGATTTGAACTCATTGCATGCCTAAAGTGCAATCAAATGTGTCCTTTCCAAAACATCTATGAGCAGAGATTGATTAAAAAAAATCAAAAGCATGAATAAGCTAAGCAATGTAAAACAGAAACAGTTGCTTCAAAACTATAAACCATTCATTTTGTACATGAGATGAATGGCAGGCGTGGTTCAAGTCCTTAGATTGTTGGTACCTTAGAAGTTTGACAATGGACAGACTTGTTTGTGAACTCTGGTTTTTTTATATATGTATAAAGATGAATGCATCTGATAGTTCATCTCCTGGGTTGTTCGTAGCATTTATCCTGCTTATATAGGGTCCATTTGTTTCACATTGTGCTCACCTAGTTGTCACAGTAAAACTATTGATGCACGATGCAATGAAGGGCTTTGTTTTTCAGCTGGTTTGTCACAGAGTCTGACAGAGAGAAAGAGAATGACTGGCCCAAAGAAACACAATTGGCTACTGTGCCTAAGGGAAGGCCAGAAATGGTTCTCTGTTCACCTAATCCAGCAGTTTAACCGTATACTATGCTAGCTCTCAGTTAATCTCCTGGGTGCAGGATCAAAATATCTTTAAAATTATGTGTCTGCATTCTTCCAATTTCTTTTCTCTTAATGTACTTTGTGGCTTGAGGCTAGTTTGCATTTACCTATCTGTATCTATTATTTATGCCTCGCAGCTTATAGTAAACAAAGGTGCATCTACCTTGTACTGTTGTGCTGTTTTCCATCCTTTTTATTTTCACTACCAAAATATTTGAATGTCAAAAGATAGAATATGAGCCAGCTGCAAATTCTTTTCCCCATATTCATATGAAGAAATGTGGAAATATGGGGAAGTACATAAATGATCTGCAGTCCTAGCATTGCCAACTCCAGCTACTTAAAAACCTCTGATTTATATACCTACAAATTTTGTAATACAAACGTGGAACTTCATATATTTGCACACTGGGTTTTCAAATGCTCTTCTGACAGCCTCATACTTTCATCTAGCGTATTTCTGTGAATAATTTGCTGTAGTTGAACCCAGATGTATAAAATAATGACTCTTCAGTAGAGGAGACGGAGAACTGAGGCTGTATTGTCACAGAAGATGCACAAATACTAGTTCAAAATCTGATGGAGACAAGACAAGACCACATAATTTGCAGATCTTTCTCTTTTGTTCAGTTTTATAAAAGCAGAAATGAGCAGTTTGGGTATAAGCCAAGTCTCATTCAGAGGAGTCAAGTTTCATTTCCCACTGGCTTTATTGTTTGTTTACATTTTTCCTGGCCATTTTTCTGCAGCTCAGCAGATATTCCGGTGTAGCCTCAACCAATGCTGACTGGGGAATTCTGGGATTTGAAGGCCACATGTCTTAAAGTTGCCAAGCTTGTAAAACATTGACCTAAACTAAAAGAAACAAAAACAAGCATTCCCCACTTCTAGACCTGCATTCTCAAAAGCATTCTAAGTAACAATATGAGTTGTGCCTTAAATCTGTGTTCAATATATGTGCATCCCCAACTGTCCCCATTTCCTCATTCTATTCTTGTTTATTGCTCTAGGTTTAATGGTGGCAGTGAAAAAAGTGATGTATGAACGTTTTTCATACTTATGACTGTTGCACTATTGCCATGGTCATGTGTTCCAGTTCTCATGTGATCACCTTTTGTGACCTTCTGACAAACAAAGTCAATGGGAAAGCCAGATTCACTTAACAACCGTGATACAAACTTAACAACTGCAGTGATTCACTTAACAACTGTGGCAAAGTTTGTAAAAGGGGGCAAAACTCACTTAACTGTCTCGCTTAGCGACAGAAATTTCTGGCTCAATTGTCCATAAGTCAAGTATCTGTAGTGGAATTTTTCAAGTTACTGCTTTTTGTTAACGCAGTGCAATTAAGCTCTTATGTACACCAGCAAGGCAATGGAACCAAAAATGTGATTGGCTGTGAAGATGGATTTCAAATGTTAATTTGCATGATAACCAGTTTTTGCTTCACTGCTGGATTCTAATTTCATTCTCACTGCACAGTGATGATTCCCAATCCTTTGATTTTATACCCAGTCCCAAAGTCCTGAATGTGCAGCCTTGGTGGCTAAATTTGTAACAAATTATCCAACTTTGCATATAATATAATTGTATTAATTTACTAGGTATATTGCAGTGCAGTTATTGATCAAAAGCAGGGGTCGAAAGAAATCTACCAACTTGGGCCAAAATATATGCCTTGAAATCCAAGTTTCCTTTGAATTGTAGTAAAGAGAAACAAATAGCGTTCGCATAGAAAGCAAATGAATACCTGCAGGAGTTCAGCAAGAGCCACAGTACAGCCCAGAAGGACTGTCAAGGCACATCAGCTATGATCTGAGGTGATATTTTTGTCAACTTTGGGAGGCAAAGAACAGCAGTCTGAAATGGACTTATGGATGGATGCATTTCACAAAAGATGAGAGTTCTAAATTTCATCTGTGTATCCATGATAGCTTTACATTGTGAATTTATTTTTAATTTATCAAATTACATCGTTAGTTTTACTTTCACGCAATCTGAAATAAATCTGACGCCAGTAAAGGACTTCCTGACATTTCTTAATGCTGCAGGCATACTGCATAATTTTTTCTGTTATCCACTAACTCATTTTTTGCTTCTATAAAATTGCTACATGTTTTGAAAACCTGTAGGAAATGTTGTATGTGAATTTGTGTACCTTAAATTAAAGCACAAGAAAAAATAATTTAAAAAGCTATTTGAATATAGATTTAGGTTTTTAAATAAAAACAAATTGTGGCCCATCTCAATGTTTTTGAATGTACAGTTCTTCTGAGATTATATATTGATAATCGGAAAGAGCTGTGAGGTGTTTTAATAGATGCCTTATAGAACTGAAATACAGAATAATTTAAAATTTATTTTCTTGGCTGTTATTCTCATACATAAACAAATATATTTAATGCAGTATTCGGCAGCCACAGGCTAGTTAAACTAGGAGCATGCAGAATATAAATAAATGAACTGTAATATTGTATACTATTAATTTTATTTTTGCAGTGCCTGGCCCTGTACCTACAAAATCATTAAAAGGAACTCCCTTTGAAGACAAGATCTTCTTAAATTGGAAAGAACCAATGGACCCAAATGGTATCATCACCCAATATGAGGTAGTAATAACATTTATTTATTCATTTATTTTCATTGATCATATTTCTACCCTGCCATCTCACCTAAATGACTCTGAGCACTTACAACAAATATAATTTAAACCATAAATAAGAATAAAGTTATTCAAAGAGCTAAATAAATTATTTTTTTTGCTTAATCAGGCAAAAAACTACGAGTTTATTTTTTTGGGGGAAAAAGAAAAATAAACTAGAGATGGCATTTTTATCTGGATTCTGGATATAGGCTATGAGATCCCCAAGGCTTTTCTTTCTTTCTTTTTTTCCCAATCATCAGGATCTTAATAGATCAGTAGATCATCTGCTTAATCAGAATGCATTGTTATACTGTGTGTATTGGTTTTAAATATATCTCTGATCAGAAGCACTCTAAATATTCTAAATTGATCTCAGGATATCAGAAAAGCAATGAAAAATTATAGAAATTTTAAAAAGCTATGGTAGCATCTTATTTTCAGTCTATTTGTGGTAAGTGAGCTGTTACTTCATAGAGTCTCTGCCTGCCTTGTGGGGTTGTCTCACCGCTCACTGATCAGCCTGCAGCTAAACAACATATGGTAGAAACCATTTCCATACTGTTAAAAGTGTTTTAAAATCCAGCATTTTGGAGCACATCTACTCAGAAAGGCACATGGGCAGTCTCTCCTGTTAAGAAAACATATTTATTAAATTTATATGCTGCCGATCTCACTGTCAAGTGACTCAATCTATGTTACTTTGAGGTACAAAGGGTGAAAGAGAATTGTGTTATGATGTATCCTTGTCTCTACATGTATCCTTGCCTCTTCATGAATGTATTAAACCATATGAAAGTACTGGGGCCACATAAACATATAAGGAATTGGGTATGTCTAGTTTAATGAAGAGAAGGGTGAGGGGTGACATGATAGCAGTGTTCCAATATCTCAGGGATTGCCACAAAGAAGAGGGAGTCAAGCTATTCTCCAAAGCACCTGAAAGCAGGACAAGAAGCAACAGATGGAAACTAGTCAAGGAGAGAAGCAACCTAGAACTACGGAGAAACCTCCTGACATTTAGAACAATTAACCAGTGGAACAACCTGCCTCCAGAAGCTGTGAATGCTCCAACACTGGAAGTTTTTAAGAAGAGACTGGACAGCCATTTGTCTGAAATGGTATAGGGTTTCCTGCCTCAGTGGGGGGTTGGAATAGAAGACCTCCAAGGTCTAATAGTAATAATAATAATAATAATAATAATAATAATAATAATAATAATAATAATAATAGTAATAGTAATAATAATAATAGTAATAATAATAATAATAATAATAATAATAATAATAATAATAATAATAATAATAATAATAATAATATTGTTGCCCATTTTTCAATTTAAGGACAGCATATCACTGTCAACACACCACACATCCTACCTAATGATAAATCTGTAAATTAATCCTTAAATTAGCATATACTGCTAATGATCTTTTGCTTCAGTCACAGAATGGATAGAACTCTTAGAATAAAAATGAAAAATACAGGCTAAAATTGCATAATAATGAAGTCTTGTCTTCGCCAATACATTGCCAGTGAGCTTGTAATAGATGACAAAATCTACGACTTAAATATGCAACTTAGATCTGGTAGCATTAATATATAGCCTTCAAAAATCATGATTTAATGGAACCCTGTCCAATGAAGGCTACAGATAATATATGTGAGAATTATTAATAGATATGAGACATTTCTAGACTTCAAGGTTTTCTCTCCTGAAAAATTGAAATGCAAATACTGATTTTTTTATTAAAAAAATCATATATTTGACAAATGAGCCCTTGTGGAATGAAGGGGAAAATAATTTGGCATCCAATTTATTATGTATCTGTCATTTTTTAGAAATAGGCAGTCTTGTCAATACCACATTTCTCGTTAAAACAAACTAAATATCTGTTGGAAGCACTTAAATGCCTCAATCATATATTCCAATGATTTAGTTTTTGTTGTATTTTAATGGGTACTTTTAATTGTTGGTTCTTCAATAAAAACACTTATAGCAAGAGTTCAGTGTATATGCACTGTATATTCAGTATAAACACGAATAAGCAAATATCATCACACAGCTTCCGTACGCCTAAGTTAATTAGAAAGAAAAGAGGAGATGTGGTAATATGCTACAAAATAAATAAACAAACAAACACACACACAAACAAACCTGTTTAGCATTGTACAAATCACAGCTGTTTGTATAATTTGTGGCCCACCAGTCATATTTTGTAGTCCTAGGGATCAGTACCAGTGCTTTTTTTTGGGGGGGGAAAGGTGCCGGAACTCACACGTGTCATACAACCCGCCTTGTCTACCCTACAAGGTTCCATCCAAAAAAGGTGCCGGAACTCCGTTCTGGGCGTTCTATGAGAAAAAAAGCCCTGAGTAATACTATACTTATATGTCACTACAGGAATTCAAAGAAAATGGGAAATTCAAAGACTAAAGTGAAACATTATTTGAAGAAAACTTGGGAACTAATTCACAGCAATGTGCTAACAAGGCTTGGAGTTCCACTAAACACTTGACATAATTTCCACAGGTCAGTTACACCAGTATACGATCCTTTGATCCTGCAGTTCCAGTGGCTGGGCCACCTCAAACTGTGTCGAAATTATGGAACAGTACACACCATGTTTTCCCCTATCTACATCCCGGGACTACCTATCAGTTTTATATAAGAGCCAGCACTGTCAAAGGTTTTGGACCAGCTACAGCCATCAATGTAACTACCAATATTTCAGGTAAGGACAAACATGGAAAAGTTGTAAACTTTATCATATTAAATCTCCTTTCTTCAATTGAAACCAGTGCCATTTCCATATAAGGAAGATATCAAAGGCATACAGTAGTGGCTGCAAACATGAATATAGTAAGTGGGTAATGATAAAAGAGACGCGGTGGCTCAGTGGGTTAGGACGCTGAGCTTGTCGATCAGAAGGTCGGCAGTTTGGCAGGTCGAATCCCAAGTGCCGCATAACAGAATGAGCGCCTGTTACTCGTCCCAGCTTCTGCCAACCTAGCAGTTCGAAAGCACGTAAAAATGCAAGTAGAAAAATAGGGACCACTCCGGTGGGAAGGTAACAGCGTTCCGTGCGCCTTTGGCATCTAGTCATGCCGGCCACATGACCACGGAGACGTCCTCAGACAAGCCCTGGCTCTTCGGCTTTGAAACGGAGATGAGCACCGGCCCCTAGAGTCGGAAACGACTAGCACGCATGTGCAGGGGAACCTTTACCTTACTTTAATGATAAAAAGGCACCAAGAAAGAAGGCTATGTGTATTTATGGATGGTATATAGACTGTTTAAAATTCATACTGAATTATCAAGATTGTCTTGAAACCTGGCAAATGGTTGGCTAAAATCAACTATGCAGTTACATGTATTTATTTTTGCTATGTTATATATTAGAATGCAGCCTAGTATTCTTTACATTGAAGGAATTGTGGGAATTGGTGCTAGTCTGCTTTGGTTTGATTAGTTTTTAACTAATTTATGTGGCCCCCATCTGATGAAGGTGACTCTGGGTGGCATGCAAAGATTAAAATACAGAACAAAACAAAAATCTCCCAACTTCACCAATATTCAAAAAAAATGTTATGCATAAATGAAACTGATAGTTCTCCAATTTTTAGAAAATGCACTATTTTAATCATTTTTATTTACCATACTGCAGTCTGCTAGCAATCTTTGCGAACAAATAGCCTGCACATACAGACAGTAATTGGGACCAGCAACCTTGTCACTAAGCAACACCGTCACAAAATGAGATGTGACAATTTAGGATGGCAGTGGCAGCAGTCCAGTAGGTTGTCATTAGGCAAATGCCATGCAGTTGCAGCATCCTATGGTCACATGATTGCCATTTGCAGCCTCCTGCTGCCTTCCTCGTTAACTCTGCTTGTTAGAAGCAGGCAGTGAAAGTCGCAAATGGCAATCGTGTGACCATTGAGATCCTGTGATTGCAGAAATACTCTGATGGCTCCAACCGCAAGGACCCATCTTAAGTCTCTAATCCACAAGGACTTTCTACGTATAAAACTGACGCAAATAACTATGGTCATACAGTTTATTATTAGTTTAGTTATATATTCTGGGCCTCTTCTTTGGTGTTATCTGAAGTGACCAGAAGTGAATAGAGCAAAATGAACACGGTACAGTTAGTTCATGACTTACGACCAGAATTTCTGTCACTAAGTGATGCAGTTGTAGTGAGAGACTGCATCACTTAGTGACCACAATTCCAGCCCTCCAGTTTGCCCTCAATAACCCAAGAATCATGGATTGTTAACCAGAGAAGCCACAGGTAAGAGCACAGAGCAGCCACACAGGAGTGGGAGGCCCAGCACAGGTTGTGCATGAGTTGAAGGGGGCTGCATTGTGGTTCAAACCTGGAGCCATTCCTCAAAGCCTTAGCCCAGAGGTCCACAATCTTTCTAGGTTGTCGGCCCAGAGGGAACGGAAGGGGCAGCTTGGGCCACATGCACGTGTGTGCGATGCAAACAGGGGCAGTGCAAGTGCGCATGCAACTCTGGGAGCAGGCCTAGCACCAGTGCGATGCTCAGGGCAGCACTAGCATGAGTGTGGGGGAGGGCACACACTGATCAGCCATTCACGCCGCCTAGTGGCCAAGGGGCAACAGCCCAGTAGTAGGCCGTGGCCCACAGGTTGGGCACCCCTGTCTTAGCCAACTCAGCCTGGCCCAGCAATACGACACAAAGCTACCAGGCACCAGGAAGCCTCAGTCCCCCACTAGGCTGAGCAGTACTTGCAACTGCAGGGGCACTGCAGCTGGTGCCCCACCTATCCCTTCAACTCACCTATGCCTTTTTGGCAGCTCTGCACTGTGGCACTTATTTGGGCATGTCCTTCTACTGACCTGTAGCACATTTAGAGCTATCAGTTTAATTTGTCTGTGTCTTTTAAATACCGATCTATAGAAGAACATGAAATTCTTTTTTTAAAAAAAATGTTTTAATTCTGCTAATTTACTGCAAGCTTATCTTCTCTTAGAAGAATAGTCTGGTTTCCAGATTAGAGAATTTCTTGATACCAACATCCAGTTATCAAAAAGCAGCTGGATACAGGGTTTTTTTCTCTTTTGTCTTGCTGCCAAATGTTCCCAATTAAACAGTTTGTGTTCTGTGACTCCCTGAGAAAGTCTCCTGCTTTTCTTGTTGTTCCACGTCAAAGCCTGAGTTTGTCCTGACAATAATAAATTAGTAGCTTGAGTAATGGTTGTGAGAAACTGAACCAATATTGGGCTGTATCCCTCTGGTGAATGAAAACAAAAGACAGTAGAGCTCTGATTCAGACAGGTTTCCTTTCATATACAATTTAAGATAATGGTCTTATTTAGTACCATAAGAAATATTAAAACACATAAAGTATCTCTGCATAATAAGCTCCATAATGAGGTCAATTCACTCTGAGTAACTTTATTTCCATCAACATCTTTAACATATTGGTTATCAATAAATTCCAATTGATTTGATCTGTTCTCATGAGAAATAGTTACTTTTTCTTTAAAATGTGACATGCTTTTATCTAGAGAGAGAGAGAAAGAAACTATTTCATTTTGTAACTACTTTAAATTACAAGCAAAAGCTTCTAAAATTACAGGCATTTTCATAGTAAATGGATTGTCTGGGACCACTAACGCACTATTTCTCAACATTGACAACTTATAACCACATTTAAGTGTACATTATTACAAACAAGTCCCTACCCACTACCATTTTAGTACAAAAAAAAGTCTCTAAGATGATGTTCAGGGTGTACAGTCTGAGGAACAGGTTATTTTTAAAGTCTGGATATAGTTTCGAAAATCCTCTTGAGACTGTAGTAAGAATTCCAGTCATGTTAAGAATGTTGACAACTTACTGTGCTATTGTCACAATTTGTGGCAAGGCTTAGAAAGTAGTAACAATTTCAGTTGAATGGTTGAAGATTTGACTGGCTCCTGAAAGGTCTACTTTACCTTCCTATGTAACCCAAATTAATTAGATGTCCCAACAAAATACATCACATTCTACTACAGTTTTCGTGTATCCTGTTGTCCAAACTACCACATTTCATTGTGGTTTCCTTGCTCAGTTCAAAATATAGCCCTACATAAAATCTGGACAGAATGTAAAGGTAAAGGATTCCCCTGCCAGTCATGTCTGACTCTAGATCACGGTGCTCATCTCTGTTTCCTAGCTGAGGAAGCCAGCATTGTCCATAGACGCTTCTGTGGTCATATAGCCAGCGTGACTATATGCTGAGGTTCATGGAATGCTGTTACTTTCCCACTGAAGTGGTAACTATTTATCTACTTGCATTTACATGCTTTCAAACTGCTAGGTTAGCAGGAGCTAGGGAAAAGTAATGGAAGCTCACTCCATCATGTGGTAAAGGTAAAGGTAAAGGTTCCCCCGCACATGCATGCTAGTCGTTTCCAACTCTAGGGGCTGGTGCTCATCTCTGTTTCAAAGCCGAAGAGCCAGCGCTTGTCTGAGGACGTCTCCGTGGTCATGTGGCCGGCATGACTAGACGCCAAAGGCGCACGGAACGCTGTTACTTTCCCACCGTAGTGGTCCCTATTTTTCTACTTGCATTTTTACGTGCTTTCGAACTGCTAGGTGGGCAGAAGCTGGGGCGAGTAAGAGGCGCTCAGTCTGTTACGCAGCACTCGTGGTACCTGGTCTCAAACTGCCAACCTTCTGGTTGACAAGCCTAGCATCTTAACTGCTTGGCTGCCACGCCCCATGGGATAGAAGGATGTAAAACAAAAGTGAAAAATTATTGTAGTATGCATGCCAATTTTTATAAGTCCTGTGATATAAATCTAGATGATGATATTATTTCCCAAGGATGAAGAGGTGAAGAGCACAGTTTCAGTGATTAATTTATATTGCTGTAAGGCATTACTAGTTCTTTTTTCTAATATTAGCTATTAGTGCTATTTTCTGTCCTGACCAGCCTCAAAGTTAGTTTCAAATTATAGCTACAGAAAGTTTAATTTCATTCACTGCCCTGATTGAAAAATAGAATGAAAAAAATGTGGAAAGAAGGGAGTGTTATATCCTTGGTGAACTGCAGCAAATCCTGATTGTATGAAGCATCATAAAAGAAATCCAGTGATTCCATATTGGTTCCACACACAGAAGAAATTTAAGATAATTCAAAGAAATATCAATATTTTTACATTTAGTAAGCTTAGAAAATTTGAAAATTCTAATCAATATTACGATTTTTCAGTGTCATGACTAAATATATTTTAACTTAAACCCTAGGATTTGCAATTTGATTCACTAGTTGCCATCAAGTAATTTTTTGTCTGTGAAAAGCTGGTAGAAAACCTGCATAATTTTTTATCAACGATGTCATTTTTTTTCATCCAGCTCCCACATTACCAGACTATGAAGGTATTGATGCCTCTCTCAATGAAACAGCAACAACCATAACTGTACTTCTGAGACCAGCACAAGCCAAAGGAGCACCTATCAGGTAAAAATAGTAATTACATGAAAATCCTCATGTAATAAAAATGGAGGGGGGGAAATTGGATCGGTAGCTGGCAACCTTTTGAGAGTTGTTTGGCCATACATACACATGCATACACATATTTGAAATTAGAGTGGACAAGGAGGGTTTTTTTTTAGAAAATTTATATTGCTGCCTACTCACACATGATGGCTTACAACAGGGGTCCTCAACCTTGCCAACTTTAAGACTTGTGGACTTCAACTCTCCCACCAGATATATCTCCTTAGGGAACAGGACCTGCAACATTCCTTGTCTCCCCATTCTAGTGGGTAGGGTAGATGGGACCGGCAAGGGCTTTAAAGGTGACAACCAGCACCTTGAATTGGACTCTGAAGTAAATTGGCAACCAATGCAGTTCCTGCAGGAGCGGTGATACCTGTTCACACGAGGTCAACACAAAACCATGTGGGCCACTGCATTTTGCACTTAGCCCCTACCTGTACTCTTTATACACTTATGATTGTGTATCATTGTGTATCATCTGACCCATCCACTACGATAATCAAGTTCACAGATGATACAACTGTGGTGGGTCTTATTACAGGTGGGGATGAGATAGCATATAGGGCAAAGGTACAAAAACTATCCATATGGTGTAGTAACAACAACTTGCACCTAAACATTGACAAGACGAAAGAGATGGTGTTAGACTTCCAGAAAAAGAAAAGGAGGAACCTGCCCCACTTTACATCGGGGAGGACTGTGTGGAGAGAGTTTCCTCCTTTAAATTTCTGGGAGTCTACCTCTGTGAAGATCTGACCTGGAAAGTTAACACAACCCAGGTGGCTAGAAAGGCCCAGCAGAGGCTTCACTTTCTTAGGGTCTTGCAGAAGAACAGGGTAGAACAACGGCTAATGACCCTCTTTTACTGGTCTACTATAGAGAGCGTCCTCTCATATGGTATTGTGGTTTGGTATGCTGGTCTGACAGCCGCGGACAGGAAAGTATTACAGAGGGTAGTGAGCACAGCACAAGACATTGTGGGCTGTCCCCTGACACCACTGGATGACATCGCCAGGGCTCGTTGCCTTGGAAGAGTGAGGAAGATTCTCAGGGATGACTCACACCCTGGACGGTATCTCTTTACTCTCCTACCATCCGGTAGGAGATATAGGAATATAGCCAGCCTTACCAACAGGCTGAAAAATAGCTTTTATCCGTGGGCTGTTAGCCTTTTAAATGGGACATAATCTTATGCAGAATTGACTTGGGAGGCCGGTGTGTGGTGTAGTTGGTTCACATAGTGTGGTGGGATGGAGGGTTTGTTGTCACTGTGTGTTGGTGGGAGAGAGCACGGGGGGGGGGGAGGCTCAGCTAATCTCATTGTACACATGTTGTACTTTGACAATAAAGGTTTATTATTATTTATTATTAACTGGAGCTTCTGGATGCTTTTCAAGGGTAACCCCATTTAGAGCGCATTGCAATAGTCGAGGCAGGAGGTGACTAGGCCATGAATGACTATAAATAGGTGTTTTCATGACATCATGCAAATGGGATGGGATATTTCTATTTTTGAGGTGGTTTCCATGTTTTGTTTTGTTTTGCTTTGCTGTTTGGATATGCTATCCCTATAGCTAAGACCTTAATGCATTTTTTAAAAAAAATCCTACACAAATTATCCCTTTGTCAAAAGATCTTAATAATTCAATGAAAGAATGATCTGAAGTCTCTGTGATGTAACTGTTTTGCACTTTATTAAATGCTTTATAAGGTTTTATTCCATTATAGAAGGCCTTACTTCAGCATCAACTGGCAAAATATTGAATTGCACAAAACTATATAATTTAGATAGATTTCCCTCATTTCTAGTCTTGATTTCAATAGAAATTGTGCATTGCAAAAGTCACCCTGTCCTGTACAACTGTTCCATTGTCTTTCTTACCTGCTCCTTACACATAGCTCTTGAAGCAGATGTTTGATAATCCAATTCAAAATTGCAGGTGCTGTCAATCATTTCTTAAGAGGCAACATGCTGCAGTAGTCACAGTTCTAATCATGGCAGACTCGTGTCTTGCCTGCCAAGTGTTATATCATAATCTGTAGTTTTTTATGGCCTCCTGAAGCTGTAAGCCAAACAACAGATCTGAAATACAAAGGGAGACTGGATGAATCAGTGTTTATAATAAAATATATAGCTATTTCTTACCAAGCCTGAAATCCTCAGCTCAGCCAGTAAAGAATAAATATTTATTAAAAAATGAGATAAGTCTGGGTATGCACAATTACAGACACACAGGCACAAATAATTCATCTTTCTGTTAAGATGTGTCTTCAGATTTATAAATAAATGTATCAGAAAATTGCTAATGGAATATTATGGATATTCTATTGATGTCATTGTTCCATGTTCCAGGTCAAATTTACCATCTTCTTGGATATTGTCTGATATTGTCTAAATTAACATAAAAATATAAGAATTGTTCTGCAGGAACAGAACAAGACCCAACATTTTTTTCCCTCACAATGACTAACCAGATGATTTGGGGATATTCCCAAGCAAGATTTGAAGACATACTTATTTTTTGTCTCCAACTACAATAGAATCTGAAGAAATGGTGCTTCCAACCTAGAAGACTGATAGGGCAAACAATTATATATAAATAGCCAGTGAACCTGATGTTCCATCACACTGATAATATTATCTAGCCTGGTAAGGAAACATCTACAAGAAAACAACCAAGCTCAGAGAGCAGCTTGAACTCAACAGTTCAACTCTGAGTTAGATACATTGTCTTCTATTGGAATAGTATTACAATCAGTACTTCCTTTTGGCTTTACCATACGTTTGTATCAGAATGATTGACAGCCACCATTTAAAATTAAATCCAGTCGCTTGAAAGACTCATTATCCTAATGTAAGTTATTTAGGTTATTTAATAAACGTACTTTATATAAACACACAATGACTAGTTTATTTAATAAATGTAATGTCTTGTTATATTTTAAGCACAAATGTACTGAGATTACATGAATGCAATTGCAATCCTCCAGCACTGCACCCAGTTCTCCATTGTTAGCCTCAAACTTCTTTCAATAATTCAAGATCACCTTCAGAGTTCTGATCAGAGGGGCACTAACTTATTCCCGGATCTAATTCATATTTGTGACCAGATAATGTCTTCTACAATGATTCTGTAGAAAAATCCAGACTTCCATTGTTTTTTTATTTATACTTTTGGTGTAAAAAGCAACACCTTTCCTAATACATTCTTTCCTTCCTTATATTCTGGAATGTTCACATCACCCAGATTCTCTCCATTCCTCCAGACTTCTATTCACCAAATCTGTGCTTTTGCTTTTTCACCACCAAACACTCCAATTCCCTTTCTTGGCTTGGAGGACTTTTAGCCTGGAAGAGAAATTTCTGTACTTAATGTCCCTTTTCTGTTGCCAATGAGGCAAACCTTTTTCCTGGCCTTGTCATCATCTTTTTGTCTTCTGATTTCTGTGACCTTCCATTAACAATTTCCAACACTGGTTCTATCATTTATAATATTTCCTGAAATGTTTATAGTATCCTTCTCAGAACACTATGCTGCCCATCGCTAGTCTGCTTCCCCAGGGATCAATTTCAAAGCTGCTCAGGCACCTTTCCTGATGATGCTATTATTTATTTATTTATTTATTTTATTGAATTTGTATACCGCCCTATTCCCGTAGGACTCAGGGCAGTTTACAGGGCAGTTAAAACCATGAAATACAAAAATTAAAATTAAAACAATTAAATTAAATTCAAGCCCCAAGAGTAAATCTAAAACCCAGTTAAATTAACAACCCCACAGTCTGGACCAAACAGATCAAAGAGCCAAGTTTTCAGGTCCCGGCGAAATGAGCAAAGGTCGGGGGCAGTCCTAAGTTCCGTGGGAAGTTGGTTCCATAGGGCAGGCACACCCACAGAGAACGCCCTTCCCCTGGGAATAACCCGCCGGCATTCATTAACCAGCAGTACCCTGAGAAGGCCCTCCCTGTGGGGGCGCACAGGACGATGGGAAGATGATAGGTTCATTGTGTGTTCTCAGAAGATTCTCAAAATCTAAATCTTAAATAAAATCTTATTGCGCCTATCCCCAACCCCGACTTCTTACATTTTGCTTTATTTTATTTTTTTAACTTTATGCACTCTACACAGTATTTCCATTACCCCAATTATAATTATTCTAAACAGCACAGAAATTGACTTTGACAGGTTTACTGATCACCTGGTATTTTAGAGAGCAAAAGCCCTGTTGGTTGGGTTGCATTGGCTGCTCAGAAAAATAAGAGCAGCTGGGTCTGTAAAGTCTAAGATAAGTTGCCTGTGTTCCCAACAGAGTAGTCCAGCTGTTTAGGTGAAACTTTGGAACTTAGATTCTATATTCTCAAAGTGCAGACAAGTTTACATGTTTTCACTGAAAGGCATCTGAACATATTCCTAGAATAAACTTTCTCACTTTGTTTATCATCCTTTGCCCAGGCTGCTTTTCAGTTCCCTGTCACACTCGCTTTGCTTTTTGCTACTTGCCTAGATTTTACCCAAACAAAATAAACAATATATGAATTTAATCTTGAAGTGATGTAGATTTGCTTCTGGCTCATTAACCCTGAAAGGTCATAGTTATAACTATAATCACATCCAATCTGTATTAAGAGCATTTTAATTGATTTCTTGACATTCTTTCGAGCCATAGCATGGCCTGGGCTTGTGATGCAATTTGCTATTAATAGTTAGATACTGTAGACAGGAATATAACTGAGAAAATGGAGACAGCAACTCTACTAAGGTTTTATTATTTCCATATTGCATGCGTGGAAATCATCCAAATTATGATCTGCTAATTTAGATAGGGATTCTAGTATTCATACTTAAGTATTCATATTTAGCAGTTGTTATCTATTCAGTTTTCACTCAGTTGCTCCCTACCTCTCACCTATTCATTAGTGGATTTTTCACCAATGTATCAAACCTCAGTTACTGTGAGTTGAAGGTACAATTTTTGTTCCTTATTCCATGGATTACACTTGCAGTTATATGGATTGAAGAATGTTCTTTCACATCTACTAGAGATATATTCTGGTAACTTCGTCTGCATTTGTGCTGTTCTTTTTTCATTCTTCCTCAGCAGGAAATGGAATCACAGCCCTGCAACCAAATATTTATTTATTTAGGCAGTTTAGATGGCTAAACTCATATCACTGAGAGGCTAATAGCTGTTCAGAACAAAAGCAGCAACAAAATAAAATGCATAAACAGCAGCCAAGGTAAAAACCAATTAAAATAGCCATCTCATGATCCCAGGTTACCTTGAACAAGGCCTTGTGAAGGACTGTATCCCCATCAATCAGAATCCCAATGTTTTGGAGACAGCCCTGTAAGAAGATAGGACTAATAACACAACAAGGTTTGGAAGCCAGCTTGAAATTTTGATTAAAAACCAGGTCTGGATAGGTGAACTACGGTTAATGGAGGGAAGAAGAAAAATAAAGTTTGCCTGACTTTGTGATTATAATGGCCAGGGACGGACCCATAGGATGAAAGATGAAGAGTCTCTACTATTTTTCCCCAGAAATTATTTGAGCTTTACTCATTTTGACCTTGGCACAGTGGCTTCGTAGTATTTTTTGCTGCCACAAGCTATCTCAGTTGGGAATACCCTCCTGCTTAACATCAGAGGGTAGAACATAAACTAATCCACAGCCTCTTCTGACAAATCAAGGAATACATGAATTATGAAAATAAATTTAAAAGTATTGTGCTTCCTCCTGTAACTGTAGTGTGACCTCGAGTGTACTGGACAAAAGCAACCCCACTCCGGTAGGAGTCAAAACAATAAAATTGAGTTTTATTTAAAATAAGAAAAGAAAAAAGATGTGCAACTTTCTTCTCCATGTTAAGCAGCCTCTTGTGAGAACAATATCGGACAAATTACTCCTATAGCATTGCTGAAATTACAAGCAGCATATTAAAATGATCTCCCAGAAAATAGTTCAAAGAAGAAATAAGACGAGAGATTCCAAATCCATAAAGAAGGACTAACCATACAAACTGCTGAGCCAGTGCAGAGAACCTGAAATTACAGCCACTAAGCAACAATTCTAAAATCTCAAGGATGTTAAAAAGCATTTTAACACCTGGGTGTCCTCCTAGACTCTCAGCTATCCTTGGAAGATCACATAGGAGCTGTGACCAGGGGGGCCTTCACTCGGGTTCGACTGGTGCGCCAACTACGACCTTATCTGGACCTGGATGCCTTACGTACAGTCACCCATGCACTTGTGACCTCTCGCCTTGACTACTGCAATGCTCTCTACATGGGGCTGCCCTTGAGAGCCACTCGGAAGCTTCAGCTGGTGCAGAGTGCAGCTGCACGAACACTTTTGGGGGCCTCCCGATACTCCCATATCACACCTCTTCTCCGTGAGCTGCACTGGCTTCCAGTTGCCTTCCGAGTGAAATTCAAGGTGCTAGTGATGACATACAAAGCCCTACATGGCATGGGTCCGGATTACCTACGGGAGCACCTACTGCCAGCGTCAACACCCCTCCGTCCTGTGCGCTCCCACAGAGAGGGCCTCCTCAGGGTGCCACCGATCAAAGAATGCTGGCTGGTGGCCCCCAGGGGGAGGGCATTCTCAGTGGGTGCGCCAACCCTCTGGAACTGCTTGCCTACCAAAATCCGGATGGCCCCCGACCTTCGCACCTTCCGGCGCGACTTAAAAACCTACCTGTTCCATCAGTCCGGCCTGGCCTGATAGCTCTTGGGGTTTCATTTGTTTTTACTATTGTTTAACTGTATACCTACCTTGCTCTGTACACCGCCCCAAGTCCCTCGGGAGAAGGGCGGTATATAAAAACAAACAAAAAAATAAATAAATAAATTTAACTAATGACACTCATTGAAATAAAACCCGAAGTTCTAAGAGACAGAGCTAGCTGAGCTTTGGTACCCAAACAATTCCTAAAATCACAAGTCCCTTCCTGATTCGGGGTTACCTTGACACACGTTTTGTTTGTCTCTTGAACATCCAACTTTTCTTTTTGAAGTTTATAGGAGATGGTAAAGCCCTACAGTACAAGGGACGCGGTGGCTCAGTGGGTTAGGACGCTGAGCTTGTCGATCAGAAGGTCGGCAGTTTGGTGGGTCAAATCCCGAGTGCCGCGTAGCAGAGTGAGCGCCTGTTACTCGTCCCAGCTTCTGCCAACCTAGCAGTTCAAAAGCATGTAAAAAATGCAAGTAGAAAAATAGGGACCACTACGGTGGGAAGGTAACAGCGTTCCGTGTGCCTTTGGCGTCTAGTCATGCCGGCCACATGACCACGGAGACGTCCTCGGACAAGCGATGGCTCTTCGGCTTTGAAACGGAGATGAGCACCAGCCCCTAGAGTCAGAAACTACTAGCACACATGTGCGGGGGAACCTTTACCTTTAAAGCCCCACAGAGTACTTTTCGTTTTCCCTTCAAGGCTTGGATCGTAAACCACCTGCTTTTTCTTTGCCTGGTTGAGAGGCTTTCCTTTTGTCCAATTTGAACACACCTGGATTTGTCTCCCTTGCCTGCCTACATGTTCCTATCTATTGCATGTATGTTTAGATGAAGCTGTTGGTGTTGAGGTTAGTTCTGTGTCTCAGAGTAGCCTTCAACCTTGATATGGTGGAAGTGACCAAAGATAATAAATGTGGGTCAGAAGGGCTTCCCGTTCCACCACAGAAGGCTTTTTTTCCCTACCCATGTTTAAAGGATGAATAATCTTATATTTGCAGCTGGTGGCAGATGATTTAGGAGTATAGGATACAGAACATCTAGTCATGTATCTGAACCAGTTTGCACCATTCTGATGGTGTGTGGGTGTGGGTGTGTGCGCGCGCACTGGGTTAAATATCCTTCCTTTTGAAGTGACCACTTTTTATTTTATCATGTTTCATTTTATTTATTTATTTATTTATTTATTAGTTTTTATAAACCGCCCTTCTCCCGAGGGACTCGGGGCGGTGTACAGAGGAAGGAAGGTATACAGACCGAACAATTAAATAATAAGAAACACTAATGAACACAAACTGGGACCCCAATTAACGCTATCATGCCAGGCCAGCCTGCTGGAACAAAAAAGTTTTTAAGTCGCGACGGAAGGTACGGAGGTCAGGGGCCATCCGGATTTCGGTAGGTAAGGTGTTCCAGAGGGCTGGCGCACCCACTGAGAATGCCCTCCCCCTGGGGGCCACCAGCCAACATTCCTTGAGCGGTGGCACCCTGAGGAGGCCCTCTCTGTGGGAGCGCACAGGACGGTGGGGTGCTGACATCGGCAGAAGGTGCTCCCGTAGGTAGTCCGGACCCATGCCATGTAGGGCTTTGAATGTCATTGTTAGCACCTTCAACTTCACACGGAAGGCAACCGGAAGCCAGTGCAGCGCACGGAGGAGAGGTGTGATATGGGAGTATCGGGAGGCTCCCAAGAGTGTCCGTGCCGCCGCACTTTGCACCAGTTGAAGCTTCCGAGTGGATCTCAAGGGCAGCCCCATGTAGAGAGCGTTACAATAGTCTAGGCGAGATGTCACAAGGGCATGGGTGACTGTACGTAAGGAATCCAGGTCTAGATAAGGCCGTAGTTGGCGAACTAGTCGAACCCGGGAGAAGGCCCCCTTGGTCACAGCTCCAATGTGGTCTTCCAGGGAGAGCTGCGAGTCTAGGAGGACACCCAGGTTGCGGGCCCTATCAGCAGGGGGAAGTAACTTGTCCCCAATGTTAAGCAGTGGGACGTTCTGAATCTCCTGGCTTGCCGGTACGTACAGCCATTCAGTCTTGTCCGGGTTCAGTTGAAGCCTGTTTCTCCCCATCCATTCCCGGACCGCTTTCAGGCAGCGGGACATCACGTCTAGGGCATCACTGATATTGTTAGGAGTTGAGATAAAAAGCTGGGTGTCATCAGCATACTGATGGTACCCTACTCCAAAACTGCGAATGATCTCACCCAGCGGTTTCATGTAGATGTTGAACAGGAGAGGCGAGAGGACCGACCCCTGAGGGACTCCGCAAGCGAGAGGCCTCGGGGTCGACCTCTGTCCCCCTGTCAGCACTGACTGCGAGCGACCCTGGAGAAAGGAGGAGAACCAACGCAGAACCGTGCCTCCCACTCCCAGTCCCCTGAGGCGTCGCAGCAAGATACCATGGTCGATGGTATCGAAAGCCGCCGAGAGGTCTAATAAGACTAGGACAGAGGAATGGCCCCTGTCCCGGGCTCTCCAGAGATCATTCATCAGAGCGACCAATGCCGTCTCCGTGCTGTAGCCCGGCCTGAAACCCGATTGGTACGGGTCTAGATAAACCGCTTCATCCAGGATCTGAGGAAGTTGGTGCGCCACCACGCTCTCAACAACCTTCGCAAGGAAGCGAAGATTGGAGACTGGACGAAAGTTATTCAAAGAGGATGGGTCCAAGGTGGGCTTCTTGAGGAGAGGTCTCACCACCGCCTCCTTCAAGGCGGTGGGGAAGTGACCCTCACTCAGAGAAGCAGAGATGACCGCTAGGAACCAGCCTCGTGTCGCCTCTCGAGCTGCATAGGCCAGCCAGGAAGGGCACGGGTCCAGTAAGCATGTGGAGGAGCTCAACCTTCTCATAATCCTGTCCACTTCCTTAGGAGTTACAGGATCAAATTCTTCCCAGATGACGTCGACAAGACTGTCCATGTCTTGTTCTTCCATCTCAGCCCAGTTGGAGTCCAGACCAGTTCGAATCCGAGCGATTTTATCCAGCAGATATTGACCAAATTCCTCGGCTCGACCCTGCAAGGGTTCCTCCCTCACCTCTTGGTTTAATAGGGAGCGAGTCACCCTGAACAAGGCAGCCAGGCGATTATCTGCGGACGCGATGAGGGTGGAAAAGTAGTTGGATTTTGCCACCCTTATCGCAGCGAGATAAGACCTGGTGAGGATTCTTAGTCGCAATTGGTCGGATTCGGATCGACTGGACCTCCAACGGCTCTCTAGGCCCCGTCTCCGACGCTTCATCTCCCGGAGCTCCTCGGTGAACCATGGGGCTCGCTGGGATCTGCGCCGGGTCAGAGGCCGCAAGGGTACAACTCGGTCCAGAGCCTCCGTGGCTGCCTTTTCCCAGGCTTCCACTAAGGCTTCCGCCGAGCTGTGAGCAGGGGATGCATGCGAGTCCCTAAGCGCTGCCTGGAACTTATCAGGGTCCATTAGGCGCCTAGGGCGGTACCATCTGACTGGCACCGTGCACCCACGGTGGGGGGTGGCAAGGGGGAAGTCTAGCCGCAGGAGGTGGTGATCGGTCCATGACAGGGGCGTAATAGTTGTGGCACCCCCACCGACATCATCACGCCACCGTCCAGACAAGAACACCAAGTCTGGGTTGTGGCCTCTCTCATGAGTCGGCCCAGAAATTATTTGCAACAGGTCCATGGCCGTCATGGAAGCCATGAACTCCCGAGCCAGTTCGGACGATCCTCCCAGGGACGGTAGATTAAAGTCGCCCAAGACCATGAGTCTTGGGAATTCAACCACCAACCCTGAGAGGACATCGAGTAGCTCGGGTAGGGCCGCCGCTGCACGATTAGGTGGTAGGTACGCCAGCAGCAGACCCAACTGCGCCCCTGGGCCGAATCTCAGTAGGAGAGACTCACACCCGACCATCTGAGGGACGGTGGTCTCACGCGGGCTAAGGGATTCCCTGATGATAACTGCCACTCCCCCGCCCCTCCCATGAGCCCGGGGCTGGTGCAGTACCTGGAAACCTGGCGGGCAGAGGTCAACCAGAGGAACACCCCCCTCTGGGCCCAGCCAGGTTTCCGTGATGCAGGCCAGGTCCGCATGCTCACTCTCCACTAGGTCACGAATGAGGTGAGCTTTGTTAGCTGCGGACCTTGCATTCAGGTAGACCAGCCTTAGCATGGGAGGGTGCGCACCTTTGCTCCCGGGTCCTCCGGGGGAGAACAGAGGGTCGGAGCGTCTCACCGCCTGTACAGAGCGGAGATGACACTCCCGGTGACGATACGGCTATCAGACCCCGTCCGACGAGTCACCCAAAGATGGAAACCGGAACGGGAGCTGGTTCTTCTAGCCGTGTTTATTTTCCTCATAAACAGTTGCTTAAAGACCAATGAAGTCAGCGTTGACTTTACAGCACAGTCAACGCTGTTAAATAACCGGCAGAGCCGACTCCCACCACCACACCCTAATCACACCACCACGCCCCCACCCTACTTAAACACCGCCTCCCAAGATTCCCTCCTTTTGGCTCCCACCCCACCACCAATGCAGCCGGTAAGTTACCCCCCAGCCTAAACCTCTCTCCGTCCCCCCAGAACCCTGCCTAGGCTCCTTTGTCCTCTCACCACCCCAGACCGCTGCAACCTGCGCTCTAAACCCCTCCCCGGCCCACCGGTCGTCTCCGTCACCCCCTGGCCCGCCCGGGCATCCATTCTTGACCTGCAGCTCGGGCGCAGGGCAGCCATCGCCCGGCCCATCGCACAGCTCCTTCCCAGCCTGTAAGCAGCTTCTGGGAGCCGGCCGGCTGGTTTGCGGCCTCCCCAGCTGACAGGCGGCCCGCCGCTGCGTCGTTTTCCCAATTGTCCCATTCCTCGGCCCGTCAGAGTGGTGTGGGCGTGGCCAGCCGTTTCCGGAGCCCGGCAGCATGGCGAGGAGACGAGGAGGCCGGCGAACGTCCCTGCGACCCGGTACGTTGCCCCGAGCGGTCACGGGGAAGCTGGGAGGGGCCGTATGCCGAGCCGGTCCTCCGGGAGACGACGAGCGCCGGCAGGGGGTCTGGGGAGGGCTGTACGCTGTCCTGGCCCTCTGGAAGGCGTTGGGCGCTGGCGGGAGGCTTCGGGGCCTGACGGGGCGCTCAGCAGGAGCCTGACGGTCGGGTGAGTCTCCCCGCGGCCCGTCTGAATGTCGGGCGTGCCCGGCCCGACATGCCGCCCCCCCTACCAAGGGTCCTCCTGCAGACGTAGAAAACAAGGGTTTAGCATCATTCACTATGCGCACACCCCCATGTGCCCCACCCCCCGGCCTGCCAGGGTGGGCTCGGTGGAACGCCCGGATCAAACGTGGAGCATGGACATCTCCCCGTGACACCCACGTCGCCTCCTCCACCGGGTACCCCTTCCACCGAAGAAGATACTGTAGAGCACCCCTCCGCACCCTGGAGTCTAAGACCTCCTGCACCTCATACTGGTCAGTGTGAACCGGTCTGGGACCCCCCTCCCCTGCTGCCGCGGTAGCCGCTGGAGCAGGTTTCAGCAAGCTACTATGGAACACCGGGTGGACCTTACCCAAAAACCTAGGCAACCGCAGCCGCACCGTCACCGGGTTTATCACCTGCACCACCCGGAACGGCCCGAGGTATTTGGGTCCTAGCTTACGGCACGGAACCTGTAACCGTAAATACTTGGTGGACAAGTAAACCAGGTCCCCCACCCGCGGTGTAGCAAAGGGTTTTCGTTTCTTGTCCGCCTGTGCTTTGGACGCTACGGCAGACCGATCCAACGCTTCTTTCGCCGCCCCCCAGGCAGCCGTGATCTGATGCATCCAGTCAGGCGGTGAGCTCGGAGATCCGTCGTCCTGGGGACACTCACTGAAGGGAACGAACTCGTGACCGGTGACCACCCGAAATGGAGAGAAGCCAGTACTACTGTGAACTGCGTTATTGTATGCAACCTCAGCAAGCGCTAACAGGTCTACCCAGTCTGTCTGCCGAAAAGAAACATAGCTTCGTAAATAGCGTTCAACAGCAGCGTTGGCTCGTTCTGCGGCCCCGTTGGTGCTGGGGTGATAAGCGGTACTCAATCCCTGGGACGAGCCGATATGTCGCAAGAACTCTCTCCAAAACCGGGCCGTGAACTGTACCCCTCTATCCGAAATCACACGCCGCGGTACTCCATGCAGTCGGTATACTTGCGTGAGGAACAACCAAGCTAGGCGACGGGCTGATGGCAACCCCTTACACGGGACAAAATGTGCCTGTTTAGAAAACAGGTCAACTACTGTCCAGATAACAGTGTGACCCTTACTCTCTGGGAGGTCCACAACGAAGTCCATGGCGATGTCCTGCCAAGGCCGAGTTGGGTCAGCTACCTGTTGCAATAACCCCAAAGGCTTCCCAACATGGGGTTTTGTAGTGGCACAAATATGGCAACGCCGTACGTACTGCTCGATGTCATTCTTCATGCGGGGCCACCAGAATTGACGACGTGCCAGATGTAAAGTCTTCACGAACCCGAAATGTCCCGCTTGTTTAGCATCGTGGCACCCATGTAAAACACGTGGCCGCACGGTTTCAGGCACATATAACCGTGTTCCATGCCACGCTAAACCGTCCCGCATAGTTAACAGTCCCGGATTACTCAGCAACCAGGCATCCTCCTGCAAGGTCCTTTTGATGGCCTGGTTCAAATTCTCCTCCATCACCTGTCTTGCACTCTCTAAATCAATCCCCTCGTTCGCCAGTGTCGGGATGAGTGCCTGCACCACCTCCTCCCTCTTGCTGTCAAACTGAGGCATGCGTGACAAGGCATCCGCCAGAAAGTTCCGACCCCCCGGTACATACTTCAGCACAAAACGGAAGCGACGAAAGTATAAGGCCCATCGGACATGTTTAGGCGACAGACGACGAGGGGTTTGAAGGGCTTCCAGGTTTTTATGGTCTGTCCACAGTTCGAACGGACGGGAAGCCCCTTCCAGAAGATGTCGCCAGGTTTCCAAAGCCCAACGGACCGCAAAAGCCTCCTTCTCCCACACCGCCCAGGCCCGTTCGGTGGGGGTCAGTTTCTTAGAGGCATAAGCACACGGCTGCAAGACCCCAGCACTGTTCCGCTGAAGGAGGACGGCCCCAAGAGCAACATCGCTCGCATCCGCCTGCACGACATAAGCCAGTTCGGGGTCGGGATGTTTCAAAACGGGCTCTTTAGCAAAGAGAGACTTCAGTTCCTCGAACGCCCGCTGACACGCGGTGGACCACTCCAATTTCAGCCCCGGACGCGGGCGTGTCTTCAACTGTCGTGTGCGCAGAAGATCAGTTAATGGCAGGGCAATAGCCGCGAAACGTGGGATGAATTGTCTGTAAAAGTTGGCAAAGCCAAGAAAACTTTGCAACTGTCGTCGAGTCTGCGGAGCCTGCCACTGTTGAATGGCTCGTACCTTTCTAGGGTCCATCTCCACCCCCGCCGCCGATATACGATACCCAAGGTAGTCCAACTGGGCCTTGTGGAACTCACACTTGGACAGTTTAACAAAAAGCTGTGCTTCCAGCAGTCTTGACAACACCTGCCGCACAAGAAGCACATGCTCCTCCAATGTGTCCGAGTAAATCAGGATGTCGTCCAAGTATACCAAAACACCCCGATACAGGAACTCATGCAGGACCTGATTGATCAATTGCATGAACACAGCGGGAGCTCCTTGTAGGCCAAATGGCATCACTCGGAACTGAAAACTGCCAAGGGGACAATTAAACGCAGTCTTCCATTCGTCCCCGGCTTTGACCCTCACCCGGTAATAGGCTTCCCTGAGGTCCAACTTGGTGAATACTCGGCCTGTCGCCAAATGGGCCAGCATGTCCTTCATCAAAGGAAGGGGATAGAGGTGCTCCACGCACACCGCGTTAACCCCCCGGTAGTCTACACACAAGCGCAAGCCCCCATCCTTCTTTTCACGAAAAAGAACTGGCGCCGCCACCCGGGATCGTGCTGGTTGTATAAATCCTCTTTTCAGATTCTTATCTATGTACCGCCGTAACTCCTGCATCTCTTTTGGGGACATGGCGTACATACGGGGCTTAGGCAGTTTGGCTCCAGGTTCGAACTCAATAGCACAGTCCGTCGACCGGTGGGGTGGTAACGAATCGCACTCTCGCTCATTGAAGACGTCCATTAAATCAGAGTAAACCCGGGGTACATGCTCCTTCGAGTCATCCGTGACCCCGCAAGCCTTCTCCCGCGTTCCCGTGTCCCCCGGCCCCAAGAAGGAATGGTGGAGAGGGGGCTCGGGCCCCAGACCCATCCGAAGATGACGACTACCCCCCTCCCACCAAATCGTGGGGCCCCATTTATCAAGCCACGTAAGGCCCAGAATAAGAGCTTCAGTCATAGAGGGCACCACAACAAAACGCAGAATTTCCCAGTGGGCCCCCAATTCCAGCCGGACTGGCTCGGTGACGTGGGTGATAGGAGCCCCCCCCAAGAGCGACCCATCCACTTGTTGGAAACGAAGAGGGGTCACCAGACGTTGCAACCGGATTCCCACCGCAGCTGCTGTTTTCCGGTTGATTAGACACCGGGTGCTCCCTGAATCGACTAAAGCCCTAACCACCCGCCTTTGCCCAGACATGGGGCTCACCAACACCACTGGGAATGCAAAAGGACACACCGGAGCGCTTACCATCGGATCCTCCTCCAGCTCCAGATCCCCAAGGTCTTCCGTCGGCACGGTCTGGGTAGTTACAGGCCCGGTTGCCGAAGGAGGTGTCGTCACCCGTCGGCCGTCGTCAGCTACCTGGTAAGCAGTTCGGGACCGCTCCGAGGTCTTTCGTGCAGGCAAAACCCGTGTTGAAGTTGCTGGGGGAACCATCCGGGCTGGCGGGAGCGGGCATTCAGCCGCCCGGTGACCCGGCTGGTCACATCGGAAACACCTAATACCAGGACGGGGTGGCGGTACAGGGTTGGCCTTGGCCGCCGGCAAGCCGGGCCGCTCCTCCACCTTCACTCTTTCGGCCGGCCGCCGGGTCCCAGTCACCCCCTCAGACCTTCCTCGAGTATCCTGCAAACCAATGTCCAGCTCAATAGCCACCCGGAACCAGTCCTGCAAACGGGCCGGCACCCCTCTTACCACGCAAGCTCGCCGCAAGGCACTATCCAGTCCAGCCTTGAAGTGGTGCACAAGAAGGCGTTCAGGCCATGACCGTAGCCTCCCGGCCACCTTCCGGAACTCCCCAACGTAATGCACTGCCGGTTTTCCTTGCTGGCGCAGATCCAATACTTCAGCCTCAGCCCGGAGCACCCGTGAGATGTCTTCAAAACGGGCCCGTAACGCCTCCAGGAAAAGACCAAGGTCCCCGAGCTCACGGGCATGATCGCCGTATAGGTCGGCCGCCCAGGCCGCGGCCTCTCCTTGTAGACAAGCTGTTACAGCCACTACCATCGCCCACTGGGACGTATAGGCCGGGCCGTATTGGTCCATGTGATTAATCACCTGCCCCAAAAACATTGCCAGGTGATCTGGATGACCATCATAGACCGCGGTCAGGGGTGGAGGACCCCATGCCAGCCCTGGACCCCAAGGACCCAGCGGCACCCCCTGGGCAGGTACCCCCCCAGCTGGTCGTGTCGGCCGCTGTCTTGGTCTTCCGGTAACACTGTCCCAAGGAGTCGTGCCGCTTAGCACCGTCGTAGCGGGAGCCGAAACCCCGGAACCTCTGTGAACCTCAGGCTGCCGGGCTGACCCCTGGTGCCTCGGGCTGTCCATACGGAAGCGGGGTGGGCTAGACCGCCGAGCAGGGCCACCTGGGAGGGACCACTGCCCCTGGTCAGACTCATCCGGAGCAGACCAAAACCCAGGCTCCCGACCCCTCACTTCCCCGAACCGCTCTCTGAGAATCTCCATAGTACGGTTGCCCGGAACGGTGGAGTAGCTCCAATCTTCACCGCTGTCCTCCATGAAGCACCGCTCCCTCCACTCAGAAGACGCACCTTTAGGCCGGTCCAGCAGGCCTTGGCCGAGCCCTCGATGATCCCCATCAGAACGCGTCCACCGATCACTGCTGCGACTCCGCACTGCAGGCTCCTGAAGCCCTGGTCCAGGGCCTTCAAGTGGGGTAGGTTTTTCCTTCCGCCGCACCGAGGGCAACGCCTCCTCCCCCACCTCTACCGACTCCAAGAGCCCAGCCGCAGCTCCAGCCTCCTCCTGCTCCTCAGCCAGTGGTGCAGAGTCCTCCGTGCCTTCTGCCATAGCGAACTGCCAGGAAAAGAGCTCCCCACAAAGAATAAAGGAACGCTGACTTACTATCAGACCCCGTCCGACGAGTCACCCAAAGATGGAAACCGGAACGGGAGCTGGTTCTTCTAGCCGTGTTTATTTTCCTCATAAACAGTTGCTTAAAGACCAATGAAGTCAGCGTTGACTTTACAGCACAGTCAACGCTGTTAAATAACCGGCAGAGCCGACTCCCACCACCACACCCTAATCACACCACCACGCCCCCACCCTACTTAAACACCGCCTCCCAAGATTCCCTCCTTTTGGCTCCCACCCCACCACCAATGCAGCCGGTAAGTTACCCCCCAGCCTAAACCTCTCTCCGTCCCCCCAGAACCCTGCCTAGGCTCCTTTGTCCTCTCACCACCCCAGACCGCTGCAACCTGCGCTCTAAACCCCTCCCCGGCCCACCGGTCGTCTCCGTCACCCCCTGGCCCGCCCGGGCATCCATTCTTGACCTGCAGCTCGGGCGCAGGGCAGCCATCGCCCGGCCCATCGCACAGCTCCTTCCCAGCCTGTAAGCAGCTTCTGGGAGCCGGCCGGCTGGTTTGCGGCCTCCCCAGCTGACAGGCGGCCCGCCGCTGCGTCGTTTTCCCAATTGTCCCATTCCTCGGCCCGTCAGAGTGGTGTGGGCGTGGCCAGCCGTTTCCGGAGCCCGGCAGCATGGCGAGGAGACGAGGAGGCCGGCGAACGTCCCTGCGACCCGGTACGTTGCCCCGAGCGGTCACGGGGAAGCTGGGAGGGGCCGTATGCCGAGCCGGTCCTCCGGGAGACGACGAGCGCCGGCAGGGGGTCTGGGGAGGGCTGTACGCTGTCCTGGCCCTCTGGAAGGCGTTGGGCGCTGGCGGGAGGCTTCGGGGCCTGACGGGGCGCTCAGCAGGAGCCTGACGGTCGGGTGAGTCTCCCCGCGGCCCGTCTGAATGTCGGGCGTGCCCGGCCCGACAACGGCCCTCTGTCTGTGCACCTTCTGCCATTCCCCACCATCCTAGGGATGGGACGTTTGTCAGTACGCCACTGGGTGTTATCGGCGACTGGTCCTCGTTGTACGCCGTCGCGAACGGCCGTGGGCCTGGCATGCGTTATGGTGGCTGGAAGGCGTGCCTTTCCCGCGCAACCATAGTCTCCTCCCTCCCCCCTCCCTAACCCCACAAAAAACTTAACTAAGAACTTAATCAGGGGCCTCTTGTTGGGCTTATGCTGGAGGCCCCTGACCCTGCCTGGCCATCTCTCAGAGGCCCAGTGGTTGGGCCCGTCATCAAGATTGGATGTGATGCAGGCGGGTCGCACCCAGGAGAGTGAGGAACCCCTGAGGGCGTGCAGTGCTATGCTAGAGTATTGAACGAGCATAGTCACAGGTGGTTCCGGGAAGGCTGTCCCCTGGATGGTGAATTTGCAGGAGGGTCGAGTCGGGTAGGTGCGTATCTGGATCGTCGCCCTGCCACTGCCACTTGGCCGGGCGAACCCCCAGAAGCAGGCCACTCCTCATCCTCTCACGATGGGTTGTGTCTCTGCTTCCGGAGGTGGTCCAGAACGTACTCTGGGTGAGGCATACCCCATAGAGCTCTCACCTCTATGGGGTAGCAGGTGTAAGGCCCAGCCACTCTGCCACTGTGGCTAGCACCCAGGCCCGTTATGTCCTGTGGGGAGAGAATGGGCAAAGATGGGTGAGAGTGGGCAGAAGGCAGGATGGAGGGATCCATTAATTGGCGTCAGCTCCGGTGGTTCAGCCGCCCCAAACAGTTCCCTCCCTGATCCTCTGGGCGTTGTTCCCGGCCGCAGTTCCATGGCCCCTATTGGTTGAGGACCGTCCAGAGCGTGGCCTCCCAGAGGAACGGGAGTCCCTGGTGTCATGTCCCTGGTGTTGCCGTCTCCGATCAAGGTGTCTCGAGGAGGTGGCTCGGGCCGTCGCCTCCATTGTCCAGCGTCTCCTTTGGTGTGAATCTTTCGGAGGCACCGCCGTCCAGGGGCAGCCCACGGTGGTCGAGACGCCGCACCGCTGTTACTAGCGTCTCTGTCAGGGCCTCTGTCAAGGCCCCTCGGAGGACGGTCGACCAGGGCCCAGAGCAGCTGCCTCACCGCCCATGTCTTCGTTGCTGCCGCTACCGTTGTAAAGCTGGAATGCGGCGTCTCCTTGACGATTGTTGCAACGGCCGTAGCGGTACAGGGGGCGGGTCGAAGATGCCACGCCGTCAGTGCTACCGCCGCTGTCAAGGCCCCTGGGTGGCGAACGACTAGGCCTGGAGAAGCAGTCCCGGCCGCGGTCGTCTTCGCTGCCGCCTCTTCCACCGCCCAGCTGATCCACGGCGCCTCCTCTGATCCTCGGAGACGCCACCGCTGCCCGTTGCTGCTGCTGTTGGTTTCGTTGCCGGCGCCTCCGCCGCACAGCTGATCTGCGGAGACGCCGCCCTTGCCCGGTGATCGGCATCGGAGGAGACCGCAGACCAGGGCTCGCTGGGCTCTCACCGCCGAAGATGCCGCCGCCACCCGGGAGCCGGACAGGGGCAAAGCAGAGCCTTCGGCCCCTCCTGTATGGCTGCGAGGGCTGCCGTGGTCCAGGGCTGTCGTGGTCCAGGGGCGGGCCTCTCGACGCCGATGCCGCCGCCTCTGCCACCCAGCTGGTCCAGCTGGTCCGCGGCGTCTCCATCGATAGTCCGGAGACGCCGCCGTCCCCGGGAGCCGGTCAGGGGGCCGGGGCAGAGCAGGGCCTCCGGCCCCTCCTGGATGGCTGCGACGGATGTCGTGGTCCAGGGGCGGGTCTCTCACCTCCGCCGGCGCCGATGCCTCCGCCTCCGCCACCCAGCTGGTCCAGCTGGTCCGCGGCGTCTCCGCTGATAACCTGGAGACGCCGCCGTCACCCGGGAGCCGGTGGGGGGGCCGAGGCAGAGCAGAGCCTCCGGCCCCTCCTGGATGGCCAGGGGGGGGCTGGAGATGCCCCGCCGCCACCGCCATCGCCGTTGCCAGGCTCCCTGGATCAACGACCAGCCTGGGGGCTTGAAAATCGTCGCCGCAGCCGCTGCCATCCTTTCCGCCGGGGCCTCCGCCGCACAGCTGATCGGCGGAGGCGCCGCCCTTGCTCGGCAGTTGACAAGCGGCAGAGGCAGGGCGGAGGGTGCTGGCTCCGTTTATAACGGTCGCCAGCGGCCCAGGCGGCGGGGCAGGGATGTCCTGGCACCCCTGCAGTTGTTTCGGGAGGCAGCGGGCGGCATAATTACCCAGCTCATTTGCCCGAAATTCTTGCCCCACCCCAGGGGTCCATTGACGTCCCTGGGGGGCTCCTGGGGGGACGCCTTACTGTTGGGGGCTACGGAGCTCTCCCCAGCGCGTCCGCCATCTTCGGAGCCGGCAAAAAAAAAAAAAAAAAAGATTCTGAAATAATTCTGACTTTGAAATGAGAGCTTTAAGTTCATATTTGGGAATGATGGCACTGCCTGTCAAAAGATCAGAACACTGCATTTAAACTGGTTGTCCCATTTCAGTTGTTTTGCCTCTTTCTTTTGCATGTAAAAAAAAAGGATTATAATTATGATCTCTACTGAAATGGACATTAGAAATGACCAAGTGCTGTCTTTGAGAGGAAGCTATTGGCAAGTTTTGGCATAAAGTAAATAAATAAATATTGGTGTATTTTTTAAATTGCAATATTAAATAGGCTGAATGCCATCTGCTCCAACAATTTGTCAGTGGCAACTATAGGGAAAGAAGCCGACTATTTGGAGAGAGTGGACAGATTTCTCTCCATCTGTGCTTGTATTACAAAATGTCGTTTATATTTTAGATCTGCATAGTTGTGAGTCAAGATGTCATATCAAGGTCAAAAGGTAGAGATGCCTGTCAACATGCTTTGTCTTGGTGTAACATGACAAGTGCAATTTGGTGCTTCAGGCATGGCTTAGAGCTGCCCTGTTGAGCCTTCAAACTGAGCTTTCTGTATTATCATTTCAAAGGGAAACGCTAACTTTAAATGCTGCAAATTATCAAGCAGAATGCTTAATCTATTACAAATTACTCTGTGTAATGTGAAATCTAGTCTTGGACTGCTCAAATGCCAAAGCCTTTAAAGTTGAAAGGGTTTCCTTGAAGCCCAATCCTGAGCTCACTAGATACATTGAGCTTTTAACTCTCAGTGTTCTCAAGATTATTTCCATTCTCCTGTCCTCCCATAGCAGTTTGAAGCAGACTTGCAGTCACCTTCAATTCTGCTGACCTTGAAATGTTGGGAATAGGCAGGAAAACATTACAGGCCAGGTGGTACCTACTCTCCTGCTAGCAGTAGTAGAATGCAAAAAAAAACAAAACATACAGCCCATGAACCATCTTTAGCTTGTGCCATCTTGAAGAAACAAAAATAACCCTAACTCATGCTCCCGTTCCACATAACAAACTGCTGTAACTTAGCAGAGTCTCAGAAATATATATATTCCTTCCAGGAATCTAATGGGCATGAATCTCCACTATGATTCTTTTGACTTATGGTTGATTATGGGGTAAAAATGGATACTCTCTATCTCTTCCATGTTCTATGCTAGGGGTCCCCAACCCCCCAGGCCGCAGCCCACTATTGGACCTTGAATTGTTCGGAACTGGGCTGCAGAAGTGATGGGCGAGCACACAAGCACTCATCCCCATTTGCGCAAGCCATGGGTGAACACATGCGCGCGGACCCCATTTGCATGAGCAGCAGGGAATGGAGCTGTGTGTGCACGTGCCCTTCCCTGCCACTCATGCGGAACCATCTCCTCCCCCCTTCCAGGGCACAAATCCAAAAAGGTTGCAGAACTCTGTTGTGTGCCATTGACCAAGTCAGTTAATAGATCTAGTTTTAGACATTTTTTTTTTTGCTTATTCTGTAGGTTGGGTCTTCATAGAGATTTGTTAGCATCCATAATAGCAGAGTAATTATGAAAGGTTCTTGGAGCACAATGATGATATGGACTTTGTTGACACACACCCCTTTGCTTCAGTATTTACCCTCCACTGACCATGCAACTGCACCAATACAAATCTGTTCTGAACTGATGCAAAGTCCAAATGTTGATGTGCCTTGACCAGCATGGCCAAATGATAGTCAGGGTGTTCTGTTTATCAAAGGGTTCATTTATGATCTTGCCATCTCTTTACTACAGCTTTTTAAACCAAGCCTGCTGCACGGTGACTATTTAGTCATGTACTCACTAATTCTAGCATTCTTCCTCTCTTGGTCTTGAACAGCGCCTATCAGATTGTTGTTGAAGAGCTGCATCCTCATCGAACCAAACGAGAAACCGGTGCAATGGATTGCTACCAGATTCCTGTCACATATCAAAATGCCCTGAGCAATGGTTCACCCTATTATTTTGCTGCAGAATTGCCTCCTGGCAATCTTCCAGAAGCAGCACCTTTCACAGTTGGTGACAATAGAACTTATCAAGGCTTTTGGAACCCACCTTTGGTGCCTCGGAAAGGGTATAATATCTATTTTCAAGCCATGAGCAGTGTTGAAAAGGTAAGAGCATAGAGACTTTTCTTGTTTATTTGTTTGTTTGCTCATTGATTCATCCAAACCAGGGGTCTTCAAACTTGGCCCTTTTATGACTTATGGACTTCAACTCCCAGAATTCCTTAGCCAGTGTGCCTGACTGAGGAATTCTGGGAGTTGAAGTCCACAAGTCATAAAAGGTCCAAGTTTGAAGACCCCTGATCCAAACATTCATTCATTCAGTTTTCAACAATGCCAACTATAGTCCAACTCTAAATCAGTTGTTTTTCCTGTACTGTAACACCAAGACCGTGATCAAGAGAGAGGTCCCAAAAACAGCATGGGAAATTTGACTCTTTTGCTCTTTAATACCTGCCATGTGTGGTAAACAACTTGACATCAAGCGTTATTGTTGAATAACCCATATTTGTTATGGAATTAAAAAAATCTACAGTTTATGCCACTTTCCTTGGAAATGTAATTCATGAGGACTAATAATACAAGAAAAGCTTTAGTATGACCAAAGATCTATAAAATATTTTTTAAAAAAACAATGAAAATGCCCATATTTAAATATTTGGATTTATATTTTGGTATAGTCCAAGGTATTCTATTTTTTTTTATTGAAAGGTTTTACAATACATTTTTGAATACAAACAACCCCCCTCCTCCCCTTCCCCTCTCCCCAACCCCTCTCCACCCTCCCCTCCCACCTCCCCGACTTCCCAGAGCTGAATACAGGGTATAAAAATACAAACAAACATAATCTAAAATATGCAAACAACAATAAAATATTAAATTCTATCGCACTTTAACTCTTAGTAAAATAACTACTAACCAATTATACATCATATAAATCCGCTACTTATTCAAATGCTAAGTAAAACTTTTTAGTCCCATATTTATTCTGAATATAATCAATCCATCTCCTCCATTCCACAATGTATCTCTGTTGCGATTGGTCTTTCAAATACGCTGAGATCTTTGCCATTTCCGCCAAGTTGGAAACTTTTAAAGTCCACTCTTCTATAGTCGGCAGTTCTTCCTTCTTCCAATATTGCGCTACTAAAAGTCTCGCTGCCGTAATTAAATTCAACATCAACTTAGTATCTATAACAGTAATAAAAACAGTCCAAGGTATTCTAGTGCCTGAAAGAATATCAAGGATCTGTGGGGTGGGGGGGAAGAGGGGAACAATTTAAACTGACAATCTCCTTTGCCTTAGTAGTATCTTAAATCTATCAGCAGAAGCATAATTTTAATTATAATCTCAATTAGTGTGATTTTTTTTGTTCTCTGATCTTAGTTCTTAGTCTGGCTTTCTTTCTGAAACAAACAGAAAAAACAGTTCTTGTAATCCATATATTCCACATACATTTTCAATGGAAAATATTCTGTCCAAAAATATTTAAAGAAGTGGTTTCAGTAAAAATCAGTTTAGCCATGTTACAGTTTTTCATTTTTAAAACAAATAATCCCCTCTTTTCACCGTTCAAAATATTAAGTTGGTTTTGGAAAAAGAAAACCTAGGTTGCCTGGTAAACTAATACAAAATTACTAAGTTTTCATAGCCTTCACCCCATACTTCAAATATAAAGAATACATTTTTAAAAGCCATTTATTTGAAATACGATCTAACTCTTTTCCTTGTTTGTACAAAAACTCAGTATACAAGTTAGAAATTACTTGACTGCTGTGCAGATGCTGAAGGTATGACCAGAGATTGCTACTGCAATTTCTTCACTGTTTGAATTTTTGGTGCCACTGAGCACTTCTACTATTTCAGTATGTATATCAATAGAGAACAAAGCAACAGGAAGTTCAGTACTGCTGGCAGTTGTAGGTGTGAAAAGCAACATGACTAGATAACCCCCATGCTGATCCCATTGAGTCATTTTCTCTTATAAACCAAAATATGAGAGAAGAAGAGGGAGAAACAACATTTGGGATAGTAGCCAACATATTTAGGGCTATGATTTCCAAATTAAGTATGGCCTTGTGTAAAATCTTGGTCATCTTCTTATGATGTCCCAGTAGCAGATGGTTGGGGAAAGATGAAAGGAGAAAGGGAGAATTTGCTGTTAAATTGGTAGTCTTCAGAATAATTAATCTGCTTTAGAAAGACTGATTTTCCTACCCTGGCTTCAATTAATAATATAAATGTTTCAGCTTCAGTGATTTTACCATCAAACCTCTACAATGAATTTTTGCCTAATGTTCTAATTATAAAAATTAGTTGAATATTGTGGCAAGATCGGAAAATGGCATCATTTTTAAAGCCATCCTACAATGGCTTGTTGAAGCTGGAGGAGTTTCCTGAAACTAGAATGTACTTAAATTAATGACCATAAAATTGGCGATATATTCTGAAAGAGAGGGGGATAAGGGAAGGAGAGAGAGAGAGAGAGAGAGAGAGAGAGAGAGAGAGAGAGCTGATCGTATTAACTTGTAAGTTCAATTGAGAGGTAGAGTACCAGATGAAAAACAGAAGACTTAACATAAAATTTTGGAAACCACACTGATGTCAATACAGAAACATACATGTATGTGGAAAGATGCCTAATAACATATAAACTGGGTTCATATTCATGCTAACCAATGGCATGTGTAGCCATGGTTCATTGAATGAAGCACAGTTGGCTGGGTTCCCATAGTAGGCTAAACCAAAATAAGAAAACCATAATTTGGTTAAGTAGAATTGTGAAACTGGTTTCCAAGTATGGTATGATTTCCTCCCAGCTTTCAATTGAGGTGGCAAGAATTAAGCTTAGAATCGTGTGAATACAAAACATGTTCTTTATCTCTGAACTTGGGCTTTATAAAAAAAACTGTTTTACAAATTCCTTTCTAGATGGTATGTGACCCTTCTTTTTTGCAATTTTAAACTTGGATTAGAGATTTTAAACTTGGATTAGAGATTTCTAGATGGGGATGGAAGGATGAATATAAGGAATCTACTTCCACATTTGATAGGAATGTAAAATTAGATAGACTATTTGGTTTTATATATTGCACCTAATTAGTTGTGTAGTTGTTCCTATGTATTCGTTGTTCCTGCATTTTGCAACAGGATGATACTCAAATCATACAATATCTTTGTATTTCAACAGCTAAGGAGAGCCAGTTTTGCACAGTAGATAATTCATCAGGAAGACCATGAGTTCTAGTCCCATTTTAGACACAAATCCAGCTGAGTGACCTTGGACCAGTCTCTTTCTCTCAGTCTTAAGAAGGAGGCAATAGAAACCCATTTGTGAAAACCTTGCCAAGAAAACTGGAGGAACTTTTCCTGGCAGTCACCAGGATTCAAAGGGACCCCCCCTCCCCCCCAAAAGCGAAGACTTGGGTTAACTTAAAAAGTTGACTTTCTCCTACCCATCTTCCATTCTTTAGCAGTTAAGAAGAGTTGGATTTTCTTGCTGCTGAGATTATATATTTAGTCAGAATTAATCAATGCCTAGAGATTAGCTAGATGCATTTTTGCTTATCTAAAATCCATTCCCCGAATATGCAAGCAAACTTGGAAGATCCAGTATTACTTGGGGAAAAAATGTAAAGACAGATTAGTGCAATCTCATTTTCCCTTTGCATTTAGCTGTAGCACTTATTACATCTTCCTCATCCTATAATTTGTATACAATAACACACATTAAAGTACTGTTTTAGAATTTGCAAAGATGATATACTGGTGGTACTAATAAATTTGGACTAAATGTATTTATTTATTTTTTTAAACAGGAGACCAAAACTCAGTGTGTTCGAATTGCTACTAAAGGTAAGACATGTTACACACACACCATGAATTAGAGGGCATAGTTATTTTGATTTTTTCCTGAGAGTTTACATTTTAAATTCTGTTATGCTTCCTGTAAAATGCTTGGGCTCTGCTTGATGTTGTACCATGCAGATGGGGGCAATCTTCCCAGGAGATGAGTTACTTCAACGCTAGCTCAGTAGAAAGTTTTGCTTGTAGGTGAAAATACAACAGCAGTATTGTTCAAAAGATGTCAGACTTCTCTTGTGCCAACCACAACTTATTCCAAAGAGCAAGTTGCTCAGAGCCCGGATTATTAAGTTGTTATTAGGAAGAAGCTTAATTCTAGCAAGTAGTTTGCTTTTGAATAAGAAACCTGTTATAAAGGGTAGATTAGAGGCAGATGTTTCTGGTTCTCTTTTGATGTCAATGGAGGGAGCTTTCTCTCTTTTATGAAAGAGTTCACAGAAGGGTTGTATGGATGTAGATGTACTTCTTCGACTTTTTTTTTAAAGAAAAGCTTATTTCACTCACTCATGGGGTAGGTAAGTTCTAGTGATAAGCTAGAGAGCTGGAAAAGATAGAAACAATTTGTAAAGTAAAAAAAAACTGCCAATTTGTAAAGTTACAGAAAACTAATCATGATAAAACTCTAGGATGAATTCATGTCTAACGTTGTAATTATACAACGTTATAATTGCAGTTTTTCTCTCTGTTTGAGTTGTGTTCTTAAAAACGTAAGGGTGGTGTTGGGAATGATGATGTGTCCTTTCTTGAACCTAGAAAATGAAAGGCTAAATAACATGGAGATTTGTAATAAATACCCCTAGATTTTTTTCTTCCCATAAAGATGAAAAATGCATAATTGGCTATTAGATTACAGTGTAATTTTTAAATCTTGCATTTTACCCTGACACTATCATGCCATCCTGACTACAGAATAGAGCTGTATGTTTGAATGTGTGTGTGCATCTATGAAGCACTTCTTTTCAGATTGTTAATTATTTTCAGGCCTACAGGGCTGAACTGCTCCCATTTGTCTGTGTGTGTGTGTGTGTGTGTGTGTGTGTGCCTGGTTGTTGTAACTGTATCTTCTCCTTTACACAAGAAGATAGTTAAACTTATCCTTGTTTTGTTCCGAGGCAAGTGTCTTATATGTCTGGGGGTTTGGAGGATTTGCACTAGGATTTTGTGGTATCTTTTAGATTAATCTGGATGTGCCAATCCTATGACATGCTTATTTTTGAAATGCAGATAGGTTTTATAGCTACACTACTCAGGAAAGCCAGTTGGGGCAGTGCTTCTACATTAATTACTTACCATGGGATAACATAGGATGCAAATGTAGCCCTAATGTCATTAAATCAAATTAAATTCAAACAGAATAATGAATGATCTGATTATGTGATGTGTGGATTGTTAGGAACCACATGAATAGACCCTCTCTAGGATCATCTGTTGCCAACTTGGCCTTTGCAATTTTTCTAATGCTGCACTCATAATTACTGCTATAATGGAATCCACCCAATTTATTTCCTTTTGCCTTTTCCACATTGCACATTAGGTCTTCATATCATGCGTCTAAAATATGACAGTTTGAGCTTGATCATTTGTGCCTGGAGTGAGATATCTGAATTGATTTCCTCAATATCTATTTGTTTGCTTTCTTCGCTATCCATGGTATTCTCAACCTTCTCCACCATCAAAATGTAAAAGCACCAATAATTTTTCCATCCTGCTTCTCATTGCTCAACTTTCAGTTCCATATTCTGAAACTATTGACAGAATAATTATTTTTATATTTTTATATTAAATATTATAATCATAATCTTTGTAGGTACAGATCTTTTTCCAAGGCTTTTGGGGCTACTGTGGCATATGTCCGGATTGCTGGTTCCTTTATTGTTTATGGTTGATCATATAAAGCAGAAGCTATCTACAACTCTCTTCATTGTTGATTGTAAGGATAGTTGCTGTATCTATTGCCATAGTTATATCTCCTTTATATTTAATTTTAGTCCCATTTTTTTTAGTATTCTCATTACCTTAACTTGTATATCATTACCATTTTCAGCTATCAGAGTAGTGTCTTCAGCCCTTGTGATGACACCATTACCAATTGGAAATCACCTTCCTCCAATTTAAAAACCATAGTCATCTACTTCCAAGCCAGCCTCCCCCAATAATTGAATTTATTTTACTTTGTTTATTTGATTTCTATAGCCACCCATCTCAACAAATGATTCTGGGTGGCATATATCACCATAAAAGCATAAAAGAAAACAATGCGGAGGGCAGGATCTTCAGCAAAATGGCACATCTTCTTGTCCCCACCAGCCAAAATTTCTTGGGTTATAGCTTATATATTCAGCATATTGGTTGAATAAATAAGGGGAAAAAATATACAGCTTTGTCTCACTCCTTTGCTGATATTGATTGAGTCTGTTTTGCTATGTTTCACTTGGATTGTGGCTTCCTTTTTGTGTGTAGGCTTTGCATAAGGACAATAAGATTTTATGAGATACCTGTTTTTCTTAGGACATTCCACGTTGACATGATACAATTGAGGGCCTTTCTATAATCAATGAAGCACTTACAGGTTTTTTTTTAGTATTTTCATTTTTCTGTTATTCAGTGTGCATCAGCAATAAGGTCTCTGGTTCCTTGGCCTTTTCAGATGACCCTGATAAACATATGCAGAAGCTGTTGCCCAGGCAACAGGAGCTGATACATTTTTTTTAAAGTTTAGAACAGCCAGATAATATTTGGAAGTGACTCAAATGGACACCTCCCTAATTTACTTTTTTAATTATAAGGAAAAGGTGGGGGTAACAGCTTAATAAGACTTGTAAGATTCTGTTATTATAGACAATAAAAATTTTGCACATTGGTGTAAGATGCTGTAATTCAGAAGTACAGACTGTTGTTGGACAGATTGATGTTATGCATTTAAGTAACAATTATCCTATGGATCCACCAAACTTTTCATTCATAATCATAACCCTGGTTCCTGAATTAGTTGATGCTGCGGTGTGTTGCAGTTCATTAAAGCATGCATTTTTTTATAATAGTAGTGAAGGAAGAGCAAGTGGCTACTGTTGATTCTTTGCTACTTTTGATAATTCAAGGTCCCTTTGTGTGAATATCTGACAGCACATTTTAAATTGCTTAATGCCTTTAGAGGCTTCAAGCATTGCCCAGAGTGGAAAATACAAAATCAAATTATTGTGATAAGCACATCACATAATCTCAAGCAATAAAGTGCAAGGACCTAAAATCCCTTTGCAAACTACTTGGCAACTATCCCTAACTCTGCAAGCATCCCTTCTCTAATTTAACAAGCCTCTCCATCAGCGAAACTTTATCACCTATAGAACTAACTTTGGGTCTGCTGGGTATTTGAGCAGAATTAAATTCCCTCCCACACATGCATTCACACACATGGGCATGTGAGCGCACACACACACACTTTTCATTTTTAAATTGTTTCCTTCCTACTTGTCTTAATGAGACAGAATTAACTATACTTGCTCCAGCAAAGGATTTTTTTTAAGCTTCTGAGGAATAAGTGAAGAGGATGAAAACAAAATATTATAATGGATCTCCCATATCAAAAATACCTTTTGAAATCCAGGTTGGGTTGGGTTTTTTAAGGTTTCTAATGCTAGAGGGCTGTAGAGATTTCTGCATGAGCAATTATTTTGGGGCCTCTGAAGATTTGATAAGTATTTTAAGATAAACTTCCCAAGGCTTTATTGGTTCATTTTAAGTATGTCTCAAACATTTCAGCTTTGCTTTGACTGAATGAAAAAACTGGCACTGATTTTATTAGGATCTAAAATACGAAGATTTTTCCATTTTAGTATTTAATTAAAATCACAACTAACATTGTATGTAATATGTAAAGAAAGCCACCAAAAGTATCACAAAGTCTAGATAAAAGAAAGCTTCTTTTAATTTTCCCAGACAAAAAGAACAGAACAAACCATCCATTGCCCACAAATTTGCCCAAAGAAAGAGTAACCTGCTATGACTTGCAATTCTAAATCAGCCTATGGGCCTCAAAGCCTTGGAGGAAGCCTCCAAAGTTTCTGTAGGGTTATTTTCAGGAAGGGACACTAAGACAAATAGCAGTGAGGGGGGAAAATGAATTCCTTAATGTCTTACTGACAAGTTGAAAAGTCACATTTGTGAGTCAAGTTAGTATCTATCTAAAAGTCCTTAAATAACTCTAGTGCAAAAAATGCAGTTCTTTTCACAAAAAATGCTGCCAATGAGACAGCAAGTGGACTGAAAACAGACATTATAAAGCCTCATGTGCAGCTGTTGTGAAAAAAACACACACCCAAATTTTAAGTATCACCAGACAATTGGGTTATTGTTTCAAAGATATTTTCTTACCTAAACAGAGAAAAGGAATGATCATGGACTGACAAAAAAACAACAACAACGGGAGTGGAAGTGACTTCCAAATCCTTGCTGGCTTCCCTATTGAATTTCCTTGTGGGAAGCTTGCAATTGATATCAGAAATGTCCCTTTCCCTTCCCTTCCCTTCCCCTCCCTTCAGGCAAGTTAGTGGGGGAGGGAGCAAGGGATTGTGGGACTGGCTGAAAACTTTAATGGAATTCTGAAAATGAAGATCAGGTGATGGATCAGGGAAGGCATGGAGGGGGTGGCTTGCGTCAGGAAGTCCATCAGGGTACACAAGAAGTGCCATTCATATTTTTTAAGGTACATGGAGGGGTAATGTGGATCAGGGAGAAAGTGTGGAGGTGTGCAAGAGGTGTATGGGAGAAGACATGCAGGGCTGTGTTCAGCACAGGTAAAGAGAGCATGGACTGGTAAGAGTGCACAGAGGTTCATTCCTCCCTTCCTTCTGTTTGAAGCGGGCATATAAACAGCTGCTGCTAGGTTGGGGAGGAAGTGAGGGATTGTGAGACCGACTGGGAAACTCACAGAATGTTGAAATTGAAGATCATGTGACTACAGCAGCAGCCAATATCACAGAAGCAGCCACCACTTCCCCAAATTTTATTCCCTCAGGAATCATAGGTCCCAGATTTTCGACACAATCAGTAAGCTAGCCCATGTGGGGTACCTTGGTTCACAGAGTTAATATTTGCCTTTTGTGCACCATTTTGCCCAGTTAAAGGTCACGATAACACGAGTTTTGGTAGATAGGTAGATAGATAGAGGAAATACAGTAAAACTGCCAATATACACCTCTAGGTGTAAATATATCTGGGATACTGTTTATGTTTTTTGGCAATGAACCTCAAAAAGAAAAAGGAAACTAAAAGTATCAGGATTTAAACAGTATCTACATGAGGAGAGGTTAGCTTGCAATCGTATGGTATTTCATATCTAGCAATTAACTACGTATCTAGCTATCTCAGTAAAAATATAATCACAGCAATTGGAAAAGGGTATTACAGAATTCTGGGGAAGAATTCTATTAGAAATTTGTTCATGATGTACACAATTCCCAACTTCTCTTCAGTGTGGTTAGACATCTTTGAAGATTGGTGTCTATTTTCCCATGGGATATAAAATATTAATGCATACTTTTATGTATGTCGTGGCATGCCTTCTAGTATATTTCCCAACAGTAATACATTCTTTGTGGATTTATTTTTATTCAAACAGAATCTCCTTGAATCCAGATTTGTTTTTCAGCTTCATAGTGGGAATTGTTTGCCAAAAATAAATAAGTAACAAAATCTGTTTCCAGTATGTTATCTATTACATTTAACCAGTTAAATACCAGGGCAGTTCTGAATTCCGTTCATAGTTCCTTCATAAACAGTTATACAACAGAGCTAGAGTGACTGACGTGTTAGCTGAATGTAGGTATGCCTGGTTCTGTAGAAGAGTCAGCCTTTTACTCACTTCTTTAATGTAACTTTTTTCGCCATGATCTCATGATTCATACATACAGATCTATGTTGTTGTTGTTGTTGTTGTTAGTTGTGAAGTCGTGTCCAACCCATTGTGACCCCATGGACAATGTTCCTCCAGGCTTTCCTGTCCTCTACCATCTTCTGGAGTCCATTTAAGCTCACGCCTACTGCTTCAGTGACTCCATCCAGCCACCTCATTCTCTGTCGTCCCCTTCTTCTATTGCCCTCAATCTTTCCCAGCATTAGGCTCTTCTCCAGTGAGTCCTTCCTTCTCATTAGGTGGCCAAAGTATTTGAGTTTTAGCTTCAGGATCTGTTTAGTTTCAACCCAACTTTTGCACTCTCCTTCTTCACTCGCAACAAGAGACTCTTCAGTTCCTCTTCACTTTCTGCCATTAGAGTGGTATCATCTGCATATCTTAGGTTGTTGATATTTCTTCTTGCAATCTTAATTCCAACTTTTGATTCATTTAGCCCTTCCTTTCTCATGATGTGCTCTGCATATAAGTTAAATAGGCAAGGCGACAGTATACAGCCTTACCGGACTCCTTTCCCAATTTTGAACCAATCAGTGGTTCCGTGTCCAGTTCTCACTGTTGATTCTTGGCCCGCATATAGGTTTCTCAAGAGACAAATAAGATGTTCTGGTACTCCCATCTCTGTAAGAACTTGCCACAGTTTGTTATGATCCACACAATCAAAGGCTTTAGCATAGTCAATGAAGCAGAAGTAGATGTTTTCTGGAACTCTCTAGCTTTCTCCATGATCCAGCGTATGTTGGTAATTTGATCTCTAGTTCTGCCTCTTTGAAATCCTGCCTGTACTTCTGGTAGTTCTCGATCCACATACTGCTGGAGTCTAGCTTGTAGGATTTTAAGCATAACTTTACTAGCATGAGAAATGAGTGCAATGGTGTGATAGTTTGAACATTCTTTGGCACTGCCTTTCTTTAGAATTGGAATGTAAACTGATCTTTTCCAATCCTCTGGCCACTGTTGAGTTTTCCAAATTTGCTGGCAAATGGAGTGTAGCACTTTTACTGCACTGTCTTTTAAGATTTTGAATAGCTCAGCTGGAATACTGTCACCTCAACTAGCTTTGTTGTTGCTCAGCTTTTCTAAGGCCCACTTCACTTCACATTCTAGGATGTCTGGCTTGAGGTCAGTGACCACCTCATTGTGATTATCAGGGACGTTAAGCTCATTCTTGTATAGTTCTTCTGTGTAATTTTGCCATCTCTTCTTAATCTCTTCTACCTCTGTTAGGTCTCTGCAATTTTGGTCCTTTATCATGCCCATTTTTGCATTGAACGTTCCCTTCATCTCTCCAATTTTCTTGAAAAGATCTCTGGTCCTCCCTATTCTATTGTTTTCTTCTATTTCTTTGCACTGTTCATTTAAGAAGGCATTCTTATCTCTTCTAGCTATTCTCTGGAATTCTGCATTCAATTGGGCGTATCTTTCTTTTTCTCCCTTGCCTTTCACTTCCCTCCTTTCCTCAGCTATTTGCAAAGCTTCCTCAGACAGCCACTTTGCTTTCTTGCATTTCTTTTTCTTTGGGATGGTTTTGGTTGCTACCTCTTGTACAATGCTGCGAACCTCTGTCCATAGTTCTTCAGGCACCCTGTCTATCAGATCTAATTCCTTAAATCTATTTGTCACCTCTACTGTATATTCAACAGGGATATGATTTAATTCATACCTGACTGGCCTAGTGCTTTTCCCTACTTTCTTCAGTTTAAGCCTAAACTTTGCAATGAGAAGCTCATGGTCTGAGCCACAGTCAGCTCCTGGTCTTGTTTTTACTGACTGTATAGAGCTTCTCCATCTTTGGCTGCAGAGCATATAGTCAATCTGATTTCTGTGTTGACCGTCTGGTGATGTCCATGTGTAGAGCCGTCTCTTGGGTTGTGGGAAAAGTGTGTTTGCTATGACCATCATATTCTCTTGACAAAATTCTATCAGCCTGTGCCCTGCTTCATTTTGTACTCCTAGGCTAAACTTGCCTGTTATTCCGGTTATCTTTTGGCTTCCTACTTTAGCATTCCAATCCCCCATGATAATAAGGACATCATTTTTTGGTGTTAGTTCTATAAGGTGCTGTAGGGCTTCATTGAACTGGTCAATTTCATCCTATTCATCACCGGTGGTTGGGGCATAGACTTGGACTACTGTGATATTGAATGGTTTGCCTTGGATTCGAACTGAGATCATTTTGTCATTTTGAGGATTGTATCCCAGTATTGCTTTTCCTACTCTTTTATTGACTATGAAGGCTACTCCATTTCTTCTGAGGGATTCTTGCCCGCAGTAGTATACCTGATGGTCATCTGAATGACCCATTCACCCATTCCTGTCCATTTTAGTTCGCTGATACCTAAGATGTCGATGTTCCTGTCTTGTCATCTCTTGTTTGACCACGTCCAGCTTTCCTTGATTCATGGATCTTACATTCCAGGTTCCTATGGAGAAAAAATCTTTACAGCATCAGACTTTCCTTTCACCACCAGACATATCCACAGCTGAGTGTCCTTTCGGCTTTGGCCCAGTCGCTTCATTCTTTCTGGCGCTACTAGTACTAGCCCTCTGCTCTTCCTCAGTAGCATATTGGACACCTTCCAACCTGAGGGGCTCATCTTCCAGCGTCATATCGTTTTGCCTTTTGGTACTGTCCATAGGGTTTTCATGGCAAAGATACTGGAGTGGGTTGCCATTTCCTTATCTATAGAGAGATCTCTAGAGAGCCCTATTTGGAAACTATAGCACGGGTGTCCAAGTCACCACGCCAAGTGACATGTCATGACATATCACGACTTTTTTCACATTGCCGGAGCTGGGGTGGGATGCAACCAGCCTGTGGGCCGCCATTTTGACACCCCTACTCTATAGTTTCTAGGTTTCTTTGATAGCAGCCCATTTCTAACATGCACCATACAACTAGGCATGGCTCCCACAAAACTGCTTCAGCTTGTTTTCACCTGCCATAGTGACAGGTCATTATCCTTGAGCTGATTGTCCACAATATCCTCCTCAGCTGCCTGAAAGGTGTGGGATTTGGGGCACTGGGTGTGGTGTTTTTACTTCTAAGTGCACAGTTTCATTTGGTGGTTGCAGCGAGGAAGAGATCAGACTTCCAAATGCTCTGTTGTGGAATGCCTGGGACTTAGAGCTCTTCCCATCCTATTTAATATCAACTTGAAGATGTTAGGAGAGGTCATCTAACCCTAACCCTAACCACTCCATAATTTTACAAGTAATCCTCGACTTACGATGACAACTGGGGCCAGGATTTCCACTGCTCACCCAGGCGGTTGTTAAGTGTTTGTGTGTGCGTATGTGTCCCAAAGGCGCTTTTTCAAAAAGCAACTGGACTTTTTTTCCCCTTGAAGACGTTTCGCTTCTCATCCAAGAAGCTTCCTCAGTCCTGACTGAATGGTGGTGGATGGATTTATATTCCTTGCAGTCATGTGGTCACCTCTTTTTTTTTGCTGCAATTGTTAAGCGAAACACTGCCATTGTTAAGTGAATCACCCGTTGTTAAGTGACTGCAGTTCCCCCCATTGTCCTCAGAGGGACATGCAGTAGAAACCCATTCACATGCCTGGAGACTCTCAATGTCTAGACGGGGAAAAACAGGTTCAGACTCAATCTGGATTAGATTGAGGGACTGTTCATTCATAAACTTTCTGATGGAAGGATTGTATCATCAAGGATTTCACTCTTTATGGGATTGCTCTTTTTCAGAAACAGTACATTGGCAACCTGTGGGTCTTTTTCAACTCTTGACTTCTGCTCAAGGAATAGCTGCAATATTATCTGGAACAGGATGCTTTGAGGACACTCAATTATGCCCTTGTCATCTTCTGATTAGATAACTTTAATTTGGTCAGAAACTTTATATGGACCAGAATGCAACCCAGTAACTGGTCTTGGTATAGTTGTGTAGCACAGGGCTTTTCAACCAGTGGTACGGGTACCACCTGTGGTACATTGGCACCTGGCAGGTGGTATGCAACCATTCTAGAAAAGTGGTAGCAGGGGAGGGGAATGAGCTGAACCAGTGGCAGCACCCCACAAGCCTGAGCAAGAGATGGCTGGAGCTGCAGGGCTGTCAGGGCTCAGCGAAAGTGCCAGGATCAGCGCCTCTTTGGGGCTGTCAGGGCTCAGTGGAAGTGCCAGGATCAGTGCCAGGCTCCAGCTGGAGCTCGGCACTGATCCTGGTGCTTCTGAACCCAGAAGAAGCACCAATCAGCTGGAATGTTGCAGCATCTCCAGGGTCTTGTGATTTACATTCAGATACTTGGCAACTGATTCATATTTATGATGGTCACAGTGTCCCAGGGTCATGTGAAGTGACTAAAACCTGCTGCAAGCACCCAGCAGAGGGGGGGGAATAAAAACCAAACACCCATCCCACCCCACCCCCACTGCCAATCCTCAACAGAAATGCTCACAACAATGAAAACCTCAGAGAGGAGGAAGAGCGCCACTGAGCGGGCAGGCAAGTGTCTTGCTCGGCTGTGGCTTGGGGGGGCACTTTTTCAGGGCCATTGTAACTTTGAACAGTCACTAAGGGACTACCTGTACTTCATCACTTTTTTCCTTATTTTCTTTTTTTGGTCATCAAATTTTTGACACCTTGCTAGGCGACTGGTGGTACTCGGATGTTGCCATATCCTAAAAGTGGTACAATGATTGAAAAGGTTGAAAAGACCTGGTGTAGCACCATCACAGCAGGAATATTATACTGTTGCACATGCCTTGAGAAGAAGAGGAAATGGAATCAGTGGCATCTAGAAACAGTAGTCTTGACATCAGTGATTCCAACAGTAGTAGAGCCAATGACCTCTTCTCTGGTTGAGGAAAATGCCTTCAACCACTCACAGTCTCCCAGGTTCAGGATCAGCTACCCTATCTTAAGCAGAGGCAAGAAATAAATATTCAACAGCAGAAACCAGCCAACAGAAGAGCCAGTGCTGAGAAGCATTTTGCCAGAGCTTTGTCCAAGGTGGAGGCTCAGCATCATTGATTTATGGCCTCACTCCTTAGGAGCAGCTATTAAGAACAATTTTGCAAGCCACAGGTCTGTCATGCTTACCTTGCTGTGCTTGGACTTAAGAGTTCTGGATTCTGCCTCACTGTATTTGGTGTCTCTTTCCTTGGACTCCTGCCTTTTTTATTAGGTTACTGGTCTCAACCCGTGCCAACCTTGCTGACTACATTTACAGTTACCCTCTTAAGATAATGGTAAAAAGGACTCTCATCTTCTAAAAATTCTGTCTGAGTTTTGCTTATCATTGAACTGTGACAGGCATTCAACTTGCTATACTGTTGGCTGGCAGCCAGCAGTGTCACACAGAAAAAGGAGCTGCTCTGGCTTCAATCCAATTCAAGATATTGGTTTTTCTCTTTAAAGCCCTGTATGGCTTGGGGTCTGGGCCTTTCCCTATTAAATGAGAAAGAATTTGTAAAATAAATGCAGTTAGAGACCTTACAATGCTTCGATTTGAATTCAAAAGCATCAAATGCCCAAACGTTTGGGAAGCGTATATCCAAAATTGAATTATTGCTTATGCATCACACAAAGATTAAAAATAACAGGGAAAATAATTTACAAGATGAACTGAAATATTTATGGACATAAATGCCCATCTATATTTTTAAACTCTATTCAAAAGTATAGATGCCTCTGTGTGCTTATGCATGTATTTGATATATTTTATTTTGCCCCTGATAATCAGTGCTCAAGTTGAGGTCCAAGTATCTCCTTTGGATTCTTTCATTTCTCTTTTGGATTCAATCATTTTCTTTTGGGTAGTCTTCATTCTTACAATAAACAAATTGGTTGGATGGCATTCTCTCTGTCTCGAAATTCAGTAATCTTGTCAAGCACCCAGAAATCCAATTAGTACAAAATACTACTCCTTCACCAGTCTTTTTCCAAAGGACATCAAGTGACTCCTGTGTCAAGCCAACTTCTATGCCACTGACATCTTGCCACTTTAAGAATCCTTGTAAAGTAAACGAAAAAGAATATTATTCATTATTCCAAGTACTATTGCCTAACATTCTTATAGTGGAGACATCACAGTCGGGTTTTCACTGTCAACAGCTTACTGCCTTCATGTAGATTAGAAAATTCGAAAGTCATGTCATACTCTTTGGACCCCTCACTCTCCACATCAAGCATGAATGCTGAAATAGCATGGATTGATTGGTTTGTTTTTTCTTTATTTAATTTTTTATCCACCCACCCAACATGTAACCACTAAAAAGCATGAACAAAATTATAGAACAGCAGTTAAAACGTATCACTTCCAAGGCAGTTCATACATCCATAATGAATTAACACTTAAAAACATCTAAAACCTGATACGTCGGCTGCACCGGACTGACACTGGAAACTAGGACTAATATTTAGGATGTTCTTTTCACTGGAACAAACTATTAAAGCCATAAGAGTAAGACCACACTGCGGGCTCACATGTTTTCCATAGCAGAACACAGAGACTGCAGCTACCCAACTTTGTCCCTTTCAGTATGTTCACGTCTTAACCAAAAGACATTAGCCTTTCAAATGGAAAATATCATTTCATACCCAAGGGGGTTTTACTGTATGTCTCACATAGTCTAGATATCTGTAAATGCCAGCCTGAAGGCTCCAAGCAGTACCTTTGATAAACCTCCCTCCCATTTAAAAGTCACCTGGCTTATGTTCAAAGTAAACAGTTACATAACAGTCCCTGGATTCTACTGTCATTTCACAGGATCGCCATACTGAAAAAAAATTCTTGTTGCTTTTAAGAATTGCTTTTACCATTCTTGGCCTTCTAAAGGCTAGGTTTCTTTTTTTTTTACCAGTAGTTTTACAAAGGAAAGTAGCTACCACCAAGTTTTACTATGAGCCATGCAATCAGTCCTTTCTCTGTGTAAGAATAGTCACCCATGTATGTGAATCACAGAGAATTATAATGAAGAATTGGTTTCAGAATTCGCCAATCGTTGCAGTTCTTCAAGTTGTCATCTCCTACCTTGCTTGATGTCACTCTTTCTTTGAATCCACTTTGTCTTTCTTAGGAACTGAAGGTATTTGACAGTTGTGTGGTATAATAGGGCAGGAGGAGCACCAAACATTTCTGTCGGTTCTGACAGTTTACAGAGAGAAGGTCTACAATGACCAGTTGAAGAATTGCAGTTATAGATTCTTCCTCAACTTCAGATGACTGAAAAGGCATGCATTCATTCAAATTTTCACAAATGTTTTGTAAAACATTTTGGTATGATAACCAAAAAATAACCACTTGACTAAATAATAATAATAATAATAATAATAATAATAATAATAATAATAATAATAATAATAATAATAATAATAATAAACCTTTATTGTCAAAGTACAACATGTGTACATTGAGATTAACTGAGCCTCCCCCCGTGCTCTCTCCCCCCAACACACAGTCACAACAAACCCTCCATCCTACCACACCATGTGAACCAACTACACCACACACCGGCCTCCCAAGTCAGTTCTGCATAAGATTATGTCCCATTTAAAAGCCCAACAGCCCACGGATAAAAGCTATTTTTCAGCCTGTTGGTACGGCTGGCTATATTCCTGTATCTCCTACCGGATGGTAGTAGAGTAAAGAGATACCGTCCAGGGTGTGAGTCATCCCTGAGAATCTTCCTCATTCTTCCAAGGCAACGAGCCCTGGCGATGTCATCCAGTGGTGTCAGGGGACAGCCCACAATGTCTTGTGCTGTGCTCACTACCCGCTGTAATATACAATTGAAAGGCAGCACAATATATTAAGATTTTTTTTAAAGTTGTGTGACCTGTGAATAATAAATTGATCATGTGTACAGATAAAAAAAATGTACATGGTGCAATTGTACTTCTGAAAGCCTTGAAATTATTTAATGACACCTGAGGTTTAGAACAGTTAAATTTAAAGTTCTTTTTTTCATTCCTGTTTAATAATATTACACCATAAATGAGTTTTCTGTTTAATTATTGTCTAGATAATAGAAGGATTACACAGAGCTGCATGCATACTTCATCCCTTTGTGTCTGTTTTTTTTATTATACTGATGATAACACAAAAATCTTTAATGCTGATAATGCTACCCATATGTCAACTGGAAATCCACAGAATCAAGAAGGTAGTAATATACTCAGGAAGTTAAATGAAGTCCTAAGCCTGTGGTGGTGAACCTATGGCACGCGTGCCACAGGTGGCACGTAGAGCCCTCTCTGTGGGCATGCGCACCATCACCCCAGTCCTTTTTGCTTTAGGCCTCCACCTCCATGTGCAAAAAAAATATGTTCAATCAATCAATCAATTTCAACTTCTCGCGGGGGAAAAAAAGATCTCGCAAAGTTGGAATTGATTGGTTGGACTTTTTAGTGCCACCCAGTCTGCTGTTACCACCGCAGCCATGCCCACCCAATGGGCCACACCCACCCGGCACCCGATGATATATAAGTGGGTTTTGGGTTGCAGTTTGGGCACTCAGACTCTAAAAGGTTCTCCATCACTGTCCTAAGCCATGTTAGCAGTTGAAGATACTTCAACCACAGTCTTAATACTTCTAGCTTCTTAACATACAAAATACTGGCTTTCCATGACTTACCTTATTATATCTGGATCTCTTAAATCATTTAACTGACTGCTTCTTCTCTTTCTCCCTCCCTTAGACAGCTCTTAGACTGAAAGTGTAGCACCGTGGCATCTGTGCTATTGCCCCGAGTGCTATTCGTATGTGTTACAATCAGTACAGCTTTTCCTTAGATTTATGTTTCTGGCATATGGACAGCTGGAAGTCATTTAAGGAGACCATTGCATGTCCTCATTTCTCCAACATAATATCCCTATCCACAAGACATCAATTTAGATGTCTTCCCCTTTTAGAATCATCCATTTGATATTTAATCAGTGCGGTGAAAATGGCATCGAATATAACAACACCCATGTTTATACATTTTTTTAAAAAATATTTGAATGTTGCAGCAGACTTTGCAAATATTCAGAAGGCTTTACTTAACCTGTTGTCCTGGTTTTCTGAACGTGCATAGCTGTTGTTGTTTTTTCCTTTCTAGACTTTTGCCAACATTCAGACACGATAGTAATGTAAAATGTAAGATATTCGAGAATTGTGTGGGTTTACAATACACTTGTTGTTTTCACACTTCCACAAATGCATTGTTTCTATGCCAGAAATCTGCAGGTGTTATAAAATCGAAATGGGTATGCCTATGATTTGTATTGCTTGGCAAAACTTTATCTGGTTCTGTTCTTCTCCACGCAAATACATTGACTTCTCTACATTTAATGTCAGCGTTCTCTGCATGGCTTATGGGTAGGTAGTTTATTGTATTGTGATGTGCCTTTTTATATGACTTTATAAGGTTTCAACTACATTGGTTTACTGTCTTCATATTATTTATATTATTTTTAACTGTGAGCTATTCAGAGTCATGTATTTAGATGGGCAACTATAGCCTTTGATGAGATTTCTCTTTCTCTCTGAAAAATAAGTTACTTAGTTCTGTACAGCCCATGTTGTTTTCAAGATCTGGAAAAGAATGATTCATCTTGATTACCCAAAATAATGATACATATAGTATTCAGAACCAAAGCAAAAACATTTGGTATTTTGCTTTTTTACACTGCTGTCTGAGGGAATCTTATTTATGTGTTAGATGGTGGTTGGGCAGTAACTAAATTTCCATTATGAAAGTGTTTTGCAGAGCCTGAAGTAATAGTTCCATTTGTTTTCTTCATATTACTCCATTTTCCTATTTTTCCTCCTAATTTAATCTTTCACCTTCACATAATTCATCACACTTCATTAGTTCCCTCTGAGAACAAGTTACATTTCCCCTATACCAGCTCTAGTAAATAGGCTGAAAATTAGATTTTTGTACCTATAACATTCAGTCTCTCTTGTGTCCTGTGGAACTGACTGCATTCCTTCGGCAATGAATCAATCTTCTTTGGAGAAGTTAATGGATGACTTTCCAATTGTTTTATATTAGTCTAATCAGATTTTCTATTTCTATCCATCAAGCTGCCGTTTTTCACTCCTTTCCCAGTTCTCCTAAATACAATGTCTTCTGTGAAGCATTTCTTGTACCCTTAATAGATTTGCTTTAAAAAAATGTTTTCCCATTTAATGCTGTACTGATCTCTTCCCCCCCCTCCCCCACCCCCAATTTTATGCATTTTTCCCATCTTTTAATACATCTCCTTGAACATGCTAAATAAACTGCTCAGGGGAGTGTTGGTCATTTAACTTCAGCTCTGAGCTCAAGGGGAAAAATGGTAAATACCCATAGGATCTTGTTTATTGCTGATAGAGAAAATAAGAAAACAGTTTACAAGAAAAGATTAGATTTTAACATTGCTGTAGAATTCCTTCCACTATTTCCAAAATGCCTTTTCTAATTTGTCACTTGTAAGGGGCATTTTACTCCAGCAGATAAAAAAAAAACATTTAGACATGGCAAGTCTTGGGTATAGTAGCTTCCTCTGCTATTTGGTATGCAGGCTATTAAATAAATACAATGTGTGATGATTTTTTTTTAAAAGAACTGAATTTCAGAAGAAGAGCATACAGAACTCTGTATTTTCTGTATGGGAAATTTCCAGCATGAATTTGCATTTTGCTGCCTTTTGGGGGTGGGGTGGGGGGATTGATGTTGCCTACTTAATATATTACTCATACATGCCTAAAATGTGCAGATCACATCCTGATTTTGAAATCCAAATGATAATTTATCATTCCTGCTCTGAATCTGCCTTATACATGCAATTTAATTCAGAGGATCCTTTGGGTTTAGAAGAAAGTATAATTAAAGAAATATTGGATGAGATGATAGTGGGTGGTTATAATCTAAGGCCCCAAATCATAATGTAATTGATGTTATACACACGAGTTTTTCTGAAAGGCATGCCTTGCAGATAACGAAAAATATGTTAAACCAGATATGTCAGAATGATTTCAAGATGAGACTTTAGTATGCCCAAACACTATTCACAATCTCCTTACTGATTATATTAGGTCAGCAAGATCAACAATCTTAGACGGATAAGCTTTACGAGTTTGTAACTGAATGTATGATGAAGCTTTGAATCTTAATGGTATCATGTCACCCAAATGCACCTTGGCATTTTGCTTAGAATGTGGAGGCAGAAGATACACAAATGTAAGTTACAGGTTTATTTAGAATAGAGTGAAAATTGAATCATGGATGAATTCACTGTTCTTTCAATTTGCATAGTTTTTATTCCTTCCCAGAATATGGATACATTTTTGCCATTCAAGACAACATATGCAGAAGATCCAGAAAAGAATCTAAGCGCACATATTTTTCTGCAGTTTTTTCTCTGAACTGGCCATATGGGAGATCATATAGGAGCTTTAATTTAAATAGCTCCCCCAAAAAAGGGATTGTGGATAAAATTAAAAATGTTTTTTTTCTTCAAAACAGCTCGAGCTAATTTAAATTCCATTCTATTAAGGCTTTATTAAGGCATGAGCTTGTTTAATCCAGAAAAAAGGGAAATGTGTAAGGTGTCTTTGCATTTCTGTATGTTCCATGCTGCTCAATGAATTTGGGAAATCCACAAATTATAATTTTGAAATAGTGATCTTCCCCCCACTATCCAGAGTAGTGTGTGATGGTTTACAATCCATAATTTTAATGATTTCAATAAATTTTGAAGCCATTAAACCTCAGTTCAAGCAAATGCAGAAAAGCCATATGTTCCCTCATAGCTCCAAATTATAAATGATAGCAGCAGCTAGATTCTAATGAAATCTTCCTTCCTTTGTTTAATCAAGATTCCACTGTGCATTTCTTTCAAAAAGATCTGTTAATGGGCTTTCACTCATCACGAGCAATAGTACTTTAAAGCAAACTGTTAACTCTGTAAGATGCAGGATGTTTGACAAGGATAACTATTCAGTTTAGAAACAAGCAAAACCAATAATTATAAGGGCTACTGTACATAGTCTCTTTCTTACAAGAGCTGTAAACCAAAACAGAACAAGTTTAGCACAGAACAAATCTTTCACAATTTTTTGAGGAGCACTGCAGTTGAAAAAACAGGGTATACTTAAAGATGGAGGAAACAGAGAATACACATCAACATATGCAACCAAAAGAAGAGACCTTTATAAAAGGGATATGAGCACCTTGTCCACCCAAGTATCTCTCCCACAATACCAACGAATCCCCAGCTTGCTTTTCTCAACATCTTTGTTTATATGTAGTTACTGAAATGATGTATGCGGTTACCCACATAATGACTCTGGGTAGCTAATAAAAAATTAAAAACATCAAAACAAAATAGCTAATTAAAAAATGTACCACAATAAAGCACAGGGAATACCAAGGATTAGGGGTAGGCAACCTTGGCTCTGTTATGACTCGTGGACTTCAACTCCCAGAATTCCTGAGCCAGTACAGCTCAGCTTGGAAACCTCTCCCTTTCCCCTCAGCATGGCTGGCTCAGGAATTCTGGCAGTTGAAGTCCATGAGTCATAAGAGAGCCAAGGTTGCCTACCCCTGCTCTAGCCCATTGTTGAGGAGAAAAAAAAAGAATTTTTCCAAATCTTGTTGGCTTTTTTACCTTATCAAAAGCCAACAGGATTTGAGCCACCTGAATTCCTGGAGGTATACTATAGATTGAGTGACAGAAAAACTCCACCCCCTGGGTCCAGCTAGTTGACATTGATTTAGAGAAGCCACCCAAGGCATGCCCACTCTGCTGGAATCTGCCAGAGGCAATTTGAGACTTGGACGACCCATGGATAATCTGGCCTGAAGGTCTGTAGAGGTAGTAACCAGCATTTTGAATTGCATTTGGAAACTCATAGGGAGCCTGTGTTAACTTCTGATGCAGTGATGATACTATGGTGCATTCATAACTACCGGGACCAATGCATTCTGGATTACATGCACTTTCTAGGAATCTAGGTGGTCTTCAAGACAAACCCCATGTAAAATATATTATAGTAGTCCAAATGGGAATTAACCTAGACCCGAGTGACTGTGAGCATATTTTCCTGACCTTAAAATGGGCACAATTGGCACATAATTGTCTCTCTTTTCCCAGCTGAGTATCTGCCAGCCTAATAAGAGTGGAAAAAGAATTACATTTAGGCACTCTTATTGTCACAAAGTACTCCTTAACAAGGGCTCCTATGCACGTTCAATTGGATTTGCTCTTTGTTCTCTTCCACAACACACCATCTACCTAGCTCATCTGAAAACGAGAGACTCTTTGGAATCCCCAAGCAGATAAGAGTCTGCTACAGTGTGATCTAATCCAAGGTCACTCCTATATCAAAGTTAATTATATTAAATTTTATTATTATATTATCAAATAACTAATAACAGATAGTGTCACCCTAGTATCCCAGATACCCTCTGGAAAGATTCATTTTTACCTATTTCCAGAAAGCAACTAAAAGGAAACTGGCCTCAAACTTAAGTGGGAGGCCATTCTATAACAAAAACACCCTCAGTGAAAAGCAATGCTTGCAAGCCTTACTAGACCGTCAGCTCCCAGAAGTGGGGTACAAAAAACAGTTTCTGCTGGAGTTATTACATCAAAGTGGTTAATTCTGGGTGGTCCTGTAAATTTCTAGATGCAAAGCGATTCGAACCGCAATTTGAATCATACTTGGAAGCCAGCTGAAAGGCAACTCAGGGCCAGCAGCACAGGTGTAGTGTACTTATTGAGCACCAGATAATACATATCTGCTGCATTTTGAACTAACTGCACGCTACATACAACATATTGCAGTTATCAACTTGCATAGATATGGAGGCATGAGTTACTATTGTGAGATCCACTCACCCTGTACAAATAGGTATCATCAGCATATTCGTGATACTATACTCCAAAATAATGGATGATCTCTTCAGCAGCTTCCTAGCAGAGAGATATGGAGGCTGAAGGATATAAAAGGACAGGTTCTAGTGGGCCTTTTAAGAAGAGGTTTCAATGCTATGGGCAATGTGCTATCCCACAAAGAGTCATTGACCACTTCCCAACTAGTCATATCTCCAGACCCAAGAAATTACCTTGAAGGAGAAGGATTAAGCCCACAGATATCACAGGCTATGCTGGGAGATGGCCTCTTCATATCACTGTCACACACTTCATATCACACAGTCACACATGCCAAAGGAGTCCCAAATAACATGACTAGATGTTGTCATGATCATCAATCCTCCTAGATACAGTCAAGGTTTCTCCTTGAAAATAGGAAAAATTAGAAAAATCTAATTTTGTAACGATAGAAAATAGAAAAAAATAGCATTTAATTTTGTAACAATAGAAAGTAGAAAAATAGAAAAATCTAATTTTGTAAAAATGGGAAAAATAGCATCTAATTTTGTAACAATAGAAAATAGAAAAACATAAAAAAATTACAAATACTTAAAAATCGTTAAGGTGTGCAGGGACCCATTTCTTGGTTAATTTAATGGCAGGTGGCACATTCTTGTCTACTCTGTTTTTAGTTATTGTATTCTGCATCTCTGATTTACTTGCAAGCTTTTCTCTTTTACATATATTTTAGCAGAGCTTATTTGGATAGTTGCCCTTAGCTGCAAGTGAACAAACACAATATGTGGTAGGAAGTAGTACCTTGCAATTGGTGTTGCCTTCCTGGTTGTTTGTTTTTTTTAAACTCTCGGGAGTTTGGTTTTCAGGGAAAAGGGGTGAACACTTTTCATCTATTTTTAGTGTTTCAAATATCTAATGGCAGTTTAGTAGAATTCTACTGAGTGGATGGAAAGCAGGCATAAATCGTTATTTAGCCTAAATTTTATATTCTTTCAGAAAATAAGGCACTACCTGCACTGCAGTAGCTCATTACAGGTATTCTGATTTGTTTTGGTATCTCTAATTATTTCATGTATAATTCATGTACTTGGATTAACGAACAGTGAAAAATCAGTTACAAGAAAGGGCATGTAGCCAACTAAAATCCTAGTATTGTATCTAGCAAATGAAACTGATATTTTATAATCATAATCATAATAGTAAAGTTGGAAGGGACCTTGGAGGTCATCTAGTCCAACCCCCTGCTCAGGCAGGAAACCCTATACCATTTCGGACAAATGGCTGTCCTGTCTCTTCTTAAAAACTTCCAGTGTTGGAGCATTCACAGATTCTGGAAGCAGGTTGTTCCACTGGTTAATTGTTCAAACTGTCAGGAAGTTTCTCTTTAGTTCTAGGTTGCTTCTCTCCTTGACTAGTTTCCATCCGTTGCTTCTTGTCCTGCCTTCGGGCGCTTTGGAGAATAGCTTGACTCCCTCTTCTTTGTGGCAGCCCCTGAGATATTGGAACACTGCTATCATGTCACCCCTAGTCCTTCTCTTCATTAAACTAGACATACCCAATTCCAGCAGTTACTACTATTGAGCAAGGTACCACCTATACTATAACTGTACATTTGGTTTTTCTTGCCTAAATGTAGAACCTTACTTTTTTCACCACTGAATTTTATTTTGTTAGATAGCGCCCAGTGTTCAAGTCTGTCCAGATCCTCCTGTATCTTAAGCCTGTCTTCTGGAGTGTTGGCTATTCCTGCCTGCTTGGTGTCATCTGCAAATCTGATGAGTTCTCGATCTATCCCCTCGTCCAAATCATTGATGAAGATGTTGAAGAGCACTGGGCCCAGAACAGAGCCCTGGGGAACCCCACTACACACTTCCGCCCATGTAGATGAGATTCCATTGAGGACCACACGCTGAGTACAGCCAATCAGCCAGTTATGAATCCATCTGGTGTTGATGCTGTCTAACCCACATTTTTCAAGTAGCAGGTTGTGATCTACTTTATCAAATGCCTTACTGAAGTCCAAGTAAATTATATCTACAGCATTCCTCTCATCCACTAATTTTGTCACTTGGTTAAAGAATGCAATAAGATTTGTCTGGCATGATCTGTTTTTGACAAACCTGTGCTGGCTTTTAGTAATGGTTTTGTTTGTCTCTAGGTGCTCACTGATTCGTTGTTTGATTATCTTTTCCAGAATCTTCCTAGGTATTGAGGTCAGGCTGATAGGTCTGTAATTTCCCGGATCCATTTTTTTCCTTTTTTGAAGATGGAAACTACATCAGCTCTCTTCCAGTCCTCTGGTAGTTCCCCAGTGCTCCAGGATCTTTAAAAAATATAGTTCAGTGGTTCTGAGATCATATCAGCCAATTCCTTGAGAACCTTGGGGTTTAATCCATCTGGTCCTGGTGATTTGAACTCGTCTAAGCTGGACAGGTGCTCACTTACCATTTTCTTGCCTATCTTAACTTGTGTTTCTATTCTGTTTTTTATGTCACTATTTTGACAGGTTGGTCTGTTTTTTTCCCTTTGTGTAAAGACAGATGCAAAAAAATGAGTTAAATAGTTCTGCTTTCTCCTTGTTGCTTGTCACCTTCTTGCCACTTTCCCCCACTACTGGACTAATCATTTCCTTAACTTTTTCTTGTTTTTTACATGTTGAAAGAAGCTTTTTTGTTATTTTTGACTTTGGTCGCAAGCCCTAGTTCATTTTGAGCCTTAGCTTTCCTCACTTCATCTTTGCAGGCTCGGGCTATTTGCTGATATTCTGACTTCATATTGTGCCCCTCTTTCCACTTTCTATACTTGTCCTTTTTATCTTTCAATTTATCAGAGAGTTCTTTATGCTGGGCAGGATCTGGGCAGGATAGCCTAAAATAGGGGAGAGGTCCTAAAGCTCTTCCAACGATTGCTGTCAAATATCATTTCTAGCATCCTTCCCCATTAGCCATGTTAGTGTAGAGTATTGGGAGATTCAGCAATATCTGGTGGCTACTGGTCCTTAAAATATAACACCAAAACAATAGAAGCCTGTTAGGGCATGGAGACTCATTACTGTTTTAGAATTATTTAATAGCACGTGGCTAGGTAGATGCAGAGAAAAATGGGGGGGGGACATGAGGTTACTTTTACCAATCAAACGGCAAATTCTCACTTTAACCATTATTTGAGTGTAAGCTTTTTTCAACTTACAGGAAGTGCAAGTTAAAGCAGTCCTAGATATTCTTACTCTTGAAGGAAAATGTATGCCCTAATAGCAACAGCACTTACACATATGTACCGCTTCATAGTGCTTTACAGCACTCTCTTAAGCCAGTAGTGGTGAACCTATGCCACTCAGAGCCCTCTCTGTGGGCACTCACGCCATCGCTCCAGGCATATCTCCCCCCCCAGAGGAGAGTCTCCCCCCAAGCACAGCCGGCGCAGAGCAGCACAGCCAAGGACATGGCAGCCGGGCAGCAGGGACAAGACTCTGCCTTTGTGCCCCGTTACACACAGATGATGCTGCGGGGTGCGGGCAGAGGGCATGGCCACCATGGGGCTGCTGGGCCACCTGGGCAATCTGCAGTGGGCCATGGAGGCAGTCAGAGCCCTCTCTGTGGGTACTCATGCCATCGCTCCAGGCCCATCTCCCCCCGTGGCAGTCACCTGCAGGCGGGTGGGAGTGGGCTGGGGAAGGCGGGGCCAGTTTTGGGGCACTCAGTCTCTAAAAGGTTCGCCATCACTGCCCTAAGCGGTTTACAAATGTAGTCATATTGTCCACAGAAATCGGCATTATTTTACCAATCTTGTAAGGATGGAAGGCTTCATCAACCTCGAGCCCCGTCAGGATCGAACTCCTGATTATGGGCAGAGTCAGCCTACAATACTGCATTGTAACCACTTGTGCCACCAAGGATCTAATAGATCTGTGTAAGATGGTTCTTCTTCCTGGTCCAGTACTACATCAATGATCAGTTGCAGAGCCCCTTTGGATGGGAGCGATGGTTAGAATAGTTCAAGTAACTTTTAATACTGTTTCTCCCAGCAGCTGCAACAGAAGAACCAGAAGTTATTCCAGACCCAGCCAAGCAGACTGACCGCGTAGTGAAAATAGCAGGAATAAGTGCTGGAATCCTTGTCTTCATTCTCATCCTCCTCCTTGTCATATTAATTGTCAAAAAAAGGTAAGTAAAATTTGCCATTTTCTTTTAGTTCAAATAAGTGATAAGAAATTTGTTCATAGATCATTGTAGGAAAACGGTACCAGGGAGAGCATCCTTATCACGAAGTCAGAAACCAATATTCTACTGTAGAAATTTTTTTTTTCCGTTTTAGTATTGAGTTGTACAAACTGTAAAGGTAATGACTGGTGAAATTGAAATAATACCTTTTTATCTTCATAACATTTCTTATATTTTATTAGGTTTAAGCTGAACTTGTTGTTTCAATTAGTCCTGCTTATTCTCTTGTATTATGAAATGTCTGGCCTACTTATCTTGGAAAATATTTTTACAGGCTATGTTGCCTTCATTTATATTTTTATAAGCGATGAAAGTTATAGTTAAAATCACATTACCTTATCATAAATTTTCCATTGGGTTATAGGCCTGCAGACCTTAAAATGCAAAAGTATATTAAATGGTGTCTCGTTTCATAAAGAAAGAAAGAAATCTTAGCAATTTCCAAGTAACAACAAAAATCAATAGCACCACCTTCTGGAATTAGAAGTAATTCTGAAAGAAAAAAAATCTATCATTTTATTTTTAAAAAAAATACATTTTATTGGTAGGTTTCATACACTTTGTTAATTGACACACATTTTCATAACCAACATATGTGACTCAATGAATGATTTTGAGATCCTTTTTCCCTTACTGTTTCTGTATCTCACATTTGTATCAGCATATGGCTGCTTAATATGAAGTTGCTTATGTCAAAAGTGATTTGTTCCATCTAGCCTAGGACTGATGGACTGAGCTACTTCTTTAAAATATCACTTAAAGATCTCTCATATCACCTGACACTTGTGATCCCTTAACTGGAGATGATAAAAATCGTTTGCAGAATTTATGGATTCAGAATATTTGTTCTATCAACCGAGCTGTGGATGTCTTGCTTCAGAGATCCGTTGCAAAATTGTGTTTATTCTAGGCAAGGAAGGAATAAAAATAAGGGTATTTTTGTATCTCTTAACTATGTTAAAGTGAAATGAATTTCCTGTTCCAGTTTTCCAAGTAGGAAAAAAAAACCTAGACAACTGTGCCTAAAAATCATATTTATGTCTTAATGGTTTCCAATAGATTTTTTTTAATTTATTGCCTTTTTACAATGATTCCCCTGGAGATATATAACATGGAGGAGAAACGTCTGCATTAGAACCCTTAGGTATGCTAATAGTGTTTTGTGTTAGTTAGACACATATGTGATTTCTCCCAATAGTGCTTTCACTCTTTTTTTCCTGTTGTGTACCTCTGTGCTTAAAAATAAATGTACATGCTACAAACCAGTTCATAGCAAAATAATGAAAAATCCACTTGTGGAAATTAAGGGGCAGATCAGTAAATAGCTGTCTTTGCTTTTTAGCTGGAAGTTGTCCTTGACAAATGATGAAGAAATGTGATAGTCAGAACTGTAAAGACAGGCCAGTGATAAATGTCCTCAGAATATCAGATAGCCAACAGCTGCTTCTGGGGATGTGACACTTCCTTACAAACCTGTCATAATGTCAGCATTCATGCTGACATTTACACCAAACTGTTAGATCTTTCTGTGAGGCTAACCTGTGATCAATTATAATGGCTTTTCCACTAGCAACGCTGAGGACCCGTTTACTTGTATACGTTTTAAAGCTGCTTTCATAAAATAATTGGGCCAGCAGAGTAAACGTTACATTTGCGAGTGATCATGGAGATACAGATCTTATACTCTGGGGGAAAAAGCCTTTGAGATTTCCTTTAAGTCCAGCTCAAGGAATAGACTGGACATTTTGCAATTCATTTTGCTTAATATTGGGGAGTATCTCTACCTTGGAGATTGGTAAGCTTGGATTCACCATCATTCTCGTGAACTTCAGCTATGATCCACAGAAAGTTTTCAGTTCTCATTTCATTTCCAGTAGGGAGAACACCTCGACACTGTTACAAACTACACTTTGCAGAAGTAGACAGTTAGTCAACAGTATCTTAACTTATGTTGAAGGAGTCATTTTGCAGGGGGTGGGGTGGGGGTTTCTTCCTATTTGAGGAAATCAATTTCAGTAGAAGAGTATTATCAGATGCACGGTCCATTACCTGATCTAGTTCATCAGCATCTCATGTTTAATTTGCATGACATTTTCATAGCTATGTGCCACCTTTCCTAATTTATCATGTCATTAATAAGTTTGCTGACCTTGCATTGTGTAAACCTTTATCACATTGATCTATTTCATAATATGCAAGAATTTTCTCATGAACTCTATTAATTCAAATTAAAAGGAGATGGATGGAAACCTTTCCCATTTGTTACATTAAGTAGACAGCAATTCTTTTGTCTGGAATTTTCACAGAAGTATTATTGGAGAGTGTTATCGGCCCTGAAAATCCCACATTTCAATTTCTTATTTTAGCTGGATTTAGAATTGTTTGGTATTGGATTCACATGTTTCTTCTATGAGTTGATAAACTACCTATAGTAAAAGGTAAAGGAGTCCTTGTAGGTTTTACTCTGCTAATAGTAGCCGATTTTAGGGACAGTGTTCAACTCTGTTTCTTTAAGCCATATTGAGCCAGTGCTGTCCGAAGACATTTCTGAGGTCACGTGGCCAGCCTGACATCACACCATAGCACAAAGCATATGGTGAAACATGGATCATTGTTACCTGCCCATCAAAGTGGTACCGATTTATCTATTTGCGTTTACATGCTTTCAAACTGCTGGGTTGGCAGGAGTGAGGCACATGACGGGAGCTTATTCTCTGCATTAAGTGATAGGACTTTAACTCCCAGAGTACAGACCTTCTCCAGCGTCTTTTAAGCCATCGAGCCACCACACCTACACTAACTATAGTATATTGCTATAAAATTCTTTAACACCAAAACCTGAAACATGTTTAAATTAGGTAGTAATTTTTATTTGATTTAATTTTTTCTAAGGAGAGTAACTAGTCTGATCAAAAAAGCCACTCAGTTTCTTTCTTCCCTTCCAAAATAAGCAAGTAAACAAACATCTTTACAAAACACCAGTATTATGTCGTGGGCTCTTGGGCGCAGGAAGGAAGACACGAGGCTGAGTACAAGATGACACATGCTATATTCTTGCTAGAACTGTACTGGAACTTGGGCCACAACTGGCCACAATATATAGTCTAGCCCACAGGTCTGCAACCTGTGGCTCCGGAGCCGCATACGGCTCTTTCAGCCAACTCCTGCGGCTCCCAGTCCTCTGCCACGTGTAGTCCCCCCAAAAAAAAGTGGGGCTAAAAAAGTTCAATCAATTCAAATATGCAGGGTAGGTGCACATCTCGCCTTGGCTCCACTCTTCAGTCCAACCCTGTTCTGCGCATGCGCGCATGTATGCGCATGTGCACACATTTTTTTTGCAGCTCCCAGTTTTTCCTTTTGTGAGGGAACCGGTTCCGAGTGGCTCTTTCCCTGTTTCAGGTTGCTGACCCCTGGTCTAGCCCCTAGGCGGCAGCCAATAGGTTTTAACCCACTCTTGCCGCCTGGGGCTAGCCAATTGTAGGACCGGAGACGGCTTGTCTGGGTTGCTGGAGAGCCATTAGCTGCTCCAGCAACGCACGTGGTATAACACCACAAGCCCAATACATAACAACCAGTATACAGAAAAAAGTAAAAAGGTTCAGTCAGATGTGCATTACAGGGAGAATCACTAACTAGTCCCCTTCTTTACTTGATCATATCACTCCATGGTGGCTATTTTCACCTAAATCCAGTGAAAATTAGCTTGCAAAAGAGATAAATGAAAAAAAAATCCTCCCTCCTGAATGTTTAGCTGCTACTATCCTTAACCTGGTCTGTTGTTGGAAGTCAAATTTCCAAGGATTTTCACAAGAAGAGTTAGCATGGGGTCATGTGGCTAGTACATTACCTAGCTTGGCTCTCGGACACCCTTCAAGTTCCCTTCCCCACTGAAAAAAACATTGGAAGATAGAGATGGAGATAGATAATGGATAAATATCCAGTAAGCCATTTGTGTGAGCAGCTTCCCATTGGATTCTTACACAGGTTATAATGATGTACAGTAATTTATCCTGATTTTCTGATCACCCACTTTTCAAGCAGCTTTTTAACATGGAACTGCAGCCAAAAAAAACTAGCATCTTTTTTTAGCATAAGTGGAGATTTGAAACCATTTACATTACTAACGTTTCCTATCTTGCCCCACACAGACAGAAGCATATACTTTCTTACCTTAGTTTCAACCCATTGGTTCCTGTGATACTTGATTCTTGCACAGAGCTCTTCCTTCTCTTTCTGACTAGGACTGATGTCACTGGGCAAAAGGATCCATCCAGGCCTCCATTTTAATTGGATTCTTAATGAATCCATTCTCCTGTGAATTATGGAAAGTTATATTTTTGCTGAATAAAGAAATATTTCTTTACGTACATAGCAGCATGTAAACACAATGGTCTTAGAAAATGCTTTCTGCTTTAACCCTAGGGGCTTAGTGTATTCCAGCTGCTATAAAACAATTATATTGATTATAATTCTGTACATACAAATTAGAGATTCCATTATGTGGTATCCCTTTTGATACATCAACATTTTTAGAAAATTCAGAAAAATGCTTCGGAATTTCACACTGATTTAACAGCTTTTATTTTGCCTAGCTTTTCAAATTTGAACTAATGGGGGGGGCATTGATTGGTAAGCACTTACGTATGATTTCACAAATCAGAGATGTTCTTATGCTTCGCCTTATCATTTTGTGCAGATTTTGAAGTGGATGGAAACTCTATTAGTTACTATAGAGTTTTACAAAGTTATACAGCTGAATTTTAAGAAAAGGGATACTGCATCTCTTGAATAGCAAATATTGTATTTTTTTTAACCATTATTGAAATATTTCCAAATGTACATCATCTCCGTCCATTTGTTTATTTCTCATCTTTGAAGCTAGGTATGCAGATACCAGTATTTTCAGTTTAAAGATTTAAAAACAGCAGCTGTGCATGTATATATGGGTTTAATATACACACACTTCTACTGCAGAATGCCAGAGGACAGCACATTGGCTGCATTCATACATACTATTAAGCCTCTCTTCTGGTTGTCTTTAATTCCCTCCCCCTTGTTTTGGATGAGCTATAGTTGCCTGGTTCTCACATAATACAAATGCCATAATGACTTTATTTGCACATCATTCATCTGAAAACCAATAAAATATTATGGCTTAGCAAAAATTTGCACCTGTATACCTGTACGTAATTGTCTTACAGTAGTTGTTGCTTAACCTGTCTCTGCCACTACTAGTCTTTGAGTTTGTAACTGAAAGCTAAAAGAGAAAAGAAAGAAACTAAACTTTAGAGCACAAGAAATGTACACACCTGTTTTTGTATTTCATAGCATTTAGATACTGTAGTTATCAGTCATCACATTTATGCTGCATGCTGGACTAACATAACCCAATTTGGTTTCCATTTTTTTTCTGCAATAAACGAAGTGTTAGCATGTCATTTTTCTCTAGTGAACTCCCTCTGTTCTTGAAACCTTTTTTTAATGTGCTAACATATTTTTTTTAATTGCATGGCTCTGTAAGGCTAATCAGTGCATGAGCAAGATTGTAATGCTAACAAAAGAAAACATGAATTTTTAATTTTTTTTAAACGCACATTTCTCTGCTTTATTGAATGTGACAGAGTCACGCTTTTCATTCACCATTGCTTCTTTTTTCCCACTGTCTGTGATTTGCTTACCAGGAGGAGCTACTATTCTTACTCCTACTACCTGTAAGTAGAAATGGGTGACTTACTTCTTTATATGTTTTGAAGATGCAGTATCCCTTTTCATTAAAACAAAAAAAAAGTCTAGAAATAGGATTAATATTTCACTAAAAATTTCCCATATCATTTTGACAGTTTTCACAGAGCCGCATATAATTTTAGGGTGTTTGCTTTATTTTTAAAGGTGATTGTATTCTAATTGGCTGTGGGCTACCCACACATGGACCTTTTTAAAAAAAATATATCACCACTGTTTATTTTTATTCTAAAATCAAGCTTGAGCTCTATATGTCAGACATTGTCTTTTGATGAGAAGGACCATGGTTGTAACTCCATCTTATTTTAGGGAATTGATAGGGAGCCTTGGTGGAGCAGTGGGCTAATGCCTCCTTAAGTAACACCAGCTGCCTGCAATTAGTGCAGGTTCGAGTCCCACCAGGCTCAAGGTTGACTCAGCCTTCCATCCTTCCGAGGTAGGTAAAATGAGGACCCAGATTGTTGGGGGCAATAAGCTGACTTTGTAAAAATGCCGCTTGGGGGGGGGCGAAAGCCCTAATAAGCAGGCATATACATAGAATGAAGGCTATTGCTAAGCACATTGATTTGTGCTTCTTAGATTATAAGCCGCCCTGAGTCTTCGGAGAAGGGCGGGATATAAATGGGATTAAAAAAAACATACAGTACTTATTTATTCGAAGGATCTACCATTCAAAAGGGAAACAAATGACTGATGCCATCAGCATCCATTTCCAGCAGTGTTGTACAATGGGAAGTGTGATTCCTATTTTACTCACTGGGAGAATTAGATCCAACTGATCACCTTCTGGTGTTATTGGTGACATAAAACTGAACACATTTTCTACCTCAATTCCTTCTCCCTTAAGGTTCCTTTTCAATTGCTGGCTGCAGTTACCTTTTCTTCTAGGCCAGGGGTTTGCAACCTTGACAACTTTAAGACTTGTGGACTTCAGCTCCCAGAATTCCTCAGCCAGCTATGCTGCCTGACGAATTCTGGGAGCTGAAGTCCACAAGTCTTAAAGTTGTCAAGGTTGCAGACCCCTGGCCTAGGCAATAAAAATATCCTGTGTTTATTACCACTCTGTAGCTAGAAGTAAATATAGTAGTACAAGGAGGTAGAAAGTTATTTTCTTAAATCTCTTTGCTCCCAACTACCGTGATCATTCAGTCATTCTCAGGAAAGTGAAAATAAATTCATACACCCCTTCTGATTAAGACTTTCTCCCAAGATAGTAGAAATAGTTTCAAGATAATGGAAGGTCTGGAGCAATTTTTATATGTTGAAATTTACCATATTTAGAACAGCAAATATGCTCAAAGTGCAATAAAAAGTGCAGTTTTATTAATTAAATTAATAAATTAACCTGGCTAATTAACTTGTGAGCTTTAAAATGGCTTTGACTCTTTAATAGAGAATAAGATTATCAGATATAATAAAACATGATAACAATATATTACTATCACCATCAAGTTAGTAGGCTTCTTTCAGGTCATATATGGGAAGGGACAGAGGTGGACCCTTGACTGGGCAGTCACTGATTACATTATGGAATGCTGATTTTACTTTTCTCTGAAGAATCAGGACCTTCAAGTATATCAAAATATAGTTTGTATTCCAGCTTGAATATCTGGTTGTTGCTATTTTGAAGAGATCTCTCATAGGCAGAATTTAAGCAAAATTAAATATGCCTGTCATATAAGCATGTACCAGCTTGCATTTCAATTATTTATTGGCAAATAAATAGTAATCATTTGCCAAACAGAATAAATCCTTGATTTAATGCATTAATAGGGAAAATGTCAGGTTGGTTTAAAGTATAAAGCGCATAGAATCTAAATGTGATTTTAGGATATGTATTTTTTCTCTTTCTTTCTTTCTTTCTTTCTTTCTTTCTTTCTTTCTTTCTTTCTTTCTTTGGTTATAAGAAAACCTAACTAAACCTCTGTAGACTAATGCCCTTTGGTTTATTATGAAAAATTGTAATTCCCTTTTTAAATAACAATTTCCACAGCTAGGAGTAATTAAATATGTACATAGGTTATATCTTCTCTCTCACTAGGACTCTTTGAAATAGTTCTGTAGATGTAGGCAGAAAAATTATGTCACAACTAATTATACTCTTCTATACTTAGTATCTAAAGTACTTCACTCTCTTGTGAGTTATCCTTGATGGCTGATGATTTCAGGGATGTGTTAATCTTGTTTTCTTAGAAATGATATGAAAGTTGCTTACCATTCTTTATTTCCATTATATTTTTCCCACTTCTCAGAGTAGCTTACAGTAATTCTCATTCTGTACATAGTCACCCAAGTGCCAACCAGGTCCATTATTTCAGAATCAGACAAAGCCAGATGCTGCCACATGTTCAGCATTTCTTAGCTGTCTGTGCTGAAGAATCAATGGTACATGGAGTTACTGTTTGCTAAAATTAGAAAGTTTTGGGGGAAATACTGTGATTCAGAGAATACAGTTGCTGAATCTGAGGATCTGTTTCTACCAAACCACATTTTCAAGAAAAGTTGCAAGGTTGATTATAAAAAATATACACATAAAATCTTTTATAGTACCTTTAATTGGATATGTACAAAATTTTTCAGGCTGAGGAACATTGTGTTTTTTATTGGTTCACGTTCCAAAAAGTCGATACCAATAAGATCCAAATTTGATTTAATCTGATATCTGCAGTTCACAAACATTTATGTCTTTTAATTAAATTTTTTAATATGAAAAGGTGCTACCAGATTTTGGGTTTTGGCCTATCATAGGTTCACCTGGCTCTCCTCCATTTGTATGTATACGTATACGCATATGTACATACACACACATACAAACACACACACACAGAAAATAACATTCAATTTCATAGGCATCTTACAAGGAGTCTTCTTTGCAGCCAAGATTTTGGGGGAGGGTTCAGCTTGTGTATCTGTTTAAAATAATAACTTTTTGTAATGTTACCTAGCAATGTAAAAATATTCATATTGTATGTGTGCTTGTATGTATTTATCCAACATCAAATTTCTTATTCTTTCTATTACTTTGTATTATTTGTTTGTTTGTGACTACCAGTACTTTTAAGTTTCACCTAGGAATAGATGGGTTGGAAGTGTTAGATAGTTTCCCCCCTCCCCCAACAATGGAGGAATCAACCATTTTTAATAGCATGTTCCTTTTTCTGCCCCAGCAGTCCTTGGGGAAGATTCTAGGTTCAAAATAAAGCTGCATCAGCAACTCATTAGACCTAATTGGAATGTTTCCAGAACATTCTCTGTAACTAACAGCAAACCTGAGTTGAACATTAATCACTTGTTTCATTCCTTCTCCACACTTTAGCATTATCCTCTCTTCTGCCAGATGAATAATTATGCAACTCAAAAGTCTGAACATACAATATCTGAAGGAAGGTGTTGTTTATTATTATGACATAGTTTATCGACTGTTTGATGACAAACTTAATGTACTTTCCCTTTCCTGGCAATCATTACTTCAGAAATCATGTGTGGAAATTCCCTAAATCTGCTGTGGCCTTTTCATAGAAATTAACTTTTTCATGTCTTTGCTTCTTGAAGACTGAAATGCTGTTGGTTTTTCAGCTTGTCCCATCCAGAAAGTTACTTCAATCTAGTTGAATCTCAGAATTCTGCTTCAAATCCTGGAGGATTTTTGTGAAGATTTATAAATTGGTGCTTCAGAAATGGATTTAGTAAAATGTAACCAGTTAATTTTCTTTTTCTAGAGTTGATATTAAGATTGAATCATTTAATTGAAAACTTTAGTGTGGAGAATGGTAAAGCTATCAGAATAATAAATGCCTTGAACACAGTGCAAAATTAAAGAATAGCAATAAATTGCCTCTATTCCAGTTAATGAAAACAAGCTTATTTGGACCTGTAAATATACAAGCATGTAGAAAGTTTCTGTTTTTCTGCCATGTAGATTACTACAGGGTAGTACCTGAAACTTGGAACAATCACCATCAGTTTCACCCTGTTATTTTCCCCACCCACGCAAGAGGACAGCTATAATACTCTAGTAGGGTTTAACCATAGGGCAAATATTTTAAAGCTGGGCCTTGTTAGTGCTTCAATGAGCAATTACCAGGAAATCCAAGGACTATAAACTAGACTAGGAAATAAAATGAACATCCTAGAAGAAAACAACAAGAAAGATCTTCATGACCTCTCCATGGAGATGTCCACATGGCCACAAGAAGTTGGAATTTACTAGTGTGTCTTCAACTCTACCTGAATTTAAATGTACAGATAGTCCTCAACTTATGATATATATATATCCCAGATATATATAGCCCCAGATTTCTGCTGCTAAGCGAGACAATTGTTAAGTGTTTTGCCCCATTTTTTTACCTTTCTTGCCATAGTTGTTAAGTGAATCATTGCAATTGTTAAGTTAGTAACATGGTTGGTAAGCTAATTTGGCTTCCCTGTTGACTTCGGTTGTCAGAAGGTCACAAAAGGTGATAACATGACTCCAGGACACTGCGATTGTCATAGAAGAGTCAGTTGCCAAGTGTCTGAATTTTGTTCAGATGACCATAGGGATACTGCACTAGTCATAAGTTTGAAAAACAGTCATACGTAACTTTTGTAAGTGCTGCTGTAACTTTGAACAGTCACTAATTGCACTGTTGTAAGCCGCGGACTATCTGTACAAAGGTTTCTTTTGTAATGTGACCACTACATAGAGGGAAAATTTAGCATTTTCCCCTACCTGGGGGAGGGGGGGTTGTTTTTCTCCTAAAAAATCTCATTAGCACAATACTTTGTTGATTTTCATTTCCCCCCCCTACCTGATCTATATTTTGGTAGCACTTAACCAGTTTCCTTCCATCCCACTGGATAAATTCGGACAGAAGGAAGCTTGTAGTCAACAAGGACAGTCTCCCTGCCCAATTTTCTTAAGCTGTTCCCATTAAGATGTCTGGTTTGCAGGACCCAGATTGTTGGGGGGAATTAAGCTGACTTTGTATTAATGCCGCTTGGGGTGTGTGTGTGAAAGCCCTAATAAGCAGGCATATACATAGAATGAAGGCTACTGCTAAGCTTGTAAGCCGCCCTGAGTCTTCGGAGAAGGGCGGGATATAAATGGAATTAAAAAATAAAATAAAAAATAAAATAAAAAATAATGTGGTCTTTTTCCACCCTACAATTCTCCCAGCTACCAGCTTCATTCTCTTTTTCTTCTTGTTACGGGGTGGAGGAAAGCATACTCTGTTTGCGTTTTGTTTGTATGTGTTTACATGCACAGTTTTGGGAAAAGAGTTTTTCTTCATGTTGCCATGTTACCTTTGGTTAAACTGATATATCTTTTGCTTTAAGGGAGCAGATTCTTGGTAGCACTTGCAGCATCTGATTATCTTTTGTGAGAAACAAAATGCTAAATTAAGGTGACCTTGGCTAGTCTTTTGTTGTTAGATAAGTACTTTGGCCCAATTATTTGTTCTTGAGCTACATCAGTTTCCTTTCTAAGAGAGGGAGATACATTTGTGCTGTATAGGAATCTTTTTTTGTCTTTTTCTGAAAAAAAACACTCATATTTTGTTATTGAGCAGCTGTTTTGTAGTGCCACGAGAGAACTTTAACGTTTATTTAATGTGCTATATACCAAATGCCAAAAATGAATAAATATCCTTATGTCTTAATAAGTATGAAGCAATCTAGATTAATGTGACAAAGCACTTAAACAGTACTTTTCCAATACTATAGTTTTTTTTTTAATAATTGTCAAATTACAGGTCCTTAGTTACCTTTGACTGGATTTTCCCTGAGAACAAAAATGATAAAAGAGATTTCCTAAGTAGGTCTTAATGGCATTAAGTTGCGTTCAGTGACATCTGTTTTAAGGAGGAAATCATCTGCCTTTCTTTTTATTATGTAATGTCATGGCAAGATAATTTGTGAACATCTCTGTAGGGGAGGCATCTTCGGCTTCACTTAGTAAGTGTTGCAATAAACAATCACAGGGACATTTTATTTATATAGCTTAGAATGGGCATCAACCAGGACAGTGTTGACTACTTAATGCTATCATTATGCCTTGTGGATTTTAGATAAACAAAGGACAATGCCTGTAGCGATTGCTCATAACTTAGAGACACAATTAGTTGCTGCCATGGAAGATAATATGTGCTCGTAGGTGGATGCTAACTTCATAGATAATCCAGTTGTTATTATTATTATTATTATTATTATTATTATTATTATTATTATTATTATTATTATTTATTCAATTTCTATACCGCCCTTCTCCCGAAGGACTCTGTTCTTGTGGGATTGTCAAATTGTGTGACTGACACTGAATTTATACATGAAAAAACAGTGTAGATAGATAAATAGTTAGACAGAGGTAGAGATAGGTATACAAAATAAGAATATTAGCCATGGCATTTAATGAAATAAAAAGGATAATATATCCTATAGTAATGAAATAATAAGTGAATAAAAGTAGTACAGATACAAGTTATACGTCATCAAACTCAGGTTTGAAAGTTCCAAACATAAGTCCAGCCAGCCTTCTTGATTTATTCCCAGCTTGGCCTAAATTTGGGGTTCCAGTTTCAAGACTAGCTCTGAGAGTACAAAGCGCTAAACATATCTTGAGGAAGAATGTATATTCTATAAAAATTCAATGCCTCTCTCGACCAAAATTATCTTGACTCTTGATTTTTCTGGATTAAGCCTTTATTTGTTTGTTTTCTTCCCATGTTTTGCCAACACAGGAAATTAGTTTAAAAATGAAATGCCTTCCTTGGATGTCAATGGAAATAAAAAAGAACAAGTAGTGATATAAACATATTCGTAGTATAAGTCCCAAACTCAGTATAACCTATCTCAGCATTTTCATATATGTATTAAAAGACACATTGGGCAATATTGAACATGATGTAGAAGAGGTGAAACCCATAAAAAGTGCAAATATTGAAAGACAAACTTTGTCCCCTTTCCTATTCATCATGCTGCAGGAAAAAAATAAGTGAAAATAATTGGTAGCTTAAATAAACATAAAATCATATTCCTGAATGTAATTATACAGTGTTACCTATTAAGGTATTTTTTCAGATTTTTATTTATACCATCATAATGTACTAATTATTTTTTTTTTAAAAAAGGATATGCTCAGAAAGAAATAAAACAATGACAGAAGTTCTAATTTGAATAATTATGAATATGGAAATAATATGCATTTGCTATAAACAGTGCAAAGTAGCTTTAACTTTGGCAACCGTTACAAGAAGCAAATGTGTATAACATTTCTATTATTGCCATATTCTGGTATTGTAAAAAGATGAATTGGGTAGAGCTAAAATCCTGAACTTGCCTGCTGAAAAGTGATTCCCTCTAGAATTGAATTAATATCTCTGTATGCATACTGATTCCCTAAATGTCTTTAATTGCAAATGTAGTTTTCCCCCCAAAAGTTAGGATAGTAAACTCAAGTATATGGCTACCGTAAACTCTAAAGTATTGAGTTGGGCTGTTAAGATTAGATAATAAAAGTGTGATTACTTTGTAAAGCTTTTCTTTTCTTGATTTTGGTTGGGCAGTAAACTGGCTAAGAAGCGCAAGGATGCCATGGGAAACACCAGACAAGAAATGACCCATATGGTGAACGCCATGGATCGGAGTTATGCTGATCAAAGCACCATCCATGCAGAGGATCCTCTTTCAGTCACCTTTACGGATTGTCATAACTTCAACCCCAGATGTAAGTATGATAGTCCCATTGTCACTGAGGATAGTATCTTACCTCTGTTTATACCTGCTGTACATTGCATTCGGTGCCATAAAAATATATTTCATGCCAGAGAATGCTAGAGTAGAGTTACAAAATATTTGTCCTTCTTGCAGACCAAAAAAATCAAACACAGAGAAATTTAGAATACATGTTTATAAAATATAATTTTCTGAGGCTATTCTCTAACAAAAGCAGTAGGAAGTTTACTCCAAAGCCATAATTTAATACCTTCCCAATTCTTCGCTTTATAAGTGCTGGGCCCAAAGATGAGAAACATAAAAGGGTAGTACTTTATAGGACTAATGTATATATAAATTCCCACAGCAAATTCCTTTTCAAGATAATATTTTAAGTGACCTCCCAGTGTATTACTGTTGCAGTTTTGTAGCATGTAAATTGCTTTGGAAACAGCAGGCCATGATTACTTTCAATTCTTTCATTAAAAACTCTAGTATTACATCGTATTTTCCTGGTGTTAATCCACAGAAAGTATTAAGATGTTGACTTTTTTTCCTTCAACATTGAACGTGCAATATATGGATTCATACAATTGTTCTGTCTGTTTAGAAAGAATTGTAGCTCTTAAAAACTTAAATTGCAAAACTGCACATATTTTTGTAACAAAAAAAAACTTGTATTTTGCAAATCGAATCTCAAAAGCTGTAAAATCATGTCTGAGAAAAACAGATTTCCATATAATCAGAGGGCTTTTTTTATCACTGTTCTCACATTAACTTACTATGATTGTATGCATATGTGTGTACATATACACACATAATTTGATACTCAAATTACTTTTTATTTCAACCTTTGGGGATATTGTATTTGTATTTAGATCCTCGTCTAATTAGTAACTCTGTGTGTGTGTGTGTGTGTGTGTGTGTGTGTGTGTGTGTATGTGTGTGTATGAGTTCCATTAAAGGGTATTGTTTATTCTAGTTACACAACAGCACTGCTGCCAATAACTTCAGAACTGAAACTACTGTAGGCTGGGATGCAAAGCTGAAGAAACATAAGGATATTACCAAAAAGAGTATTAAAAACTCTTGCAAACAATATTTTACTGCAAGCAATGCAGAGCTATACGGGGGAGTGGTGGGGGGAGGATATATAGGAGACCTTTCTTCCCTGAATGCCTGTAAGACATCTTAAAATTTGGCTGTAATTTTAGTTGGTTTTCCTACCCTATTTTCTACTCAGGCCCATGTCCCCCTGCAAAAAGCCAAGCCAGTTCAATAGATAACTGAGCAATTGGAACAATAGGGAACACAATGGGAAGGTGGTTGTTGAAAAACCCAGGCCAAATCTGAGAATGAGAAGCCACCACCATCAGCTAAGAGTATTTTCCTCATCTCCAATAATGGTTGGAATGAGCAATGAAACCCAATTCTGTTGCATAGGACCAGTTGCAGGGCCCAAGAGGCCAAATTGATTTTTATCATTGACTGCCAATTCCCCCAGGAATGTTGGCCAGCCACACCTTTACTCAAGCCATGCCAAAACTTTGCTCTGCTAAGAAAGTTAGACATTTGGAAGCTTAAAACTCTGGCTTGTCTTCCTTGCTGAGCCCAAAGAATTCTGAGAGCAGTAATTACTTCCTAAGGTTGAATTAGCTTTTGGCAGCTGCTCTGGTAAAGCCATCTAAGCCTTTTCTCCTTAGCTTTCAGGAAGAAAATGCTTAGATTATGACTAAATCCAACCTGTTTAGACAGTTGTATACACTTATTGCACTGTTTATTCTGTAAAAAAAAAAGCAAACATTGTTTTCTACAATGTGGTTTTGTATTTCCTGTTTCACGAATGAGATGAATAGGCTTTGCTGTATGTTCCAAAAAGTCTGTGCTTCTTTTCTGCTTTAAAAAAACAACGGTTGGAGGCAATGAATTTTTTTCATAAGCTTTGTTTTCCTGCAGTGCCCAACGATCCACTTGTGCCGACTGCTGTGTTAGGTGAGGACTCAGTCCTTCATCTTCTTTTCTTTCATGATTTTCATGTTTATTGCACATCCAAGCAGCTAGTTACAGATTTTAAAAAATGGGCCTGGTGCTTAGCAGAATATTTAGGTATATTCAGCTACAGGTAGTCCTTGACTTAGACCACAGTTGGGATCACAATCTCCCTTGTTAAGCCAGGTGGTTGTTACAGGACTCATGCCTGGTTTACGGCCTTCTTTGCTATGGTTTTAAGTGAATCACTGCAGTTGACAGGTGAGTCACGTGGTCATTAAGAGAATCTGGCTTCCCCCATTGACTCTGTTTCTCAGAAGCTGGCTGGTAAGGCCTTAAATGGTGATCACATGACCTCAGGATACTGCAGCCATTGCAAATACATGCCAGTTGCCAATCCAACCCCAACTTGGATTGTACGACCATGCGGGATGCTGTGATGTCATAAGTGCGATGACCACTTGTTCCTTTTTTCCCCAATGCCATTGTAACTTCAAATGGTCACCAAATAATTGGTTGTAAGTCGAGAGCTACCTGTACAGGTTTCATTTTTTTCCAACAATACTAGTGTAAGCAAGAATTTTCAGGAGCGGAAAGATGGGTGCACCATATCCAGTTCCGCGGATAGTGGTACTAAAATAACTCTTAAGAACTCTAGAGAGAAATAACGGATCTTGGGAATTGTGGTTCAGCAATATCTACAACAGCAGGTTAGATGCCCATTGTTTAAAATGTTTACTGCAATTCTGTGGGTAAAAAAATAAAAATGTCAGTTTTGCCCATATTTGTGATTGTCACCCCCTTTGTATTCCACTGCAAACCTCAGCCTGCCAGTAAGTTGCTCTAGTGTGCCACCTTAGAGCTACCAAGGTTCTTCTCACAGTAAAAGAATATTGTGTAGCCCATCTGGTATGGCTGCTTGATGGCACAACTTTGCTTCTGCAGTACAGAATCCATTCGGGGGGGGGGGAAAGATAGCATGGAGCTAATTAGGAATGGTGGTGTAAAGTTATTCTGTACCATCACTGCTCTATAGGCAGGAAAATACTTCAGGAGTTAAAACAATGTTAGATCTGGTGGCGTTCTCCAAAAAGTCTCAACTTGTGGCTCATTGTAGATCTTAAACAGCATGGGAGTCAAGACTGAACCCTGTGATTATTATACTAATCTATCATTCAGATCTGGCCAAATAAAATGATTACAGTATATGGTACATCAACCCCCATCTGAAGTAGGCAATCCAGAAAGATACCACTGGTATCAAGGACATTTTCCAGGAGCAGAAAAAGCATTCTAGCTTCATGTCAGATCTCCTCTATTTAGCTTCAACTATTTAATAATTAGTGAATTACAATTTACAACCTTAAGCAACCAATAAAAATTAAACTAGACAATTCAGTATTGTTTCCTGAATATTTTTTATTTATTCTGGTAGTAAGGCACTAAACAACTATATTTGAAATGACATTAGTAATAACAGTAGTAAGTAAGTAAGGCATTAAATTATATTTGGTATTTGACATGACATTATCAGAACCTCCAGTTAGGCAAAAATGATTGTTTTGACATCTATTTAATCTATTAGAACCTCAAAGAGCAAACCCAGGGCAAAATGGACAGATTGACAGGTTCAGCATACATTCCCATCCCTGTATTAGTTTTTGTTACCTTTTTCACCTTTACTGTATTTATATGAAGCAAGATGCCTTAGCTGGAGGTTGTGGGTGTTTGCACTTGACATATATTAGTGAAAATAATAATAATAATAATAATAATAATAATAATAATAATAATAATAATAAAGTTGGAAGGGACCTTGGAGGTCATCTAGTTCAACCCCCTGCTCAGGCAGGAAACCTTATACCATTTCAGGCAAATGGCTGTCCAGTCTCTTCTTAAAAACCTCCAGTGTTGGAGCATTCACCACCTCTGGAGGCAGGTTGTTCCACTGGTTAATTGTTCTAACTGTCAGGCAGGAAACCCTATACCATTTCAGACAAACATGTGGTCTCTAATTGTATATTATTCTTATTGTTTTTCATTAATTAAATATTTTGCATGTGAAATATATTATATTAACATTTGCTGATTAAAAAGAGCATAAAGGATTTCAAAAATGGCAAAACCTATCTCAGTATCTCCATTATAATTCTTCTATAACTTGTAAACTTGCTTTAGAGATTTCATAACATGTAGCTAGCTGGTTTTAAATTGTCTCAGATATTTTATTTGCTTTTTCATGCTTCAATGTGTTCCAGTCCCTATAAGTGGTAAGTACTGGGGAAACTACAGTGTAAAGTTGACCATGAACTTATTTTTCCTAAGTTATATATGACATAAATAAATATTCTATTTAATGAGACCTTGACTTCTTACTTGTAGTGCAAGTTAATTTAATAAGGCACATATACAGATAGTCCTCAACTTACAACCACAATTGAGCCCAAAATTTCCATTGTTAAGTGAGACATTTGTTAAGTAAGTTTTGCCCCATTTTATGACTTTTGTTACCACAGTTGTTAAGTGAATCACTGCAACTGATAAGTTAGTAACCTGGTGAATGTGAATGTGACTTCCTCATTGATTTGCTTATCAAAAAGTAATCACACGACCCTGGGAGACAGCAACAGTCATAAGTATGAACCAGTTGCCAAGCAATTTTGGTCACATAATCATGAAATTGCTGGAAAGGTTGTAACTATGAAAAAAGGGCCTACAAGCCCTGTTGCCTGTGTTCAGAAAACAGTGTTGATGACTCTCTTCAAGCCATTCTGAGGGCATTATAATCAATGTACTGTATAGATTAAGCCTTAATCTATAAGGTGAGCAGGTGCTCACCTTAATCATTAAGGTGAGCACCTGCAAGCCATGCACCTTCTGTTACCTATAACAATAAAAACTGTTTATTGTGATGCTTCAACAACCTTAGAACAGACAGGTTAATCCATTAATTTCCAGAGGCATATGAATTACAACGCAGCAGTCACGAACCAAACAAAAATTGACAACTTTTCTGAAAGTTATTTTTCTCTTCAGTTTAATTAACTGATATGAAGATAACAGAATATAGCTTTGAGTGAGCCAATAGCAAATTGGGAGGCACTGAGGTAGTTAAAACCTCTCTTAAACCCAAAGAACAGTGCAATTATACAATCAGTAAGTATCATGGGACTTGGAAGTTGAACTGCAATTATAAACACTTTCAGGTTTCTCAGTGCATGAAACAAAAACAGGCTTTTATTCAACACATACCCATGTCTATTCTAACTCAGACTGAAAACTCAGTTCAATCAATTTGAAGTTTCTGAGTGTATGATTTGAGCATAACTTTTTAAAAAAAATCATATAAAGAGGATACATATTTTTATTTTTATTTGGCATATAGCCGCTCCAATCATGAACCATGTGAACAGTTTACAGTCCTGCCATGCATTAACAGAATTAAAAGAGCTAAGAACATAACTGAAAAACATAAGCATTCACAATTCTCTAACACAATAGTAGCAAAATACTTCAGCACAAGAATGTCCCCTGACACCATTGGATGACATCGCCAGGGCTCGTTGCCTTGGAAGAGTGAGGAAGATTCTCTGGGATGACTCACACCCTGGACGGTATCTCTTTACTCTCCTACAATCCGGTAGGAGATATAGGAGTATAGCCAGCCGTACCAACAGGCTGAAAAATAGCTTTTATCCGTGGGCTGTTAGGCTTTTGAATGGGATATGATCTCTGTGAACTTACGCAGAATTGACTTGGGTGGCCGGTGTGTGGTGTAGTTGGTTCACATGGTGTGGTAGGATGGAGGGTTTGTTGTCACTGTGTGTTGGGGGGAGAGAGCACGGGGGGGAGGCTCAGCTAATCTCAATGTACACATGTTGTACTTTGACAATAAAGGTTTATTATTATTATTAAATCCTTTGCTGAGTAGGCATTAGAACCGGCAGTCATTCACCGGGAAGGTCTCTCTCAATTCACGTTCCCCCAAAGGTCTGCTAAAGTAACCCTCCTTTGTTTTCTTTCCTAAGTATCAGTCACCCTTGAGTCATGCTGAATCTCTTAGGGGTTATTCTTCCAGATTGGTGTGTGTGTGTGTGTGTGTGTGTGTGTGTGTGTGTGTGTGACTGAGAAGGCCAGAGAGATGCCTTTCTTTGAGAGAAGGAACACGGAGGGAGCTCCCTCTTCTCAATCAACTTGGGGCAGCTGCTTGTTGCTTATGCTTTCTTATGTAAGAGTCAAAATAGCACCCAGATGTTTGCAGAGTGCTAAAATGAGCTCATGAAAAGACGGGTTGTAGCAGGAATATTTCAGTTTCATTGTCGCTGAACACTCTTCCATTCTTTGGGCTCTTATAACCACAGATGAAAACCACAGTGCAACAGCAGAGTCAAGTCGTCTATTAGATGTGCCTCGTTATCTCTGCGAAGGAACAGAGTCCCCCTACCAAACTGGCCAACTGCATCCTGCTATCAGAGTAGCGGATTTGCTGCAGCATATTAATCTCATGAAAACATCTGACAGCTACGGTTTCAAAGAAGAATACGAGGTAACACTGTCAGCAGTTGCTTTTTTACGTGACCTAGAGCAGAGAGTTCCTTTGAGAGTAAAGCTTCTTGATTGCAAAGAGAGTTCTTAATTACAAGAGCATGGGGATGAATATTTCACGCGGTTACATTTTTTTAAAAAAGACCATTTTCTGGGTGCCATGCATCAGTGGAAAATTTAAAAGCATTATGTGTGAACCAGGGTGTTGCAAAGGGTGAAAAGTATCAAAATACACCTTCCTCATACAGATATTGCTCCCTTTTTAAGGACAGATTTTCCCTCAGCATCCCTATGCAGGATATTATATGAGTCAAATCCTGCATGCAAAGGTCATTTGTTGAAAAGTTTCCCTGGAAGGCACTATATGCAGCATCAATACTTGTACACTGAAAAAAAAGCAACCCAGTCTTCTTTGTCTATTTGATTGATTGATAGCTTTTTATAGCTACCCTGATCAAAAGAGCTACAGGATGTTACATGATGTTAAAAGAGAAAAACCACAGCAGATAAAGGGCTAATAAATCAACATTTTTCCCAATTCCTACTCCAAGAATTGGTGGGGAAGGGGGGAACCTGTCTTTTAAAACAATGATCTCTGGAGGTAAGGTATTCAAGGGTTGGAGGGGGAGGGGAACTACAGAGAAGGCCAGTTATTTTGTTTATGCCCCGCCCACCCAACCCTTACTTCAGAAAGAGGGTGGACAGAGATGTTCCCATCAGGTGATCAAATACAATTCTGGCAAGATCATTCACCTGTGTATTTGTGTCAGAGGCAGAGAGACCTTGGTGAAGTTGGAATGAAAAGTGTATGACCTGTCTAGACCAAATATAGATCTTTGAATCCCGATTCGGAAACTCTGGTTTTAATCCTAGTTGATCAGCTACTTTTATATAAAGGAAATATGTATATATCTTTTTTTAGCATTTGAGTTTAGTTTTTGCTATGTGAGTTACTAATTCATTTCGTTATCCAGATAAAACAAAGCAGGTATGACTTTTGAAAATCTGAATTATTTATTTATTTGTTTGCTTGCTTGCTTGTTTGTTTATTCACTTTGTTACGGAGAAAAAGGCAGTATGCAGAATAAATACTACAATGTATATTTCCTGATGGATGCATTAATTACATGGGAGATTAGTAAAAAAAAAAAGGCTTCTTACTAGTAATCCCAAATCACTGTTACATGATTCCAAACTCATATTGTATGCAATATTCTCACCATGTAGTTGAAATTATTTTGTAGTTCTTGGCTTCAAGAAATACTGCATTGGCTTTTTATTATTGTGCTGGAAATACAGGTAGTCCTCAACTTATGAATAGTTGCTTAACAACTATTCAAAATTACAACAGACCCCCCACCCCACCCCAAAAGAAACTTACAACCCAGTTCCAAAGCTCTGACAATAGGCCTCACCCCCTGCAGTCACACGCCCACATTTGGGGCACTGAGCAGCTGGGTCTACATTTAGAGTCTTTTGCAGCATCTTAGGGTCACACGATCCCAATTTACAATGTTTTTTTTTCTTTTTGCTGAAAACTGGTGTTTACTTCCAGTTTTTTGGCAAAAACACTCCACCACTTAATGACCATGGTGATTTGCTTAATGACCACCAGAAAAAAAGGTAAAACCAGGATGGTCACATGGACGAGCCGCTTTACGACCATCACATTTTATGACCATAACGGACAGGCATCGGAGTGTTGTAAATCGAGAACTACCTGTAATTAATTAAGGAGGGTTTTTTTTTGCATGACAGTAGTTTAATCATTTTATTTACATCAGCAGTATTACTCAACCTCAAAAATGTTAATATTTATGAACTTTGGCTCTCAGAATTCCCCCATCCAGCATTTTAAAATTGCTGAAGTTGAGAAACAGGGATATTGGGAATGTTTTTTTTCCACCACAAGCCTTCTTGTGTTTTCTAGAACTGTCAGGCACTGAATTTGTTTCTGCCTGGCAGAATATTTCCATGTGTTTATACTAGGAAAAGCTATATATATGCTGATATATAACTCCAGTAAAACAATCAAACTCAGAGAAACCAAGAACCCAACTGATGCTCTAACAATATTAATGTAAAATGTGTCAGGATGAATAAAATGCTAAAATAAATATAAATTATCTCTTTATTTTGAAAGAGTTTCTTTGAAGGACAATCAGCTTCTTGGGATGTGGCCAAAAAGGATCAAAACAGAACGAAGAATAGATATGGGAACATTATAGCATGTGAGTTAAAAACAGATAATCGTGCAGATGAGTGTGTTTGCTGATTGACAAAACCTAGACAGCATATTATTATGTCTACCCATCCTACACAGTAGTAAATGATGTGTTTCTTGGTGGTTAAAAAGTTTGAATATTTCTCTGTAGCCTTAGTTCATTGCTTTAACTACTCCATAGCATTGCCTCTGCCATTGCTGAACAGATTCATAGACAACAAATTGTATTTCACAGAATCATAGCATAGAAGGGACCTTGGAGATCATTTATTCCAACCAATGAAGACACCCATGACAGATAACCATTCAGCCTCTCTCTTAACCTCTTCAGTATAGGAGAGTCCACAAGCTCCCTAGATAAACTGTTCCCTTACTGAATGGGCCTTACTATTAGAAAGTTGCTCCTGATATACAACCAAAATCTCCTTTTTTGTAAATCCATTGTTTCACACACTGCCTTCTGAATCAACTTTGAACAATTTTGAACCTGACAGATATTGAGGAAAGCTGTCATGCCTTACCAAGATTAAATATGGCCAGCACCATCAATAGTTATTCATATGTTTTATCTTTGTCTCGGCTGCTTGTTTCTGGATATATTCTGAGTGTCTTTGCTAAAATGCATGAGTAAACAGAATGTTATTGTTTTTCTAACCAACCCAGAACAATGAGGAACAATGATTCCTCATGTTACTGATGCTATATTTCTGATGATGCAGTTTTTGAGATCTCCATTCTATGTTTGCCTCATGTTTAGCTTGTGTGATCCGCTAAGCATGAACTGCTCTCCATTTATGAGTCACCTTCCTATGCTGTGCTTAAATGAAGGACCTTGTTTTGTCCTTGTAGAAATGATCTTGCTGGTTTGCTTGTTTACAAATTTGATCACCATATTTTCTAAGCCCTAATTCAAGTAAGTAATAAATATATTCAGCAACACAGAGCCTAGTACAGTGATGGCAAAACTTTTAGAGACCAAGTGCCCAAACCGCAACCCTAAACCCATTTATTTATCGCAAAGTGCCAGGGCAGCATCAGCATTGTGGTGCCCTCAGGGGGGGCGTGGGGCGTGGCCCATTGGGTGGGTGTGGCTGTGGTGGTCATGGCAAATTTGGTGGGCATGGCCACCTTAATGTTGCTCATGGGGGGTTGCCTGTGGGGGCTGGGCAGGATGGGGGAGATCCAGGGGGTCTTTGGTGGGTGGGGTGGTGGGCAGGAGGCTCATCCTGCAGGGTGAGACAGGGGGTAGGGTGGAGGTGCCATTGCTGCAGGGCAAGGCTAGGCAGGGGCAGCTGAGCACACCTCTACTCAAGCTTGCTAGCTGGCTGCTTTGCCTCCTTTCTGCTGGGCGGGGCTGCTGTTCTGGGCACTGGCGGTAGCCTAATGAGCCTGCACAAGCTGCTGGTGGCAGCAGCAGGCGTGCCCACAGAAAGGGCTCTGAGTGCCACCTCTGGCACGCGTGCTGTAGGTTCGCCATCACTGGCGTAGAAAATAGCTGCATGATATCCCACTTGACATTTCTAGATAGGAGCCACTGACATACAGTACTGTTTCAAAAGTAGCTACAATTGGGGCCATAATATTTCCCTTAGAAAAGAAACTCCACTGGGATGGGGTCATTGTTGAGAAAGACCTCTTGCAGCCTTTCTGCTCTTAGTGCTTTAAAGCCAAGATAGGTTGTAAAGTGTGTATATTCGTCTGCTCGCTCATTTCATTCAACTGTTCCACAGAGTAGGCACAATTTCTATTTTCATTTGGCTCTAGCCTTCCATGCACTTTTAGATATGCTCTGAGGTTTCCCCGGCACTTTTGAGCAGACTGGGAAAGGGGCACCAACACTGCCGGTCAAATGGGGGACTACCTTTTTTCCTCCTTAAATAAGGGCACCTTTAGCCTCTACATTTCACACTGGTTTGTTTCTGCTGTCTATCATTCCAAAGACGAAACCCATTTTTTACAGATGATCACTCCAGGGTGATATTACAAGCTGTGGAAGACGATCCTTCTTCAGACTACATTAATGCTAATTATATTGATGTAAGTAGATTGCATATCTTGCTATTTTTTCTTTCCATCTTCTCTCTGTGAAACATTTTTGCATGCAATTCCTATGAACTGAATGACAGCCTTCTTAATATTATGAACAAAATGTACACTTTTCCTTGTCCTCCGTCCTAGTACTCACTGACATTGTTGTGCTTTCTTTCACATCTGACTTTGATTTGGGCTGTAGATTTGGCTGTACAGGGATGTAAGTACCACTATATGTGAATAACAGCATCCTGTTATGACTATTTAATATAGTGAACATTCTCAGTTGCTTTACTGTTCTAATTTTTATTACTAGATATATCTGCATGCCTCATTTAATGAATTTCATTTATATATCTAGTCTTTTTAATGTTCCTTTGTGTTATTATTTTGCTTTTACCTACATTTTAAAAATATCCTTAGTCTTTTACAGTGGTCATAGAAATCATTAGCTAAATCAGTGATCCCCTAACCCTTACAAGACTCATTTTTGCTTCTTTATTACTCTTTTTTTGCATTGTTTAGTATTTTTTTATTTTGTGTTCCATTATTTTTGTGTGAGAAGCTGGATAATAGAATATAGTGTGTTGCTCTTGAAAAGAAACCTACTGGTGGCCTGAAAGGAGGGCTAGAGTTGTCTCCTGTTCTCAAAGGGAATTCATATGAGCAGTGGTGCTTCCCCTACTAATCCTTGACCCTCATATTTGTAATGCAAGACAAGAATCCTCCACTTGCAATAAAAGTGAAATAATAATGAGTTAAAAACAGTACTGAAGCTTACAGTTTTGGACAAATACAGATGTACATATGTGACCATGAAAGCTATAACGGAGTAATAATTTCCTAGACTATAGTCAAGTCTTGTATATTTGATAATCTAATTCAGTGCAGAATTTCAAAATGTCTAATGTGTGTAATCAAGCACTGGTGTATTTAGAAAATAGACAGTTGCCATTACTTGAATAGAGGAGCAGTTATCACTCAGCCGATACACCCACCAATAGTTCTAATAAAAGGATTTCATAGCTATGTCCCTGATAATTTGAATGAATGCATGTGCAAGATTATGAGTTAGAGAACAATATTGCTCTGTGTTTACAAGGCCTCAATTTTATTTCAGGATTCTACTGAAAGCTGTCATCTAACTCCTTGAGGGTTTCATTTCTCTGCAAGAAAATGTTTTCTTTCCCTGTTGTGTAGTGCATTCTCAGGTTGATTTAGAATTTTGTAGGATTTTTGCCCAATGACCCTGATTTGTATTTTGTCTTAGAAATTATAGCTGTGCAGCACTCTTGATTTTACACGAGTGCCAGCAGGATCTTAAAGTTGGTATATTTTAGTTCATGGTATATGACATGCATCTGTACTTCAAATCACATTTTCTGTTTGAGTGCAGATCACTGCACAGGTACATCACACAACTCTTTTTTTAAAAAAAATCTCAGGTTATTATGGGACTTGTCTTGGATGTCAAAAAAACAGGAAAGCCATGGGCTTGTAGGAGCATTAGTGGCTACTACTAGTAATAGGCATTTCAATGTCATCAGCTCCTCAAAACAATGTTAACATTTGCAATGATTCTCAATGATTTCTCTTCCTTTCAAAAATACATCAAAAAAGATGTCTTTCCTGTCAAACTGTGTAAGAAGTGATGGAAAAACTGAAGAAGCAATGTTTTATATACATTGCTTTATATATGCATTTGTCAATAAAGCATCTTTGGGAATTATTTTTCATAATAATTACTTGTTCCTTTGACCAACTGAGTGCAATGTGTTTACTACATGAAAATTATACAGTGCTGCTTCTAATCCTACATTTAAGCCATAGAATCACTGAGGATAACATGTTTACATGTGTCAATACCATAGTTATTTATTACATAATAAGACTAATTCCTTGCCTTCCCAAAATTCTAACATATAATTAGCAAAAACTTGATGAAATAATATTCATGAAATCCAGTAATCTTTTTTGTTGTTTCATATTCTAATTATTAACCAATCATGGTTAATTGGTGTTTACTTGATTTTAGCCAAAAGGCCAACAAAATCCTTTTTTAAAGTATATGTATATGGAATCCTTCCCTGCATTTAAAAATTGTACTATAGAGAAAGTTCAGTAATGGCACATATATGTGTGTTCATCTTTATATTATACGTACATACAATTTCTTAAATTCTCAACTTTGTTTTATGTAATAGCACGAAATTGCAGTATTGCATATAGATTTGCAATCTGTACACACATATACATTGTCCAGCTCCAGTATTCAGCCATTCTGCTTACTCCTTATGGCTCCATTTTTTTTCTGGTGCATTCATAGTGAAAGTTTTTGCTAATGGCTTGGTTGTTTTGTGCTTAATATCTAAAATAACAAACAAAACTATGTCAATCTGTTATTTTTTTAAGTGAAGGCAAATCTCATAGTTGCTTAGAACAATTTCATAGTTTCACTAAATTAGAACCAAAAACAAATTTGAAATTCAAAAAATGATAACAGCTATGGGTTTCACAAAACAGAATGATTAGGAAACAATGAGCCACTTCATTTTGATGTACTCAGTATATGTTTACAGGAACTTTTTGTTTGGTTCTAAGTGCCATTGTCCAAAAATAACATCTTGAAATCGCTGGGCTTATTTCACATCCAACAATGAACTTTGATATTCTGGAAATGGTTGAAACTATGTTGTTGAATATGGTTGATTGGATTAGCCACTACTAGCCTAGTTATAAGGAGTATCTAGGAATATTTTGGTATGCCTTCATTTTCCCTATTCGATTTGATGTTTAAAACTTGCGGACTGTTTTAAAAATCAACCTGTTTTTGTTTTTATAGGGATACCAGAGACCAAGCCACTACATTGCAACCCAGGGTAAGAGTTTCTGGAAATATGCGTAGAACTGTTAAATTCATATTAAGTGCTGTTAAGTTAGGCATGATTTTCCAAAGTGCTCCTTTGGATGTCTTTATCACCAATACAGATAAAAAAGAGAAAAGTTTAATCTCTATTTTTGTGAATTTGGTGTGTGAGAGAGAGTTTTGTTTGTTAACCATATTTATATCCTGCTACAATCAAAAATCACTGTTGAAAGATAACATAAGTAGGCATTATTTCATTTCTGCAAAGCTTGGATTATAAATTAATTAGCATGCCTATTTTATTTAGTTAACTTTCCACCAAAAGTGGGTGAAGAACTGCAGTGGGGAAGGATGCTACTGAATTTCAGTGGTGGGATTTTGGAAAGAGGCTCCATGCCCAACAGAAAAGGATCCTTGGGGGTTGGTCTCTGATGCTGTCCAGTATCCTTTATCCATGCTGGCTGACCATGCCCCTTGGCAAATAGAGGACATGTGAACACTAGCTTTCTCCTGGTTGTGGGTATTCAGAAGCAGCAACAACCAGGATGTTAAGGCATAATGACTGGTATCAATAATCCTATATAGACTGAGCCTGTAAGAAAGGAATATTAACAAAAGCTAATGAAAACAAGGCTTACCATACATGAGTACCAACATTCAAAATGGAGGGGCCGACACAGATCAAATCCTCATAGTTTTCTAACATGGAAATAAGACAAAATGTTTGTTGGCTTACAATAAATCATGGTAAGAGACGATTAAGTCAAATAATAAATATTGTGATAATATTTAGGGTTGTGCAACACTTAAAATTCTTCAAAGTATACAAAGATTTTCTGTGTCCTTATAAGTTCTCATGTGAAAATATGAAGCTGATTTAAAGAGTTTCTGAATGGTGCATTACACAGCCTGAACAATATGATTTCCCAAATGTTAACGAGCCCATTCCAAAATCCCATTAATTGTCAGATATTGGCATTTTCTTGCACTAAAGCAGCTACAGTAGCTTAATCTTTATTTTGTTTTGTTTTTTTAAAAACTAATGACCTGGTTTCTGTGAGATACTTCAATACTAAATATTAATATGCAGCAGTTTTTGAAAGACTACTCAAACCATTCATACCTGCCTTGAATACCTTACAGTTATTTTAGAGATAGTAGCTTTACAGTTTTTTTTAAAAAAAATATTTATAAGCATTTTCTTTGCCAGGGCCGGTGCATGAGACAGTCTATGATTTCTGGAGAATGATATGGCAAGAACAATCAGCCTGCATTGTTATGGTTACAAATTTAGTTGAAGTGGGTCGGGTAAGTATCTCCTTAGAAATACCAAACCTCATGAAATTTTGCTAACATTGCAAAGAAAAACAGAAGCAAAACCAGGAAGAACAAATGCCTACCTTTAAGTGACCAATACAGAGCCAGAATTCAATACCTCTGTTTGCATGTCCGTATTTTGTTAAGTAGATCTGGGTTGATGGGAAAAAAAATCAAACATTGTGAAGGCAAGTGCATGTGAGCATTTAAGATTTTTATTTATCTGAAAAAGAATTTCTATATTTTTGTTCATGTTGTTGTGTAATGTTCTGTGTGTACTGTTCACGCACATAGATTGTGTGTCTGCACATGGATGGCTGGGAAGCACAGAGGTGAAAAAGGACAAGAAATCACAATCTTGTCTTCCTCTGGTGTGCAAAACAGAAATAGGCTGAACAGTCTCAACGTAAAGGTAGTCCTTGATTTAACAACCACAGTTGGGATCAGAATTTCCTTTGCTAAGCAAGTCAGTTGTTAAGCGAATCACATGCAATTTTACGACTTTTTCTGCTACCGTTATTAAGTAATTGAGCGAGTCGTGCAGTCGTTAAGTCAATCTCCCGCTGACTTTGATTGTCGGAAGCTGGCTGGGAAGGTTTCAAATGGCAATCATGTGAGTCCAGGAATCTGCAGCCATCATAAATACATGACGGTTGCCAAACACTGGAATTTTGTTCATGTGATTGTGGGGATGTTGTGACGGTTGTAACTACGAGGACTGATTGTAAGTCACTTTTATTAGTGCCACAGTAGCATTGAACTGTCACTAACTGTATGGCTGTAAATCAAGGGCTACCTGTGGCACTAATGTGTTATCCAGCTTCTAGAAGCAGATAGAGAATTAAGTGAAAAACATTTGAAGTAATCAGCTTTTCTGTTTTCGAATGCCTCTGCTTTTATTGTACTTTTCTCAAAAGCACCCAACTTTTTTTTATGCTTCATTTAGTCCATTCATGTGAGACTGCAGAAAAAGTCAAAGAATTCTTTAGGTGAATTCTTTATATTTTCCTTTATAATTAAAAGTAAAAGCAAAATAATTTGAGCGTAAGTAAAAATGAACGGGTGATCTTTAATGATGTAAAAGCAAGGTCATAATATATAAAATAAGAAATATATGATTATTATAGAGATAAGAGAGAGATTTAAAAGGCTTATTCCACCCTTATTTTTTCCTACCATTTTCACCCGTATTCCCAATCATGAAATACAATCTACTACTAACTAAAAAGAATTATGTGATGTGCATGATTCAGTGATTCATCCATTGCTTTGTTTGAGAAATATTTTGTCATGTTGATTGTAGGTTAAGTGCTACAAGTATTGGCCTGATGACACGGAAGTTTATGGGGACTTCAAAGTTGCTTGTGTGGAAGTGGAACCACTTGCAGAATATGTTGTCAGGACATTCACCCTTGAAAGGGTAAATATTTCCGGATTATATCTTCTAATTATTTAACTGAAAACTGCTGTAAATTTAATACTTTATAATAACATGTAAGATTTATGTAACATATTCAAACCATTCTTTAATCTGCCCACCACTATAGTACTTACAATACTGGAGCTGTAACACACTCATTCCTCTATGCCTAAGCTTTTAAAAATTGTTTTCCATCCACACCTCTGTCAATTTAATTCCTCTCTTTTTTTATGAGCAGCATCTCATATGTTTATTAATGTTATTATCATACTAATGTTGGTCATATTTTATGCCTTATTATTTCACAAGAAAGCAAAATACTTTGAAGTATTTTGCCGTCAGTTCAAACATGTATCTGAGAATAATGTCTGGCAAACTCAACTTGCTAAATAAACACAAACAACATGCCATAGTTTAGCAATCCTATCTGTCTATCTTATCTATCTATTATACATACATACAATGACTTAGTAACATCTTACCCCCACCCCCGCCTGAGATTTGCTCCCATCCTCCTGACCTTTTGTTATGGCCTGAAAACCTGGCTCTGCCAGTTGGCTTGGGACCCCAATAGGGGAGGGCCACACTGGAGGTGGTTGATGGATTAATAGCAGATCACATCTCATTCCCTGCTGTACCTTGTCCCCTCCCTTGCCATCTTTTTACCATAACTTATAATTGTATTGCTATATGTATATTTGTCTTGTTTTACTGGTTTTAACTTTTAATCCTCCCAGAGCCACCTTAGGATAAGATGGGTGGCAAAGAAATTTTAATAATAATAATAATAATAATAATAATAATAATAATAATAATAATAATAATAATAATAATAATACATACATACATACATACATACATACATTCACATACATCTTTTGCCAATTGGGCCCGCAATAGATATATATAAAAGAAAGCTCAGGACCATATTGGTTGGAAACATGTGGAACAGGCCTTCATCCTGCAGTGGCTAGACAATGGCTAAAATGACAGTAATATACTTAGTTACATACACTTAGAAATATTCATAAAGAATTTTAATATCAGCTTCCTTGAACGATAACTTGCTCAGTGACCAACTTCAAGTTTCTTCTTGGGCATAGACCTTTTACTCAGTTATTCAACTGGTTAATTATCCACACTTATGTAGTCTCCTTTATATGCTATATGGTTGGTTTCTTATAATTTTAGTCAGGACTTTTTTTTCTCATAGAACACTCAGAACGGCGTTCCGGCACTTTTTTTTGCCAAAAAAAATAATAAAGCTCCCTCTATTGACTTTAGGAGTAGGCAATCTTGGCTCTTTTTTATGACTTGTGGACTTCAACTCCCAGAAATCCTGAGCCAGCCACACTGAGGGAAAAGAGAGAGGTTTCCAAGCTGAGCCATGCTGGCTCAGGAATTCTGGGAATTGAAGTCCTTGAGTCATAAAAGAGCCAAGGTTGCCTACCCTGCACTACAGGAGGACATTAAAATTATTTACAAGGTTACTTCTTAAACTTTTAGAATCTAAAACAGCTAATTCAAAAAAGCCAACAGGAAAGAACCTCACATTTTTCATCTGCTTCTGTCTTTTGGAAGGTAAAATTAGATAACAAAATAATCTATTTCCTATGTTAACATCTCTGCAATGAAATCAATAAAGGTAACAGACAGGAAAGAAATGAGAAACATTTTTCTCAATGTAACATGTCTAATTTAGCTGATGCTAGAAAAAAAATAGTATCTTTTGTATACTCTTGAAAACTATTTTGAATCTATAACCACTTTAAATTAAACAATTCTTAAGAATGAAATATTCTTAATTTAGACTTTACTTTTACTGTTTGGACTGTTGTGTGTTTTGAAAAATAGATTATTTAGAATCTAGTTATGTTGCACTTCAGTCTTTAAATAATTAACCTAGTATATACATAACAATATATGATGTTTTCCATGGTGAGCTTAACGTCAATAACAACATTTATTAAAAAGGCTAAAATAATTTCTGGTGGTATTATCTGTACATTAAAATTTTGTTTAGTCACAATCTTTCACTTTTCACATTCTGGACAAGCAGTGGTCATGTATCCTAGCAAAAGATGTTACATATGTTCATAAGCGTAGTCAGTAGCATATGCCTTTTTAAAAATATCGAACATGCAAAGGAACAAAAATAAGCCCAAAATATCTGTATTACATCCAGAAATGCCAACTTTGCAATCAATATTTCTCATCCATAACTATGGCACCCTAAGGATACCTGCATAGATGCAAATGCTTCTCTGGGATCAGTAATGCAGCAGGGATTGCTTTTTCCTTCCAGTAACAGATTGCTGGAAAATACCAAACATGGCCTTGAGAATTCCAATGTTTGTTACAAATTTTTCTGGATGTGGTTGGAAAGAGGCTGTTTGGCGCCGGAGACCACTGCCACGAGGAACACAGCTCTGGGTCTGGGTTTGGAGCAGCTCCGGGTGGGGGCAAAGCATGGGCCGCAGTGTGGCAACTGCGGGGAGGGGAATCCCCACGGCAGCTTTGGGGAGGGGAATCCCTGTGGCATGTGGCTCCAAGCCACAGGGGCGGGGGTGTAAAGGATGGGCAGCGACTCTGTAGCAAGACACCGGCATCACTTACAGTGACAGCACCTCTGAGTTCCGGCACCTTTTTTTTTTTAGGAAAAAAGCACTGATTTTAGTACAAAAAAAAGAGTTGCATTATAGTCAGATGAATTTTGTTCCTACGTTTATAGTCTTGTAGTCTTATTTATAGAATTAAGGCACTTTATATATGCCTCGTTCAGACTTAAAAGGAAGCAAGAAGAATTTGGTAACTTCCATTCCCTAACCACAAGCTCTTTGTTCTTTGAAATTGGGGAGTTCCAGATGTTTAAGTTAGCCTTCACCAACTTGATGTCCTCCAGCTATGTTAGGACTGACATAAGATTCCCTTATTTCTCATCCTTGCTCCTTGTGGAAGTCTGGTTTAAACTCTGCTAGGGTGTAAAGGAATGCTTTAATTCTGATCTTGTCACTAGTGGTTTCCTTCACAGATGTTTCTGGTTTCTTTATAACAGTAAAACAGGAGTACACAAGTTTTTTGCAAGCACACTCAAATAGCAAGGAACAGCAAGAATCGTAGCAAGTCTTATGATACTTGGAACTAGACCCCATTATATTTTTGATTCCGGTTTCCAATCCTCAGTATGTTTTTCTCCATTTAAGATATCTTACTCACATGTCATTGTTATACTTTACTTAAACAAAAGGGTATATCTAAACTTAGTTATCATTCTGTTTCTATGGATCATAAGAGCTACTTTCACATTAATGTCACTACGTTTCTAATACAGACCAATCATTGGAGCACTATCTTAATTTAATATGAAAGACTTCCAGGCTATTTCTTTAAAGACTGAACTTTTCTTTCTAGAAAAGAAAGAACTTTGCATATATTGTTGTAATTTCATGGTAATACACAATTGGCCTGGTGTACTATGCAGTATGTAGATATGCAATGATTAAGGTGTGATTAGTAATGGGTGTTATATTCACATTTTTATTGGTTTGCTTTGGAAAGAAACTGATTAAAATCAACTAAAGTTTGCATTTTTAGTCCTGTATAAATTTTAACCAATTTAAAGCAAAAATGATCTTTTAGAAAATTAACCAAAAACTAACTAAACGTAACTCATGAGAAAAAAGAAAAATACTGTTTTTATTATTTTTTCATTTTGACAGAGAGGTTACAATGAAATACGTGAAGTTAAACAGTTCCATTTCACTGGATGGCCTGATCATGGAGTACCTTACAATGCAACAGGCCTTCTTTCATTTATACGCCGTGTAAAACAATCTAACCCCCCAAGTGCCGGGCCTATTGTTGTGCATTGCAGGTGTGTAGAAAAGAGGTAGATGCATTTTCTATCATTCTCAATGTGTGCATGATCTGTCAAGTTTTGTGACGTTTTGTGGTGTAATATGGGGTGGATTGATCAGATGGCTTGGGTTATTATTTCCAACTGATTCTTTTGACAGATAACTCGATGATCCAACTTCCAAGAATCTGTTATTCAGTTTGTGTTCTAAAGTTATCTGGCCTGTTTTAAATGCTACTAAGGCATAAGATTGATTTAGATCAGTGTCCCAACCTAGAAAGTCTCCATATATAGTAAATTACATTATTATGAACTTGAGATTGGCAATAATCATTTGTTTATATAAACCACATAAAATAGTCTATATATAAACAACAGTATCACTTCTTATAATAAGTAGTAAAGGTAAAGGTTCCCCTGCACATGCGTGCTAGTCATTTCCAACTCTAGGGGCCAGTGCTCATCTCCGTTTCAAAGCCGAAGAGCCAGCACTTGTCCGAGGATGTCTCCGTGGTCATGTGGCTGGCATGATTAGATGCCAAAGGCGCATGGAACACTGTTACCTTCCCACCGTAGTGGTCCCTATTTTTCTACTTGCATTTTTATGTGCTTTCGAACGGCTAGGTTGGCAGAAGCTGGGACAAGTAACAGGCGCTCACTCTGTTACGTGGCACTCAGGATTCGACCCGCCAAACTGCCGACCTTCTGATCTACAAGCTCAGTGTCCTAACCCACTGAGCCACCGCTTCCCTTGTATAATAAGTAGTAGAATAGTTCAAAAGAAGGAATATCTAACTTATTAGTGAATCTAAACTGGCAGCTAAATATGTAAAAGAAATTAAGCATATTCCCTCATCACTACTTTTTATCCTACACTGAAAGACCTACAACATGCTTCTGAGAAGTATTAACATATTCATCCTCAGGTGATAATAAACAGTAATATTTTTTATTATTTCCTCCACTTATTTTAACCTTATTGCAAGACCTTTGTAGTATCGCATGCCTTGATTTTTTAAGAACATAGAAATTAACAAACCATTTTTGCCAGTGTGATCTTATATACTAGGGTAACTTATTTAGTAGGTGTTTTTACTGTAATACATAATCTTCATATTTTGGTTAGCAAGCTAGTTAAGTATGAACCTGGATATAAGTGTTAAGTGTTAACCTGGCTTAAAACCATGTTCAAAGAATGTTCCTCATTAACCTAGAAGGAAATATCAAATGAGATACTACACACTTCCATTCTGGACATGTATATATTGACACTTTCTATAATGACATAGAGGTGGAAGGATGCTTATCAAAATTTAATGGGATAAGTAAAGAAAATTAAAAAAAATCTTAAAATTTTAAAGAAATTGGTTGGAAAAAACAGAATCAACATTAGTTAATCAAACTCTTATTTAGGAAAAAAACAAGTCAAATAGACACCTAGACTGAGAAGGAGGATTCAGATGAAAAAATAATGGTTCAGAATGGGGCAATAAGGACAATCTGGGGACTGTCTGCATTTTCTTGATTAACAAGGCAAAACCCTGTGTAAATTTATTTCCCAGAACATCATGTCTGAGAGTAGCTTGGCTATAACAAAAACATGAAGCCGTTATGAAATAATTCCCGGGACTGCTGAATATCAAATGCAAGTTTTGTTTATATCAACCTGTTTTCAGATTTCTTTTGCCTAGAAGAAGCAAAAGTGTTTTGAGTAGGAGATAACATTTCCATCTGTTTCTTGTTTCACTAATGGCCTGATCTAATATCAAATTGCTTACTTTTTACTGAATGAAAACCAACATTCACAGGATCTAGAAACTAAGTCCTATCAAGAGAGAATATCTGGAAACGTCGGGCTTTGAAGAGGAAAAACTAAGAGAACCATCCCAGATCCCTTCAAATACCTGAAAGGATGTCGCATAGAACATTAAATACTGTACTTATTTTTTGTTCTAAATAGGAAGTCATGGAATATAGTAACTGATGTTAGAAAAACATTCCTAATGGTCAGGACAGACCATTTCCCCAGAAGGATATTTTGCTTCCTTATACTGGCAATGCTGAAACAGGATATCTTAATTTGGATTAGGACATGGAACCAGGAATTTAGACAGTGAGCTAAATGGTACCTTTCAGCTGTATGATTTATGAATTTAGCTAAAGATATGCCATAATTTTACATGGGAGTGTCTGTTGGAAAACAAAAGTGTGATCAGATGCAATCTTTTTTGAAAGGCTAGAACTTTAAAGAGGGTTTTTTTAAAAAATAGAATTGGTCCCATAATGAAATGCATGCTATAAATAAATGAACAAACAAAGCAAAACAAAAATCAGCCTTTTTAATTACTACTCTCAGAATCAACTTAGTGACTATTTTATGAATAAGTTATCCTTGTTGAAAACTTACTGAAAAGATTTCCGCTCAAAATGTTTGTGACAGTTTAACAGAGAAACGAGAACAGTGCAGGAAAACTGTATAAGTAATAATATTAATATGTGTCACTTAAACAATTCTAAGATGAAGATTTTTTTTCTGCTTTGCAAGGTAATTACAAAGTATGTTCAGCAAGAACACTGAAAATGTCTATCCAATTATGTTTTTACTTTAATTTTAAAATATAAAATTAGATGTTAGATTTCTGATTTATTTGGGATGCTTGTCATTTATATATGAGTGTGTGTGTGTGTTTTCTGATTTATTCTAGTGCTGGAGCTGGGCGAACTGGATGCTATATTGTAATTGACATCATGTTAGATATGGCAGAAAGAGAAGGTGTTGTAGACATCTACAACTGTGTCAAAGCCTTACGTTCACGCCGCATCAATATGGTACAGACAGAGGTATTGTGCTGTTATGAATCAGTGGTCCAATTCTTATGTGCATTTTAGTCATTTGCCTTAAAACAATATTCTGGATCTGGCAACTTACTAAGCCGAATGTGCAACCGGTTCGAGACCAGCTAAATAAGGAATATGGAGAGAGAGAGCAAGACAGATCATTTTGTGGAGGTAGAAAAGGAGATAAAACCGACATTCGTTTATACCCTTTCCAACCGTCCCATCCTCTTCGTATATTCCAAAGTTTCTTTCCTTAAAACATTGTATCAAGAATCATCTATGTGTTGTATATGTGCCCAGAAACTGTGAGGAGAGAAATAGTTGTTGCATATCAAATTGTAGTTAACTTTTTACCAGTTTTTATGGTACTTTTCCTTCTCCATGTGTTTCTCAGTATTTTTAGGCAATAGGTTATACTGTATGTCTTAGGCCAGGGGTCGGCAACCTCGGCTCTTTTATGACTCGTGGACTTCAACTCCCAGAATTCCTGAGCCAGCTATGCTGGCTCAGGAATTCTGGGAGTTGAAGTCCACGAGTCATAAAAGAGCCGAGGTTGCCGACCCCTGTCTTAGGCTAACACTGCAAAACAGTAATTATTTTTAGATGCCATATAATGTGAGTAAGAGGTTATCTTGGCACCAGTCCGAATGATGTTGAAAATATTGCAAAAGCAAACTCAGCACTGAACTGAACTGAAAATTACATACAACACAAACAAAATAAACTGCTAGCACTACAAACACAACTTCATTTTACTTTTTTTTTCTTTTATTTGGAAAATCTCTTTCGCACTTTATCCTGATTTCCCAACAATGCATATGGTTTTTGTACAAAATAGTACCGCCAGTTAGAAAATATTTTTCAAAAATAAAAAAAAATGTGCAAAATAACGAGATGGGGAGGGTAGCTCCATTACAAGGCAAGATTAGCAATTGGAGCTCTACAGCATAGAACAAAGGAGCCTATAAAAAGGGAGATAAAATTGCACATGATATGGATAAAAGGTAAAGGTTCCCCCGCACATTTGTGCTAGCCGTTTCCGACTCTAGGGGCCGGTGCTCATCTCCGTTTCAAAGCCGAAGAGCCAGCGCTTGTCCGAGGACGTCTCCGTGGTCATGTGGCCAGCATGACTAGATGCCAAAGGCGCATGGAACGCTGTTACCTTCCCACCGTAGTGGTCCCTATTTTTCTACTTGCATTTTTACGTGCTTTCGAACTGCTAGGTTGGCAGAAGATGATATGGATAGGCAGTTGTTATTCTCTCACTGTTAAAACTCAAGGTCATCCATTGAAACTATACACAGAAAGATTCAGGACTAAGAGAAAGAAATAATTTTTCACACTAGATATCCATAAACTAAGAACTGTGGTTTATAACAGTGGTTGTGAAAATAGCAGCCAATTTGGATGGTACTCAAAGGCAACTGGGCAGATTCGTGGAAAATCAGGCTATCAATAGCCATTAATATTGATGCCTGATCATTACCATAGGTAGTACATCATAAATATTGGTTGCTAAGAAGCAACTTTGGAAGGATGTTCTAGCCCAGGGGTCTTCAAACGTGGCCCTTTTATGACTTGTGGACTTCAACTCCCAGAATTCCTCAGCCAGTGTGCACAAGTCATAAAAGAGCCAAGTTTGAAGACCCCTGTTCTAGCCCAAGATGTTCCTGTTGGCCACTTTATGTTCAGAATATTGGACTGGGCAGGTCTAGAACCTGATCCAGTGGGGCTTTTCTGATATTGTTAACCAAAATGTCTGGGATCCTATCCTATAGACCACTGATGGCGAACCTTTTAGAGACTGAGTGCCCAAACTGCAAACCAAAGCTGATGTATGTATCGTTGAGTGCCTGGTGGGCATGGCCCATTGGGTGGGCATGGCCCATTGGGTGGGCATGGCCCATTGGGTGGGCGTAGCTGTGGTGGTAACGGCAGACTGGGTAGGACTAAAAAGTTCAATCAATTCCAACTTTGTGAGATCTTTTTCTGCGAGAAGTTGAAATTGATTGATTGAGTGAACTTTTTTTTTTTGCACATGGCAGCGGAGGCCTAAAGCAAAAAGGTTTTATAAAACTCAGCTGAAGGCCTAGGACTGAGGCGAGGGCATGCGTGCCCACAGAGAGGGCTCTGCGTGCCACCTGTGGCACACGTGCCTTAGGTCCGCCACTACGGCTATAGACCTTAAAATTAAAATAGAAAAGGCACTGGAATTATTATACATTAACACCTAAACATATCAAGCTAATTGTATGATATAACTTAGGAGGGAAGCGCAAACATGAGGAATATATCACAATATTAGACATCTTTTAATCAGGACCTGTCAGGAATAGACTTTTTCAGCCCTTTGGTAAGCTTCTTGACCAATTCTTTCTTGTGCCTGCCCTGCGCTCTCATTTTTCTCCAGATTTTTTAGATGTGGGGAAAAGAACAGAATTTCTTTCTAGTCAATGGAATGTCAACAAAAAGGGACACTTTGCATGGCTTGCATCATGAGGACTTGCCTGGAAGCAACTTCAGCATTTGTTGCGTGTGCAAATTCTAGAAAAAAAAACCTTAATTGGGGAATTTTGTTTCTGAATTTTTCTATTTCTAACACTCTCTGCCATCTCGGATCATGACATGACATTTTCATTTATAAAATAAAATAAAAAATATATACAGGTAATCCTCGACTTACAATCACAATGGAGGTCCAAAATTTCTGCTGCAAAGCAAGACAGTTGCTAAGTGAGTTGTGCCCCATTTTGTTACCTTTTGCCACAGTTGTTAAGTGAATCACTGCAGTTGTTTAGTAAATTAAATTATGTGGGGGGGTTTTTAAGTGAAACCGGCTTTCCCCCATTGACTTCACTTGTCGGAAGCTGGCTGGGAAGGTTATAAATGGTAATTGTGTAATCACAGGACAATGCAACAGTCATAAATACATGCCAGTTGCCAAGCATTTGAATGCTGCAAAGGTCTAAGTGTAAAAAAACGGCCATAAGTTACATTTTTCACTGCCGTTGTAACTTCGAACAGTCACTAAACAAATGGTTGTAAGTGAGGACTACCTGTACTTTCAAGCATACAACTTTATACAAATATAGCATACCACCAAAAGTGTTGGCAATATGCTGTATTTTTCATAAATGCGAGCAAAAACCTAATCATTCCCCAACATTATTTCTTTACCTTTGCCATTAAGTATTGTTGGGATTAAAATTTGCCACTCTTTAAAATGTATATTGATGGAAAAATATACAGTACTGTATCTCAGCTTGTGTAAGTGAGATGAACATTGTCTTTTTAAGCTTTCTTGAATAAGTGTGTTAATGGGAAAGTATCCAAAGGGGAGATTTTATTCCTTTAAAAACCATTTAAAACTAGTTCCTTTAAAAACTATTCTCCAAAGCACCCAAAGGCAGGACAAGAAGCAACGGATGGAAACTAGTCAAGGAGAGAAGCAACCTAGAACTAAGGAGAAACCTCCTGACAGTTAGAACAATTAACCAGCAGGAACAACCTGCCTCCAGAAGCTGCGAATGCTCCAACACTGGAAGTTTTTAAGAAGAGACTGGACAGCCATTTGTCCGAAATGGTATAGGGTTTCCTGCCTGAGCAGGGGGTTGGACTAGATGACCTCCAAGGTCCCTTCCAACTTTATTTATTTTATTATTATTATTATTATTATTATTATTATTATTATTATTATTATTATTATTATTATTATTATTATTATTATTACCATTGCAGGACTCAGTAATTAAAATCCTGTGAAAAGTTAAAAAAAAGACACATCCTAACCAATAAAATTAGCTCAACAGAGTTAGCTGGAGAAGTGGTGAAAGACTTTCTTTTATTAGAATTGCTGCTTTCAATTGCTGCTACACACCAACCAGGTGCTGAGGATTCTGTAATTTGTATTCCTATGCCGAGGAAGAGGTTGGATCTGTCCTACTGTAGGATTCCCAAACTACTTCTGTTCCTTCTCTGGCAGGAACAGTATATCTTTATTCATGATGCCATCTTGGAAGCCTGCTTATGTGGAGAAACTGCCATTCCAGTTTGTGAATTTAAAGCTGCATATTTTGACATGATTCGAATAGATTCTCAGACAAACTCTTCACATCTTAAAGATGAATTCCAGGTACATTCATTGGTTGATGTCATTTTAGAAATACAGTTTCTTTGCTTCCTAAAATACAGAATGTGTTGTACCTCCTGTGTCAGATTCCTAATGTATTTGTCCTTTTCTTTCATTGTGTTATTTCATGTTTGGATATGGGGAATATCACTGTGTGATTGTATTCATTGTAGGCTGCCAGTTCATTTGTATGTGGATGATTTTTGGCCTACCAGGAGCATTTTTTTTATTTTAGATAAGCGTAAAGTACAGGGTATGAATTTTACAGGATGATTTCCAATTCCATATATGCAGATTCTCCCTCCATACTCCTGAATAAACAGAAATAAATGTGCTTTTACTTTCTTTGTGGCTTTCAGTGTTGTCACCTTGCCTGTATCCTTTATGCCCAAATCTCTTTGAGTTAGGTACACAATGTCAATAAATATAATAATAAATATTTCTTTTGCCTTGTAGACCCTGAATTCTGTGACTCCTCGGCTACAAGCCGAAGACTGCAGCATCGCATGCTTGCCAAGAAATCATGACAAAAACCGCTTTATGGATATGCTGCCACCTGACAGATGTCTGCCTTTCTTAATTACTATTGACGGTGAGAGCAGCAATTACATCAATGCTGCCCTTATGGATGTAAGTGACTATTTTACTTGACTAGATGCGAAATATGCAATAGAATTGTTGGTACTTGAAAAAAAAATAATTCACACTTATTCTGATGTGCTGCATTTTTTTTAATCAAGAACCTAAAAATACTGGTTTTTCTGACTTTATGAATATTATAAATTTCCTGTAGTTTTTTAGAGTTGGAAATTGCTGAAGGGAAACATTAGAAGACCCTAAAATATATTTATAAATATATATTTTAATGCAGCCAGTAAGTACCTTTGTATTTTGAGGAAACAACCACTTGCCACCTTCCAAAGTACTCATGGTTATATACACCTAAAACCCAAAAGGGTTATTTACCACATTATAATTCATTAATATTTATACAGTTATTACTAAAATTTAAAACAACAAAAATAACAAGGCATCCCAAATGATCCTAGCCTTGAAAGGCCCTTCTGAACAATTGTCCTTTCCCTTCAGAAGAAGTTAGAAAATTCCAAAAAAAAAACAGAAAGAAGAGATCTTTCATCTTGCCGCTTGCAACCCCTTCTGAGCTTTTCAAAAAAAAAATCAGAAGCAAGAAAAAGTGGAAGCTCATATTTCTTTAACTTTTCTGGGCAGTACAGCATGGAAAACTGGGCCCATAGTGGCTTCTAGAGAGAAAGCCTAAGTTAGGCATGTCTCATTCTTTTGTACCATTTCCCTCTGGGCAATGTAGCATCAAGCAATTTATCCTAGGAAGAACATCCTATTATCTTTTAACATTTCCTTCCAAGAGGTATGATAGGAGAAATTGGGTCAAATAATTTAATCCTTTACACCAACCAGTAGATAGGCAAAAGTATCAGGCAGCATTTCTCTCTAAGAAGCTACTGTATTGTGATTTTTTAAAAACTTTCTTTTACTCCTCTTACTTCCTTCTCCTAAATAATTAAGTCTAATTCTGCTTCTGCATACAAAGATAGGATGCAGGAGGTAATAGGAGTACATGTCACGTTCATTGTTTCTCATATACACCAACCATCCCCATAATGCGGTGCTCAGTTAGCTCAAAGGGACAGGGGTGTCAAACTCAATTTCATTGAGGACTGCATCAGCATTGCGGTTGCCCTCAGGGGGCCGGGTGGGTATGGCCAGGGTGGGCGTGGCCTACTGGGTGGGCGTGGCTAGAGTGCGTATGGCCTACTGGGTGGGCATGGCCAGCTCTACATCATTCGCATCAAGGGTGCCTATGGGGGCCTGGGCAGGAGTGGGACAGATCTAAGGGTCTCTGGGCCAGGGCCAAGGCAATGGGGGCCGTTCCCTCACTGTTTTCAGGATGGCTTCGCAGGCCGCATGAAACCACTTTGCGGGCCGGATCCGGCCCCCGGGCCTTGTGTTTGACATGTCTGGACTAACCCATTAATCCATCTCTTGACACCCAGCATAATTCTTAAAAAAACAAACTGGTAGCTGTTCATGGCCAAGGTTTGCTGCCTTAAGATCTATCATGAGGATAAGTAAATCTATCATGCTTTTTTTCTTCCAATACAAGTAAACTAGAGTGAAAACAAAACCTTTAGAAAGTTCCTCAGCTCTGGCCATGATTTAACTTTTTTTTATTTCCTGAATCCATCCTATCCTCCTCAGAATGAAAGGAATGGATATTTTGTCATTTGTTTTGTTATTATTCTGGAGAATGATGTAGTGGTTGTGTAAGATTTATATATTTATTTGATGAGGGAGAAATTTCTGCCTGCATTTCTATTTTATTTGTATTTATCTATTTTTAAATACAGAGCTACAGACAACCTGCTGCATTCATTGTCACGCAGCATCCTCTGCCGAACACTGTGAAAGATTTCTGGAGATTAGTCTACGATTATGGCTGTACCTCTCTCGTGATGTTAAATGAAGTTGATTTAGCACAAGTAAGATCTTGATGCTGACAGAGTTTGTGCAATTCTCCTCAAAAGGATCATTCTTTTCTTTCAGTAGAATATTTTGCTCGTGTTTGGTTTGAAATGGCATTATGTTCTGTATACAGTACCTTGCATAGAGATCTGAGCTACAGTTGGTTTCCACATAGATATAGATATATTGTACATATAGACACACACATACATAACATATATAGACTCATGTGCCTTCCTTATATAGATTTAGATAAATATTTATTTTTCTTCCTAGCATTTTGCTTCAGGTGCAGAGTCTGCTTTTGTTTTTATCAATTCCACTGGTTGTGACAGGAATTGACCAACAAACTTGTCACCTGAGCCTGGCATTATGGGCTGAGGTAGAGTCATTCTCCCTCGGTCAGCTTTAGGCAAAAATCGAACTCACAATCTTTTAATTTCTAGTCTGGTGCCTTAACCACTGGACAAAAGTGTCTCTCACATTTTGATATCTATAGATGTAGATATATAGATAAATATGAAAGGAACATTTCTGAAGCATTTCTGAAAATGCTTGGATACCTACAGCAATTTGGAAGTAACAACTTTTACATATATGGACATACTTTTAGATCCTAAATCCAGTAACATGCTTTTAAAATATAATCATAATGTAACTAACTAGCCAGTAGGAATGTATATTAAGTTCAACTTCAGACGGAGTCAGGAGAGCATCAAATCTAGACCATGATCTGTACATGAGCCTTTCTGAAGTTTTCAGTATTATTTCAAATTAATAAGCAAATGTAAAGCATGTCCACAGATATTGATATATATTCTCCATGAGCTTGTGAGGTAAGAAACACTACTATATTTAGGAGTGGTGAAGAAGAAGGGTACACTAAAATTTAGATTTAACAGCCCATGAGGGGGAAGGGCGTCCATTATTCTTGAGTCACAAATTATTTCATTTGCAACTGTTTGTGTTATTTGTATAATGCAAATATACTAGGCAAATGACATTAATTAATGGACTAATTTGCCATAATGTAAAGTTAACTGCTTCATTAAAACTACTTTGGATATAACAAACTAATCTGCTATTTCAGGGAGATGTCTCAACAGAAATCTGATCCCCACTATCCACAATCTGCTAAACGGACATTTGTTAAATTAAGGTTTTACTTTGCTAATGTTTACTCACATTAAATGATTTTGCTAAGACTTCAGTCATAAATTTTCATGAGGCAATGCTGAACAATGTATCAAACCTTTGTTCTGCCATTTGATAATTCAATATTATTTATTGATACTTTTTCCTGGGAACAAGTTTGATTTTCTGGTAAAGATTTTGGTACCTTGGTATAGTAGTTGGTGCTGTGTCAGAAAGCACTGGTCATTCAATTGTTTTGTCTCAAGTATAGGGGGTTTTTTTGTTTGTTTTTTTTGTTCCACCACATCCATCATCTATCCTGTTTACTGGATTTTCTGTCTTTAGCCTCAGTTGAGCATAGGACCCGTGGTGGTGCAGTGGTTAGAATGTAGTACTGCAGGCTGATTTTGCTGACTCGATTCAATTCTCACTGGCTCAAGGTTTGACTCAGCCTTCCATCCTTCTGAGGTTGGTAAAATGAGGACCCAGATTGTTGGGGGCAATATGCTGACTCTGTAAACCCCTTGGAGAGGGCTGTAAAGCAGAGGTCCCCAACCTTTTGAGCACCAGGGACCAGTTCCGTGGAGAGAGGTTTTTCTGCGGACCAGAGGGTGCGTGGTTTTGTATGCTAAACTCTTTAAAATTTATCCACATTCTACACCTTGCAGTTATTCTTGTGATATTTATAGATTTCTTGCCTAGGGATATGTAAATAGTATTAGTATTGAGCATTTAAAATAAATAAATGGATGTAGAGAGGAAAGGAAAGAAGGAAGTAGAGAGAAAAGTATATCACCATGTCCACATCTCAGTACTCCCTTATACAAAAAGCTTTACTATTATTTTTTCAATGTTTCAGGTTTCTAAACTAGGGCCATCTCCATTGTGTATCGTTTTCAAAACAGTGCCCCACCCCCAAAAGCTTTAGGACAGGCATGTCAAACTGCTGGCATACGGGCCGGATGCGTCACACTGAAACCATGCCCACCCCATTGCTGGCAATGGGAAAAAAGTCATGGTACGTCATGCAACATCACGTGATGTTGTGAGTTTGACATGCCTGCTTTAGGTGATACCTAAAATGTTTCTTATTTTGGAAGATTCAGATACTGTTCTTGCACAAATATCCATTCGTGAATTAATCTGAAATACAGCAAGGTAACAAATGACACCGTGGCTCAGTGGGTTAGGACGCTGAGCTTGTCGACCAGATGGTCGGCAGTTTGGCGGGTCAAATCCCGAGTGCCGCGTAACAGAGTGAGCACCTGTTACTCGTCCCAGCTTCTGCCAACCTAGCAGTTCAAAAGCACGTAAAAAGGCAAGTAGAAAAATAGGGACCACTACGGTGGGAAGGTAACAGCATTCCGTGCGCCTTTGGCGTCTAGTCATGCCGGCCACATGACCATGGAGACGTCCTTGGACAAGGGCTGGCTCTTCGGCTTTGAAACGGAGATGAGCACCGGCCCCTAGAGTCGGAAACGACTAGCACACATGTGCGGGGGAACCTTTACCTTTACCTTTAACAAATAAAAAGCAAAAAGCTATGATTTTTGAATCTTAGCCAACTGAACTAAGATTTGCTATTTGGGTCTCCAATTCAACTGGAAAATCTCCATATTAGTACAATGTAAATTGGGCTGCTTGTCAAGCTATCAGATTGGACCAGGTATATTATTATCAAGGCACACCCCTGCTGACTAATAGATATTCTATACTGTAAAATAAAACATTTAATGTAAAAGAGACTGCTAAGAAGATGAGGTTTCATATAATGAATCTGTTGTCCTCCTTCCAGATGTGAGCCAGTTTAATTAAGCATGAGAACTGTGAGTTCCATCAGCAGTTGCAATTAATAGAAGAGTTGGGTAATTAAAACTGCTTTACCATGCAAAAGTGGAACAATGTGATTCCTCCTTCCCCCCCCCCATCTTCTGTTGCTGTATTTGCATAAGGATTAAGCTATCATGATTCTGGTATCTTAATTAAAAGACGCTGTAATTTATGGTGATTTAGCACAATGTCTAAAGCTGCTTAAGTTTATACATACATTTACTTAATGTCACACAGGGTTGCCCGCAATATTGGCCAGAAGAAGGAATGCTGAGATATGGTCCTATACAGGTTGAGTGCATGTCCTGCTCCATGGAGTGTGACGTAATCAATAGAATTTTCAGGATATGCAATTTAACAAGGGTAAGGCACGTTTACTGAGCTATTGTAATAGACTTCCATATTCAGCAAAACATTTTTACAAAAATTAAAGGGCTTACTGTGTGGTAGGGTCTCTCAACTTTGGTAACTTTAAAACATATGGCCCTCAACTCCTACAATTCAAGTTCTTTCAGCTACATTATCCTTGCTGGACCTGTTAGCCATTTCAAGAAAATTATCTTTTCCCTGGCTTGTTCCATAATCACAAAGGCTCTGGAACTTATTCATTTTGAGTTCAGGAGGCATTGTAAGCAGCACAGTCTCCTTAATTCAAGTGGGTATTTTCCTTAGACTCAAGGTCTAATATGACCCTTAAAAAAGTCATGGCTCCAACAGTATGATACCATGTCAGATCCAAATACCACACACCTGGAACTGAAAATAAATACTGTATTTTATTTAATTCTAGCAGCTGTCCCTTTCTCTGGAAATCCCCTCATCTGTTCCCAGAAACTTTCTCACGCTTTCCTCAGAAGGTACAGGAGTTTGCAGTAAAAATCCTGTAATAATTAGAATTGCAGAGGATCAGATTACTTTTGCATTAAAAAGCTACAACATTTTACTATGTGCCAGCCTAATCTCTCACGGGGTTTTTGAAAAGATGTAAAACTTTGAATACCTTGCTTTGCATCTAAAGCAGCACCTAAAATTAATTTGTGGCATTGGTAATTGAGCTACATTTTCTCTAATAAAAATGGGTATTCCCACCACCACCACCACCACAATAAAGCCCTTTGGACCAGACTGTTTATAGAAATTTGACTAAATAATTGCAAATTTTTATCCTGGGTTTATTATGTGAGATGGCTGGCTATACAAATGTGATAAATAAACAATATTTTGAAGAATATTTTTTTCCCTGTGGCACTAGTGCAAGCTGAGTTATAAGTTAACCTACATTGCAAACCAACTCTTCTCCATCTTCATACTTTTGTAACTGTGCAGAGTAAAAAATTGTCACCATGCTTTCTGCTATCCTGCCTGATGAACTGGAAAACTAGTCTGCCATTAACTTTTAATTGGCCTTAATATAGCATTCATTCTTTTGTAACTTCATGGTATTGTCTGCAGTAGGTATGAAATTGTGTTGTTGTTTTTTTCATTAGCCTCAAGAAGGTTACCTGATGGTTCAGCAATTCCAGTACCTGAGTTGGGCACCTCATAGGGATGTGCCAGGTTCCAAGAGGTCATTCTTAAACTTAATTCTTCAAGTGGAAAAGTGGCAAGAAGAATGTGAAGAAGGGGAAGGGAGAACCATAATTCATTGTCTGTAAGTGTAATTTAATATTTTAATCCTATTTATTATCCTCATACTGTTGAATGGAATTTCATGTAGGTGAATGTTCTAGGTATGTCTCATTAACAGAACAATAGTGTGTACTCCTATTTCTCTAGTTAAAGAGGAATATTTCTACTTCCCAAGAACAGTGTGTGCCTTTCTCATTTTATGGTAGCATATCTTATTTGATGATATTGGACACTTGAGCAGGGTTATCTAGATTAATAAACGTAATGGGAAAATGAGGTATATTTCAGGCCACATTGTATACCTGCCACCTCAAGCATTTAGAACTACTTTCCAAACAAAATCTTTCCTAAAACCATTGGACATTGACCAAATTTACGTTCCTCTCTCTAATAGTGCCCCATGCCAGACAATTTTGTTAGGGCTAAAAATATATTGATTTTAGAGACTGAAATCATCAATATTTAAGTAAATTTCTTCTTTCTCTCTTCCTCTCCCTCTCCCTCCTTCTTCCTCTCCCTCTCTCTTCCGCCCCCCACTACTCATTTTCAACATGTTGCTGTTCAGTTATGACCTAAATAAAGTCACACTCTTATTAAGGTGAAGAAACAGAAACTGAGCCCAAATAAAAGAAGGGTGTTATTAGGTAACAGGTTATCAAGGAAAAAAATAAGGATGATATAAAACCATAATAGGAGATAACCAAAAGCTAATTACATGTCTTTCAAAAAGACATGAAGGAGTAGTGATGGGACACTTTAATTATTTCACATCTGTTGGAAGATAAACTCTTGCAAACATGGTCCTTTCAAGAAAATAATTGATCTGTCTCTCTGACAGTCCTTCATTGGGTTTAACAAGACATGAGCGATCCGCTCTGCTTGACTTAATCTTAATCAACGGGGAAAACAAAAGTGGTGGGACAATTGAGGAAAAACAACGTGTACAGATGAAATTCTTTACATTCAGGAATACGGAAGCTTAATGCAATCAAACACATATGTTAGACCCCAATATGGTGAATCTGAATAACCTCAAAGCAATTGCTACTAGAAAATCATGATGAGAGGAAGTGAAGCCAAAGATGAACCCCACAAAAGATATACTTAAAGCACCATTACAAGCAATTGGGGTGGGGCAGAGATGGAAAAGAAGAAGTCAGAAGAAGCCAGAAAAGTTGAGTGAAAATCTAAAAATGGAAAGGGGAGATAACGGAAGTGGACAGAAGGTCAGGTCACTAAGGAAAACACATAATAATAATCTATATGTGTAGAACTAATGATAGGAAAGCTAAAATTCAGAATGAGCAGAGATTGATGAAGGATAAGACTAAGAACTACAAATAGGAGATGCTTAAGTATCTTGGGAACATGCTAACCAATAACAAGAACAGGCACAGTTGCTCAATTCCAAACTGATTCAGCCTTCTTTATAAAGGAACTATTTTTTGTTAACCATTCTTTTCATATTTAGGAACGGCGGTGGACGAAGCGGGATGTTTTGTGCCATAGGCATTGTAGTGGAAATGGTCAAAAGGCAAAATGTCATTGATGTTTTCCACGCAGTAAAAACTTTACGGAACAGTAAGCCTAACATGGTAGAAACACCGGTAAGTTATGTTCTGTAGTAATCAAATAAACAAAAGCATGAAAATCATGTAAGTCTAAATAAAATCATTTTTCCAAGACTCTAGGAATACAGAATATGATCAATTAATTATCAACATATCAAAATAATTAGAATACATCTAGAATGTATTAATACTGAACTATAGGTCTATAAATATTCCCATGCACCGAATGCATGCTGAAGTTCAAAGTCTTTAGTCACCACTGAAAGATCTAGGTCTTTGATAAATCTGAAAGATTGTGGTTTCAAAATAATCACTGGAAACATCTTTCTCTCTCTTTAACTTCCTGTCCCAATTTGACTCATAAGACACAGTTTCAGGTAGTTTGGGGTGCTATCATCTCAATGCTAAGAGGAGTCATTGGAGAATTGTAGCTTGTAAAGTAGTGGATGACCTTTTGGGGAAAAGGCATCAAATTGTTTCTTTTTAACAGCGTATGTAGTTATAGATGATTTAAACCAGAAATCAACCTGAAATGCTAATTTTTGTCAAGAAAATTTCAGACATTTCTGTAGAATTAAAATAGTTTGCTATCCAGGCAACCCACCATTTACCTATCTCTGCCAAAAAAAAAGTTACATAGAGAATTTCCAGTCTGATGGAAGGCATCATCCAAAATTCTTTTAAAACTTCAAATGATTTCCTGTACTGTTTCATGGGCTCTTGCCGTTTTTTAAAATTATATTTAATAGAGGAAATGAGAGTGAGTGAAAGAGATGATGGTTATACAAAAAATATAAAAAACCTAGATATATTATGGTGATTTAGTCAAAGGAAATATTACAAAAGATGAGAAAATGGTTAATTACCAAAAAAGGAAGAAAAAGATCCATATAATATTCATACTTGCACATTTTAAAACTGCAGACACTTAAAATGTAGAAATTAAGCTTTTCTGCAGTGCATCAGAATGAAGTAAGATGTGCTTATTGCCAGTACTAATTTGAAACCTATGATTCTATGGCCTTTGACTATTGAAGGCATTTTTTTTTAAATTCTTTGAACTCAGTTCCATAACCATAATCAGTCTACATCGCCCAGCCTCTCAAATTATGGAAACAATCCTAAATAAAAGCAATAGAATCCCATATCAACTCTAGTACTTCTGATGTGGGATTTTTTAAAACAACTGACATACTTCTGTCAAACAGAAAAGGCATAATTAGTATATTTGCCTAGTATGTATTTGTTTTCCTAAAATATTAGAGCATATAAATGGGAAGGAGTAAAGAATGGGAAGCAGGAAGGAAAACCAATGGGCCTGAGGATGATAAGACGGAAAGAAAGGAGAACTAGGGTCAGGTTTGGGGCAAGAGAGGGGACATTATGGCCCTTGAACTCCTACCATTCTTGGCCAATTTTGGCAAGAGTTGTAGTCTACGATCATCTGTGGAATAATAGATGAAAAATAACATTTTCCCCCTTTGGCTACCACCACTATAATTATTTGTAAATCCATTTTGTATCCTTTCATTTGCAGAATATTCACATTAGTAGATTTATGCACTGGTTTTGTTTTGTTCTCCTAGAATGGAGGAGGGCAGTTCCATGGATCTGTGTTTCATATCTTCCCCACTTATAATTTAAAACCACTTCAGAACACATACTTTATAATCAGTGTTGTTTATTTTAGCATTTCTAGCTTGCTATGATTTCTAACAGGTTTGATTATACGTAAAAGCACAAAGCAATGGTGCTATTCTATTGCAGTCTGTGCAGCTGCCAAAGTGGGGTATTTTCAAGGTCATGCTCTATGTGGGCAAAATGCTTGATTGCATCCCCAAAAGCTGTTAAGCTGGGAGAAGGAACCAGCCAAGGAAACTAGCCAAATATACTCACCTGATCTCCACTCACCATGTTAATCAGAGAACTAGAACAAAAATGTATTTTAAAAATCTTTTCCCACATCCTGTTAAGTGCTTTATGGTGGTATTTTCTACACCTGGTAGGAAGGGTGGGTAACTTTTTTTTTAAAAAAAATCAGATAAAGAGTTGGCATTTCTTTTCATCGCTCAGAATATTGTTCCTTCCAGATCATGGGCCTTGGTATTATAAACTATATATGTTGACTTATTCAAATCCCTATCTTTTTTTATTGGAGGGTCTTAGATTTGCTAGACTTACTTTTATGTTTCGTTCAGTTTGGTGTAATACTAGCTATAGTATTTTAAAAAGAGAGAGGTTTGTCAGGTGATAAATGAATGTTAATATATTTTTATTATTATTATTATTCTTTTGAAATAGCAGAAGTATTCTTTGGTTGACAAATAACTAGCAATGGGCATCATAGTGAGATATGAAGCCATTGATAGTAAGGAATTCCAATTATTTTTTTTAACAAAAATCATAGACAAAAATAAACAACATGCAATTAAGTCTATGGAACAATAGTGTTTCTTTCATTTTCCTTCCTCCACAAATGCAATATAACTTGTTTTTTTTTCTCTCTTAGGAACAATATCGTTTCTGCTATGATGTTGCACTGGAGTACCTTGAATCATCTTAATATGAAAGGATAAATACAATCAAGTGAACCAAATAATATGAAATTTAATAAACTGTGTTTTGGCATCCTCTATTGAACCTATGAAGAAATGTTTTAGTGAAGGGGAAACTTAATTTTTAAATGCAAAAGTATTTTTCTTAATAAATGGTGTAATATATATATATATATATATATATATATATATATATATATATATATATATATATATATATATATATATATATATATATATATACACACACACACACACACACACACACACACACATATACAGTTCGAAAGCACGTAAAAATGCAAGTAGAAAAATAGGGACCACTACAGTGGGAAGGTAACAGCGTTCTGTGCGCCTTTGGCGTCTAGTCATGCCATACACACACAAACACACACACACAAACACACACACACACACACACACACACACACTATTCTGTCCCTGTACACAATCTGAATATAGTGCCACAAAAATGAATTAAGAGTCAAGGCAGAGCACATCTGCTATTCAAAGTAAAACTTTCCAGTGTTTGCATATTCCGCAGTCTCTCGGCTACATTAGTTCTGTCATCTGTTGCATGTATCTATTCTAGTGAATGTTTTATTTCAGACTTGTTCCTAATTTCATACTGTTAAAAGGTTTTAAAAATAATGTATACAGATGGATAATCTGTAGATTTTATGTGCTGCAAGAATATATATATATAGAGAGAGAGAGAGATACAGACACACATACCGCAAACATTTAAAAAATGGCATATTTTGTTTTACTGTGCAATGACAGCCTGATAAAAGTTCTTTATAAAGAAATTCAAACATAAACCAAAGACTCAAGTGTAAATATGTTTATATAGGAAAGAAAGCACATTGTATTTATTGTTTATTGACATTTCTTTTATGATGGTTGGACAGAACCATTTTTTCTTAGAAACATTGTTGCTGAAATCAAGTGTAAATGATTTTTGTAGATTATTTTTTGTATGTATTGTGTAAGTAGAAGGAGAGAGAATGAAAAGATCTTTTATGGATAGACCAGAAAACATTGATATACTTTTTTGGTTGGTGTGTGTACACGCTTATGAATGAAATTCACGTAAACAAGAAAAAGAAACCAAACGTAAAACTTCTTTCCCAGACTATATAGTCTTTTTTTTCAGTTTATAGTAATAAGAAATCGAATAGAAACTGCACATATATATATCTTTGGGAGTTTCATTAATTTTTTTAAGGAGTAAGTGGGTTAATAATGAATGCTTGACACACAGAGCAAGTACAAAAATAAATAAAAATGCAAGTTAATAACATTTATTTTAATGTTTACAGTTGAGGCACAAGTTCTAGGCCACCACACCATGCATTGTTCCCGTCTGTAATACTGGAGGAATCTTCTGATCCTCAGTTGTTACTTCCCGGCTGAGCCAAGCTTTGGTCAAAGGCTTCAAAGAAGCTCCAGCTTTTCTCCCAGTGGTAGTCTAGATTTGTGAAAATGGTAGCTTTGTGTTCTGACAAAGCCAAAGTGGATTGAATCAATTCAAGAGTTAGGTGATAGCTTTGGTATGTTTTTTACTTTGCTCTTCATATGCACATTCATAAGCCTGGACATATTTTCATAATGAAAAAACATTTACTGTGTCCTGTTGATTTTTTTTATCAAGAGTAAATGATAAGGTGCTGATAAATATTCATGTAAAATAAGAGTGAATTAAAGAAGTTTTATAAAATATTGAGTTCATATGTCCTATTTTGATTACACTTATTCCTTTATTAAAAGAAACACACTGTTGTGGCCCTGACCTGTCCTAACCGAGGAAGAGGACTCTGAGGATGATGGGGTGGGACTGGCAAGGCCTCCCTCTCTGGGGCCTTCCTCTCTGGCAAGGCCTCCGTCTCCATCTGAAGGCCGAGAGGAGAAGCCTGGGAGTAGCCAGGCTGGGGGGGAGCTCGAGCAGCTGCAGCAAATACAGTCTAGTGAAGATTACTCATGGCTAGACCCTCGAGAAAGATGCAGGGCCAAGCATTTGCAGCAACGTAGGTTGAGTGGGAGGGCCAGGGAGTAGCTGAGTCATTGAGCCACACCCCATAAGGTACAAAAGGGGGTGTGGCTGGTCTCAGAACTTTGTGATGAACAATTTAATTCACCACAGCTTCTGATCACGTCTGTCAGATTTTTCTACCTGTGTGAACCCTGGTCTGGATTTTGTGCCTACGCTTCTTCATCTCTGCTTTTCGGTTTGTTTGTCTGGACTTTCTTGGAATTTCTTGTTGACAGTTATCTCATGTCAGCGAACATTTGAGATAACTAGCCTATTTTGGCTGACTGTGGGTAGCTTGCTGCCAAGACTTTATCAGACAGCAATTATATTGTGGTATAAAGACTTAACCCTTTTGTTTTGTACCTGCTTGTCTGTTTGTTTGTACCTTGAGGGAGGGGGAACAGAACACACATATATCACAGTTCATCTCATGCTAATAAAAAAAATTTGGTGGAAATTAGTCCAAGGTCGACAACTCTTTTTATACACTGATACAAAAGTCTCCCAACAACCAAATATGAAAGAATATATAGTGCAGGGGTGTCAAACTCAATTTCATTGAGGGCCGCATCAGCATTGCGGTTGCCCTCAGGGGGCCGGGTGGGTATGGCCAGGGTGGGCATGGCCTACTGGGTGGGCGTGGCTAGAGTGCGTATGGCCTACTGGGTGGGCGTGGCCAGCTCTACATCGTTCGCATCAAGGGTGCCTATGGGGGCCTGGGCAGGAGTGGGACAGATCTGAGGGTCTCTGGCAGAAGGAGGGTCTCTGGGCCAAGGCCAAGGCAGTGGGGGCCGTTCCCTCACTGTTTTCAGGATGGCTTCGCGGGCCGCATGAAACCACTTTGCGGGCCGGATCCGGCCCCCAGGCCTTGTGTTTGACATGTCTGATATAGTGTGTTATTAAATATAAAGGTCTTAAATTGAAGTTTTTCATGAAATACAGTTACAGTACTATTTTGCCATATCTGTTTAATGATCTTTGAAGCTACTAGTGACTTTGGAGCTGGGCATCTGGAGGATGGCCCTATCACAGGGAGAAATTGGCTTGGTATAAAAGACCCTGAAACCCCTGAGCTAATGGAATGCCTCAGTTGGGCCTGTCCTGCTCCTAACAGAGCCAGTTCAGGACATGTTACCTTCCACCAGGCTTGGGTCACTCCCAACTCTCTGGTATGGCAAGAGAGAGGACCATCAGGATCAAGGCCTACTTCCTTGCTACCACTATCCATGTGGCTCCATTCTATAAGTGCTGCTTTGCACCCAAGTATGGCAGGCAGAGGGAAGGAAGCACTCCTAATCCCTCATTGTAAAAAAGAGACAAAAACAAAGAACACAATAATAACTTAAAGCAGGCCCTTTTATGACTTGTGGACATCAACTCCCAGAATTCCTTAGCCAGCGTGCTTTCCACAAGTCATAAAAGGGCCAAGTTTGAAGACCCCTGACTTAAATACAGTAGTGACTAGGATGCCTAGCTGACTGGCTTCAGAAACCTCTCAGAACTCCATTTTGTTCCTGCTTATCAGAAACTGAAGTCTTTTTTCAGTGGTAGATTGGGAAAGTCCAGCAGCAGGAAGTGCATCTTAAGGAAGAAGCTGTTCTTCCAAATCAATATCCAGGTATGGAAAATGGGGTGCCATCAGCTTCCTTAAACCCAGTCTGTGGCTCTATATACACGCCTCTGGGATAATCAGCACTGACACCAATGGGCAGAGACAACTAAGTCTCTTGTCTTTGCTTTCCCTAATCAAAATATAATGTTGCTAATGAAACAATCCAATCAGGATTAACATGCTTCTGATTCAGGATCAAGATGCACAGTTTTTTCGAGCTTGCTGAGATACATGCATTCTTTCTGAATGCATATGACTCACAGTTGGAATGGAAAACTTAAGTTGCAAAAAATCTCTCTTTAAAAATATAAAATCGTAGTTACTATATATACAATATTTTTTAAAAAAAGTTAAGGTAAAAATACAATTAATAAAGTAATAAAAGCTGTTTCAGTAGAACATAATATCATCACATCTAGTAATACAAACTTACATGATGTGGAATGCATTAATTTAAACTACCAGCCTTGTGTGGCATCTTACCTGAGAAGTTTTTTTTGTTGCCCATGTGGAATTTCAAATAAATTACCATTGTTAATGATCTCATGTGCCATAATATTAGGCTAATGGACTGTGTGCAGCTTAGTAGATGTGTTAAAATCTCTAAAGATAGCACTAAGCAGGGCTTTTTTTTGTCATAGAACGCTCAGAATGGAGTTCCAGCACCTTTTTTTGGATGGAACCTTGTAGGGTAGGCAAGGCGGGTTGTATGACATGTGTGAGTTCTGGCACCTTTTTCTTTTACAAAAAAAGCACTGGCACTAAGCAACTTATGGTACTGAATAGCTCTTGTGGAATCTGCAGCTCAAAAAAAGATTCCTGGTTAAGACTGTGTAAGCATCAATGATCCATATTTTGAATTCTTATAGAAGTCAACTAAAACATCATGGGCTGGCAACATAAATGGCACACCAATGTGTTTCCGTTACTTGTAGTATAACTTAAATAGCACACCCATGCTTACCATTTACATTGCTCCTTTTGTGTGCTCATGTACTAAAGCAGTTTAAGGCAATCCTGTCAGAACTGAAATACTTGAGCAACAACATCAAAAGAATTCAGACAGCTTCAGGCTACTACTTCCCTTTGTTGTGGCCCTCCAGCTTTTGCCTCCCAGGAAAATAGTCCATTGCTTTTTTTCCAGTGTGCAGGTCTTCTGGGACATATATGTTTTTGTATGTGAAACACATATGTACATTTAAATGGAATGTATATATACAAAGTTAAAGCATGAAAATGCAATACATACAGATACAGCTAGGCTAAAAATTCCTTCCTTACTACTGTGATTTCTATTTGCCTTTTAGAACTTTCCTAACCATAAGTGTAACAGCTGTGTAAGGAGTGTAAGGAGTGTAAGAAGAGGGAGTCAAGCAATTCTCCAAACCGCCTGAAGGCAGGACAAGAAGCAACAGATAGAAACTAATCAAGGAGAGAAGCAACCTAGAACTAAGGAGAAACTTCCTGACTGTTAGAACAATTAACCAGTGGAACAACCTGCCTCCAAAAGTTGTGAATACTCCAACACTGGAAGTTTTTAAGAAGAAACTGGACAGCCATTTGTCTGAAATGGTATAGGGTTTCCTGCCTGAGCAGGGGGTTGGACTAGATGACCTCCAAGGTCCCTTCCAACTTTATTATTATTGTTGTTGTTGTTAGCTTTGATTTGGTTCCTGTTTTGAAATGCAGCAAAATGCTTTTCAAAAATTACTTTTCCTTCTTCTGAGCTTCCTTTTTTTAAAAATATTTTTCTGGAAAAAATTAAAGACAGTAACAACAGACAGTGCAAACTTAACTGAAAAAGGGAAGAAAAGGAAGGAGAGAACAGAAAGTGCAGGGGGAAAAAGGAAGGAAAATATTTAAAGAACTTACTCCTTATTTCCATCACAATACAAACAAACTTAGAATTCTTCACCTTGTATAAGGTTACATGCAAGTATCTCTTTGACCAATAATCCGTATCTTACCCACACACATTCCATAAATCATTAATATTTCAACATTGATGTCAGCAAAATCCATAAAGAATTTCCAGAATTTTATAAAAATGTGGTTTATTTTAACTTTGGTCAAACAAGCCAACTTTACATTCTTTCCTTTTGCTTCTAGCAATCTTAATATTTAATATAATTCATTCAGATGTTGTTGTAGGGTTTAATTTCTCTTCAGATTTTCTTTTTCCCATCTCAAAGACTTCTTCAAGGTTTTAACAAATCTCCTTTGTAGATCCAGTAAGGAATCATTCTCCAGGTCATTCTCTTGGTTTCTCATTTGTGTTTCTACTTTGACTCTCATCTTTCTCTTGTAATCCACATTGTTTTTCATTTTCCAATATTTCAACATTTTTTATATTCTAATTTTCTGCATAAGACTAGTTGTTTCAGCATAAGGTACTCTCTTTCACCTATGTCATTTCTTTTAAAATATCATTTGGACATAGTTTATCCATAGACACAGAATATTGCTGTCACTGTACATCCCTTTTGTTCAACTATCTCCTGAAGTATTTCAACTATGATACTACTTGTCATTTTCTCCCAGTGCTGACCAAATCAAAAGATAAGCCTATTTCTTCTCCTTTTATGCTTGGGATCTTTAGTCCCTCTAGTGACTAATTCCTAGAATCATAAAGCCTTTTATGATTTTTTGTTATGATTTAAGGTAAGCTAAACAATACAATTCATGTGAATGAGCTGTTTATTTTTATTTATTTATTTATTTTAATTCCATTTATATCCCGCCCTTCTCCGAAGACTCAGGGCGGCTCACAAGCTTAGCAATAGCCTTCATTCTATGTATATGCCTGCTTATTAGGGCTTTCATACACCCCCCAAGCGGCATTATTACAAAGTCAGCTTAATTGCCCCCAACAATCTGGGTCCTCATTTTACCTACCTCGGAAGGATGGAAGGCTGAGTCAACCTTGAGCCTGGTGGGACTCGAACTTGCACTAATTGCAGGCAGCTGGTATTACTTAAGGAGGCATTAGCCCACTGCTCCACCAAGGCTCCATAAATATTTCCAAAATCTTAAAGCAGAAATCCTACTGTTCCAAATTCAGCTCATCCCTCAATTTGTTGTTAACTTTCCTGAATCAAAAACCTTGCTTAACCTTTGCCATTTGTTTCAAATTCTTTAAATTCTGAAGCTTTTGCTTAATTTTCTTTTTGTTTTGGAATGGCAGTAAACTCGCCAGGTGGCTTTCCAAACTTGCTACTTTCAAGATCATTATTACCCTTAAGTAATTTCTGAAATGATTAGAACAAAAACTCATGGGAAGCTGCTATCCTCCAGTCTTCTCATGAGAAACAGCCATCTGGAGCACAAGTAAATGATCTGTCCTCTTCTTATCTGAAGAGGTTCCATTGGACCGCTCTATTCACCAGTCCTTTTCGTTGCATCTGCATTGTCTCCACTCATTTTGAGATGTGCTGACTCCATTCCTCTACTGAAAGTCCTTTTTTCCTGAATGTATAGTTATTCCTTGTGCTTTTAAAAAAAGAAAAGAAAGAAGGACTGTTTCCTTGTTTTTCCACTTACCTGATCTCCTCAAAAGCCCACAAGTTCTCTAAATTGGCATTCTTGTAATCTAGCATAGAATCTAACATTAAGTATTCCTAGATGCGTTTTCTTCCAATTATACTGATTATTTTTAGGAAGAAAAAGCTTATTAAAGATTTTTCCTCTAAGCAGCCTAATTGACTGAAACTGTCTGTGACAAACACACTGAAAGTGTTTGTGGCAAAATATTATCTGATATCAAATGGTGTTAAATATTAGACAAAGGACCAAGTTACCACTTTGTGAAAATACTGCAGGTCCATTAAAGGTTTACTTTGAGAGGAAAATGACTTTGTGCTTCAGATTATAGCAAAAAGTGTTCTGAAATGTGTTTGGCTTATCTTCAGTACATTTAAGAGATCTGGAGATGCACACAAGAGACTTTTGAAATAATGTTACAGATCAGCCCTCCTTGGTAATGTATTTTTAAAGAGGCCACAACAATTCTTGGGTGTCATGAAATAAATGCCCCTGAAGTCCTTTATATGGAAACTCTGCTAAAAGGAAAGGACAGTGAATTCATTTACATTCATTTGTTCAAGACTGATCTTCCCAGTGGTATTTATCCAATCACTTTACTTAATTGTTTCTGAAGGTTTGCCTATCAACTCAACAACCCTTTCCACATGGGAAAGCAAATAGTTTGATATTTCTTGACAGCAAAATATTTTTTACGGTATTTAAAAAAGAAATCTAGTTATTTCTTTTAGTTTTCCAAGATGAAAGAAGAAATAGTTCTGCAAAGTTGCAATCTGGATCGGTCTCTGGGACCAGAGGCTTAATCTTCTGAGCTTTTGGATGTGTTTTGCTGGAGCCCATCCTCAGGGAACCTCTCTCTACCAGAATGTGTGCCTTGGGTCACATTTATGTGGTACTTTCTATTGGTTGAATAGGAGCGAGTACTTGGCAGCACAAGGAAACAGCCAATCACCAGCTGTCAACACACCAATCAACCAATAGGAAGGCACCACATAAATACGACACATTTGATAGAGAGAAGATCACTGAGGATGGGCTTTAACCCAAGTCCTAAAGCTTGGAAGACTAAACCTCTGGTCCGGTGACTGCCCAGATTGGATCTTGCAACATTATCCTGGGACACGTATATTTGCCTTCATTTGTGAGAAATAATTCTGGTTTTCTGGCTGTTGCTTAGTATTCATTCTAACCACACAGATAAGGATCAACTTTAAATAGTCAGGATTTCCTCCAGTGCAGGATTAGCTAATCTAGATGAAGAGGTGAACAAAATAAAACAGAGTGAGCAAAATTATTATCATGCTCAAAATAGAAAAGGCAGTATTATGGGTTGAACTTTGTCCCTTTTTTGTATTATGTGCTCTGCAACTTAGCAGTATTATGGAGAAAAAATTGGTAAGCCGAGTTTCATTTTTTAAAAAGTTGATGTTGACAATAGTCAAACAGAAGATATCAAGTTTATATGAAGTCAACAACACACCAGAAAAAGCTATCTAAAATCAAAATATGAAGCCAAAAATATGTACTGAATGATCAAAGAAAAAAAAAGGTTAAACAAAGGGAAGAGGATACGTAAACCGAAAGAATGGCTAGATCACATGTTTTGAGACTGCCTACTGTTTTATTTAAGTAATCAAAAGCTCAGTGATTTTTTTTTTCTTTTTCATGAAAGGATATTAAGAAGACAAAGGACAAGAGAAGAATGTAAGACAGCTGGTGGAGAGGTTCAAGTGATTATTTTTCTTGAGTATGTTAGATTATACCTTTTTATGCGTTTTGTTCCTGAGAATAGTTTTATAGGAATCTGCACAAAGTTCACTTAGTAAACAAGTTTCCTCCAGTTTTTATAAATCCATAACTCAAATGAGTTTTCATCTCACAAATAATGTTCTATTCAAAATGACATTTTTGTCATTTTGACATTTAAATGTGGCTAGTAGTTGTTGCTTTTCATAAAGCATTGAGAATAAATTGCTGCAGTTCTTGCATCTACATTCCCATTAAAAATTGTTGCCATAGAAGTTCTTGCATAAGGGAGGGGGTATTGTCTTCTGCCTTTCTATAATATAATGTTTAGGGCGGAAGTGATAAGTGAATAGAATGAAACATAGTTAGAAATAAGGACTTTCCAAAGTATTTGAAAGAAGAACGTACAGTATAAGAGTCTGGACCAAACTGCATAGATTTTTAAAGTGCAGGTTTTGTACCACTGTTTTGAAAGCTTCTCTGGCTGTCTTCAACCAAACGAAGTAGCTGAACGTGGTAGCTCCATCCCCCTTGTCACTATTTTCATTAACTTCCTAGCTTTTGACCAAGTGATCAAAGATCCCATTTTATGCTTCGATTCACCCAGAGTGCAAAAACCAAAACAAACAAGCAGGACAACTGGAACTCATCTGCTCCTTCCATGCCTTCTGGAACATCTGTTCTGAGACATGTTTAGAACATCTGAAAAGAGATGCAGTCAGTACCTCAAAACATTGTTTATCAAGTTATTCACTTAGCTCTTTCTCCTACATTGCTGCTGCCTTATTAGCATACATTCCCAAGAGAAATATATCCCAAGAGGATTTTGTGGGTACAGAGGAAGTCATGCCCCTTTCAGTAACTTTCTAGGCATTCAAAAGGAATCTCTTGGGGGGAGAGATCTTCACAATATTTTGGTCTGTTAAGACACCTTTATGAAGTCATAGAAATCTCATTGCGATACATATCTCAGTATCTCCTGAACCTTAGTAATCTTGAACTATTTAGGATCTATTATTGGCTACTTAGATTTCTTTTAGCCTGTGAATCTGCTGTGAACTGAGATTATGTTTTGCTCCTGTTTGGCTTTCAAGATTTGTTTTGCTAGGTTAAAATTATACATGAGATTCAAAAAGATTAATTGTTTGGTATGGTAGCCTTAAATAAAAATGCCCATTTTTGGTCATTTTCACACTGATGAGTTATAGCATCTTCACTGAATTACCTAGCCACTGTTGGAAGTGAGACACAACTGGTCTGCATTAATATAACTCTGGCAGTGGTTTAAGAAATATAGAGGATGCTATAAGTCACTTGTGCAAAAAAATTATCTAACCGGAAACAAAACAAAATCAATTTAGAATAGAATAAAATAACAGAGTTGGAAGCAACCATGTAGGTCATCTAGCCCAAGCCCCCCACACACACCCAAGCAGGAGACCCTACACCATTTCTGACAGTTGGCAATCCAATCTTTTCTTTTTTATAATATATTTTATTTATTTATTTTTATAAATTTACATTTCATAAGTGCTTAATAAACAACATGTTGTCTGTGTCTTATCTTGATAATAAAATCCTCATCTCTACCCTGTTTTTCCAGCCATTGGTAAAATACATCCCATATTTCAAAATACTCTGTATCTTCCTTTTCTTTAATCTTCAATGTGAGTCTGTCCATTTCTGCACATTCCAGTATTTTCTTGATTATGTCATCTTCAGAAGGCGTTTCTTCATTTTTCCAATTCTGCGCAAAAACAATTCTTGCTGCTGTTAATACATGTACCATTAAATATACATTTCTGTCATATTTTCCTGAAATTATACCTAATAAAAAAATTGCTGGTTTAAAATCTACATGCTTTCTTAACATTTTTTTCTAAGTATGAATTTTTGTCCAAAATTTATTTGCTTTAGGGAACGTCCACCAAAGATGATAATACATGCCTGGTTTTTGCCTACATTTCCAACAATTGCTAGAGATATTTTTAAACATTTTTGCTAGTCTGGCTGGTGTTAAGTGCCATCTATTAAAAAAAATATTCAGATTTTCTTTATATGCAGTTGCCATTGTTATTTTAATGGTCCAGTCCAGTCTTTTCTTGAAAGCTTCCAGTGATGAAGCTTCCACAACTTCTGAAGGCAAGCTGTTCCATTGGTTGATTGCTCTCACTATCAGAAAATTTCTCATTTCTACGTTGAATCTCTCCTTGACCAGTTTCCATCCATTATTCCTTGTCTGGCCTTCAGGTTCTTTGGAAAATAGGTTGACCCCCTCAGATATTGGAATACTGCTATCATGTCTCCCCTGGTTCTTCTTTTCACTAGACTACCCATGCCCAGTTCCTGTAACAGTTCTTCATATGTTTTAGCCTCCAGTCCCCTAATCAATTTTGTTGTTCTTCTCTGCACTTTTTCTAGAGTCTCAATATTTTTTTTAGTGTGGTGACCAAAACTGGTTGCAGTATTCTAGGTGTGGTCTTACTAAGGCTTTATAGAAGGTTAGGGTTAAGGTTAGTATCTCATATGATCTTCATTGAATCCCTCTATTAATGCAATTTAGGATTACATTGGCTTTTTTGGCTGCCACTGCACACTGTTGGCTCATTTTTAATTGATTGTCCACTAAGACTCCAAGATCCCTCTTACAGTTACTGTTATTAAGCCTGGTTTCATTCAATCTATATGTGTACTTTGGGTTTTTCTTAACTAAGTGTAAGACTTTACTTTTCTCTACATTGAATGTCATTTTGTTAGATAGGGCCCAGTATTCAAGTCTGTCAAGATCCATCTGGATCTTGAGCCTATCATCTAGGGGTGTTGGCTATTCCTGCCAGCTTAGTATTATCTGCAAATTTGATATGTTCCTCTTATATTCCCTCATCTAAATCATTTATGAAGATATTGAAGAGTACTGGGCCTACGACGGAACCTTGTGGTACCTCACTGCTTACTTGCCTCCATGTAGATGTACTGTAGTACCTTTAAGGACTACGTGTTGAGTACAGTTTGTCAGCCAGTTACAAATCCCTCTGATGGTGATGCTGTCTATCCCACTTTTTTTAGCTTACCAAGAAGTAGGTTATGATCTACTTTGTCAAATACCTTGCTGAAGTCCACAACATTTCATTGGTCTATTAATTTAGTCACTTTGTCAAAGAATGAAATAAGGTTGGTTTAGCATGATCTGTTTTTAACAAAGTGACTTTTAGTTATTACTTCACTTGTTTCTAGATGTTCATAGGTCTGTTTTTGATTATCTTTTCCAGTATCTTCCTGGTTATTGATGTTAGGCTGTTTGGTCTTCTTTCCTTCTTTGAAGATGGGAAACACATCAGCTCTTTTCCAGTCCTCTGGTAGTTCCCCGGTGCTCCAGGATTTTTTTAAATATATGGTACAATGGTCCTAAGATGACATTTGCCAGCTCCTTCAGAACTCTGGGATATAATCCATCAGGTCCCAGTGATTGATATTTATCAAGAACAGATAGGTGTTCTCTTACCTTTGTGTGTGTGTGTGTGCTTATTTTAATTTTTATTTCTATACTGTCTTTTACAGTTATATTTTTGGTAGGTTGGGCTATAATTTCTTTTTGCATGAAGACCGATGCAAAGAATGAATTAAGCAGCTCTGCTTTCTGTCTGCTGCCTGTTATTTCCTTGCCGTCTTCTCTCTTTAATAGACCGACTGTTTCCTTGATTTTTTTCTTGTTATTTATATGTTGAAAGAAACTTTTTTATTATCTTTGACTTTTATTGCAAGTCTTTGTTCATTTTTCATTTTTTTGTTCAATTTAAAACTTGTTTGTATCTTATCTTTGAAAACGGCATGTGAGGTATTTTCAGCTCACATCAACTAAATGAATTAAACAAATAAATACATTGGGGACAGACAGATAATTTTCATACTGTAACAATATATACAGAAGGAACATACCAAAAGATTTCATAAACAGTATATCATTGCCCATTATATACAGGGCCAGTTGAGTTTATTCTGTAATAAACAGTTGACTTCCCCTGTGATGTGATGATATGATGCAATGTGAGAAACAAAGAATTTATGTCACCTTTTGTGGATAAATACCGTAGTGTATGCAGTTGAGAATAAAATTAAATTAAATGCATAACCCATAATACCATTTCCTTTTGGGATAAACAATGTTTACCCAATCATTGTTGGACTTCCTTAAAGATGAAACATTTGTTAACAAGTGATTATAGAGATGATTATATTTAAGTTGCATTTTAAGAGCTATTCTTAAAACATTTGATCTTGATCTTTGTGGAGCAGGAGAAATTAATAAATATTACCATATTATAAAAATATGTAATATAATTAGCAATGCATCAATGTCTACAGGTAATATAATATTTTTTTAAAAAATAATTCTTTAATATGTCAAGAAGTTTTCCTTTGGTAAATTGTATAATTATGTATAATTATATAATTCTGTATAATTTGTTCCATAATTGTCTATTAATTCAAATAATATTAAAGTTGTTTCAAATGCAGTCAGTGCTAAAGTGTGCCAAAAATAAATCTGACAACTTGCTGGGAGACCAAAGGTAAAGAAATTTCATAAAGTTGACAATATTTTAGAGTCATTCCATATAATCTAGAATTTGAGATTCATAGAATATGTCTAAGCAGTTTTGGAGGGATAACAGTTTTTTGTAAGATCTACAAAATTTCTTAGGAAAGAGTCTTATATTGTAATTGAGTCAGTGATGATCTAGATTCTAGGAAAATGAACTTACTGGCTTCTTCAATTCCTTTTAGAAAGAAATACAGACTGTGAGATATCAGAAGGTCTTAAAAAGTTGTGGTCCACTGAAATAATTAAATATATTTTTTTTTATTTAAAAAGTTTTACAATACATTTTGACTTTAATCCCCCCTCCCCCACCCCTATCCCTCTCCCCCACTCCCTCCTCCCCCCCCCCGACTTCCCAGAGCTAAATACAGGGCATAAAATCAAAAAAACAAACATAAACACCCCTATATTATCAACAATAAAGTATAAATTCTATCTCTCTCTAGCTCATATAAAATGAATACAAACAATATTAATATTACAAATAAAGTAGAGAAGAAAAAGAGGAAAACAAAAAAAGATCTTTACTCAAAATAAATTTTCTTAATCCCAGTCCTTATTCATATTAATTTCAAAAAAAAGGGAAAAGAAAAAAAAACTTTCACCTGCTATTTGCATTCTCCCACCTTTCTCTAATTTCCAAACAAATTCTCAATTACGCACCAAAAGCGCTTATCTCTGTTAATCTTAATAATCTCCAACCAAACTAAACTATAATCTAAAATAGTTCTTGCGTGTATCACGCCAAATGTCTCACAGTTCCAAATCATCCTTAAGTTCAAATAAAAGTTCAAATAAAAAGAGTATATATAAAAAAAAATTTTTTTTAAGCAATCTCTAAGACAACTTGTTATTAATTAGGTGCTTACATACCCACTCTTAGTTCAACACATACTTTAAGTCTGTAACCCTAATATACTTTTCTAACAAACAAATAACATCAATCTTAAATTATATAAAATATTAAAAAAAAGAAAAAAAACTTTCTTTCTCCTCTATAATAATTTTACTCCATTGACATTCTAATCTAAAAATTTAATCAACAATCTTAACGCCCCAAAACTTTTGGAGCACCTCTGTCATGACCCCCAAAACTTCTTTAGACCGCTCTCCTCCTACATCTTCATTGTAAGCACACTTTGAAGATTCCATAACTTTCCGCTGGTCTTGCTCTTGCTCTCGTCTCACTCTTCTTAGGGCGGCACGCGTCATCTTCTGGCCTCCTGCAGCAACCGATGAGACTGTAGCTTGATCCCCTCCACCACCATTGTCCTCTGTCTGTCTGTCTGCAACATCTTGAAACTTTCCCACTCCGTGTCCTTTTGCAGCTTCCAAAAATGATAGGGGGGTTGCTTTTAACACATTACTATAAAAATCACGTGCCTGAGCCACAGTAACCAAACGATGTCTTTTACCTTCGTGCGTTGTCACCAACCCAATAATATAATTAAATATATTATACAGTATAATTTGTCCACCGAGCCCATGTTTCCTTTAATATTCCCACAATCGTTGATTTGTAGAGGTTATTAAGAGTTGTGTGTGTTTGTGTGTATTATTCAACAAATGTGTGTGCCATGAGATATACAAACCTCAATATTTGTATATAAACACAGTACCAAGCAAGAGTTTGAACAACTTCAACTGATCCTAGGTTACATCCAACAAGGTCAGCTATGGATTCACATTAATGGCAAGATAAGATTCTTATCTTTCTGTAGCACCTCAAATCTTCCCCAAAACATTCGTATGGAGTGCAGTGGGAGGGATTGAAGCTCTATTCTTTCAATATCACCTTAAAGCATGATAAGAATCATTCCATCATCAAGAAACATTGTGAAATACAAAGCATGCAGGCCATGTTTGAGTCTATCCCCTTTTATTTGGAAATGAGCTCTCTACGATATAGCAGGACTTACTAAATAAATGTACCAGCAACTACCTTCAGAATTAGTGCAATTAGAGAGTAATGCTAATTCTGTTTTATACGTTGAGGAATAGGTTGTCAAACAAAGTGGGCTTTTTGCTCGTTTTTTTTTACCTTAATGATATTCCATTATATAGGAATTAAAACCAAATCATTCGAATTAAGTATTATAATTGGAGTATAATTACTAGTTTGGATGTGCACATCATTAATGCAACATAAATGTTTCTGTTCATGAAATACACTCTTAGTGATTTTTAATTGCAAGAGAAAACAGACTGAGTTACTTCCTTCTTTAATTACATTGGTGCCAATAATCAAATAACCTTCATACTGGGATTACATGGTAGTTCCTGGGAAGAGGAACAAAAGGTTGTAAAAGTGCCTTTGTGTTAGTTGTCAGTCAAAGGAATATCTGGCCATCTGAGCTGTGAATGATATCCCTCTCAGATTGCCCCCTTTATGCTAGTTAACAATTTAATTGAGTTCAGAGAGCTGAAAGGTTTAGTGAAAATAGTTACCTGTTCTTGAATCGCTCTTATTGTAACACTTTCCTTTTCACAAACACAACTTGTAATTCAAACTGAAGGGATTTTCTGGTGTCTCTTCTGTTCCCATGCTTTAGCTGAGAATTTTTTTTGTTTGCCAGTGTAACAGGGCAAATGAGGACACATGATTAGTCAACACTATTATCCATATGTTCTCTCTAATATTACTGAGAACATGCTAATGGGATCTCTTCTATCAGACTTTAACAGATTGTTGTTGTTGTTAGTTGCGAAGTTGTGTCCGACCCATCGCGATCCCATGGACAATGTTCCTCCAGGCCTTCCTGTCCTCTATCATCTTCTGGAGTCCATTTAAGCTCACGCCTACTGCTTCAGTGACTCCATCCAGCCACCTCATTCTCTGTCGTCCCCTTCTTCTCTTGCCCTCAACCTTTCCCAGCATTAGGCTCTTCTCCAGTGAGTCCTTCCTTCTCATTAGGTGGCCAAAGTATTTGAGTTTCAACTTTAGGATCTGGCCTAAAGAGTAGTCAGGGTTGATCTCCTCTAGGACTGACCGGTTGGATTGCCTTGCAGTCCAAGGGACTCGCAGGAGTCTTCCCCAGCACCATAGTTTAAAGGCTTCAATCCTTTGGCGCTCAGCCTTTCTTATGGTCCAACTTTCCCTGCCATATGCACTTTTGTTGGCAGGGTGATGTCTCTGCTTTTTAGTGTGCTGTCTAGATTTGCCAAGGCTTTCCTCCCCAGGAGCAAGTGTCTTTTAATTTATTGGCTGCAGTCCCCATCTGCAGTGATCTTGGAGCCCAGGAAAATAAAATCTGTACTTTAATAGATAGAATGAAGTATTTGCCACTGCACTATGCAACAACTAGACTAGTTCCTCCTTCAACATTTCTAGTTCTTTCTCTTTCCTTTAGAAAGTGATTTATTTTTGGCATCAGGTTCCCTTACATAATGGTGTGTGCTATTTTCCTCACCATCCTACAGTATGCTAAGCTTGTAAGCCGCCCTGTGTCTTCGGAGAAGGGCAGGATATAAATGGAATTAAAATTAAAAAATAAATAAATAAATATATGCTCTTTTTTTTCCTCTAACAAGTCTCACAGCGCTTTGCATTGAAGTTAAATCATGAATGAGCACACTGAATGTTTGCTTCTTCTAAAGGCGACATATTAGTGACGTGTGTGTGACTGAGACATTTCAATTTTCTTCCTGAATGAATATTTAGATTGTACATGTTGTTCTTTTGTTCCTGTCTGTTGTTGTTCTATTCTTTTTTGTCTTGTTATTTTTTTCCCCTTGGTAACGATTTGTCTTTGAACTGGCCAGTCACTGGATCACAGGCAGCATGCAAATATGTTTTTCCTGTGCTTAAATCAGTGCAGAGTTCCTAATAGTAAGAGGTGGGTGAAATATATGTTTAAATTAATCTTAATAATCATAATAATTTTAATATATTTTAAATCTTTGCAGAAGTACCTAAAATAAGCAGTAAGGCACTGAATGCTATATTCTACTGAACTATACGTCTCTTGAAGCATAATATTTTTGTCATAACGTGAGAGATTATAATTCTCCTTACTTTTAGGAGTATAAGATACTGTGGAATACATTTCACATACTCAGTTACAGAGCAGTGAACACATCGCGTGAAGAAGCAAGGAACCAAAAATTATGCCTAAAGCCAACCAGGTTTTGTCCAGTTAACTGCCATATTTCAGTATCAGTTTGGGTCTAGACCAAGTAAAAACTTGAACTTCTTTAAGTCAAGATAGGCAATGAATGAAGTATTATAAATCCAATCCAAAGCCTGTATACACAGAGTTTGCTCGTGGATTTCCTTTTTAAAAAAACAAAAACAAAAATCAATCGTCTAATTCTGTTCAAAATTTCTCTTTATAGAATTTAATTTGGGACTGGGAAAACACCAATCATTTTAGGGTTTTTTTTCTATAGGAAATGGCCCAACCTGTTCATCATCTTGATCATTCTTTGGATAATATATGTCAGCCACATCTCTTCAAGTCATAATCTGGTTACGGTAGTAATATGAGACTCCCATTTTACCTATCACTTTAACAATTATATTTTGGATTGTTTGTGAGTTCAAAGCCATGAGAATAATTCACTAGAACTACTGACTGGAAGCTTAAAATTGTCTTTCCTACTGCTCAAAGGAAGATGAAATTCCAGCCCATTTTTTTAAGGTGGACATAGTTTAGTCTTAATAGTCCATGTTCTTCCCTTGCCCCACTTTAAGTCACTATCAGTATTATTACAAGGAACATTTTCACAGAAAAATTCTTCAGCAGTGTATATGCAGAGTGGGAGGGAGAGAGGTTAGGAGCAATATACGTATTAAGTCTTGGTTGAACCCAAAGCTGGTGAGATGGTGAGTCTTGAGCATGGCAGTAGGATATAGCTATTGAGCACAAAAGTAGGGAATCAAGATAGCCTGGTGACTATTTTCAAAACAAGGGGGATGATTTCTGAAAGCTGAAATGGTGAACAGGAGTGCTTCGCATCATTCTGCAAGCAGAAGGTAATTTTTAATTGTAAGGGAGCCTTCAGAACTGTTAAACTTTGATGGAAGAGGACCCTTCAAATAGATATCCCTAGCCTTCTATCTGTAGTGCAATAGTTTTATTCTGGTTTGCTCTTAGACCATTTTCAGCTATTTGATTTCTAATCAAGATTTCCTGCTATGTTTAAGAGTGGAAGGAAGTAAAATTCTACTTTGAAAGAGAAAGAGAGAGAGAAAGAGAAAGAGAGAGAGAGAAAGAAGAAAGAAAGAAAGAAAGAAAGAAAGAAAGAAAGAAAGAAAGAAAGAAAGAAAGAAAGAAAGAATATTTAAAAGAAGAAAACTCTGTTTTCCAGAGGTTCGTTGTCAAACTATCAAAGATTAAATCAATAGATCTGTGTTAGTACAGCTGCGTATAAACTGTATTTCCTGTGGCCCAGATTGATACAAAAAGTAGGTACTGCATTAGAGCACTCTTAGCATCTTATTCCTTTTTGTAACAACCCAGAATGAAGTCAGAGGAAGTGGTCTCCCAGTTGAAGATTTATGAGACTTTGTCTCTACTAGAGAAAGTGTGTTTCAGAAGTTCCCAGGCTTCATTTCAAAGGCAAGAAGACCTAACAGAAAGCCCCCTAAAAGGTATTTGCCTTTAAAAAACGGCACCTCTTTGTTACTCTGCAGACCATGGCCTTTAGCCTGAAGAATTTCATCCATTCTCTGGATCCAAAATCCCTACCTCGGATTCTGCAAATCCAGTCTGGCTTTTATAATGAAGGTGAGGTTTAGTCCAAATTATCTGTCTGTGCATGCACTTTTGGCATTTATCTACAGTTGAATATTGTAAGCAGAACATTATGTCATTACTAGCGGGAACCCTTGTATCAATAGATGATAGTATATTAAAATAATCCATGTTATATTTAGACTGCAGCTGACTAGACTGTGATTGTTCAACAATCACACTTGACTAATGACAACAGTCACAGTTGCCACCCTCAAGTACAGAAATGTAAGTGTAAGTAGTCATTGAACCATGAAGGATAATCCGAAGACATGCTAACTCAAGTGTCATCAGAATGGAATGCATATATGAGGCTGGGAAAAAATGGAAGTAATAATAATAATAATAATAAGTTGGAAGGGACCTTGGAGGTCATCTAGTCCAACCCCCTGCTCAGGCAGGAAACCCTATACCATTTCAGACGAATGGCTGTCCAGTCTCTTCTTAAAAACTCCCAGTGCTGGAGCATTCACCACTTCTGGAGGCAGGTTGTTCCACTGGTTAGTTGTTCTAACTGTCAGGAAGTTTCTCCTTAGTTCTAGGTTGCTTCTCTCCTTGACTAGTTTCCATCCGTTGCTTCTTCTTTGAAATAGACCAGCAGATATGCGCTGGGTCCAGATAGTGTTTGATTCACACCAAAGCAGCAATACCAATGGTGTGAACTTTAGCCGTAACTCACAGTATTATACATTTTGTGTATTTTTTTCTACCATGGTTCATATTTTGTCTCGTGTTCCATTTAAAATTGTATTATTTTTCAGTGTTGCTGGAATGTATATTAGGAGGGAAAACTTAAATAATGGCATGAGAGACAGAGAAATGAGGACTGCTTGCTCATGATTACATTCAAAATGTTTCAATAAAACAAAATAAAAAAGGAAGAAAGTTTGAGGAAGAAGCTTTCGTGATACTTCCAGATGACATTTGTTACTCAATCCCACCAACTTTAGATCATAAAAAGGCGGCATCTAAATTTAATAATAAATCAAGTTTTTTTTACAGTGTTTGATTTAATATATAGAGGATGTCAACTATCATTTATAACCTTCCAGTGTTTGCCTCTGATTTTTCCTTTCTTTTTTTTCCTTCATGGGAAAAAGTATGTTCAGGAAAGCCCAATGAAATAGTTATAAAACAACTGTGCATTTGTAGTCTTGGGGGAGCTTCCTTCTACAAGGATTGCCTAATGAGTCTACATATGGACATGTAGCACATAAGAATGAGATGTAGTATAATTCAGGAACTGACATATAGAAGAATCATAAATAAATGATCAAAGTGTTGCGTGAAATTTAGCAGTAGATCTGTCTTTATACGTAGAGAGAGAAAAAAACCCTGGGTCTCCATTCAATTTTTGGAGATGCATTCATGAAAAAAAAAATCACTGTCATTTACTTTTTAGCACCTGTTATTAATAGACATAGTTCTGTGCTAAATGTGACTAGTTGATTCCAAAGAAACAGCAGTTCTGCTCACAATTAATTCATTTTGTCTATCCTAAGCTTATTTCCACTTCGATCTCTTTACCTGAACTGGGTCTATGACTCCCCTGATTCCATCTGAATTGGAATAGTAAAGGCTTCAGGCCAACTTCTCTAGGGGATGCCTAGTTAGGAGACGCTGATCCTTTTCTAAGTCCTTTAAAGAAAGAATTGGGCAAGGGCTGGAACCTTAACAGTAGCATCACAGTAATATTATTGGATGAATATTATTGGGGGGGGGAGATTGTAAAATGTGGCAAAAGTCACTTACCTGCTGTCTCACTTAGCAACAGAAAGTTTGGGCTCAGTCGTGGTCTTAAGTCAAGGATTAACTATATTGCTGGAAAGCAGAAGAGTTTTCCTCTGCCTCCTGGGGTTATTTTGATACTCTCTTTCTCTCCCCCCCACCCTTCCCTTTTCTCAGAAGTGGATTATCATGTATTTTCCCTTAGTATTGTCTGCTTATATATCATGGTGGAGCCTTGGTGGAGCAGTGGGCTAATGCCTCCTTAAGTAAAACCAGCTGCCTGCAATTAGTGCAGGTTCGCATCCCACCAGGCTCAAGGTTGACTCAGCCTTCCATCCTTCCGAGGTAGGTAAAATGAGGACCCAGATTGTTGGGGGCAATTAAGCTGACTTTGTAATAATGCCGCTTGGGGTGTGTGTGAAAGCCCTAATAAGCAGGCATATACATAGAATGAAGGCTACTGCTAAGCTTGTAAGCCGCCCTGAGTCTTCGGAGAAGGGCGGGATATAAATGGAATTAAAATAAATAAAATAAATAAATGTATGTCTACATTCCACTATGCAGTGGGCTAAAACCTCATCTGATCAGCCACACAAGAAAGCTGAAAAATAGCAGTTGTGAAATAAAGCAGCTGTAGTCTTGGGAATGCTTTTTGATGGAGTTAAACAAGCATATCTATGGTGCCAGCAGTATTCAATTGATTGGTTGGTTATGTGCCATCAAATCAGTGTTCACTTTTAGCAACCTCGTAGATACATTTTTTCTCTCTGGCGATCTGTCTGTAACTTGGTCTTTCATGTCTCCTAACTGTATACACATCGCCACTCTAGCTGAGTCCACCCTCCTTGCTGTTGGCTGTCCTCTTCTCCTCTTTCCTTCCACCTTCAAAGCATTACAGTCTTTTCCAGAGAGTTAGATCTTTGCCTTATCTGTCCGAAATAGAATAATTTGAGTCTGGTCATTTATGCCTCAAGTGAGAACTCTAAGTTGATTTGTTTAAAGAGCTGTTTGTTTGATTTCTTAGCGATCTATGTTATCCTCAGGAGTCTCCTCCAACACAACTTCAAAAACATCAGTATTCTTCCTATCCTGCTTCTTCAAAGTCCAACATTCCTTTCCACAGAGTGTCACAGGACAGAGTATCACAGAGTGTACCATGACCTACACTGTTCTGATCTTTGTAGGCATAGACACATAAAAGCATCTGAATATCTTTTCCAGGGTCTTCATGTCTGCTCTACCAGGTGTTAGCCTGTGGCATACTTCTTAACTGTTTGCCTGTTTACTATAGATGGTTGATTCTAAAAGGTAGAAGCTATCCATCGTTTTAATGACTTCTTTGCCACTTCTGGTTGTTCTACTTGATGTCATCGGTTTGATACTATGAGCACAACTCAAAGCTGCGCTGTTTTCCTTTGGTTCTCTTTTAATACATAACCATCGCCAGCCATGAGATTGCACAAGCTATTCTATTTGAAATTCAACAAAGCCACATTAAAATAAAGAGAAGCCTCAAAAAAAATCATAATCCATAATTTATTTTCTCACCCTCAATAATTTTAGGAAACTCATGCTTACCCGGGTCACCAGACATAATTACAATAAATATATGATAACATAATATTGAGTTCAATAGCAGATGAAGACCAGCAAGAGACCTCTGAAAAGACTGGCTTATAAAGAGTTGCACTTGCACCAGGCACCAGTTCTGTGGAGAGAACCGGAGGGGGCGTGGCTTCATGTTCTGCCTGCAACCCCCAGATGGGGCTTCTCTTGTTTGTGCAGCCCAGTTTCTGGCATGCCCTGGACCAGTGCTGGTACACAGACCAGGTTGGGGACCCCTGTGTTAGAGCTTTATTTATTAATTAAATTTATATGCCACTCATCTCGTTGTCACAGAACTCTGGGCAGTGTACAACATGATAAAACAATATTATAAAAGAGTAGAACAATAAAGATAACATTTAAATCAGCAGAGAAATAGCTAATATGGGAGGGTATGAAATGGAGTGGGGGGTGGGATCTTCTCTTTAATCCAATAATCAGGGCTTTTTTTCTCATAGAACGCTCAGAATGGAGTTCCGGCACCTTTTTTGGATGGAACCTTGTAGGGTAGGCAAGGCGGGTTGTATGACATGTGTGAGTTCCGGCACCTTTTTCTTTTACAAAAAAAGCACTGCCAATAACCACCTACAGAATGGCAGGCCAAGCAGCTTTCTCTGTTGTTCATTCTTTTCCTTTCTCTCCCTCTCCCTCTCTTGCTGTTCTCAGACGTATAGAAGAACAAAAAAAAAGTGCAAATGAGTATGTTTCTTTTTTCCCCTCAACAAATGAATGGAACAATTTTCTCCATTCACATTTCTGGGAAGAAGAGAAGCTGTGCTGCATTTCTAGTAAAGCAGCCAGACGGTAGACCAGGACCTGGTCAGCTAATAAATTTGAATGGGTGGGTGGGTGGGTGGGTGGGTGGATGGATGGATGGATGGATGGATGGATAAATAGATAGATAGATAGATAGATAGATAGATAGATAGATAGATAGATAGATAGATAGATAGATAGATAGATAGATAGATAGATAGATAGATAGATAGATAGATAGATAGATAGATAGATAGATAGCAGATTTGTATCCTTGACCTTTTGCCCCACAGTTTTGGGGGAAGATGAGTTCCATCTCTTATAGCCCTTATCTACATTATAAATTTGGTTGACTGCCAGGATGAAATGAAGAGACAGAAAGTTTCTAGCATTTTGTTCTACTCTAGTAGCAGCCTCAACTCGGATTTGGCTGTATCTACTGGACTGAGGAGAGATGCTCCATGATTGTCTGCAGTGGTGGGATGCAGCTGGTTCGTACCACTTTGGCAGAACCGGTAGCTAATTTTTCTGTTGCCCAGGCCCAGAACAGACAACAGAGAACCGGTTGTTCACATATTTGAATACCACCACTGATTGTCTGCAAAATGAGGTTTATGCGTAGATGACATGGATTTTAATAGGCTGTAAGAATAACCTTGGGAGACAAGAGGGAGAGGCGCAGCTTAGGTGTAATGGTCAGACGAAAGACATCTCAGTCTCTGAAGGAACAGCAGCATGGGAAACATCTCAGAAGGGACTCTCCATAACTCTCTGGAAAGAAAAAGCAGAGGTGGGGGAGAGGTCTTTCACACTTTAAAGATTCTGTTACTGTAATCTTATAATAAAGGTAGTCTTAGCATTTATGGGTTTGGTTTCCTGTCTGAAATACCACAAGGAGCTGACACAGATGGAGAAGGTATTTATTTTGAGTCTTTTTTTTTAAAGAATTCAGCCTTTTCTAACCTTGCAACCCTCCAATCCTTCAAAGGTTCAATGGATGTGATATACTCCTCTCACAAAGAAGAAAAAAATAAAAAAGATGCCATGCTTGGTGGACCTCTTTGACCCATGACTGAACCTATGAATTTATTTATCTTTCAAAGGTTGCTTGGAGCTTTGCCACCCTGCTTCACCTACTGTAGGGGTGGTCCAGGCAAACTGGAAGGAGTTTCAACTGTGTTTCAGGTTTACCTGAGTGGGCAACCATAAAATACACTTCTCGGGGCTTGTCCAAGGAAAGCAAGAGCAAGTTCTAAGTGCTGCAGGCAAAGCAGGCCCTCTGAGACCTCATTGTGGGCTTTGTCTATATTCTGTCAAGCTGCTTGCTAACTCTCCTCCCTCTTTCATGCTACAATTGGAATGCAATCTTTTCTACCAGGATGTCCATCTGCTCTAGAAGAGATCGTTGATTTGAAAGGGTTGTGTTCTGTACGTGACATCAAAATCCCCCCAAATCGGTCTATTAGAGTCCTCATTTAGCAACCACCTCAGACAGTGACCATTAGCAATTGCAATGGTGATGAAGTAACTTTGCAACCAGAGCCCACATTTATAACCTTTGTAGCTTCTCTTTCTTTCTCTTTGTCACATACTTACCATTACAGTCAGTTAGTACACATTATCCTCTGCTTGACCCATTTTTTTCTTCCCCCGCTTTGCAGAGCAGAGATCTTGCCTAAACAAGCTGTCTCTGCCTAAGTTGCTTTTCTCTGCTTCCCTAAAAAGTGTTAACTGCAAGTTAACATGCTCAGTTTTGTGACCTGAATGAGTTGATTAGAACCCTCTGGCAAGCTTGGAGCTGTAAGGATGCTAGGCAAACAGCTGGCCAAGTGCATTGTTTTTGATATGTATTCCCCATAGTGTGCCTGCTTACTCTCTTGCCATCCCTTTCTCTCCAATGGATGCAAATAGAAACATTTTTGCTAATTATCTCAGCCTCAGGTGAGTGTTCTAAAGAACAAGGAGGTGGTGAAAAAATGGCTGTAAGATTTGTCCTTTTACCCAGCTTCCTCACAAGTCACATTCTGGTTTGTTTAGAATCACCTGGCTGTTTGGGAGTCATATCCTTCTGATGCTATAAATCAGGCATCTCCAAATTTGGCCACTTTAAGATTTATGGACTTCAATTCCCAGAATTCTTCAGGAATTCTGGGGAATTCTGGGAGCTGAGGTCCACAAGCCTTAAAGTGGCCAAGTTGGGTGACCCCTGCTATAAATAAACAAACAAACAAAATAAATAAATAGCTGAAGTAAAATCTTAAGCACAGTTGTGGTCACATGATTTTTCCACTTAGTGTCTGCTTTGTTTAACAAATGAATCACCAGTACCGCTTCTGGGCACTAAATGAGGACTAGCTGTACCATAGTTTCCATAGCTATTTTAGTAATTGTAATCAAATGGGGTAAAGCTCCGGCCCTCATAACTGGGTTGCAAAGATATGGAATGCCGTTATGAAGTAACCAAAACTTTGGGGTTTTTTGCTGCTATTGCAAATTTTTGCATCCCAAGAAGCTTGTTCTGATTTCCCAGCTGTTTCACACTGCCAAAATACCTGATACCATTTGGTTCATTCAAATGCTGAATACCTAAATCCATCAAACCATGCTCAATTTAAAGCTGTACAACAAATCTTTCAAGAGGCATCATTTGTTCCCAGCTACAAATAAAATATTTCTCATTTTTCTCTCCCCTGGTCATTATTTAATAATCAGTAGTGAAGAAATGAATAAATAAGGTGATTCATTTAAGCATAAATATAATTTTAAAGAACTTTAATTTACTAAAACTCTCTCCTCCAAGGAATCAAGTATATGTTGATACTGAATAAGCTAAGGAAGTTATCTTCCAATCGATTTCAAGGAAATGAATTTGTTTTCCCCACCTTATAAATGCATTCCTTTTAAAATATACAAAACAATTTTATAGACAACTGAATTTTTTTCTGATGTAAGGTTGTTAAACAGGGGCATGTTTCCCCTGAGAAAGTAGATATGTTGAGAACCATGTATTCCGACTGAAATTCCAAGGTCTCTAAAAATATATAGAATTAACACACAAAAAAAAAATGACAGAAAAGTGCTGTGTTATTTGAGATGGGGGAGGAAGCAATCTTGAAATCAACCGCAGCTCCATTTGTAAGCAATATTAGAACTGTTTCAATTACAAACCACTCAGGTTATTTCGTTGTTTCTAAAATTATCCCTTTATTTGGGTTCTTCTTTTAAAATGTCCTATAGTTTTTGGTGACTTCGAGTCAGTGTTGGCTCCTGCCAACTGCCTGCACAAGTCCCTATAGTTTTCCTGGCAGCATTCTCAGAAGTGAATTGCCATTGCCTCCTTTATGGGGCTGAAAGAGAGAGATTGGCCCAAGATCACTTACGTAGCTGGGTTCATGTCTAAGGCAGGACTAGAACTCACATCTCCCAGTTTCTTTTTTTAAAAATACATTTTATTATTTTTTTACAATAACATTCTTTAGTGCTTAGTAAACAGCATGTTGTCTGGGTTCATATGTTTAAAAAACAACCAATAAAAATTAATTTCTATAATTCCATAATCAATATGTTAATTAGTGATATATTTCTTTGACCTTCTCTTCATCCAATGGTATTCCTCTTTTATCAACATTTAGCAAATATCATTCTTAAAATTCAATACATATAAAGTTAAATATAAACCTTTTTCTTGTATTTTCTGTCGCAGCATTGCATACATTTCCCCCTGGAAAGTATTTGCCTCGTCTTGAATTATTGCTCCTGCAGATTTCTGATGTTCCAGGCTGGGGCCTTCAAAAGAGGATGTTAGATGTAATTTCCTGCCACTTTTTAATAGGTGTGCAGCATCCATTTTATCTCCCCCTTCCAGATATTCTTTCACCGTACCATAGTCTCTACGTTTCACCTTTTAAACCAGCCAATCTTAAAGTCCAAACAACCAAATTTTATATAGTTCTTATCTTTTTATATATGGTTTTTTATAATCCAATTATAAAAAAAAATCATCAAAACTCTTTCAGGTGTAAAATCTTAACACTTATTCTTAATTTTCAGATTTATCCAGACTATAACATCATTAATTTCATTTCAATGTATTTCTTTCCCCCATGAAGTTAATTTGCCGCTTCTGTCTATGGAAGGCTGAGCCAGCCATGCTGGCTGAGGAATTCTGGGAATTGAAGTCCACGAGTCATAAAAGAGCCAAGGTTGCCTACCCCTGCACTAGAGTGACTGCTAATGGGTTTTTTTTTCAATTAGCCATAAACAATTAGATGCTAACAGTGCTGTTGGTTCACAAAATTACATACAAGGTTCTAGCAACAAATTAAACAAATAGTTTCCGGATGAATTTCAGAAGAGAAGAGAGAGAAATATTTGCTTCTTTCAGAAGCTGCCATGCCCCCTTAGAAGCAGATGAAGATGTACATTAGCAAGTCTTAAAATAATTATATTGGTTTTCACCCACCTTGATATTTATGCCCAGACTAATAGATGCATTAAACTGTGCATTAAAGATGAAAATATATTGTTTCTCAAAAATGAAACAGTAGGATGTATAGAACTGTATTTTAATGCTGCCAATAAAATCAGTAAAACTTCTTAACTTCACTTTATCTCTTAGGTTCGATGTATGAAAAGCTTGGCCACGAATGTTGCTTGTCCACTGGTGATGTGATTAAAGTTGTTGCATTAGAAATTAAAAAAATCCTTGCAAGTAATCTAGGAGGTGAAGATGCAAGTATACAGTCCACTACATTAGAACTACCTCTAAATTTTCCAGGTACAGTATAGTATTTTTCTTGTTTGATAAGAAAGCCAGTAAGCAAAGAAATAGAACATAAAATAGTTTTGAAGTATTTATTTTCCAGGTGTCCCATCTTTTTCTCCTAAATTAACCTCTGTGATACAAAGCAGTCAGCCTTATCTAAAAGATGAACAATTGTAGACATCATCATCATCTTCATCATCATAATCCTAAGTCCCAAGTCAATACCAACATTTTATATCATTACATTTTATAGAGAAAAATCAGGTATTTTAGAGATAGCAATGTATTTACAATAGCATACAATTCCCTCCATAAATGCTATGATATCAAAAGTTATAATTCAATCACACAACCAAATTGTTTTTCACTTCCTGGTTCTCCAAATTTCTTGCTAAACCTTCTTCTAGGGCAGCGTGCTGGCTGGGGAATTCTGGGAGTTGAAATCCATAAGTCTTAGAGTTGCCAAGGTTGGAAAACCCTGCTCTAAGGAAAAAAAGAAAAGGAAAACAAGAAAAACATTTCCCAAACAGAAATAGGTGCTCTTCCCTCTATCCCTTCATCCCCTTGTTCTAATAAAATAGTTTCAGTGGATCTGATTAAGATGGAAATAAAAACACTTTTCGGGGATTTCATTTGCAGAACCTTTTGCTTCTTAATATTCCACAGCTGTAATTAGAACTAGATGACCCAAATCCTGCCATTCCTAGATACAAAACTCACTTGCATAGCTGCCACTCACTACTGTCACCATTCATCACAATACATGTAGTCCTTATGGCCAGTCACTTAACAACCATTCAGCTTTACAACAGACCTCTCCAGAGCTATCCCATTTTCATAGTTATGATGGCCATACACACACACACACAATCACAGGGTCATATTTGGGCACCTGGCAACTAGGGTCACCTTTATGGCTGTTTGCAGTGTCCCGTGATCACACAACAGGGATTTGTGATCATTATTTTTTTCAGCATTTACTTCCAGTTTCCAGCAAACACCTACAGTACATATATGTATATTTTCTTTATTTTACAAAAATATTGACATCTTCTTCTAATTTAATAGAAATTTCCTGAGCTCATGCAACTGTAAATATAAAATGAATGTTCGGTAACGTTTGATGTTTGCATAATGTTAACACCTTTTTCCCAATTTGAAAATTTGCTTTGAAGGGCTTTGCAGGGTAGTGGCTGATAAAACCCCATACCTCAGTGTTGAAGAAATTGTGAATAAAGTCTGGATTGGGCCAACACAGCAGGAACAACCATGCTTCTGTTGCTCTAAGGATATCCAGGTAGAAAACCTGACCATCAAACAGGGGGAGAAAATTGTATTTATGTCTGTAGAAGATCACAATGAGACCCTGACCGTGAATTGTGAAATAAAAAGGGATGGCCTGGTACATGCCTTTCTTTTGCCACGTTCTCAAGAAGGAGATTTCTATGAATGTCAAGATGACCGAATATACACCCTGGAAGAGATCGCCCAATGGAAAATCCCAAAGAGCCGCACACGGAGAGTCCTGTTCCTTAATACAGGTGATGCTGGACAGTCTCCTGAGTTGCTGCCTAGGAATTTTGGAAGCTGTGTAATTCTAGAAGCTATATATGAAGTCCACGCTGCAATGAAATGTAAGTTAATAAATCAGAAACGTCAAAGTGTTTCAAAGGCAAAAAAGATAGAAACTCAATAATTTGAACAGGTTAATAAAACTGAAGAGTAAATGATTTAGCTCTAGTCTCTAGCCTCATGCCATGTTTTATCCTAGGATTTGAATTAACCTTTCTTTGGCTAGTAGCATTATGGGCTGCATGAATGTACTGGTAGCATGTGCTTTTCATCCCCACATTTAGGACAGAAGGAAAATGAAATAGGTATAGTTTAAAAGTTGCCATTATTCTGGAGATGTAATTTTCTGCTTGAATGATCAGCGATGCATCCACTTTGGTAAATCTTTTTTTACTGCTTTGGGAAAATATAACAACAAGGCTCTTCCTCTCTGTTTTTCTCTTCCTTTTTGCTCTGCTTCCTTCTGATTGGAGGATTCTTAGTTTTTCCATTCAGCCTCCTTTCTTCGGAAGGAGTGTTTTCTGGCTCTCTCTCCCCTAATTTGACCCCACGTTTCTCCCTCCATGAGGACAAAAACCTCAGAGTTGTAGGATTTCTAGAATAAAAGGTAAAGGTTCCCCCACACATGCGTGCTAGTCGTTGCCAACTCTAGGGGCCGGTGCTCATCTCGGTTTCAAAGCCGAAGAGCCAGTGCTTGTCCAAGGATGTCTCCGTGGTCATGTGGCCGGCATGACTAGACGCCAAAGGCGCACGGGACGCTGTTACCTTCCCACCGTAGTGGTCCCTATTTTTCTACTTGCATTTTTATGTGCTTTCGAACTGCTAGGTTGGCAGAAGCTGGGACGAGTAACAGGCACTCACTCTGTTACGTGGCACTCGGGATTCGACCCACCAAACTGCTGACCTTCTGATCGTCAAGCTCAGCGTCCTAACCCACTGAGCCACCCCATCCCTTTTCTATAATAACATGTGGTCAATTGATAATTATGTGCCACCAAGCTGTTTCTAACTCCAAGTGGCCCCATAGACTTAATCTACCTATCTATCCCATACCTGTTGTTTTAGTTCTCCCAAGAGAACTCATTGCCACTGAACTCACCTCCCAGCTTTGCCAGCCTTCCAGCCCATTCCAGGTCTTTCATGTACAGTGTTGGAGTTTTCCATCTACAAGGATTGCCTAATATATGAACAAGTAGCAAATAAGGATCAGATGTAGTATAATTCAGGAACTGACATGTAGAAGAGACATAAATAAGTGATCAAAGTGTTGCATTATATTTAGTAATAAAGCTGGCTTCGACCTGATCAACTGAAATAAGTGTGCATCTGGAAACACCATTGCACCATTGCTAGACATGTACAGGGGGGAAAAAAACTTCTTGGTCTGCACTCAATACCTGGAGATGCATTCATGAAAAAGTCATGCTAATGTGGCTGGCTGATTCCAAAGAATTCCTATTAACTTAGCCTGTCTGTCCTATGAATATTTTAACCTATGCATATTTTTCTACCTGAGTTGGGACATTGATTCCTATGATTCTTGGCTGAATGGGAATAAGAAGAGCTTCAAGCAAACCCCTGTACGAGATGCATAGTTAGAAGACTCTGATCCTTATCTGAACCTTTTAAATAAGGAACAGATGAAGGACTGGAACCTTAACAGTTGAATAATAGTCGTATTATTGAATGGGAAGGGTGTCTTGCTGACACAGCTTTTGGTATTCTACATTTATGATGATGAGAGTAACTGGAGAAAGTTCTGCATTCCAGAGTGTCAGCCCTTCAAGGTATGCTAGGACATTACAGGAACTCTACTTTATTGACGGAAGGCAGAATAATGAAGTCTGGAAAGCCTGTCAGCTTCCCCTGAGGTTATTTTCAGCTCTCTCACACTCCCTCTCTGCCTCCGGAATGGGACAACTTGCCGCAGCTAACTCGCTGTGCTCTGCAAGTTCTTAGGTTTTGCTTGATAAAAAAAATAAATAAATACAGAGAACCTTGCCTTTATGCTTTACATTTTATTCAGCTGAACAAAGATGGGCTCCTCTAAAAGAGAGAAGCCCCAAATGACAAGAAATCCTTGTATTTATTCTTTCTGAATACTTTTTTTTCTTTTTATTAGACTTATATACCGCCCTTCTCCCGTAGGACTCAGGGCGGTTCACAAGGTTTTTTAAAAAATGCAACAAATTACAAAAATTAAAAACAATTAAAATGATTACACTAACCTTGAAATAAAAACCCAATTATTTATTTATTTAGTTACAATTACAATTAAAATACAATTAAAACCCCAGTTAATACTCTCAGTCCAGGCCAGAAAGCTCGAAGAGCCAGGTCTTCAGGTCCCGGCGGAATGAGCGAAGGTCAGGGGCAGTCCTAAGCTCTACAGGCAGCTGGTTCCAAAGGGCCGGTGCACCCACAGAGAAGGCCCTCCCCCTGGGTATTGTCCACCAGCAATCTTTTACCAGCGGTATCCTGAGAAGACCCTCCCTGTGGGAGCGCACAGGACGAAGGGAGCTTGATGCTGGCAGCAGGTGTTCCCTCAGATATCCTGGACCCAAGCCATTTAGGGCTTTATAGGTCATCACCAGCACCTTGAATCTCACCTGGAGGGCAACTGGAAGCCAATGCAGCTCGCGGAGTAGAGGTGTTACATGGGAGTATCGGGAAACCCCCATCACAACCCGCGCGGCTGCATTCTGCACCAGCTAAAGCCTCCGAGTGGTCCTCAAGCAATCCACCCAGCAAAGCTGATACACATGATAAAGATTTCACCCAGTAAGTCTGGCACACTGTAGACAAGAAGGGAGAAAGCTGAAGTAGCTAAACACCTTTTGGGTGTTTCCCTAAAGACATCATAGGTTCCCGGGTCGGTTAGGACATTGGGTATTTTCCTTGCTGTCCTCTCATGACCCTGCTTCTATGACTCTGCAAGTGCCCAAAGACAGCAGGGCCATCTGCACATATACACAATTGATACTTCCTATGCTGTCTCCTAATTCCAGGTCAACAGCTGTGGCCAACTCACCATGGCCAACTCACCACATCCAACTCGCCATGGGACAACACGCCACATGACAACTCACCACCAAACAACTTGCTGTGGGACAATTTAACAATTCAATTCAATTGTTTAAAATATATTTTTTTAAAAAATTAATTTTTCATCATTCCCATTTCATTCTCTCCCTCCTTTTTTTATTCTTTCTTTAATGATTTAATTCCAGCATTTCTTTGATATCAGTGTAACTCTTGTCTTGCAGCAAGTTGTCCCACAGCCTGCTGGCTGTGGTGAATTGTCCAGGATATGAGGGGGTCTGTAGGTATTTTCTCACTTTCTGATTTGTGTAGTATACAGGTCCTCAATGGAAGGCAGGCTGGTTGCTAATGCTTTTTTTGCAGTCTTAACTAGCCCGCTAAAGTCTGTGTCTGCCCTGTTTGGTTGCTGTGCCAAACCAGATAGTTACTGAGGTCCAAGTGACAGACTCAATAATTCCTCTGTAGAACCGTCTCAGCAGATCCTTGGGCAACCTGAGCTTTCTGAGTTGACACAGGAAGAATGTTCTTTGCTGTGCAAATTGTAAATTATTATTAAATTATTAGTAGTAAATTATTTGTAAATTATTAGAATATGTTACAGTAATGAAGAGAATAGGTAATTCAGGGTTGAACTGTTGGACTCTTGGGGCTGAATAAACTTTTAAGCGAGAGTTTTGTATCTTCAGAGGCCTCTCTGATTTTTCCCTGGTGGTTGTCCCTTTCTGGGTTTTCTGCTCCTCTTTGCAACTTTTCCTCTCATGGTTGTATCCTTAGCAGTGAGTTTTGGAGGAGAGAGGGCTATTGAAGTGGTCATTCTAAAAATATTGCATCATCAGAGATAGATGTATATTTTACATGAAAGGCCAGAAGCAAGAAAATCATTGCCACCACCATCATTATCATTATCCTTGATTATGCAGTGGCTGTGAACATGAAACCAGAAATACATGAAAGGAGCTTTCATCCTCATAAAATAGCAAGTTTTATAAGCAAACGTTATTGCAAGTTTTATATGCAAAGGCCAATTACTTGCCTACGTCTAACTATTTTCTGTTAGGCTATGCATACAGAATATGTGAAATACTCTAGATCAGAGGTCCACAACATTCTGGGCACCAGGGACCGGTTCTGTGGAGAAAGGTTTTTCCACGGACCGGAGTGTGCGTGGTTTCGTGTGCTACCTGCATCCCACAGATCGGGCTTTGCTTGTTTGTGCGGACCAGTTGCTGGCATGTCACGGCCTGATTACAGGTCCACGGACCGGGGGTTCGGGACCCCTGCGCTAGATGACTTAGAATTATTGATAAATTTCTTAGTACTATTTATTACTTTATTATTCCCCTATGATAGTACATCTTTGTGTAGCTTGCTTCCAGAAGATCTGTCCTCACTGTTAAATTTAAGAAATACTGGCATTCTTGACAGGCAACAAACTTAATTCCAGCAATGAATCATTCTATCAGCTGATCCAGACATTTTGCCTGCCCTGTTGCCAGTATGGGCCACTCATGGTTTCCTGAGTACACAAACAGATAATGTCATCTTCCTTCCAAACAATTGCAATTGCACCCCATGGCTGGTTTTTTCAGCTTCCATTGAAAACTGATGTTTTCTGACTCAAGACTTCTTAAGCCCTTCAAAACAAATGGCCTACAGCCCTTTGTCCATCCTAGTAGCAGCTTCAGCTCTGACTGGCTGCAATCCCTGGCATAGCTTCCCTCTTACTGTGGCTGGCCATTGCCACAGGCAGCTAATATATCCTGGGTTGCTAGGCTGTTGTGTTCTCTGCTGATCAGCAGTTGCTGGTATTTTACCCCCAATAATCTTTTACCCGATTCAATATTAGCCCATTCAGTCTATTGTCAAGCCCCATGGGCTTGACATCTATTAACAATGAACCGTCCTAGAAGCTCATATATCCCTCAGCTCTTTTATCCCCCAATGGTCACCTTCCTTATAGTTTCTGGACAGGTGAGGCATTTTCCCCTTGCTCTTCTATCCCTTCATTCTACTGCTGTAGAGATTTCTTCCCCTTTCCTTTATTCTTAAAAATATCTTTATATTACAACTTTGTTTCTATTAAGCTGAGCCATTCTTCCTTGCTATTTCCAATGGTTCTTCCAACAGAAGGACCTGGGAGGCCAAGAACAACTTCTTCCCTATTGTTGTCACTACTGTCCCGTCAGAGCAATGATGGTACCACAAAGGGGTGGGGCAGAGGAAAAAAAAAGGAAGGACACAGCTTTATATCAAAGGAAAGATATGGGAAGGGGTATGTGAAGGCTTCCATGCATGCAAACATCTAGGAAAGGAAAGGAAAGGCATGGAGACCAGTGAGAAGGGAACAGTGCCTAAAAGAAAAAAAAAGGCACTGGGAGATGGTCCACAGGAACCAGTCAGCAAATTTTGCCTTCCCTGCATGGATGGGAAAGGCAAGAAACAGGGAAGGATCATATAGGGCTTCTGGTGGCCATAATCTAGACCAGGGGTGTCAAACTCAATTTCATTGAGGGCCGCATCAGCATTGCGGTTGCCCTCAAGGGGCCGGGTGGGTATGGCCAGGGTGGGCGTGGCCTACTGAGTAGGCGTGGCTAGAGTGCGAATGGCCTACTGGGTGGGCATTGGCAGCTCTACATGGTTCACATGAAGGGTGCCTATGGGGGCCTGGGCAGGAGTGGGACAGATCTGAGGATCTCTGGCAGAAGGAGGGTCTCTGGGCCAGGGCCAAGGCAGTGGGGGCCGTTCCCTCACTGTTTCCAGGATGGCTTCACGGGCCGCATGAAACCACTTCGCGGGCCGGATCTGGCCCCCGGGCCTTGTGTTTGACATGTCTGATCTAGACTGAGCTCCAGCATGGGCTCATAGCTATCTCACTTCAAGTCAGGCTGGAATCTCTGAAGTTGGCTTAAGAAACAGCCAGGAGTTGCAAGGGAGACTAACAACTTAGGCTGCAGCATGGAATTGCCCAAAATAAAACTTATTGTGCAGCTGCCTGCCTTTTCTGATGAATTTTATGGAGGTGAGAGGTTCAACTGTTTGCACCTTTCCTTGATCATTTTCCTCAATATTCCACAGCTTCTCTGCAAAAGCAATGCTGTAGACTGCTTTATAGCAATGCAATGTGACATGGTTTATACTAGCAACTTATCCTACCACATAACCTACTACAGCAACAAGAAAAAGACAGCAAAGGGAGAGGAAGTTTCCTTAAAGATATCCAAATATATTACAGAAACAAGTATGATTCTAGATTTAGAGTTAGCATTTTAAAGCTTTCTCCTAATTGAATATCAAGATATATTTTTCAGATAACATAGTTATGTTATATACCTGCATCTTCTAATATATGCTTCAATTACTTTTCTGTTTTCTAACACATCAAAGAATTTTACCACAAGTTCACATAATCCCATTATATCAAGCAACTCCCAGTTTAATAACCAATGATATGCATAGAAAAATGTTAATGTTAATTTTTATATAAAAGGGCTGTTGGGTAATTAGCACCATTATATCATTGAAAACTGACCAGAACTTTCTTTCTTTCTTTCTTTTCCAGTTCAAAAAGAGATTGTTCATTTCCATTCTGATTTAGACGTTGAAGTTGAAGATGTCACTGACCATTACAATATTAATACTTTTCTCCAGCCATTAGCATTAAAAGATGTATTAGAAAAGGCAGGGACTGGATCCCCTTTTGTTGTTGCTATAATCGAAGACTCCATTGTAAACAAGCATTCTTATACTTTTCTGTGTTCTGGTAGAGAAATCGTAATTTACAAAACATATCAGACTGGCAGAATCTTAGCATCTGAAATCAAGGATAATTCCCCTAAAAGATACTTTTTAATTCCTGCGAGCTACAAAGGGAAATTCAAAAGAAAACCCCGCAAATTCCCAACTGCCTATGACCTGGAAATAGCAAGGAACATGAAGGAAAAGCTTCATGTTGTTGCTACCAAAGCTTTTGACTGTCCTCATGAAGAGATGTGCTCCGTTTCTGTTGGAGATGAGTTTTTGATTCCCAAGTACCAGAAAAGCCAAGTTGTTGAATATGGAAGGAAGTGCGTGCAGGCTGCATTACCTTGTGAACAAATTATCTTGGCAAAGAAAGTCAATAAGACCATCCTTCTTCCAATGTTCATGGAAGGAGGCTTCAATGAAGTAGTGCATGATAGGAATCAATATGATCTTTCAGAGCTTTGCAACAATTTCCACCTTCCGTTAAATGTCACAGTTGGCATAAGGGATCTTTCCACCCGGGAGGATATTTTGGCTGGCATTCCCTGTCTGCAGCTTGAAGAGGAAATCAACTATTCTTATTTGTTAATCAGCAATCTCAATAATCCCACAGAAATTTGGGAAGTTTCTGTGCATTGCTTAAATATGTCTTTCCAATTGCTGAGAAAATATCCAGAAGGTACTGTACATTTCCCAACAAAGTCAATTGTAGAAGAGATTACAGAAGACCAGTACTATATGATGAGAAAATATAAAAATCAAGCCATAACCCCTCCACCCAGACCTCCTAAAATACACGTTGTAGAAGAATCCAAATCATCTTTCCCCATTATTCCAGTTCACCAACTTTCTGATACACCAGAAGATGACAAGACAGAAGACACATAGAAAGATACTAGTTATAAAACAGAAACCCAGCTTCTCATTTTATTACACACCTAGTTATTGTTATTGTTCTGAAAACCATTTACTTCCACATTTGTGTGTTCCAGACTGATAGTGGTTTTGATCACACCCTAATTTCTTTAGATTTCTAATTCATTTTATTTATGTATTGCACTTATACCTGCTGCAATTACAAGACTCTTGGTGTCATCTTGGTTTCCCCACTGTGCTGATATGTATTGTTTGTTTTTATTTACCGTATGGCAATGTTACATTAGCCAGGAGACTACAGTGCTAATACAGAACAGTAGTTTGGCTGTCTGAGACTGCTAGCACTGTTGGTTCATGCTTGCACACTTTCCAAAGTGTGCCATACCAAAAAGAAAAACAAGAAACTTTCCTACAGCATCATCCGGGCCTTCTCCCTCCAGAAAAGCTGCCTCAGAAATGGGTGTTGCAACTGGGAAGGTTCAGCATCAGCAGGATTCTAACCATCCACATGAAGCATTGGCTTGTCTCCCCACCACAGTGTTTTATATAAAATGATCTCGAACTGCTAGGTGGGCAGAATCTGAAGCAAGTGACAGGAATTCAACCTGCCCTGTAGCAGTAGGACTCGAACCACTGGACCAATATCATCTCCAGCATCATTAAGCCACTGAACCACTGCCCCTCTATATATGTTGTGATTATGGGAGAATAAATGGACCATTACAATGAACTATTCAACCTGGCATAAAATATAGATTTATATTTTGAGAAGTTTTCCTTTATATTTTTTCTCTCTTTCCACAACTAATTACTTAAGGCCAATCTATTTTTCAGAAAAAATAAGGGAGAAGGTGAAGATGTCATTTCTTTATCTTTTATATGTTAGTTTGCCTGATCACACAGAATTTCTGGCATGCAAAATCATATTTCTCTTTATTGTACAGGCAAACATTCAGAAATAGCACAGTTCAAGGAGAGTTGTATCACATAATTTGTAATATGTAGTAAGGTATCAATAGAAGAATATATCTAATATGCCTAATTTCTCTTTGTCAAAAGTGATAAGTAGGTAATTATCAGAAGAAGGTAGAAAGAACTGTTTACATCAGCTTCAAAAAATAGTTTAGTTAGTTAGTTAGTTAGTTAGTTAGTTAGTTAGTTAGTTAGTTAGTATCAAACCAGATTGGATTTTGTGGTCAATGCTCATCTTTTTGCCCTGTCTTGGATAGTAACTTTCCAGTAATCTATTTGATTTTGTCCATTCACATTATTCATTGCCTGCCTTTTCTTCCACTTTCCCTAATTACTGCCAAAAGAAAACATCTTTTTTCCCTAGTCCATCATCTTCTCACATCAACTAGTGTAAGTAGGAAAGTTTCTGCTTGCTGATCACAGCTTTAAGTGAGCAGCCAGCCTTTATTTGATCCAAAATTGATTACTACTAAGTTTCTTGCACTTCATGGTAGTTTGAGTAAATATCTCCAAGACTGCATCTATCTTCTTTCTCAGGGTCCAGCTTTCACAGTTGTATATTACCACTGGAAGGCTATAGCTTTAATTATTCTGATGTTTTTGACACTGAAAATTCTTTATCCTTCCTGCTCTTACCTAAAATTGTCATTGCTTTATTCCCAAAGATTAATGTGCTATTTATTTCTCCAGCACACTCCCATCTTTATCTATCTTGAAGCCGAAGACAACAAAATTATCTATATTTCATTGTCAAGCATACTTGACAAGCATACTTACTAAGCATACTGTTAACATTGTGTTTGTCTTCTTAATACTTAACATTAAATTGGGTTATTTTTCACTTTACATTATTTATTTCACAAGGAGTTGTTCAAAATCGTCTATACTTTCAGCTAACAAAGTGAAGGTTCCTGCATATCTGATTTTGTTAGCCTAATTATGATTCATGCTGTCATCTCTTCCAATCCTGTCATGATACATCCACTGTTAATTTTAAAAAATTATGGGAATAACATATTCACTCTCTTTACTATTTTGAAATAATTTTATTAAAGTTAGCAAATACAAAGATCAAAGAGTAATACAAATTGAAAAATATAAAAAGTAAAGTCAAGAAAATAAAAGTGCAAAGAGATAGAAAAAAGAAAATGAAAAAATAAGATATATAAAAGATGATTTCCCTCCCTCCAGAGAAATATAAACAACTTCAATAATTTAACTCCTTCTCTAGTGTTTCAATGTTTAAAATCTCTTCTTCCCATATCTTATTCCTTATCAATAATCAGATTGTAAAAACTCATAATGCAGTTCTAATCAGGAAAAGTCTATTAAGAACTAAAAACTGTAACTTATTTATTCTAACCTGAATCAAATAAATCAATTTTGTATTCTAACTTATCATTTTTCTATGAAATAAAGCAAAATAAATGTCTCCTCATTTATAAAAAGATATTTGAAACCTTGTCACTCAGTTCTGATCAAAATGAAATTCCATTAATAGTTACCCAAAAACCAGTACATACATACATACTTACATACATATTTATATACATACATACATATATTTCACACACACACACACACACACACACACACACACACACACACACAATAAATGGTCAGAAAAGTTCACTTTACATTCCTTAAGTTTACTTTTTAAAAAGCTTGATCTTTAGTCCCATCAAATAATATCCCGAAAACTAATTTCTTATCATTTTCTTTTTGTCTCCTTTTAGGAATAACTTCAGTAATTTAACACATCCCTTTTGTAAATCTGAAACAAAAAAAGCTTTCCAAATAATTCTTCTGATTTATTTTTTTAATATGTCCCCTTTAGTTATTAAAATATTAATCAGTTTCAAGTGTAAATCTAACGTGGCATACTTATCCACTTCACTCTTGTAGCCTGTATTTTTAAAATCCATTTTCTAATCCAAAGCATCTTTTCAATATCACTTTTATAGCATGGGATTCCTTCTTTAAAAAAAATCAAATACACATTCAAACCGGACTCAGTTACTGTTTTATCCAGTAAAATCAGTTCTTCTTTTATATTCTCTGTTATATCCACTGTTATAGTATCAAACAATCTTGCAAATAATTTCTGTTTCCAAACAGCCTTAATTTCTTCTAGAGTCACAGTATTGCTCTATTGTATTAAGACATCTTTTTGCCTTTATCTGTAAGCCTTAGTTCTCTCTTTAGTCAATCTTTAAAGACTCTTCTTATATGTTTGTTTTTTAATAAATGAAACTTTCCTGAGGGAGGATTTCTGACAGTTAATTTCAGAATCTTCATATATATTTTTATAAAACATTGAACACCCCACAGGAAATATTCCTTCAACTTTGTCTAGCCCCTTAACTTTCCAAAATCCACATTCTAGTGGATTTGTGTTTTTTTTCCAAAAATTAAAATTCTTACACCGCTTCTCTAGTGGGATGATGGATTATTATGGTAATGGTAAGGGAGCACTTAGTTAATGTGTTTTTTTTAATAGACTTGTGTTTTTAACTGCCATCATTTCTTTTGCAGACGAGGATATTCAGGAAGGGGAAATGTCTTGTTTTTCTTCTTCCCTTGTGAATACTGTCTCTTTAAAAAATGTTGTTTGTTGCATGTCTCTTCTCTAATTGTTTCTTTTTTATTATGACAAAAATTTCCTCTGCATATCAGATCCATGCTACCTACATACTGGATTCAACCTAGTCAAATACATTCAGATTATAATACCCAGAATCATGGACATCAACCTCTGCCTTACTACCTACTTTCAGTATGATGGACAAATATACCAACAAATGAGAGGAAATGAGATCACTACTGTCAGGACTCATAGCACAGACCATAATGCAACATCTAGAAACTATAGTCCTCCCATATATGCAACCAGAGCTATGGATCTGGTACTACCTCAAACTCCAGGCACATTCTATGCTGATTGAAGTTCCCTGGAACCATAAGCCCGGGAACTCCATCAACAACCCCAACACAGAGTCCAGGAATATAGATAGGGAATATAGGTCTTTTCTGCCCATCAGAGAAAAAAGTACATGAGCAGCAATCTGCATTGATCCCTACATCACCAAAAAGGTTATTATGTCTGGGCTGGGCCCCCAGAGGCCACCGTACTCATGAATAACAAAGTCACACCCCCACCTTGTCCTGGAGTTGTGATGCTGCCCTTAAACCCCAGGATGGTAATTTTATAGAGGGGAACCTCCACACACTCTTCAAGTCTTGGTGATACAGACCAGGTTAGGCCTCTCATCCCCAGTCAAATTGTGGAGAAAGTGAGCTTTGTTGCAGGTCAACCTAACATTAAACAGCAGCTAATCAGAGTTCAGAACCACCAAAACCATAGAAACCAGGATTTAGGGCTGAGCACAGAGGGCCAGAACATGGTGGTGATGGACTCCTCAAATGGAGAAAGCAGAAAAGTTAAAAGAACAATTCATGAAAAAAATGTATGAACCATGTGAAAGCAAAAATGGTTTACAGATAGTAATTTATGGGAAAATAATGCAAACACTATTGGTATAAACTAGATTAGAGATAAATAGGAGAGAGGGAGGGAGAGAGGGATATGATAGATAGATAGATAGATAGATAGATAGATAGATAGATAGATAGATAGATAGATAGATAGGTAGGTAGGTAGGTAGGTAGGTAGGTAGGTAGGTAGGTAGGTAGGTAGATAGATAGATAGATAGATAGATAGATAGATAGATAGATAGATAGATAGATAGATAGATAGATAGATAGATAGATAGATAGATAGATGATAGATAGATAGAGCACACAGATATTACATAACATGCTTACCTTGTGATGAATACATATGTATGTCATTATATGGTAAACCGTCTAGAGTCATTATATGAGAGACAACCAGATAGGTCCTGTTGAGAAAGAAAGAAAGAAAGAAAGAAAGAAAGAAAGAAAGAAAGAAAGAAAGAAAGAAAGAAAGAAAGAAAGAAAGAAAGAAAGGAAGGAAGGAAGGAAGGAAGGAAGGAAGGAAGGAAAGAAAGAAAGAAAGAAAGAAAGAAAGAAAGAAAGAAAGAAAGAAAGAAAGAAAGAAAGAAAGAATGAAAGAATAAATGCACTGGGTTAGTAATTGATGCATCCTCTTGCATTTCTTGGTCTGATATAGGTATAGGTATATACTCCTTTTTCCTCCAACTCTGGGCTATGCAGTCTTGTGCCATATTTATTAATACATCAACAGAACCAAAAACAGTGATGATCACTTGACTCTTTTACATTCAAGTGAAATTTATATTGATTTTCATCCAGTATGATTAGTATGCAGTCTTTCAACAGAGATAAATCAAAAGCTCAGCAGAAGTAAAAGGTTTCCTATGGGTGTAAATGAAGCAATTAAAGTTTGCCTTGACACAACAAAGGAGTTCACTGACAGTGACATTATTTTGGAAGTCAATATATTTACCAGAAGTGAAGATGAGTGCTCTGTACTGTAAATCCGCTTCTTAATTATCTACCTACTCCTGGCACTATATATTTTCTAGTGGGTGTCTGGGTCCTAGAGTGCTTTAATTGGTTAATATTGAAGTTTGTAATTCTACCCCAAAACAAAAACAAATGCAATATTGTTTTTGCATCTGCACTTCAATATTTACATGCAATCATCTACAAGTAAAATATAATTAGGTACCCTGTTTAATGCTTAGTCTTATTCCATGCCTCCGGAGAAAATCTTGAGAACAGCATTCATCCTGAACTTATTTTTTTCCATGCAGTTCTTAGTAACAGTACAAGGCTAGATTAGCATCTCATTCACCCTATGTGGGAATCAATTGGAGGCTGGAGGCTTCTGGCCTGAGCATCAGAGCTCTTTATGATAAAATATTTGAAGCCAGTGAAGAAAGTAGTAGTGCAGAAAATATTATTGCATTGTATGCTGCCCACAGTTATTGTGTGATAAGATCAGGGGTCTTCAAACCTGGCCCTTTTATGACTTGTGAACTTCAACTCCCAGAATTCCTCAGCCATCATACCTGGCTGAGGAATTCTGGGAGTTGAAGTCCACAGGTCATAAAAGGGCCAAGTTTGAAGACCCCTGATCTAAGGTATGGCATTTGTGGACAATCTAAACCTCTAACCCTTGGCCATGCTATCTGGTGCCTAGACCACCAGAAACCCATTCATTTTGTCCTCTCCCCAACTGCTCAGCCTATATCTGGGCCACAGAGATGAGATCCCATGTATGGCCTCCAAAGGTTTCCAGAGGAGCTACTACAGTTTAACAGAATCCTGGTTTAAAGGAATCTGTCTAAATTACATATCATGTGAATGAAGCCACAAGACATATAACTGAGAGGAGACTGATTGTACATTCTTTGGACAGTTTTGCACAGGTTGGAGCCAAGGGATTTCGAAAGGGAGAATGTTGTCCTGGTGGCACTTTATTCTATATTCAGAGGCTCTGCTTTTTCACCATCCACATAAAATGGCTTTCTGAAGTTACAAAAGCTTCAGAAAAAAAGATGGAGATATTTTTGCAATGAGACCAGCCTTATAGAAAACAATCAGACCACCTGGGGGACAGCTTTGAAAAGGGGCAAGAAAACGAAGCTATGAAGTTTAACTATAACAACAGCTATTGGTGAGGATAGCTGCGTGTTGCATCTAGTAAAAGAGGCAGAATTGCTGCTTATGGTTAGTCCCTGTAGGAAAAAGGGTGCTAGACTGTTTGTGATCCTAGGAGCCAATGCAGCCATTCTCACACCATACTAATGAAGTTTCAGAAAAAGATGAAGCTATCAAGCTCTTTTCAACAAAAGTAAATAAAACTGCCCATAGGTTTTCAGGCTTGAAATGAACATGCATTAATAAAGATTGTTCTTTTGTGTCGTTGTGTTGTTTGATGATTCCTCCCATCCCCCCACATAAAAAGTTGTCATCATTTCATCGTTATCCTTTTTTAACCTTATAGAGCAGAGGGGTCTTCAAACTTGGCAACTTTAAGACTTGTGGACTTCAACTCCCAGAATTCCTCAGCCAGCCATGGCCAGCTGAGGAATTCTGGTAGTTGAAGTCCACAAGTCTTAAAGTTGCCAAGTTTGAAGATCCCTGTTATAGGGTGAAAATGTGTCGAAAGAAGAGTTTAGCTTCAGAGACTTTGGAGCATCATCCCATCATTCTAAGCACTTCAAAGACTCAGCAGAGCCTTATTTTCCCCTCTCTATGTGTCTCTCTCTTTCTCCTTCCCTCCCTTAAAGGAGATTGGATTCTCAAATGCTGTTATGTTATTTTTACTCTGAAACACACGTTCAATACCTACTAGCCAAAGCCAGAGTGAAACCTGCACATAGAAGAGAGGACAGATTCACAAGAGTTATTTTGAGAACCGATGTGGGAATTATGTGGTGCCTGTGCCTTATGGCAGCTCTCCCCAAGGAGCTGAATTTAAAGTCTAAACAGGCCCTGCAGAAACTGTTAAAATCACACTCTCTAGGTGAAATTGAATATAACTGAATGTCGCTCACTAACAAAGCAGCCACCAAGATGCTGAAAGATTGCTGCAATTTAAGCAATTATTTCATGAATTTTACATAGAAAAAGTATGACAGAGTAAGGCCCACTAAGTGGACAACCCAGGCTTCATATCCAAGACTTTTGCTGAGAAGATGAGGACATTACTAAACAGTTAATCTTGCATAAAGACAATGAAATAAATAACAACATTGCTCAATCCTTTGCACAATAAAAACATGGACTGAAAAATCAACGGCTGAAGGCATTCAGTTAACCACAAGGGTAGAGTGGTATTCTAACCACTGTGCCACCATTGCTCCTGAACAAGCTCCTTGGATGAGAAGCAAAATGTCTTCAAGGAACAAGCAAACAAAAAAGCCCTGATGCCTTTTGAAAAAGCATCTTTGGGAGTGGTTGTTATAGGTAAAATGAAGAAGAGAGACATCTACATATGTCACTTTGAATTCCTAAATGAAAATATGTTATATAAATTTAACAAATAAATCAATGAATGTGTGAGTTTAATCATGCATTCTTTCATTTATTTTCCTATTGTCTAGTATTATTGCTAGGTTACACAGAACACCTTGTGTTTGTTTTGAAACTGCAACATTCTCGCAGACTATCGTGTTTGCCCCAAAATAAGACCTATCCTGAAAATAAGTCCTAGTTTGATTTTTACACATGTGCCTACTATAAGCTCTACCCTCAAAATAACTCCTAGTTTTGGGGCGAGGCACACATGTAAAAATCATGTAGGGTGGGGGTTGGTGGAGCTGCCCTTTGTGCCCTGTACCTGCTTACCTTAGGAACGCTGCAGCCAGGCTTCCCCCGCCCTGACACCTGTCATGCCACTGCCTGACTTCTGCGGCTGCTTCTTCTGTGGCGCTGCTGCCTCCACTCAAAGCAAAAGACCACGTGGCTTGTTGCACTGATCATGCCGGTGCCACCGCTCTCAGCAGGAGGCCGCATGGCTCAGTGCACCAATCGCACAAGCAGTGGCACTGACACGATCATCACAACAAGCCACTTGGCCTCCTGCCACTATCAGTGGCAGCAGTGCAACCAGTGCACTGAGCCTTGCGGCTGCTGCCATGAATGATGGCAATGGCCTGATGTGCCACACGGCATACAGCCACAAGCAGCCACAGAAGAACTTGAGCAGTGGCATGACAGGTGTCAGGGTGTGGCAGGCCTGGCTGAGGGCAGTCCTAAAGTAAGTGGGTAAGACATCCCCCGAAAATAAGACCTGGTGCCTCTTTTAGAGGCAAAAAAAAACCCTATAAGACCGGATCTTATTTTCAAGGGAACACGGTATATAGTTACCAGCATTTCAGTCATTTTCTGCTGTGAGCAGGACTATTCCTTCTGGTTTCTCCACACATTACCTAAAACTACAGAATATGCATTATTGTTTAACAATTCTCATCCTTATTCAACAGTTGCACTATATGCACAGATTCTATAAGCCAATTATGTACTGTAAAGCAGGGCTCCCCAACCTGTGGGCTGTGGCCCACTACTGGACTGTGCTCTCTTGGCCACTGGGCCATGTGAAGGGATGGCCAGTGCACGTGCACGTGCACATGCACTCACCTCCCACACTCTTGCACTAGCAGAGAGCATCCCACCGGCGCTACCGCCGCCCCGCCCCTGAGCCTCCTGCCTGTGCTAGCACCACCCCTGAGCATCCCACTGGCACTAGTGCCGCCCCCACACATCCTGCCAGCACTAGCATTGCCTTACCCCCGAGCGTCCTGCCGGCGCTAGCACCACCTCCGCGCATCCCGCTGGGGCTATTATTTTGAAAAAGTGCTGCCAGACTACTACTGATTTTTGGCTCCCATAAATAGCCAAAATGCCTGGTTTTCTTCCTGCACTTTCTGGAACCAGGGACACAATTGGAATTCTAAGGTATTTGACAAGTACTTATCAAATAGTTGCCATAGGAGCCTGGACCTTCACAAATATTCATTTATCACAATGTAAACTAACCATCTAGGACAGTCCCTACAGTCCTAATAAGATTTTTGTGAGATCTAAACTCATTCCTGTAAAAAATATAATGCATTTTGTTTTGCATTGAAAGTGCATCATTTCCTCTTGCTGAAACGTCTAGATGGCACTCATCTATCTTGCTGGTGGTGGCATCTACACATTTCTCAACAGGTGCCGAAGTCACCGTTAGAAAGCAAAAAAAAACCCCACCTGCATAGCTATTTCTGTGGGTGAAAGAAAGCACCATTATGAGTTTATTCCACTATAGTTTCATTCTGAAGAGAGCTTTTGCTCAAATATCTGTACTTTGCTCATGAAATCTTTTGCTGTCATATTTTTGTTAGTCTTAAAGTGTAGTAGGGCTGTTTCTTTTTTTAATGCACAGGCTCCTTTGTCTTATTCTACTCTTGAATCTGAATGAAGCACTATCAAAATTTCTGCAACATTTAGGAGTACTTTCATAATAAAAGCCTGGGGATGCTGGCAGTTGTAGCCCAATAATTATGAGCAGGAAAGGTTGAGGAAAGCTACTGTACTAGGGACATAGCTGTAGCCCTCTTTTTAAAAATGTAGCAAGGTTTGGAGGCATCTAATATGTAACCTCCAATAATATATGCTTTAAAACCTTTAATCAGAAACAAGGAATCAATATGTAATGCAATCAAATATACCTTATGTCAAGAAAGCAGATTTTTTTTAAAAAAATGCTCCTGGCTTTATTCATTTGTTATGAATCTTTCAACATTCACAGTTTTAATTGAGGATGTGCAAGCAATTAATTATATCAGGGAAAAGGTTGCAGTGTCTTTCAAGAAATATATTTAAGTATATATTGCAGTCTTTCCATACAGGCTGACATTTTTCTTTTCAAAGACTGACATTCCTGAGTCTATACAATCAATGAAACTCCTATCTCAGAAGGCTGATCCAGTTATAATGAGAGTTTGGATTGACAAGAAAGTTTGTTATAAGTTAACAGGATGCTGTGTTGGATCCATGATGAATAAGATTTATTATCTGTGGCTCCACAGTACAAAACCACCTGCACATTGTCAATTTTCTTTCAGGAACAGAGTTCTGGGTTTCATTCTTAATCAATTTTAATTTTACATTTCATTCTTTAGCTTTTTTTTCTCTCTCATCGTTAAGGAAAGAACTTACTGTCACAAGCAGCCTTTCAAATGAAAACAGGTGACCTTACATGGAAGATGCATCTGAAATAACATCAATTGCTAGTGCCCAAAAAGTTAAATACTTGATCTCAAGCCTGCAATTAAGTCAGACATCTTATATCATTCCTTTCTATTGGTTTCTCCCCTATGCCTTGGACTATCTCTGATTTCTACAAATAGATAACCCTTTATTCTTTTTTTTTCACACCAAGAGATATCCAATTAATCTATATATATTTATGTGTGCACAAGGATTTGCTGATCCTGGTTCCCCTCATGTACACACATGCACTACAGCTTGTGAATAAATTGTTTGCAGGTCCATAACAGAGCCATCTGAAGTGATCTTGATAACTTGGCACCTATCTAAAGTAGCACTGCGAAAGTAAGGAACTTTCAAGGGTTTTTCAAGGCAAATGAAAACTGATCTCACAGAGTAGATACAACAGAATTTAGACTGACCTATTAATAATTTTGAAAAATGCTCCAGAGTTCATTTGCAACTATCACTGAATGTCTATACATATTCAACAATCTTTATCATTAGATTCCCAATACAGGTAGATAATTGGAGGCTATTTTTAGAATATTACGTAAGCATGGAAGGAGGACAAGCAAGGGACTCAAGCTTCCACTTTTTTATACTTATTATACTTACTTCAGTGTGAGAACAAGAATGATTTATTTTTGTTTTTATTTATTTTCAAGATTTAGATGGCATTGTTTAATTGAACAGAACCATGCTTATAATACTTGTAATACCTGTGAAACAAGGCTGGCTAGGGCCCCCCCCCTCTCTCTCTCTCTCTCTCTCTCTCTCTCTCTCTCTCTCTCTCTCTCACACACACACACACACACACACACACAAACACAATTACTCCACACACACACATGCATTCTGTGGGTCATTCAGTTTATGGAGATGCTTAGGACGATGAAACAAGGGAAGAGATTTCTAGAGCACCACTGGAGGATTGACAAGGAATGAATCTGATCAAGCACAAGTTGCTATTAGTACCTTGTGCCTGTAACTGGCAAAATGGCATTACTTCTCCACTCTTATTACATGGCCAGAAAGATGTCCATCAGACCTGTTTTGAGTGAATAGTATCAGCTTGTGTACAGACCAGATCAGGAAACTGACTTCACAGGAAGAATAGCACTCTAATGAAAGCAATCTTATAAACTGATTGTGCTTCATCTCCCCTTCCCCCCTCCCTCCCCAGACATACTTCTATCACTATGAATCATATTATACATAATGACCTAAGGAGTATTTCAGGCCTCTTTGTTTATAGTTCTTGCCTATTTTCCTCAATATCATCTCCCTGATTCTTTGTGCCAGGTCTCTTCTGGGGAAGTAGGGATGGGGGCAGACTCATTTATAAGGTTTCTATGAGAATTTCTAGGCATTTGGATGATAAAATTGTTTGGATTCAATTCATCTTGGATTTGGGCCTTGATGGTGGTCCTGTCCAGTTGACCAATCAGGTCTGGCAGAAGGCACAAGCTCCAAGTTCCATCAGTTAGAGAATGCCATCCTGTGGCACCAAGAAAGTGAAGATTGAGGGTGAGGGTTCCTTCTCCGAGCTTGTGGGCTGGTTTCCAAATGTTTGGTTACCAGACTAAGCAACATCTTCACTGGCATTTAGGCAATGTCTGTGTCAGTGCTCTTCTGCTTATAAGGGCCTCAGGTGTGGATGTGTCAAGTAAGGGTCTTGTGATGGGTCAGGTGTGAGTCATCAGAGAGGGACTTGTGATGGGTCTTGTGATGGAAAGGTTACTTCAGGTCAGGGTCATTGGAGGGTGTGAATTATCAGTGGGTCAGATGTGATTCATCAATGAGAGGCTGGTGATGGGGCAATTACATCAATTCAGGGTCATTGGGCAATTAAATCAAGTCATCCTGGGAGGGTTGGAGAGGTGGCTTGTGTGGGTTGGTCTGAGGCTTGGTACTGTCTCCGGCTGGCTGTGTGGTTGACTTGGATTCTGAGAGGTTCATAAGATGGTTGTAGTTCAGTGTCTGTTGATGGAATTGTTTGTGGTGTGCCAGGCTTTGATGAACTCATGAGTGTGGCGTGTGATAGCATGCATTTTATTTTGCACACAGTCTGCCCTCTGGAACACCATACAAGATTACAGTGACTTCAACCCAATTGGCCTTTTGGAAAACTGTTAAATCTTGACTATTTGATTACATCTCAAGTCCTGAAAAGAACATTATAGAAAGAAGAATAGCATGCTCTATATTTATTCTTGTTTTAGATGTCATAACACTGATAATTTCCTATCAATAGGCCCTCAGCAGCTTTGGACTCCCTTCAGTTTTTGTCAGCTCTTCTGTTTGTGATGGGTCAAAAGATTGAAGATGGCTGCTGTGACTGGGCACTGAAGATCTGCCTCTTTTTATGTGCATTGGAAAAGTGGCAAGCTTAGTCATGGCTGTCATCTTGGCTGTTTTGATCCCCTCCCTTATGTCTCTGGATCTCATTATTTCCGTACTTAGTTGCTGTAAATACCACAGGCTACCTGTGGCTCTCTAATTTCCAATTTTCTACCTTGCTATGATGATATTTCAAGAGGAACAAAGTCTATATTTTTACATTTAAAGGCTTCCTACATTTTTTCCCCAATAAAAAGTATTTCTAGGCAGCTTCCAGGTCAGTGAAGTATATATAGTAATAAAAAAAAACCAGTAATGTAGTAATTTTACTGTTATGTGTACCTGAAATAAGATGAAAATAAGGAATGTGTTTGATAAACCTAAGCATAAGTCTTCATAAACATTTATTAGTTGTATTCTGTTCTTTATTCTTAAAAAAATAATGTAATCACACTCTTTCCCTCTTTTAAATCTGTTTCAATTTGCACTGTCTTTATATTAACATAGCTGGGCCTTTATGAAGCAAAATTCTATATCTGGTTATAGATAAGAATCAACTATTGCTTATTTGCTATATAGAAATGCACAGCTTCTTGTTTTTTTAAAGCTATCTTCTTGTTTTATGTTTTTACCAGTAATACTTTTCTATATGCCTTCCGAGCATCTTTTTAATTTTACAATGCAAGCTAACTCTCGTTTGTCAAATGTCTTGAGGCCTATAGCTATATCAGTTAACTTTATCTGAATGTTCATTTAAGCCTGTTTCAGTCACATTCGTTTTATTATCAGATCTTTTTACATCTGTTCTGAATTCCCTTGAGGAATATCTCTTTGATTTTATACAGGCAAGTCTCTCATGCTGGCATCCCATTTGCTATTGTTGTCCTGCCTTTGCTAGATTACATTTATTTAAGAACTTCACAAATACTCCTGTCATTTGTTAAGCCATATTTCTCTCAGAAACATATTCCTGTTCTGGGTAACTAGCTGTCAACACCACTCTTGTACTACAAAAGATTCTTTTTTAAAAAATCAAATGTTATAAATGCATGTATTATTCAATGTACATAGCCACCTATTCACCAGGCAACTCAGTATCCCGGTTACTTAATCAAACATTTCAAACTGGTAGAATTGACTGTGCAAGGGAATATAACAGCAACCATCCTTTCTTTTTTTTTCAATCAAAATTTTTCATCCATCATGGAACACCAATAGTACTTTTTGTCTTCAATTCTAAAATGGCTTGGATTATTTAATACCACTGCAAATGACTCATCTTCTTTGCAGCCTCATGCACTACAGAAACCAGCTATGGAAACCACTCAGCCTTTCCTTCATTCAAGGGCCCAGTCCTTCAGCAAAGTTGCGCCATCATTTTATTGTCAGAAGATGCTTACATTACACTGCATTACATTCCTTACCTAGGTTGCTCTTATGAGAATGTAAGATTGAATCTAGTCCATCTAGTCCAGCATTCTGTAGATTAGGCTAATTAGATGCTTACCAGCATAGACAGGAGACTGATCTTCCAGCTGGGCTCCACAACATCAGATCCTTTAGGCCTGTCTTCTGAGATTTAAGAACAACACCTGGATGTGAGGGTGATCTGGCTGCGACATCTGTCAACCCATTGATCGCCAGGGTTCATTCAGCTGATCTGGCTGGCTAGGCGGGTGTCCCCTTCCTCCCTCACCGCTCCATGTGCGTCCGTCCCAAAGCTGCATGCTCGGTGGAAGAGGATGACCATTCCAGATAGAAGGAGTGTACTGATCTTTGGGCAAGGGTAAGAACAATACCTTTAAGATTAAGGTAAAGGTAAAGGTTCCCCCGCACATGCGTGCTACTTGTTTCTGACTCTAGCGGCTGGTGCTCATCTCCGTTTCAAAGCCGAAGAGCCAGCGCTTGTCCGAGGACGTCTCCGTGGTCATGTGGCCGGCATGACTAGACGGCAAAGGCGCACGGAACGCTGTTACCTTCCCACCGTAGTGGTCCCTATTTTTCTACTTGCATTTTTACGTGCTTTCGAACTGCTAGGTTGGCAGAAGCTGGGAAGAGTAACAGGCGCTCACTCTGTTATCTTTAAGATTAGACACCATTAATAAACCATTTACCTGTACCTAGCAGCAGAGAATCACGCAATTTACTATGGCCTTTCTTTTTGTAATGGGCTGTAGGAATAACCAAGAGAGAGATGAGGAAAAGCCCCAACCTTGGTAATGGTCGGATTAGAGAAATCTGAGCCCAATGCAGGGAATGTAATTTGAGTAAGCTCCTCAGAATCGACTCTCCCTAGTTCTATGAAAGGTAAAGGCATAGAGAGGGGAAGCACTTTCAGACTTGCAAGTTTGAGATAGTCCAGACCAGGAAACCAAGACCATGGGTGTTAACACTATCTATATTGTAAGGTTGCATTGCATTAACAGAATCTGCTGAAACTGCTTCCCTTCCTCTCTCCTCTTCCAGAGAGTAGGAAAAGAGCACTGCAGCACCCCTCTCACCTACATAGCTGCATTCAAGCAATGCCATAGCATCTTCTCCCCTGACTTGCTGGACCTTCTAAAAAGCTTCCCTATTGATTTTGCTTGGTGGAAGCCGACAGGAAGTCATGCCCTGTAGTCACATGCGGTCCTCACTTAATGACCCATGTTTGTCACTTAATGATGTCAGTGAGGACTAGGGGAGGATTGCTAATTGTTGTGGTCATGTGATTTTCACACTTTCTGACCACATCACTTAGTAATGGGAATTTGTGTCCTGGCTGTTGTTAAGCAAGGACTACCTGTACATACATTTGATTGTCCTTTAAAAACTAGATATAAAAGACCAGCATTGTGGGGTATTCTTTAAATAAGAGGCATCAGCCTAGCAGAAATGCAAAAGGGAAGTGTGAAGATTGAGGTTACATGTATCTGAATAACAGAAAGGAACTGCACATTTTTTAGGAAAATGTTTAACTGGTTCTGTAAGAAGCGAAGAACAAAAGATACATTATATGGGGGGGGAGAAAGCTGTGTAATCTTTTTGTTATGGCACATGATTACAGGATTGTAGTGTGATGATTTGACCATAGTATATAGCCAATATCACATTTTTAAAAAATGCTGGATGGTTTCTGTAATAATTTTTATTTCCAGTATTGCAATTCCATGAATGTAAAATAAAATCAATACCATGCAAGAAATACAAAGGTTTCATATAAAACTCTGTGTATGGGAGGGGAAAAAACTATTTTTTCCTTATGAATAGAGATGATTGTGAGAAAAGATGCTAAATTGTAGAAGCAAATTTATGTCAAACTAATTGTGAAAATTTGTTTCCATAAACTTTGAATGCTCTGTAACCGAGAGCCTTTCCATCTTAAGAGCATTGCTGTAGAATGTACTTGACTACTATAAATTTGCATGCCAGTCACTTTATAAAACTCTAAACCATGCCCAACCTGTAATTAAGGCTTCACTAAATTTCTTTTCTGCATCCTGTTTTTGTGGTAACCAATCCATCCGTGTGCTTCTCTCTTGCACAGTGTTCCTTCTATAAAGCCGGATCCAGTAAGCTGATGCTCTTCCTGAACTACCAGATTTTCTCTACCTCATTGCCCTCACTTTCATTTCTTTCTCCAAAGCATTAATTTAGCATTCCGGATGGCAAAGTGATTTTCTAAAAGAGGATTCTTGCTGCTCTTCCCCATAAGTTCACCCATTTAAAGGTTAGTTGTAAAATAGAAATCCCAAAGTCCGTGCACTCTCTCCATACTCCCAGCAGATAGATTGCTCTAGGTTTAAGACCTTCTGTTGAGTTTACAGCAAACAGATTGTGTGGGGGAGTGGGAGAAAACCACTAGCTTTTATTTATTTTTTAAATAATTCTTGGCAAAGCACTGGCACTCCTTCTCCATCACCACCAATACCTTGGAAATTGAGCCAAGTGAGAGAGAACTGGGAGTTTTGTGATAGCTTGTAGACCACCAATATGGCAACTTTCAGGGCAGGGGAAAGAAAAAACAGATTGGGGGGATTAAAATAATCCTTTGGGAGATTAATTTTAAAGAGCAGGGAAGGCAAGAGGAAAACCGGATCTATTGTTGCATGGTGAAGTTAAAATCAGATCCTGGATTTGAAAAGTTTTAAGCAATTGTACCTAAAGTACGTTGACGAAGATTCTCAGTCATCCAGGTAAAATTGTCTCAACGTTGAATTATGGCAACTGGACTTATTTTCTTGTTGGTTTGAAATATTTCACTGTTTATCCAAGTAATTTCTTCAGTCTGAGCAAGTTGGTTAGGGGGAATCTGAATACATTCATTGAGTAGGCAGAGAGTTGTTGGAATGTACCAACTTCTAAAATTCTTAGGGGTCATTAAGTAACGCCTCCCTGGTGAACCTGTGAAGTGGTCTTAATCTTTCTGGGGACTGATGAGAGAGCAGCATAAAAATATACCTGAAATAATTCCCGTGACCAACCTATTGTGGCTTAGATTCTTGGGGCTCTTTTGCATGTCTTTGTTGCAATCTGTTGCCGATTAAAACATTTGTATGCACATATTACAGTCTCAGTAACTCCCCAAGTCTAGTCCCCAGGCAGTGTTGCTGGGACTACAAAAGGCATTATCTAAACTGGCCATTTGTCTTTGTGCCTCTAAATCCCAAGGAAGTGAGCCTAGTGTGGAAGAAGTAATCTTACCATATATTACTGTCAAAGATGCTGGGTGTTATTAATGGGGTATGTAAAGTGAAATCATTCTGAATTTTTCTTGTCATGTTAGCCATTGAGGAATATATGTGTGTTTATAATTCTAATTCTAAAAGGCACCAATAATTTCCACATAACAAATTTAATAGGCCATCTGAAATTGATATATTGTTTAGCAAGGCATGGAAAGGATTACAAAGGAGGAACTCTAGACACTAAAATGAATATTTTTTTTTAAAAAAAACAGTTTGTTAATGCAGTATATATAGGCCTTTATAGAAAAGTCTGGCTTGATTAGAGCTAGTGTCTTTCCTCCCAGGCATTCATGCACAGTGTATTCATTGCTGTATTATAGCACAATATCCTTTGAATCTGGATTTATGGAAATTAGTTGCAGTACTTTCTCAAATTAAGCATACTTAACTCTGGGACTGTGCCCATTTGACAAAGTGTTGCAGAATCAAGTGATACTAACCATGTGTTGTTTGGTTTTATTTTTTAGCAGGCTTTAGCTCAAATTAAGTTACTTTATTTAAATTGTGGATTTAATTTAAGTGGCGCTTGTAATAGATACAGTAAAAAGCTCTAAATTGGTTTAGTGATGACTAAGGGCCAGATGCTTTATAAATATGTAGTAGTTGGCTACATATGTGATTATATTTTAATTACTTCACAAGTGAAAGGGAGCAGGAATTCTGATCAGATGTTATTTTTTCTCTTCTGTGTTTTAATCTCAAGGAGGTAACTAAAAAAATAGTTAATGCAATGCATATGCTTCTTTTTGCTTTGTAAAGCATTTCTAAGAAGAGCTAATATATTGCCTCTTCCCATCCATTTTACTATGTTCCCTTTATTAACTGGAGCAAGCTAGATATACAGCTTCTTGATATTTATTTATATTGTATCTGCTTTGGCTTCAAGAGTCATAGTTGACAAAACATGTCATGACTAGAATCCCTACTGTTCTATTTTACAAAGGTCTTCAAACAAAAACTGCATGGTTATCTATCAAAAATGCTGTACTGTAGTGGATTCTGTACTGACCGTTGGGTTGGGCTAAATAAGCTACTTTCCAATTCTTTGATTCTGGGTCTTTATAATAAAACAGTGGAGGACACCACCTCCACCCCACCCCATTTTATTTTTATTTTTTTTTACATATAGGAAGAGAAACTTTGCTAATAGGTATGCTTGTGTTGAGCTTATCTAAATGAGATGGTTCCATGGTTAATGTCTAGTTTCTTTCATTGTTAGTAAACTAACAGTTGAATGGATGAGTATGTTGAATGAAATGGTAGTAGTGATTTCTGACTGGTTTCATCCTGATAATGTACTTACATTCTATAAGTTGGAACTTCATATATACTTGATACTAGCTATTGTAAGTACAGGGATGTCCACAAGGAAAGGGTCAAAAAAGTCAAGGTAAAGGCCGTAACTATGTGAACAGAGCACCACCTCTTTTTTTTATATGGGCAACAGTGTCTCCCACCTTCATTTGTTTTTCAACACTCTCTCTCCTGTGGATACCTCTGAATAAGTAGATCCCAAAGACATGGGAGAAAAGCCTGGTTAGCTGGAAATTTGGGAAGTTATAGTTCTGAAACATTTGAGGCACTACTCTGGGGAACCTCTGGTGCTCAACCCAACATGATGTCCATATGAACCAGTGAACTACTTTCATTCCCTCCTTCCCAGTTTTCCCCACTTAAGATTGATTTATTTAAAGATAAATGAGAGGTTAGCATGCCACAAAGCAAATTGTCAGCTTCAACCATCACTTGATGATATCAGGAGAAGAAATGGCTCCAAGATCATGTTTAAAAAATAGAAATAATGCTAGGCTACAGCAGTATTTTGTTTGACATAAAAAAAACCAACTGTAAACTGATATGGTAGGAAGCATCCTCGGGAAACGGGGGAACAATCATACCAATTTGCTTTCTGGGAAATGGATATTTAGGACATCCAAATGGCAGCCATATTCTGAGTGTCCTTGTGTCATAATTTCAAATATGTATCCATGAGGGCCCTTGCTCAGACCTAGAGAAATCACATTTTATTCTTTTTTTTAACCATTTGTATTTTTCTCATGCTGTAAACGAACCATTATGTATTCTGAAACTTTACAAACAATTTTCCATAGAAACCTAAAAAAACCTGAAACTTCTTTGCCTCTGAGAAAATACAAAGAGGAGAACATATCTGCATCTGATGTGAGTGACAGCTGGCAAATAGGCCCTCAGCAGAAAATATGTAATTGTCCCATTTATACTTCATCCTGGTTAATCTTTACTCTGGAGCCTTTTCTGTATGACGCTCTGTGGTGATGGCATTTTTCAGCAATGTGGTTCCTGCTGGCTGGGCAGAGGGGTGAGGGAGGAAGACTAAATCTGCTGGGTTTAATATGTGGGGGTGAAACAAACATTAAAATGTCACATTTCTGTGAGAAATGGAAGGTGATAGAAAGATCATGGGTTGGTCCCAAGATGTTTACAGACATAGTATTTCCCTATGATTGTGCTCTTTAATATGCTTTTAAAAATAATTTTGCTCTTTGTTCATCCAGTCAAGAAAGAAAGAAAGAAAGAAAGAAAGAAAGAAAGAAAGAAAGAAAGAAAGAAAGAAAGAAAGAAAGAAAGGAGGGAGGGAGGGAGGGAGGGAGGGAGGGAGGGAGGCAAGAAGGAAGGAAGGAAGGAAGGAAGGAAGGAAGGAAGGAAGGAAGGAAGGAAGGAAGGAATCTTATTATTTACAAATTTTATTTTGCTAGCAGCAATTACCAATTAGTATTTGGGCGGTGGTGTTCCCAATTTTATTTCCTCTCAGGCACAGTTTCATTCATTCAGAGAGGTGCTGTTTTTCCAACCTGTCCTCCGTTCAGTCCCTGTTTCTATCCATATAATCATAATCACTCAATAATGAAGCTGAAACCCAGCAAACATGAAAGATGTTTTTTTTCCTCAGTAATGGATGAAAACCACGATCACCCAAAGAGCTGGAAAAAATAAAAAAAAGCAGGAGAAACAATGGTATCCTGGGGAAATAGCACTAGGGAGATTGGGGTGTGCATCAAGATGGGAAAAGGAGGATGTTACACTGCAGAGATAAAATGCTGCTAGCGATCCAACAGAAAGAACACAATATCCTTTTGCTTTTTGTTTGGTGTTAACATATTTGCAAAGGTCTGATGCTTAGATTAACAAGTTAGACTGTAAGCACTTGATATTACTTAACAATAAATTGTCTGGTCTCGATTTGGTCATTAGTTGAGGACTACTCTTGTGCTATCTTTTTTATCTTTTCAAAATTACTATTATTTTAGATCTTATATGCCTTTTTTAAACTATATATCTCCCCCTCCATATGCTGGACTTGAGTAATGCAGGTCAATGTGTTTAAAAGACAAAAAGGAACTTCCTCTTTCTATGTATACTGTATGTGTATGTGTATGTGTATATTTCACTTCCTTACCCTTAATAGTTAGTTGTTTTTTTTACCTTCATCTATTTCTTGATGATTCTACTTTTCACCTCAAATGTAGTGAATATCTGATAAAATCACTGAAATCTAATTGGGTAAATCTTTTTAAGTCAAGTAAAACTGCATTATGAGTATTTTGTCTACTTACCGGGACACCTCTGCATTGTAATTATGTACTCAGTTTGGTTTAGCTCTCAGCATATGATCATAAATTCATCCAGTTGATTTCAAATGTTCAGCAGAAGGAAATGGGAGAGAAAGGTCAGCCTATTTTATGTTTAGCCTTGACTAGCTGCTGGCTTTTGCCTCCAACCATTTGTTTCTGTGTTTGTCTATTATGGTTTCTATGCCACTCAAATTCCCAAAGGTTTCTAAGTTAATTCTCTTCTGTTGATCCACTTTTCTCATCAAATAGCTCATCCCAGAATTATCTCAATGTTTTTCCAATGCAGAATATCCATTTGCATTTCAACTGAGGCTTGGCTGCACTTCGACCCAACTCGCCTGCCCATAGGTAGTCCTGAATTCTGGCCTGATCCAATCATGTCCTCAGATGGGGCACCGGCTTTTTTTTAGCCTTTTTTTTAGAACTACAAAGTTTTGTTTTGGCCCTATTTTTGCTAACAGGTTAGAAAGCGGTTATAGCTGTGCTAATGAGTACACGATGTGTCTGAGAAAGGAGCATGTTTTCCTTTTCATTTTATTTTTTTTACCTTGTTGGCTTTGGGAATGGCAATAAAAGTACCACATTATTGTGAAAGAAGCAAAGTGAGCACATCAGAGCAATGACTTTCATTAACTTCCTCCATTCTATTGTTTATTGATAAGCAGGTACAGTGTTGAGTTGACAATGGAAAAATACAGGATATACATACATATATATAAATATATTTATATATATTTAAAGTATAAAATCTTCGAACACCGGGATGGATAAAACAGTCATTTATTGCTGAAAGATCATAATAAACAATAAAAAGCAACTGTTTAAAGTATATCTACCTAATCTAAGCTTTCGCTGGTCCTCTGCCAGCGTCATCAGAGAAAAAACATTGAAGGTTTGAAAAACCGTTGGTCATCCTGTTTGGTTCCGTGCTCTGCTCATTGGCCGTGCGATGGACCTTGCTCTAGCCAATCGTGATTGTTCTGACTGTCTCACATCGCTTCCCTTGCAATCCGGTCTTACTGTCCCCTTTTTTAAAAATTTCTCCTCCCTATCTGTTTTGGTTTGACTACCTTAACTGGTCTTGTTTTCTTTTGCTGTTCCTCATCCAATGTCATAGCTGTTGGTATTTGTATTTCCTTGTTCTCTGTGTCTTCCTTCTCTACCCTCCTTGCCTGTGATTGGCCATTCTGTGCTATGCCTGGGTTTCCCTCTTGACTCCCTTCTGTGATTTCTGCAAACAGCTCCCCGCCCCAATTCACCTGCACATATGACTTTTTTCCGGTGCTTATCCACTGATTGTTATCTGATACCTGGACTAGCCACACCAATGTTTTTTGTTTATTTATATGCCGCCCCTGCTTTCTGTTATCTGATTTAGTTGATCTTGCTGTATTTGGACGTTCTTTGTGTGTTGGTGTGTATGTGTGTTGCGGCACTCTCTTTCCTTATATTAAATATAGTATTTATTAAATACTATATTTAATAAATTTAAAAACTGGAATCTCGGGTGTAGACATTTGAAGTTAGTAAAAATAAAAACGATGAACTCCGGGATATAAGAGAAAATTCTTCTTTATTGCTGAGCTTTCGTCAACAAGCTGTTGACATCATTAGAGCAAGGGCACAGCTTGTTGACGAAAGCTCAGCAATGAAGAAGAATTTTCTCTTATATCCCGGAGTTCATCGTTTTTATTTTTACTAACTTCATATATATATATGAAGTTATATATATGTGTGTGTGTGTGTGTGTGTGTGTGTGTGTGTGTGCGCGCGCATGTATAATGCCTTAACAATTACACTATATATACCTTGGCCAACATATCTCATTGGAAGTTGATACAAAAAAGGAAGTTGGCAAACTAAGCATAATTTTCAAGAACAACCTCCCTCTATGCCTGAAGAGAAAAGTTTTCGATCAGTGTGTACTACCTGCTCTAACATCTGCCAGTGAAACATGGACACTAACCTCACAATCAATACGAGAGATTTGAGTGGTGCAAAGAGCCATGGAAATATACATGCTCGGCATTACAAGGCAAGATGGAAAGACCTGCACATGGATTAGAGAACAAATGAAAGTATATAATATCATCAAGAGAGTAAAAGAATTGAAATGAAAACTGGCTGGTCACATAGCAAGAAGAACTGATGCCAGGTGGACCAAGGCAGTCATAAAATGGATCCCACTTGATATATGAAGCAATGAAGTTTGTAGGTATCTATGTGTATGTGTATAGGGATAGGTCCCTATCCTGAAATCTTCCCAAGAGAACTGCAGGGACCTATCCCTACTCACATACACATACACAACTTCATTGCTATTAAATCACTGCTTATTAAGAATAAAATAATTTTCTTCATTGTCTCCAATAAAACACAATAACAGAAATGTATAGCTTCCCAGGTAAATTACAATGCACTGTTGAGTCCCACTGTTGAGCACTCCATCATTGGAGATTTTTAAGAAGAGACTAGACAATCACCTGTCTGAGATGGTGTAGATTCTTCTGCTTGAGCAGGGGGCTGGACTAGAAGACCTCCAGGGTCCCTTCCAGCTCTATTCTATTTTCATATTGGAAATGACTGCTCGCTAATGTTATAGTTCAGATGAGATGCAAGCTGGTGCATATATTGGAAAAAACAAAAGCAGATCAGAAAATATTCTCTGCAGCACAGGTTACACAAAAGTGCACTGATTTACTGTGCAGAAACAAGACATCCACTAGGATAAAGCTGGAATGTGTATTTAGCGGAGCAAAATGAATCTATAATTGATAGAAATAGACATTTTCATTAAAGGTAATGAAGCTCTGCTTCCATTAAAATAAAGTGAATCAGACATTTGATTATCTTCACTAGTTAATAAATGCCATTTCTGTTTATAAATAAAATGAAGAATAGTGGTTATGAGAATGCAAAATATGGCAGTTATTTAGCAGCTATCCAAAAAAAACCCACCATTTAATACAATATGTAAAACAAATTCCTGATTATCAGAGAAAACATCCCCAAGGAATTAGAGTTATTTGGCAGGCTATTTTCTCATCATTTGTAAGAAAAATCAATGTGCAACTTTCAGAGAAAAAAAACCTAATGCAAAAAATAAACTATTAACAGAGAAACTATTAAATGTCTTTGTACTTAACGCCTGTGAATGATGAATACTAATTTTATAGTCAGTCATCAATTCATTATCATCTATAAAGAAAAAAGTAAGAAAAGCTGTGCAATCCCAACAACTAAGTTTGTATTGATGAGGCCAATTAGCTCTTTTCACATTAATAGAAATTAAATAATTTATGAACTTATGGAGTTATAACCCTAAGGAAGCCATCATAGATATGAATATGCAGCTATGATAATAACATGGAATGCTTCTTCAATCATGTTCTAACAAGCTATTTTGAGAGTCTCTCTTCATTAGTTTGTTTGAAAGTTTGCTCCATTTATTTTTTATTTTTTCTTCCTGGCAAGCAGGATGCTATTGATAATGTAGGAGGAAGGATTCTTCTAAAATTCATGTCCAAATATCTGGTAACAGGAATAATGTTGTAGTGAAATAATTTTAAACTTGGAACAGGCAACCCCACCTTCATATGAACTGAAATGTTCGCTTTGAGCAGAAGGTGGCGAAATGGGTGAATTGAAGCAAAGCCCCCACCTCTTGATTTCTGAGCACCCCACTCTGAGCAAGGGCAATGCCCCAGCCTCTCATAAATCAGAAAGAATCTGTTCCAACTAAAACATTTTATTACAAGGCATGATGTAGGAGAAGAGCTGGCAGAGCTGGCAGACAGAGTTAAATGCGTCATCAGCTTAGAATCATTATGTTTCCACAAACAGTCCAAGTCTAACTCCTTCTGAATTCCATTGATCCTTATCTGTCACCAGTTTAGTGCTCAAATTTTGTTGGCTAGATTATTGTGTATAGGCTTGAATAAATCATCTAAGCTGCAGGCTAATGGATGGTGCTGATTTGTTGCACCTGACACATGAATTTTTAAGAGCTGCTTACTTCATCCAGTGTAGGATAAGGCTGGGGGTGGGGAGGAGGGGAAGACAAGTTAGATATATTGATGTAAGGTATCTGTGAGACAGATTACCAGTACTTTATCATGAACAAATATAATCTATTAAAAATCCATTGTTTTTGTCAAGATCTTCAGAGATGGCCTGGAACCCAGCGATCTCACTCAATTGTGTGGGTAATGTTTCTCTTAAGTTGTCTGCTCTATCATCATCACTCTGAAGCAACAAATACTTATATAGCAATGGCATCTGTCTGCACAGTGAGCCATCACAGTTACCCCACAATAATGTAAAAAAAAAACTGAGCACCTCCTTGTAGGACAGCCAGCATGGTGGCTAGCCAGATAATGAGTGCACTGCTACTGCCACTGGGGTTGGGGAAGGTGTGTGATTCCTGGACTGGCATGGTGGGGAATCTTTTGATCTTTCTCCTGCTACAGGAAGTGGTTCTTCAAGGCTAGTCTTGACCACGAACTAAATGATCTTACACAAGACACAGAACTCAAGACAGCTGCACATGTTACTTCAGTTTTGATACTCATAGTTAGCATGTCTCTACTCCTTCCCTGAATCATTTCTTGTTTTACAAGTATTTGTACATTTCTGATACATTGTATTAAAGCATAAACAGAGAGACAAAAGAAAAGATTGCTAACTTAGTTTGGGGGGGAAAAGATCTCTAAGCATATGTAGTTTTACAGTTTAAACTCATTAAAATCAGAAAACTATTATGACTACCAAAAGAAAAATGGATTTTTTTCTTTTATCCTGAGTGCTTTCTAAAGAATATGAAAAAAATGGTATTGGAAAGGATAATATGTATTATAAACAAAATTATAAAACATACAAACTTTACAGGCCTGCCTGGTTCCCTGATAATCTAAAAAAAATATAGAAGAAAGGTGGCAGCAATGACAGCCCCAGATGTTCCAGTCCAGATGCTGATGTTGGTCCTGTTTCTCTCTTTTTCCAATATCTGCTACTTCCAAGGTTCAACTTAGGAAGGATAAAGATATCCTTGCAAAACCCTGGATTTCAGCCCTGACTATTCCTGAACAGGAACCTATTCCTAAACGGGAGCTTTATATAAGTAAATCATGGCTAGTAGTTTGCTATAGAAAACAGAAAAATCAATATAGTTGAGAGATAGTGGCATTCAAAGATTTCAGACAAATCATTTTCACTGCTAACTGGATGTTCATCCAACCATCTTGTTTGCAACATCACTCTTTTTTTAAAAGAAAGAAATGTACGTATTAACTGGCACTATAGAGAATGAAGAATGAAATAAGAATGAAACCTGATTAGTTCACCTTTTAAATCACATCCATGTCTCTTATGTCTCCTGTCTGTTTTCCATGGAACCCTATTTCTTGGCACAGGGAGAATGATCTGAGTGGCAGTTCATTCACCTGTAAAATGAGATGATGATGATCTGTAACCAGTCTTTCTCTGGAGTTTGAGAAGATTCATTAGTCAATGTCAGCCGTATGAAATTTAGAAGAGGTAACATACTATAAAAATGTAAAGGATTTCAGATGATACAGAATATATTTGGTAGACTGAATGCTTCCAGTTATCATGAAAACAAGGAGACATGCCCAAGTGCTGAGGTACAGATAACTGAGCAATATTGTTCCCTGGAAGATTTTAAAATCATTATTGTAATTCCTCCCCCACGCCCCCAATATAATGGTTAATGATACATTCAGTCACATACAGTACATCATGCAAAGAGCACAATTTTAAGAAATATCCATGTTAGCCTGAGAATTCTGGAGCTGAATTCTTCATACTTGACGAAATCAACTGTTGGTGGAAGAATGCAGTGAGATTATAGACTGATGCCTCTCAAAGGAAATCATGATAGCATATTGCTATACAGTAGATTGTAATTTAAAAACTGTTCCTTGGTTTTTATGGTGGCTGTGAAGTATTGAGTGAAGCGTACAGAAGTAGTATCTTTGCCAGATGTAAGACTGGCTGATATCAGAATTAGCTTGTGTACACATCTGTCGCTCAACTACAAATTGGCTAGTAAGAAAGAATTGGATATACTAAGACTTTTGATGGCCAGTAAAATCATTATCCATCCAAAATGCATTAAACAGATCCCATTGTAAACTGAAAATTCTTTGATATCCTGGATTCAGTTTGCATGTTATTGACTTTTTGATCCATTATCTATTGCAGAATTCTTAGAATAATAATATTTTATATTTTACACATTTCTTTATTTAATATATATTATTCTATACATGGCATAACCCCCAGAATAATGTTTCAACTGTTAGCAGAGTCACCAACAAGTTTAAGGATGATTGCCTGATCATATTATATAGATTATGTATATGAAGTCATAAACTGCCATTTAGGTGGGATGCAAGGTGTACAAATTTAATAAATAAATAAAAAATTTAAAATATAGATTAACACACCATTTTCATTCCTGCAATCTTAGTATAGTGCTAACTGTATGGCGTGCAGGAGAACTATTAACCTATAGTTGAGCTTCTCTAAACTGTTTTATGTTGTTTGCAACACTACATGTTTGTGCAATCTATGGCCCTCCATCCAGTTTCCTTTACTGCTTTTTACTTCATAGTTTCATTTCTCCAGTGCTCACCTTTAGATTGACAGTCACTTAAGGATGATGTACAGTGTATAAAATGATCATTGCTGGACATTTCCTCACAACTGAGGATCAGTAGTAAAATATGCTAGCAGACACCACCAGAAATAAATGTTGAGATGATATGAAAAGATGAAAGCGCTCTCTATATTCTTTGATATAGAATATTATCTGGAACATGCACAAGCTGATGCAGCAGCTGATGCTGCATTCATAAAATCAGAAGGACAGATGTGTGGTATGTGTTTCAGCCCCTCATGTAATCTGCTGGAAGAATCAAGGTAACGAATCTACAAAACATTCAAGAAAAACATTCCTTCGGTGTGGCGACTTTCCCAAGCAGTTTACAAACCATTTGAAATGCAACAAAATCACACAACAAAGAATAAAAATGTAAAATGTAGAAAAGTCAGCTATATATCTTGAACACACTCTCCCTCTTCAACTGGATTTTAAAAAAAACAATAAATAAATTTAAAAAATAAAATACAGTCCTGGCTGGATTCTCAAAAGATTTGAGCAGGGAGCTATGCTGGATTGAGTTCCAAGGACAAAAAACTCTACAACAGCAAAGACTTGTGTTTTACCTGGCATATATCTGTCCTGGGGGAATCTGTAATATTATTCCAAATCATTTTAGACAGCTGATAATGAAGGATAAGACCACACAGAGAGATAGAAAATTTCAAATATAGCCAAACTGATGGCATCTGCCCAACTTGGAAAGGGATGGGTGGTGGGGGAAGATTAATAAGATTAATAAGAAATAGAAATAAGAAATGTGAGCCTCCCTACTGCATCCACTTAGTCATTGTGGGATACAGAATGCTAGATGAGATAGCCCTAAGACCTGACCGAGGAGGACCCTTCTTAATCATAACTAAACCTTCATTATAATGCACCTGAGGACAGCCTGCTATCATGGAGACCCAGAATGAATGTTGGCCACTGCCGATCCTGGTGCATCCCATGGAAATATTGGACACCAGTTCAATTGGAGCAACACTGAAATCATCGGCCACGCTACCACCCACCATGCTCGTGAGTTCATTGAAGCCTGGCATACCACAAACAATTCCATCAACAGACACACTGAACTACAACCAGTTTATGAACCTCTCAGAATCCAAATCAACCACACAGCCGACTGGAGACAGCACCAAGCCTCAAACCAACCCCTACAAGCCACCTCCCACCCCCAGGAGTTCACCTTCCGACGCCCCTGACCTGATGTAATCTCCCCATCACCAGACTTTCACTGATAACTCACCCCTGACCCACTGATAATCCATACCCTCCAACAGCCCTGACCTGAAGTAACCTCCCCATCACAAGACCCACCACAAGCCTCTCTCTGATGACCCATCGAAAGATTCTCACTTGTCACACCCACAACTGAAGCCCTTATAAATAGAAGAAAACTGATACAGACATGCCCTAAACACCGCTGAAGATGTTACCTAGCCTGGTAACGAAACGTTCGGAAACCAACCCACAAGCTCAGTGTCAATATTGGACCTACCATGAGGTGGAAGGAGGAACTTTTTTCAGATCAGGGATGGTAGAGACTGGAAATGATTTGGGCTGTCCAAGAGGACAACTCCAGCCTGCTCTTCTCAAATGTGGTGGAAAGTACTATCCTACTGGGACTGGTATGATTACAGTAAAATTCAACCACCTGTCATCTGGAGGCAAGGACTCTATTTGTAAGTCCTTCAGAGAAAAAGATTGTGAGAGTGACTTGGGTGGAAATTCTGACAGGCAAACCCTGGGCTTTCTTTCCTGAAGTTGCCTTATAAATGTTTCATTCCCCGTTTCCTTTTTGTTATTACATTCTCCATAATATTTATAAGCAATTTCATCCAGCAGCGCCCAGAAACAAACTGGAATCTAGTTAACAATTTAGTACTGCTATTATGAAGACCCAATATTTTCAAGTGTTGATAAGAGGAGCACGAGCAAGAGAAAATAAATACCTCTCTTAGATTGGATCTTTTTATGACAAGTCTTTGCCTGCAGTGAATTTTTACCCAGAGTTATGGACCCTTGAAATGAGAAGTTTAAAATGGAATATCTTAGCTGTGTTAATTTTCAAATGCACTGCATAGAGCAGGAAAGGCTGACATCTTGTGGTTCATTTTACACTGACGTGATAGTACTCTTCTTGTGGGCACTGAAAGAAGAATGGACTTGCTTTCTTTTTCCTATTTGTTTATCTGCACATCTGGCACCTACTTGAGTTCATGACAGGCAATTTAGTAAACAATTCCCAATGGCACATTTTATCAGGTTGTGCTATTTATCAGGTTGTAGAACAAACAGATTAATATGCCCATGTATAATGCATATGAAGATTGGCACACTGTCCAGGAACAGCCATGGAAGTGTATTTTTGTCCTAATGTATGTATGTATGTATGTATGGGATTTGTATGCCGCCCTATCTGTATCCCAAAGAAGTCTATTTTTCACCTGTGCTGTAATCTGCACATCAATAAAAACATACATGGATAAAAGTGTTCGTGAGGAATGAAAGCGTATATATTAGGAACTTCCTTACCAAAAATATGCTACAGGGCTCCAGTTCTTTTACAGATTTTAGATAACATGATGAGTAAGGGATAAATCCTGGTTTGATTGTATAAGCAGAGTACTTAGAATTCTAAACCTATTTGTGAAGTCATACAAAGCACTGGGGGAAAAATACAAAAAGTGCCCAGATATAGAACAAATATATTAAATTATACAACTAAGCAATGAACTGATAGAGAAAAAAAATCCATGATCCAATAATTTATTATAGATTATAAATAATTTATTGGGCAATACATACACAAACACACACACATACATATACATGTAACCGGCACTCAGTCTGGTCCTGTTAGAGGTCCTGGTGGGACGGGGTTGGGGGAGGTGGCTGCTGGCGCTGGGAATGTGGGGGTGGGGTATCGAATCCCCACGGCGATAGGGTATGGCAGCAGGTGTTTGCGAGGAGGGTCATATCAACATCTGGGATCGCGCCCCCGCTATCTTCGAGCGGTGGCGCGCTCCGACCCTCCGGTTAGCACCCTCTTACCCGGGGATGAGGGTGATCAGGCCCCTGAGCTCAGGCTGGTCTATTTTAACGCTAGATCCGTAGTTAATAAAGCTCCCCTCATCCGTGATCGGATTGAGGAGGAATGTGCGGATCTAGCGTGCATCACGGAAACTTGGCTGGGCTCGGAGGGAGGGGTGCCTCTCACCGAGTTATGCCCGCCGGGTTTCCGGGTGCTGCACCAGCCACGGGCTCAGGGCAGGGGTGGTGGGGTGGCAGTGGTTATTCGGGAGACATTGTGTCCCCGGGAGGCCACCATTGTCCAGATGGCCGGGAGTGAGACCCTCCTCTTGAGGTGTGGTCCTCGGGTTCAGTTGGGCTTGTTGCTTACATACCTGGCGCCCAGCTGTGTGGCAACAGCCCTGCCCGAGCTGCTCGACACCCTCTCAGGGTTGGCGGTGGAGTTCCCCAGGCTCGTAGTCCTGGGTGACTTCAACCTGCCATCACTGGGAGGGTCGTCGGAGTTAGCTCGGGAGTTCATGGCTTCCATGACAGCCATGGGCCTGACCCAGGTTATTGAGGGCCCGACTCATGAGGGGGGTCACACTCTTGACCTGGTGTTTCTGTCTGGACAGTGGTTGGATGATCTGGGAGGGGGTTCTCCGTCCATCACCCCTCTGTCATGGTCAGACCATTACCTCCTGAGGCTAGTTTTCCGTCATGCCATCCCCCGCCGCTGGGCGGCGGAGCCGACCAGGTGGTTCCGCCCCAGGCGCCTAATGGACCCAGATCGGTTCCAGAGGGCGCTTGGGCCTATACCTATCACCCTTACCCACAGCCCAGTCGATGCCCTGGTGGAGGCCTGGGAAACGGCAGCCACCAGGGCACTCGACTGCGTTGTACCCATGCGACCTCTGACCCGACGCAGATCCCGTTGGGCCCCATGGTTCTCTGTGGAGCTCCGGGAGATGAAGCGGCGGAGACGAGGTCTAGAGAGTGGTTGGAGATCCAGCCGGTCCGAATCCGACCGATTGCAGTTAAGAACCTTTATAAGGTCTTATCTTGCGGCGATAAGGACGGCGAAGTCTAACTACTTTGCCGCCCTTATCGCGTCCGCAGATAATCGCCCGGCCGCCCTGTTTAGGGTGACTCGCTCCCTCCTTAATCAGGAGGTGAGAGAGGATCCCTTGCAGGGACGAGCCGAGGAGTTTAGTCATCATCTGGCGGACAAAATCGCTCGGATCCGGACCGGCTTGGACTCTGACTGGGCAGAGTCTAATGTGGAGGAATCAGGCGGTCTTGAGCACGTTATCTGGACTGAGTTCGACCCTGTTTCCCCTGATGATGTGGACAGGATCATGGGGAGACTGAGCACCACCACCTGTTTGTTGGATCCGTGCCCCTCCTGGCTAGCTTATGCGGCTCGGGAAGGAACACGAGGCTGGTTCCATGCAGTAATAACTGCTTCCTTGAAGGAGGGTGTCTTTCCTGCCGCCTTGAAGGAAGCGGTGGTGAGACCCCTTCTCAAGAAGCCTGCTTTGGACCCGGCTGTTTTAAACAACTACCGTCCAGTCTCCAACCTTCGCTTTCTGGCGAAGGTTGTTGAGAGTGTGGTGGCGCATCAGCTCCCTCTGTTCCTGGAGGAAACTGATTATCTGGACCCGTACCAATCGGGCTTCAGGCCCGGACACAGCACGGAGACGGCATTGGTCGCGCTGGTGAATGATCTCTGGAGGGCTAGGGACAGGGGTTGCTCCTCTGTCCTGGTCCTATTAGATCTCTCAGCGGCGTTCGATACCATCGACCATGGTATCTTACTGCGGCGTCTCAGGGGGCTGGGAGTGGGAGGCACTGTTTTACGGTGGTTCTCCTCCTACCTCCAGGGCCGCTCGCAGTCGGTGTTGACAGGAGGGCAGAGATCCGCCCCGAGGTCTCTCATTTGTGGAGTCCCTCAGGGGTCGGTTCTCTCGCCTCTCCTGTTCAACATCTATATGAAGCCGCTGGGCGAGATCATTCGTGGTTTTGGGGTGGGGTATCATCAGTACGCTGATGATACCCAACTTTTTCTTTCCACCCCGAACCAACCCAGTGATGCCCTCTCCGTGATGTCCCGGTGCCTGGAGGCGGTTCAGGTCTGGATGGGGAGAAACAGGCTTCGTCTCAATCCCGCCAAGACTGAGTGGCTGTGCATATCGGCATCTCGGGTTAACCAAGTTATTCCATCCTTAATGATGGGGGGTGAGGTGTTACCCCCCGTCGATAGGGCTCGCAACTTGGGCGTCCTCCTGGATTCACGGCTCAATTTTGAAGACCATATAGGAGCCGTGACCAGGGGGGCTTTTGCCCAGGTTCGCCTGGTGCGCCAGTTGCGTCCCTATCTGGACCGAGACGCCCTACGCACAGTTACTCATGCGCTTGTGACCTCCCGTTTGGACTACTGTAACGCTCTCTACATGGGGCTGCCCTTGAAGACCACTCGGAGGCTTCAACTGGTGCAGAATGCGGCCGCGCGAGTTGTAATGGGGGTTTCCCGATACTCCCATGTAACACCTCTACTCCGCGAGCTGCATTGGCTTCCGGTTGCCCTCCGGGTGAAATTCAAGGTGCTGGTTATCACCTATAAAGCCCTACATGGCCTGGGTCCGGGATATCTGAGGGAACACCTGCTGCCGGCATCAAATGCCCTTCGCCCAGTGCGCTCCCACAGGGAGGGTCTGCTCAGGGTCCCGCCGGTAAGAGACTGCCGGCGGGTGACACCCAGGGATAGGGCCTTCTCGGTGGGAGCGCCTGCCCTCTGGAACCAGCTGCCGGTGGAGCTGAGAACTGCCCCCGACCTTCGATCATTCCGCCGGGGCCTGAAGACCTGGCTCTTCGAGCTCTCGGGCCCAGACTGAGGAGGAATTTTTAATTTGGGGTTCTTTTTAATTGACTACAGGGTTAATTTAATATTTTTTAATTTGGTTCTTAATTTTTGTATTTTGGATTTTTTAATTTCCTGTAAACCGCCCTGAGTCCTCAGGGAATAGGGCGGTATATAAATATAACTAAATAAAATAAATAAATAAATAAATAAATAAAATATACAACTATACATATATACACATGCAAACAAACTAAGATATGGAGGCCTTCTGCCTAAGTAATTCACTTCATGTAGATCATACTATACTTAGATTTCAGTAAGGCATTTGACAAAGTAGACCACAACCTACTAATTGACAAGGTAGAAAAAAGTGGAATAGACAACATCACCACCAGATGGATCTGTAGCTGGCTGACAAACTGCACTCAACGAGTAGTCCTTAATGGCACTACATCCACATGGAGAGAAGTAAGCAGTGGGGTACCACAAGGTCCTGTCTTAGGCCCAATACTCTTCTTCATAAATGACTTATACGAGGAAATTGAAGGGGAACTCATCAAATTTGCAGGAATAGCCAACACCCCAGAAGACAAACTCAGGATCCAAAAAGATCTTGACAAACTCGAACAATGGGCCCTATCCAATGAAATGAGTTTCGACGTGAAGTCAAAGTCCTACACTTAGGCAGGAAAAACCAAAAGCACAAATACAGATTGGGCGAGACCCAGCTTAAAAACAATAACTGTGAGAGGGACCTTGGAGTCCTAGTGGACGATAACTTGACTGTGAGCCAGCAGTGTGCAGCAGCAACCAAAAAAGTTAATACAACCCTGGGTTGTATAAACAAAGGCATAGAATCAAGATCACGCGAAGTACTAGTACCACTTTACAAAGCCCTAGTAAGACCACACATGGAATACTGCAGCCAATTTTGGTCACTGTATCACAATAAAGATGTTGAGAGTTTTGAAAAAATTCAGAGAAGAACAACTACGATGATCAAAGGCCTGGAGGCTAAAACATATGAAGAACAACTGCAGGACTTGGGTTTGGCTAGTCTAAAGAAAAGAAGAAATAGGGGAGACATGATAGCAGTTTTTCAGTATCTGACGGGCTGCCACAAGGCAGAGGGGACCAGATTGTTCACCAGAGCACCAGAGGGAAAGACAAGAAACAATGGTTGGAAACTGATCAAGGAAAGAAGCAACCTGGATTTAAGAAGAAACTTCCTGACAGTGAGGACAATCAACCAGTGGAACAGCTTACTCCCAGAAATCATGGGCACCCCAACAAAAATATGCTAATGTTATATACATTGCTTTTTTAAAAAAAGAAATTGCCTTATTATTATCTGTTCACAACAGTGTGAAGTCACAGCTGCCAGTTCTTTAGCTGTGTTGGCATTCAATACACATCAAGTTCTTACCAAGAAACTATGATGTCGTAATGTTTCAGCGTAGTATATGTGTGGATCCAAGCTGTGTGTCCTTTTACAATTGACAGATGGAAATTTTATCTCCTGCCTTTATTATTTTTATAAGTAACTCAAGTGCTGAACATCTTCCAGTTTCTAGTCTGGAGCCTTAACCATTAGATCAAACTGGCTCTTTTTAATACCTCCTCTATACCAGTTACTGTATGTGCACTGAAGCCAATGCACAAATAACCTTTCATTCTAATTTGACCATGGTGTGATTTGTGGTGTTCTGGTGCTTTCTCTGAGATTATCACCGTGGACTCTTGCTGAGATTTTTAGGCATGAGAAATAGATGCTTGACACAAAAAAAAAAAGAATTTATGTATATTTTTTGTGTGCCTTCTGGGTTCTTCCAGGAAAAAGCTAATTAACATACCATTATTGTTTATGAAGGCACATGAAACTTCCTTTTATTTTCATTGGCCCTTTCGCAGGTTCTTTGGTTTCTTCTTCCACACTGACCAATAGGCTTGAGAATGAAGGTGCATTCCCTATGCGGGAATTCATGCAGCCTGGGATGTGTCACAAAAACTATGGACCCTATTAGTGCTCATGACAGTAGTTACATAATGCCTGTGCAAAATATGACCCTGGTGTGCAATATTGCTGGGCTTGTTGACAGCTTAAGCAACAGGGCTACTGTAACGTAAAATGAATAACAATAAAAAGCAAAATTATGTTTGCCAGCATGGAACAAGTCAGCCTTGTCTTGTAGTCATGAAAGTAATAGTTCCTTCATTACAAAGTGTTACAGCCTCTCACTCTGGCATTCAGTTCATAATAAAGTGATGTTAGGAGCAAAATCTCCATGGTGAAAGTAGAAATCTTTCTAAGTAATGTTGATAGATAGATAGATAGATAGATAGATAGATAGATAGATAGATAGATAGATAGATAGATAGATAGATAGATAGATACAGGGCTTTTTTTCTCATAGAACGCTCAGAACGGAGTTCCAGCACCTTTTTTGGATGGTACCTTGTAGGGTAGGCAAGGTGGGTTGTATGATGTGTGAGTTCCAGCACCTTTTTCTTTTACAAAAAAAGCACTGGATAGATAGATAGATAGGAGGTAGGTAGGTAGGTAGGTAGATAGATAGGTATGTATGTGTTATATATATATATATATATATATATATATATATATATATATATATATATATATATATATATATATATATATATATATATATATATATATATATATATATGGATCTTTGGTTATTTGGGTTTTTCCCCGCGTAGAACTAAAGGTGTAGGGGCGACGTTTCGACGGAATCCCATCCGTCATCATCAGGCTGGTGGCTTCTGCTTCCTTCTTCTGGGAGAAGCATGTGGCTGTTTGTTCCTCTTTTTTAAACTGCCAGAGGGGGTGTGTTCTGTGGGTGGAGGTGTGCTCTGATTGGGTGCGGGAGTAAGTGTGTTCTGATTGGGTGGGAGTGTGTTTTGAATGGTGGGGGTGTTCTGATTGGGTGGGGGTTTGTTTTGAGTGGATGGGCTGGTCTCAGCTGCAAGCCTTAGACCTGAGCTGGTGAGTTGTGCTGCTTTTGTTCGGCTTCGTGTTTGTGGTGGTGCCATGTTTTTATAGTGGGTGTCAGTTTGCTTATTGTGTGGTTTGGAGGGGTTTAAAGTGGCTGATGTTGCAGCTGTAGTTAGGTTTCTGTTTTGTGGTTGTGCCTCGTTATCATTGTGGGTTCGGATTTGCTTTTTGAATGGTTGTGTGGTGGTGATGTCCTGTGGTATTATCATGACTTTGGGTCTATCATTCTTGGTGGTTGGGACTCGTCTGTCAATCAAGGCGGGTTTACACACTCTCACTAATGTACTAACAGCCAATGGATTCCAAAGAAACACGATTACCAACTTAATCCGAAGAGAGACACCCACAAAAACCCAAGACAGAGAACAAGAAAATGGCAAAGCCCTCCTCCCATACTTAAAAGGGACCACAGACAGAATCAGCAAGGTCCTCCAAAAACACAACATCAAAACAGCATTCTACACAGACAGAAAAATATCCACCATCCTAAGAAACCCCAAGGACATAATTGGCTTAGAAAACCAAGGAGTATACGAAATCCCATGCACCACCTGCCCCACCACATACATCGGACAGACCAACAAAAGAATAAGTGCACGCATTGAAGAGCACAAAAACTCACTCAGAAAAGGAGAACAAACTTCATCCCTGGTCCAACACTTTGAAGCCACGGGACATGAAATTGATTTTAAAAAAACCAAAACTATCGCCAAAATTGAACATTTTAACAATAGAATAATCAGAGAAGCCATTGAGATAGAAAAACGCCCCTACAGCATAAACAAACGAGATGATACCTCTCGCCTACCAACCATTTGGAAACCCGCCTTGATTGACAGACGAGTCCCAACCACCAAGAATGATAGACCCAAAGTCATGATAACACCACAGGACATCACCACCACACAACCATTCAAAAAGCAAATCCAAACCCACAATGATAACGAGGCACAACCACAAAACAGAAACCTAACTACAGCTGCAACATCAGCCACTTTAAACCCCTCCAAACCACACAATAAGCAAACTGACACCCACTATAAAAACATGGCACCACCACAAACACGAAGCCGAACAAAAGCAGCACAACTCACCAGCTCAGGTCTAAGGCTGGCAGCTGAGACCAGCCCATCCACTCAAAACACACCCCCACCCAATCAGAACACCCCCACCATTCAAAACACACTCCCACCCAATCAGAGCACACCTCCACCCACAGAACACACCCCCTCTGGCAGTTTAAAAAAGAGGAACAAACAGCCACATGCTTCTCCCAGAAGAAGGAAGCAGAAGCCACCAGCCTGATGATGACGGATGGGATTCCGTCGAAACGTCGCCCCTACACCTTTAGTTCTACGCGGGGAAAAACCCGAATAACCAAAGATCCACATACGAACACCTGCGAAAACCTCAGAAAACATATAGATAGATAGATAGATAGATAGATAGATAGATAGATAGATAGATAGATAGATAGATAGATAGATAGATAGATAGATGATATAGATATAGATATAGATATAGATATAGATATAGATATAGATATAGATATAGATATATACACTGTATACATATATATACACTGCATATATATATATATATATATAGATATAGATATAGATATAGATATATAGATATATAGATATATAGATATACTGTATATAGAGAGAGAGGGAGAGAGGGAGAGAGAGAGAGAGAGATATATACTTTCTAGCAAAGTCCACTTTTTTTGACTAACTGAGTATTGATCCATTGGTTGTGATGGGAATTGACCAAACAGGTTGTCACCCAAACCTGAAATCGTAGGTTGAGATTGAGTGAATGGTTCAAAGTCACAGGCTAGAATTCAGTCTCCCAATTTCTAAACTGACACCTTGACCATTAGACCAAAGTGGGTCTCATAATGTTTATATTTATTTTAAGAAATGTTAGTAAATAATAGTGAAAAAGTTTAATGGTTAACTGCCCTTGGTCAGATGCTGGCTTCATGCATTAACCTTATGGACCCCTTTGGGATGTCTGTAAGCTCTACCTCTCAAAGGTATGCCTGATTATTTAGAGATAGAGTATTCCTTTAGTCACATTGCACTTTGTCACAGTGAAAATATGGTGGCAGAACCATTTAGCATTCATGCAAACAGAATGATGTGCTAAAACTTCTATCAAACCACCTCTGATGATTTGGTGATATAGTGGGACGTCTGCTGGATTCTGTACCTCCCATTTGGTGACCTGTGGGCTAGGACCCTATTTACCAACAGCTTTCTACATGCATACTTAGAACATAGAATTGGAAGATGCAATTATTTCTCCTTTTTAAGCATAATCTCTGACCTGTTCCAAAATCCTCTCATCTGTTTTGGTGGATCAAACCATATGTTGTACTAATCGCAGTTATGGTTAGAAGAGCAACACTGATATTTAGGCATTTCTATGTTGGTAAATTCATATTTTCAACTTAACGAGTTCTCATACCCATACATTCAGTATGTTAAAGATCCCTGGTTTACCCTGGAAAAAACCTAAATAGGCTTTTCAGAGCTGGATGAATTAATAATCTGATTTCATATAAGGCAGCTTCCTGTATAACGTAGTTTATCAGCCTTGCTCAACTGGTCCAACTTAGTAATGAGTCGCCGACCCCAACGTAACTCAGCAGGACTCTTGCCTGTCGCTGTGCATGGTGTGGTATGTTGTGCCAACAGAAACTGAACCAACCTTTGATGCCAGTCTCCACTGATGATGCGCCTCAATGTGTCCTTGGTTGTTCTCACCATGTGTTCTGCCATACCGTTAGACAACGGGTGGAAAGGCGCTGATGCGACATGCCTAATCAAGTTGGCCCTGGTGAATGCCTGGAAATCAGCAGATGTGAATTGTGGGCCATTATCTGAGACCAACACATCAGGCAACCCATGAGTGGCAAATAGTCCTGGGAGCACTTGAACTGTGTTTGCAGTGGTAATGCTAGGAACTGGTACTACTTCTAGCCACTTAGAGTGACTGTCAACTACTACCAGGAACAATTGTCCCTGAAAAGGGCCTGTGTAGTCAATATGCAACCTAGACCATGGGGTGTGTGTTGCTTCCCATTTGTGAATGGGAGCCTGTGGCTGTTCTGGTCTTGATCTCTGACAAGTGTAGCATCCCGCTACCTGCTTCTCTATGGCTTTGTTGAGACCAGGCCACCATAAGTAGCTCCTAGCCAATGCCTTCATCCTGACAATGCCTGGATGACCCTCGTGTAGTGACTGCAAGACCCTTTCCCTCAATTTCTATGGGATAATAACCCTACTACCCCACAACAGGCATCCTTTATGAGAAGACAACTCATGCCTCCTCATGAAATATGCCTGGAATTCCGGTCCCGGGCTCTTTTCCTGCCATCCAGATGCTACCCATGTGATGATCCTGCTCAGTACCTTGTCTGCTGTGGTGCCAGCAGCAATATCTTTTACCTGGAGGGGGCAGTCTGGAAGATCTTGGATGAGTAGGATCTGCTCCGCTGGTGCTGGGTCAGGATCAGTGCTCATTAATGGCAATCTGCTTAATGCATCTGCATGGCCCATGTCCCTCCCCAGTTTATGGTCCAGTTTGCAAGCATAGATGGATAGAAAAATGGACCACCTCAGCATTCTTGGGGATAGAATTTGTGGTGTTTGTTTATCAGTTGTGAACAACCCCAATAATGGTTTGTGATCAGTAAAAATGGTGAACTCCCAGCCATACAGGTAATCATGGAATTTTTTGACTCCTGACACAATTGCCAGGGCTTCCTTGTCAATTTGTGCATAATTCCTTTCTGCCTTTGACAGTGTCTGGGAGTAGTATGCAATGGGCCTTTGCTCCCCATTGTCTTCTATGTGACTTAATACAGCACCCACCCCATAAGGGGATGCATCACACGCTATGCAAATGGGCTTGTTTTCTATGAAATGGGTGATGGTTGAATCACTGGATAAAAGTTGTTTGAGACTTCTAAAATTCTGTTCAAGGACCTTAGTCCATTTCCATGGGATTTTCTTATCTAGCAGTCTGTGTAAAGGTTCTGCAATTGCCGCTTTGTGAGGTAAAAATGTGTGATAGAAGTTTAGTAACCCCAGAAAAGCTTGCAATTCAGCCTTATTAGTTGGGGTTGGAGCCAACTTAATTGCTTTTACCTTAGAGTCAGTGGGGTGAATTCCCTTGGCATCAATCCTGAACCCTAAGAATTCAGTGGATGCCACACCAATACTGCACTTACTTTTTTGAGTTTAAGCCCGGCAGAATGAAATCTGCTTAAAACAGCTTGCAGCCTGTCAGCCAAGATCTCCTCAGATTCCCCAGCATTAAGGACATCATCAAAATAAGGACATACACCTGGAATGCCTTTCAGATTCCTTTCCATGTCTTCTTGGAAAATTCCAGGAGCTACTGAAATACCAAACTGTAGCCGGTTAACTCTGAAATCTCCTCTGTATGTCACTATTGTCTGAGCGTCAGCTGTTTCTTTAGTAACTGTGAGCTTCTGATATGCCTGCACCAAGTCAAGTTTTGCAAAAAAAAAGTGCCACCTTGGACAGCGGAGAGTACCTGCCGGACCGTCAGAACCGGGTAAGCGTGTGGATTTAAGGCTCGGTTAACCATGGCCTTGTAATCTGCACATATTCTAATTTCCCTATTGGCCTTTAGCGGTGTCACAATAGGTGTTTCCCAGTCTCCCCCATCCACGGGCTCTAACACCTCCTGTTCTAACACTGTGCTTTTGCTGACCGCTGTGTGTCTCCAGTGGCCTCCGTCATTTTCCTGCCACGATGGATGCTTCCCGGGTCTTTGCTGTACAGCATCTATCTCTGCCTCTCTGTCCGTGTCGCCGCTTCTGCCGCTTGAAGCACATTCGTGATGAATGGTCACTCCAGAGCTGCTGCTTGGGTGGTGTGTGGGTTTGCCAGAGTCGTTGGCTGCTTCGTAAGCCATCACCTTGTCTAAGACCTCCCGCAGATTCATCGGCGGCTTGGCGAGGATCTTTTGTCGGCACTGCTGGTCTCTCAGTCTGAACACCACCCAGTCTCTGATTCTGTCTTCGAGATCAGGAAATTTACACAGGCGGGCAGCCTGTCTCAGCGCCGCAACAAACTGCGAAGTTGGCTCACCTGGTAGCTGGCTGTGCTGAATGAATTGGTACCGCCAATACATTGGGGCTCTCGCTGGCATGAAATGCTCAACCAACTTCACTTTGAGGTCAGCATAAGAGACATTTGTGATGGGTGATGGTGAGCACAGTCCAACGGCCACATCATACAGGTCCTGACCACTTAGGCACAAAAGCGTCGCTGCTTTCATTTTGTCTTCTGTGATCTTGTTGATCATCAGGAACCCTTCGATCCATCCCATATGCGCTTCCCATTGCTCTGGTTCATCGCTGTTGAAACAGAATTCGCTGGTCATTCTGAACTTAGCCATGTTGTGCCGGTCCTTGAATGCTGCTTTGTTAGGAAGGTTCAGAAAGTTTACCTTTCCTGCTTCTGAGCGTGTTCAGTGTTAGGAAGGTTCCCTTGGGAAAGATTTGCCTTTCCTCCTTCCTTTTGACTTCAGCTCTGTTTGAAACAGCATCCCATCCTCGTCGCCAGTGTTAAATAGTGGGCTCCAGACCGCATGGCCAAGATGGATGACTCAGGACAACAGGAGTCAGCATTTCAACTCTTTATTGATGTCTCACAGACTGGGTGAACAAAGGGGCAACTGCCCCACTTATATACCTACTTGGAACCAATCCCATACTTGGAACCAATCCCATTATCTGGGTTTCACACCAAAGACTACCCTGCCAATCCGGACATGGAACCCTGCCACCTTGTGGAGTCAGTGGCTTATATCTGTGTAACATCTCCTATATACATAACAATAACCTTCTGCCTGAAAATTGGTGATTCCATGAAAATGCTTGTTTCTGTGTTTTTATTATATTCATTTTCTGCCATCTCTATTGAAATGACTCTTACAGCATTAAAACATTAAAATCCTAACAGATAAATAGTTCTAATACAATAATTCTCTCTGTCTCTGTCTCTGTCTCTGTCTCTGTCTCTCTCTGTCTCTCTCTGTCTCTCTGTCTCTCTGTCTCTCTCTCTCTCTCTCTCTCTCTCTCTCTCTCTCTCTCTCTCTCTCTCTCTCTCTCTCTCTCTCTCTCTCTCTCTCTCTCTCTCTCTCTCTCTCTCTCTCTCTCTCTCTCTCTCCTGATTCAGGGGGAAAAAACATATTTCCCACCCGAATACCTGGCATTGCTACTTAAAACTGAGTGTTATGTTTTATGAAGAAAAAGAAAAAATACAAGTTATTTATTGCCAGGCAGTCATTTGTGCATAAAATGAACTGTGACGTTCTTGCACATAATGGGGCTAGTTTTAGTTTAGCAGCAGTGCAAGCAATATTCATACAAAGAATAATTAATTTACTTCAGCTGAGAGACATTATTTCACCACTGAAATACTGGCAATAAGAAACATTACTGACAGCTCTGAGGTGGGATTTAGGTCAAAAGTTGGATGTCATTAGCTGCATTAATTCAAAGACATTAAGCAGCAATAATGTTCTTAGATATGCCCTTTTTACATTTGAAATATATAATATACATATTATCAGTGCTTTTTTTGTAAAAGAAAAAGGTGCCGGAACTCACACATGTCATACCGCCTTGCCTACCTTACAAGGTTATATCCAAAAAAGGTGCCGGAACTCCGTTCTAAGCGTTCTATGAGAAAAAAAGCCCTGCGTATTATACTACATATTGCCATGCTGATTGATATGCTAGGACGTCATCTGATTTCAATTGCACTGAAAATGTATTTTTTGAACCATGGTTTATTATAAAATATTGAAGCACATTTGATGTTATTTTATTTGCAGTGTGTCTGTGGGAATGTTTTTGTGAGCAAAACTACAAAATAGTGATCTGAACAACAGCATATGTACACGTTTTTCAGAGCAGAGGAATTTCCCAGTTGATACTGTTATTAAAATAAAGCTTTATTTGCAAGTTGTTTGAGGACAATTGAAAATAAGGAAATGTTACTGTAGTGAGGAAAACTGTTTTGTAAAGAAAAAATCTGGAGTAGATTGCTAATTCTTGCTGCAGGGGTATAGAGAACAAATTCATAAAATGAGGAGCAAGAAGTATAATTTATCTGTGAAAACTTTGTGTGTACCCACCAAAATTTGGCACAGCTCTTGATGTTCCCTTGCTTATAACAATTACCATTGCCTTGCTTAGCAACGGAAATTTTGAGCTCAGTTGTGGTATAAATCAAGGACTACCTGTATTAATTTGGGATCTCCTATTGCAGAGTGGAAAAAAATGAATTTGGTAGCCAGCCTTCCCAGGCCTTTCTACTTAGCTTCATACATTACATTCAACATTAGCAAGCCATGCCCTTTCCCATTCAGAGCTTGTACTTTAGACATTCCAAGTGACTTGTGCCTAATTACTCATAACCACTTACTCTTAGTATTCTGCATGGCTTCATTTGTTTTCTGCATTTCAGGAAATTGCTTGACCAAACAAATTATTGACCAGAGTATTGACCAAATTGAGCCCACAGTTGGCTTGACTAGAAGTGCAGAACCACCAAAACAACAAATATTCAATCATGATATCTTTCAAGGACGCATATTTGTAGTTGTTACTAGCTCAGTCATTGAACCATTAGTGAGAAGCAGCTGTGGCTATTGCCTGCTCTTTGTCTGCTCAGGCTTATAATTTATAATTTTCATGCTTATAATTTATAGCTGATAATCTGTGTCAATCTCAAGAATTAGCAGCACCTTGCACATTTTAGATGGTCCAGAAATAGATCAGGCCTTTTTAGCATTAGCATATAGTGACCATATTTTCTTGGAAAAAATAAACCTGGAAAATGGGCAAATCCAAAAGAGGTTCATAAGGGTAAAAAAAAGAATGTTTTTATAACTTTACTTTATGAATAAAAAAAATCAAGAGTGAAACAGAGAAAATAAATAATTAAATAACTCTAAAGCAGCCCAATCTTTTGGGCTCCAGGGACAGGTTACGTGGAGAGAGGTTTTTCCACAGACCGGAGGGCGCATGGTTTTGTGTACTGCCTGCATCCAGTGGATGGGGCTTTTGCTTGTTTGTGCAGACCGGTTGCTGGCATGCCGCAGCCCAGTACTGGTCCACAGACCAGGGGTTGGGGACCTCTGCTCTAAAGGACAACTTTTGCAAATAAAGCATTGTCTTTTATAATAAGTAATGTGCAGTCACTGTATATACGAGACACTCAAGGAATCCCAGGACTGTAGATTATATTCTGACCCCCAAAAAACTACATGTCATCAAGGCCTCAGGAGTCAGGCTCAACTTGGAGACTTGACTTTATAATCAGCTTTTTGGAGGATATGGCTCATATTATCATTCCTTTAATTAGGTTTTATGAATATTTCAGTTGCATTTTTCAATTAAATTAGGGTTACCCTTGCTGTTGTTTGCTGCTTTGGGTGCTACTTGTATGGTTTAGCAATAACATTCTGTTGTGCTTCAGTGCCTTGAATCTTTGCATATTATGTGCACTCATCTTTAGTGATGAGAAATACTGTCAAGCACCAGGGAAATAAGAAGATCCAGGCAGTTCAAATGAATATAAAGATTTATTGCAAGCTTAAACTCTCTACAAGAATCTGAACTACTAATGGTCTAATCAAATTGGTGGTTGATAGGAGTCAATGGAATTCAAGATGGGTTGGACTTAGATCTCTTGTGGATGCAAAGGGAGCTGAGAGTGATGATATGTTTGACCACTCCCTTGTGCTCAGGGAGCACAAGGTTTCACAATTCAAGACAACCAAACAAGCCGATAGTAAACAGGCCAACCAAAAACTCTCAAAGACCACTCCCACAACATTGTCAGGGACATCCACTAGAATATAAACTGAAAGTAAACCCCATTCCTTACTAGCACTGATGAAGATACCTAGTTTGGGTAATAAAATGTCTGCAAGAAAATAACCAAGCTCAGAGGGCCTCAAGGACCCCTCATTTCAAGATTAATTTTACTATGTGGATGCTTGCTTATGTGTCGCTTCCTTATTCTCCCATGAATTTTCTCTTTTTCATCAAAATCCCCTTGTTAAACATAAATGAATGTGCTTCTGAACTCAGTAGAACAGGGGTCCGCAGCCCCTGGGCCATGGACCAATACGGGTCCTTGACCTGTTAGGAACAGGGCTGTAGTGAGCAGTGGGTGAACAAGCGAAGCTTCATCTACATTTGCATCTGCTCACCAGCATTAGCATCACCATGTCAGCTCTACCTCAGATCAGCAGGCATTAGATTCTCATAGAAGTGTGAACTTCTTGCACAGGCAAGAATTTATGTTGTGTGCTCCTCTTCTCCCCCCCCCAGTCCGTGGAAAAATTGTCTTCCATGAACTTGGCCCCTGGTGCCAAAAAGGTTGGTGACCATTGCAGTAGGAGATTGGTTTTAATGAAGGTGCTAAAAGGGGAAGTCAAAGAGACAGGAGTGACATATGAAGATTTAGATACAATATAGCCTTAAATGGATGGCTTATAGTTCTGGTCTTTGACTCTTAATTAAACAAGGCAAGTTCTCTTTTGCTTTTGTGACATATGAGTTTGCCCCATCCATACAAAGCATCTACTGTATAAAAGGATGGGATGACATGAGGAAGGACTGTTTGTCTTGGCATTTGTGTATGTCAGCTCTTCATTACAATAAAAAAAAATCTTAGCAGAGCAGCAACAACAACACAGAAAGTGCTGGTTAGATCATTACATGCAACTGTATGGCCTATATTCTTTGGCTTCTGTTCTTTCCAACCAGCCAGTTCACCCTCCTCTCTTCCTTCTGACCTAAGTTCAGCACTTTAAAACTTTTCTCAGCCAGTCTTAAATTACAGTATATATTGTTTTGGTCCCTTTGAATGGACTAGTGTTTCATTTGATACAGTGGCTGAAAACTACCTCAGTTCAGTAATGCAGGATTCCAGGTTCAAATGGCCCTACCAACAGTGATGCCTATGGGAAGGGTAAAAGAAATCAAGATGGCAGCCACCATCTTTACTTTTATGGTCCCCACCTCCTCTGACACCCTTGACAATCTTACATCAAATGAGACTCAAGATTTAGGAAATCTGAAAATGTTCTCCTGAATCCACCATTATTTCCTGGATAAAAGTCTCCTCTTTTTTTATTTGACATACAGGGATGTTAAACTGCTGCTGACATAAACTTCCTGGATACATTTCCATGGCTTTTTACAAAATATCTGCTGAGTTGCTTATTTATATATCAGTAAGTGGTCAAGTTTTATTTCCTTTGTGACAAAGATAAAATATGAGGGAGAAGTAATTCACTGTCTAAAGCAGACATGTCAAACTCACGGTGTCACATGACGTATCGGGACTTTTCCCCATTACTGGCAATGGGGTGGGCATGGTTTCGGCGTGATGCATCCGGCTCGCAGGATGGCTGATTGACATGCCTGATCCAAAGCCTGGATTCAGCTGTGAATTAATACAACCTATTTCATTCTGGAATGTTTGGCTGCTACTGCAAAGTTTATTTATTTATTTATTTATTTATTTGTTTGTTTTTATAAACCGCCCTTCTCCCGAGGGACTCGGGGCGGTGTACAGAATAAGGTAGGCATACAGAATGAACAATAGTGAAAAAAACAATAGTAAAATACAAACTGGGACCCCAATTAGAGCTATCAGGCCAGGCCAGACTGCTGGAACAGGTAAGTTTTTAAGTCGCGCCGGAAGGTGCGGAGGTCGGGGGCCATCTGGATTTCGGTTGGTAAGCTGTTCCAGAGGGCTGGCGCACCCACTGAGAATGCCCTCCCCCTGGGGGCCACCAGCCGACATTCCTTGAGCGGTGGCACCCTGAGGAGGCCCTCTCTGTGGGAGCGCACAGGACGGTGGGGTGCTGACATTGGCAGAAGGTGCTCCCGTAGGTAGTCCGGACCCATGCCATGTAGGGCTTTGTATGTCATTGTTAGCACCTTGAACTTCACACGGAAGGCAACTGGAAGCCAGTGCAGCGCACGGAGGAGAGGTGTGATATGGGAGTATCGGGAGGCTCCCAAGAGTGTCCGTGCCGCTGCACTTTGCACCAGTTGAAGCTTCCGAGTGGATCTCAAGGGCAGCCCCATGTAGAGAGTATTACAGTAGTCTAGGCGAGAGGTCACAAGAGCATGGGTGACTGTACGTAAGGCATCCAGGTCCAGATAAGGCCGTAATTGGCGAACTAGTTGAACCCGGGAGAAGGCCCCCTTGGTCACAGCTCCTATGTGATCTTCCAGGGAGAGCTGCAAGTCAAGGAGGACACCCAGGTTGCGGGCCCTATCAACAGGGGGTAGTAACTTGTCCCCGATGTTAAGGGATGGGATGTTCTGAGTATCCTGGCTTGCCGGTACGTACAGCCATTCAGTCGTGTCCGGGTTCAGTTGAAGCCTGTTCCTCCCCATCCATTCCCGGACCGCTTTCAGGCAGCGGGACATCACGTCGAGGGCATCACTGATGTTGTTTGGAGTTGAGATGAAAAGCTGGGTGTCATCAGCATACTGATGGTACCCTACTCCAAAGCTGCGAATGATCTCGCCCAGCGGTTTCATGTAGATGTTGAACAGGAAAGGCGAGAGGACCGACCCCTGAGGGACTCCGCAAGCGAGAGGCCTCGGGGTCGACCTCTGTCCCCCTGCCAGCACCGACTGCGAGCGACCCTGGAGAAAGGAGGAGAACCAACGCAGAACCGTGCCTCCCACTCCCAGTCCCCTGAGGCGTCGCAGCAAGATACCATGGTCGATGGTATCGAAAGCCGCCGAGAGGTCTAATAAGACTAGGACAGAGGAATGGCCCCTGTCCCGGGCTCTCCAGAGATCATTTATCAGAGCGACCAATGCCGTCTCCGTGCTGTAGCCTGGCCTGAAGCCCGATTGGTACGGGTCTAGATAAACCGCTTCATCCAGGATCTGAGGGAGTTGGTGCGCCACCACGCTCTCAACAACCTTCGCAAGGAAGCGAAGATTGGAGACTGGACGAAAGTTATTCAATGAGGATGGGTCCAAGGTGGGCTTCTTGAGGAGAGGTCTCACCACCGCCTCCTTCAAGGCGGTGGGGAAGTGACCCTCACTCAGAGAAGCGGAGATGACCGCCAGGAACCAGCCTCGTGTCCCCTCTCGAGCTGCATATGCCAGCCAGGAAGGGCACGGGTCCAGTAAGCATGTGGAGGAGCTCAACATCCTCATAATCCTGTCCACTTCCTTAGGAGTCACAGGATCAAATTCCTCCCAGATGACGTCGACAAGACTGTCCATGCCTTGTTCTTCCAGCTCAGCCCAGTTGGAGTCCAGGCCGGTTCGAATCCGAGCAATTTTATCCAGCAGATATTGACCGAATTCCTCGGCTCGACCCTGCAAGGGTTCCTCCCTCACCTCTTGGTTCAGTAGGGAGCGAGTCACCCTGAACAAGGCAGCCGGGCGATTATCTGCGGACGCGATGAGGGTGGAAAAGTAGTTGGATTTTGCCACCCTTATCACAGCGAGATAAGACCTGGTGAGGATTCTTAATCGCAATCGGTCGGATTCGGATCGACTGGATCTCCAACGGCTCTCTAGGCCCCGTCTCCGACGCTTCATCTCCCGGAGCTCCGCGGTGAACCATGGGGCTCGCTGGGATCTGCGCCAGGTCAGAGGCCGCAAGGGTACAACTCGGTCCAGAGCCTCCGTGGCTGCCTTTTCCCAGGCTTCCACTAAGGCATCCGCCGAGCTGTGAGCAGGGAGTGCATGTGCGTCCCCAAGCGCTGCCTGGAACCTATCAGGGTCCATTAGGCGCCTAGGGCGGTACCATCTGGTTGGCACCGCGCACCCACGGCGGGGGGTGGCAAAGGGGAAGTCTAGCCGCAGGAGGTGATGATCGGTCCATGACAGGTCCATAACAGTCGTGGCACCCCCACCGATATCATCGCGCCACCGTCCAGACAAGAACACCAAGTCTGGGGTGTGGCCTCTCTCATGAGTCGGTCCAGAAATTATTTGCGACAGGTCCATGGCCGCCATGGAAGCCATGAACTCCCGAGCCAGATCGGACGATCCTGCCAGGGACGGTAGGTTAAAGTCGCCCAAGACCATGAGTCTTGGGAATTCAACCACCAACCCTGAGAGGACATCGAGTAGCTCGGGCAGGGCTGCCGCTGCACGATTAGGTGGTAGGTATGCCAGCAGCAGGCCCAACTGCGCCCCCGGGCCATATCTCAGTAGGAGAGACTCACACCCGACCATCTGAGGGACGGTGGTCTCTCACGGGCTAAGGGATTCCCTGATGATAACTGCCACTCCCCCGCCCCTCCCATGGGTCTGAGGCTGGTGCAGCACCTGGAAACCTGGCGGGCAGAGGTCAACCAGAGGGACACCACCCTCTTGGCCCAGCCAGGTTTCCGTGATGCAAGCCAGGTCCGCGTGCTCGCTCTCCACTAGGTCACGAACAAGGTGTGCCTTGTTAGCTACGGACCTGGCATTCAGGTAGACCAGCCTTAGCATAGGAGGCTGCACACCTTTGCTCCCGGGTCCTCCGGGGAAGTACAGAGGGTCGGAGCGTCTCACCGCTTGTACAGAGCGGAGATGACACTCCCGGTGACGATACGGCCCTCTGTTTGTGCACCTTCTGCCGTTCCCCACCATCCTGGGAATAGGATGTTCGTCAGTACGCCATTGGTTGTTGTCGGCGACTGGTCCTCGTTTCTCACCATCGCGAATGGTCGTAGGCCTGGCCTGCGTTATGGTACCCGGAAGGCCTGCCTTCCCCGAGCAGCCATACTCTTTTCCCGCCCCCCTCCCTAACCCGACAAAAAACTTAACAAAAAACTTAACCAGGGGCCTCTTGTTGGTCTTGTGATGGAGGCCCCTGACCCTGCCTGGCCATCTCTCAGAGGCCCAATGGTCGGGCCCGTCATCGAGGTTTGATGTATTGAAGGCAGGACGAACCCAGGAGAGGGGGGAACTCCTGAGGGCGAGTAGATCTATGCTAGAATATTGAAGACACATAGGGAGCATTGGGGAGCATTGGGAAGGCGGTCCCCTGGGTGGAGCATTAGAAGGAGGGTCTAGTCGGGTAGGTGGGTATCTGGACCGTCACCCAACCACTGCCACTTGGTTGGGTGAACCCCAGAAGCAGGCCACTCCCCATCCTCTCAGGATGGGTTGTGATTCTGCTTCTGGGGGTGGTCCAGGACCCACTCTGGGTGAAGCATACCCCATAGAGCTCTCACCTCTATGGGGCTGCAGGTGTAGGACAGGCCACTCTGCCACCGTGGCTTGCACCCAGGCCCATCATGTCCTGTGGGGCGAGGGAGGGCAGGGGGTTCGGAGCTGGTGGAGGCCAGATGTTGATGGCCTCGGTGGTCTAGTCGCCGTCATCTCCAACGGTCAGCTGCATCCTGGCGTCTTTAGGGGTGTTGATCGGCACGGAGATACCGTCGGCACCTAGGGTGCGGGCCGGGGACGCCACGCCGCATCTAGTGGTGCTGCCGTCGAGGGGTTTTCAGTGAGTTGGTTGACCGGGGCCTGGAGAAGTTTAGCGCCGCTGTCAAAGGCCCCTCGGTGGTGGTCGATCGGGTCCGCATAGCCGGTCTGCGGCATCTCCTTGATCCCAGGGAGATGCCACCGTTGTTCAGGAGCAGGCCAGGAGGTCGAAGCAGGGCAACGACTCCGGTCCTGCTCAGGGCGGTTGCTGCGGCTGTCTCTTCCGCCGCCTAGCTGATCCATTTGATCTGCGGGGTCTTTCCTGATCATCCCAGGTGCCGCTGTTGCCCAGGGAGGCATAATAGGGAGCCGAGGGTGGAAGCACCGGCCCCACTCCGGATGGCTGCAGCAGTTGCAGCGGCTCAGGGGCGGGTTAGAGGCGGCCCATCGCCACTGCCCCCGCCGGTGTTCAGGCCCGTGGGGAGATGACAGGCTAGGGCCCCGCGTGGTTCTCGCCGTCGCCGTTGCCGACGATGCCACTGCCTCCGCTACCCAGCTGGTCCGCGGCGCCTCTGTTGGTCGCTTGGGGACGCCGCCGGAGTCGAACAGGTGGGGGGGTCGGGGCAGGGCAGAGATGTTGGCCCCTCTTGGATGACTGTAATGGTTGTGGTGGCTTAGGGGCGGGCCGGTGATGACTCGCCGCCACTGCCACCATCGCTGCCTGGCTCCATGAATAGACGACCAGACTGGGGCTGGAGAGTCGTCGCCGCCATCGCTGCCGTCCTCGCCGTCGGCGTCTCCGCCGCCCTTGCCCGGTGATCGGGGTCGTGGTGGATCGCGGACCAGGGCCCGCGAAGCTCTCACCGCCGACGCCGATGAAGATGCCGCCGCCTCCGCCATCCAGCTGGTCCGCAGCATCTCCGCCCATCGCCTGGAGACGCCGCCGTCGCCCGGGAGCCGGTCAGGGGGCCGGGGCAGAGCAGAGCCTCCGGCCCCCCCTGGATGGCTGCGATGGTTGTCGTGGTCCAGGGGCGGGCTTGGAGAGGCCCTGCCGCCACCGCCACCGTCGCTGCCGGTTCCCTGAATAGGCGACCAGACTAGTTATATTGTAGAAAATGTTTTTTTAGACTTACAGAACTGTCAACTGCACAATGTATGTCTTTGTGTGGCATTTGATTACTGAACTGCATTTTGATCAAACATTGTCAAATTCATAGGATCAACAGTAGTACATTAGGTATCTACCAATTGCTGTTGTCTGAGGATGGTGATCTCCAGTCTTGAATCAAATTTTGCTTCTGAGAATACACATAAGTTCAAAAACTGGCTTGCCAGCAGGGGGAAACCCCCAAAATAACATCCTAATGATATAGGAGTTTCTACCTGCACCGAGAATCCTGAAATTGAGAAGCCGTGTGATGTAACAGAGGCAAATACCTGTAACTCGGGTGTAGGATGAGAGTGAAGATTCGTTCTCCGAGCTCGTGGGTTGTTTTCTGAATGTTTCATTGCCAGACTAGGTAACATCTTTAGTGGAGTCAGTGTCTTTCTATTTATAAGGGCTTTGTGTGGTCAGTAGGTTTTGTGATGGTGAAGTCACATTAGGTGAGGGTCTTATCAAGTCAGGGTCTTGGGATGGATCTTGGGATGAGTCAGGTGTGGGTGTGTCAAGTGAGGGTCTTGTGGTGGGCCTTCTGATGAGTCAGGTGTGAGTCTTATGAAGGGTCTTGTGATGGAGATGTTACATCAGGTGAGGGCCATGGGAGGTGAAGTGCTGGTTGCGGGGGGCTTGCATGGGTTGGTTGAGGATTGGTGTTGTCTCTGGTTGGCTGTGCAGTTGATTGGATTCTGCAGGTTTCGTAACCTGGTTGTAGGTCAATGTGTATGTTGATGGTATTGTTTGTAGAATGCCAGTGTTCATCAAATTTATCCCACTGACGTTAATGGGATCTCTGCATTCTACCATTCAGGTTTCTATGATGTGTGCATTGTGCATGTGTGTTTTTGTGTGTATGTAGGGCAAAATATTCAGTTAAGTGCACACATTAAAGTTCAAGTGACTTCTAAGAAGGACTGAATTCGTATTCTAGACAATATCTTCTGCTTAAGTAAAATGATTTGAAGTGAGACTTATCCTTGGTTTTTAGTGCATTTGATAAGGAATAATACTGAATACAGTATTCAGTAAAACTATATTACAATAATAGAAAAAAATAAATTGCAAAAGTCAGAAAAAGTCAAATCTACATGATATGTAATTAAAATGATTCCTTAATTACAGGTCTCCTGTCCAGCATAAATAGAGACAGGAGAGAATTTAGAAAATTAGTACAGAATTTCAACAAGTGAAATGAAGAATTTTTCCCCCAGCAATCCTTTTCTTCCCTGAAGTGAAGGAGAAATGTTAAATATGGAAGAAAGCTTTATAATGAGAATCACTGAATAAACAGTATGCTAGCTTTGCTTTTTAATAAGTAAATCCTGAAGGTTTATTCTCAGTTCTGTTTACTTACCTGATAGGAAAAAAACACCTGTGCCCTTTATTGATTTGTTTTGGTATTTTATCTTCCTTTAGGTTTTTTCCATGGAAATTATAAAATATAAACTAAGCCAAACACACAAAGGGTCAAAAACTTTTTTTCAAAACTTTTTTGAGTACATTTAGTTTAATATTTTAACAGCTGGCAGCTGCAGTAATTACTTGTAGATTATATATGGAAATCTGTTGAAATATAATTACTCTGATCTATGAACCAGGTAATTAAGGTATAAACTCCCACTTTTTCTTAGACCTCATTAACTTATTTCCTTTGAAAATTACTAGATAATGGCAGTACATTATAAGCCTATCCATAAAGTGATGCTAAATAATTGGAAGCTTTGTCCTGGGACATTAAAGGACAAAATACTACTTCAGAGTTGAATGTTTTGATGCACTTTCATGTTATAATGATGAGTCATCAAATCAAGTATATCTTATCGAGGAACTCAAGTCTCTGGAGGGTCAAATAATGATAGCAAATAGATCTGAATGAGGTTTTGAGAGGTGGCTTGTTTTTTTTCCCCTTGTTAATTGGTGGTCCCTTAGGATAATGCAGATCATGCAATAAAAATACATATAGTGTATTCTGTTAAAATAATTATATTGTAGTTATAACATTATCATATTGCCAAATGACAGAGTCTGGGTGACTTTTAGGACTTGGAGGCTCAGCATTGCTAGTCTGGTCAAGTAGTTGGGAATTTATAGGAATTCTAAGACTCTGGTATCAACTGAGAAGATAGCAGTAGCAAACCACACCCATGTTATTGTCAAGAAAACTCCATGGGCATCTCAGTGAAATTACCAAGCAGCAAACTCACCTTGAAGGAGTTTATAAGAGGACAGAAATAGTCTACTATTCTTGCACCCTTAGTTCATCTCGGTCTGTATTATCTAGTGCCACTTCAGAGTTTCCCAGAGGTTTTCAGCAATGCCAAGTAGGATCCTTCACGGCGATGTAAATTCAGGAGACTTATTTTTTTTAGACTATGTCCTAATTCTGTCAACTGTTAATAGTCAGTTACTCTATACTTGAATAATACCTATCAGTGGCCAAGCACCAAAGTGTCGGGCATCCTATAATTCAGCTGTACAGAAAGGCTGAATAGATGGACAGTGGTTGAAGGTGTATCAAACACAAAGCTAGCAAAGAGAGACTTCCTTGAAGTGACTACATAGAAATAGCATTTCCAAGCAGGCTCCTAGATGTTATAGTGATTTGATGCAGAAAAAGATGATCAAATGCACAATTTCAAGAACATAACACAAAGCAGACTTTGCCTGTTAATTTTCTGCCAAATTGATGAAAGCATGAGGAGGGAGGTACTTTTTAGTAAAGAAAAGAAAAGGCTTCTCTTTTTGCTTAGTCTGTTATGTGCACTCATCCACTACAATAGTAACCATGATTTATAGTTTGGGACAAAACATGACCCCCCCACCACCATTTGTGATTTATTCAATAAACAATGCTTAAGTCATGGTTTAGCACAATTTTGCTTTCCTGCACAATAATAAGAAACATGGGCTCATGAAAAGGGTGTTCCTCTCATCTTGTACCAGAGAAAAGCTTCTAGTCAATAGATTTGTTTTAAATGGGCATTATATCACTAAAAAAGTGTTTGAAATCACTAACAAATCAGGCACATGGTTCGTTTTGGAACCATAGTGAGGATAAACCAGGATTCTATGGAATATGGTAATTTAATCAGGATTAAATTTGTGTGTATGGAAACGGTGTTACTTCTAAACATACTAGATCAATAAAGCCTGCTAACCCATTGCAGAAGGTGGTGCTCTATTACAGTTTTTATAGCTCTTTTTCTTTTTTATCCCATTAAAACAAGAAGGCTGCCAGTTCATTCAGTTAATAAAAACAAGGTGTTCCCCCCCAGCCCCCCCAAAAAAGCCTGAAGACATCACTTCTGCTGTGTTTCTTCCCTCCCTGTGCATATATAGGTCTCACTGCTGTTAATCATAATAAGAACAAAGTTCCACTTTTTTCCAATCTGTTTATCCATGAAATCAAGAAGAAAAAACCCTCTGGTTTTAGTTCAGGGGTGTCAAACTCAATTTCATTGAGGGCCGCATCAGCATTGCGGTTGCCCTCAGGGGGCCAGGTGGGTAAGGCCAGGGTGGGCATGGCCTACTGGGTGGGTGTGGCTAGAGTGCGTATGGCCTACTGGGTGGGCATGGCCAGCTCTACATTGTTCACATCAAGGGTGCCTATGGGGGCCTGGGCAGGAGTGGGACAGATCTGAGGGTCTCTGGCAGAAGGAGGGTCTCTGGGCCAGGGCCAAGGCAGTGGGGGCCGTTCCCTCCATTTTCAGGATGGCTTCGCGGGCCACGTGAAACCACTTCGTGGGCTGGATCTGGCCCCCCGGGCCTTGTGTTTGACATGTCTGTTTTAGTTGTACACTCTTAGTCTGAGAATTACCGGTATCTGAACTAAAATATATATGTGATCCCAATATTTTTTTTAGCTTTCTTGCATATTTACCAAACATAATAAAAATTACCTTTAGACTGATCATGTTTCCAGCATACGTTTCACATACCCGTATGTATCTTTGACAACTTATCAGATATTTAAGTGCAAATGGTACGTTGTCTGGTAAAACTTCTCTTTCACGTTTTAATTTAATGTAAATTTTCAGTCCTTTACTCCCCAAATTCTCCCATTAATCAAGCATTATATTGTATCCAACAATCCAATAAATGTTTTTATACATCTTAGCAATAGTGTGCTCATTGACATGCTTCAAGACCAGTTTTCTCATTCATAAAAAGCAAAATTCTTCTCATCCAATTGAAATCTGTCAAGCAAACATAAGCAAACCATTGACAAATATCACCATCCCTTTTCAGTTCTCTGATTGTTAATTTAGACTCTCCTTCAGAAAAAAATCAGTAAATCAGCATAGATCAGCCAAGTTGGTGTAGCTATCTTTTTATTTTCTAAAAAGGCTTCTTCGGGTGACAACCATAAAAGAATTATAGGATTCCATGACATGAACTGGATCCAGAAGTAGACTCTCAACCAATGTAGCCCACACAGACTGGGACCATTCTTAGACAAAGCCATTGTCTTATACTGGTTAAGCGTTCCAGCTCCCCGAGGGAACTTGGCCTCAGCAGACCTTCAGAGACCCAGTTCCTGACTGATGCTTTAAAATTCAACCTTGGTCAGTAATGAGACCTCCCTCATCTGCACTCTAATCATCGGTGACAAGCATGTATTAATAAAAGCTGGCTAGGTCCGAAAGGAGGGGTTCCTCTTTCAGAGATACAGTACGCACAGCTGGGTTCCAGATATGGCATTAGCTGAGACTCCAGGGAGGGGGTGAAAGTGTGGTGATTGTCATCCAGGAATCCCTTATGACTTTCAGGATTGCTGTTGCAGACATCACCAGATGTGAGCAGCTGTTTTGCTCAAAGGGTTCCTTGCAGTGGTGGGATTCAGCCAGTTCGCACCAGTTCAGCAGAACCGGTAGCTAATTTTTTGTTGCCCAGGCCCAGAATGGACTATCGGAAGTGGCATCCACACAGAGAACCGGCTGTTCACATATTTGAATCCCACCACTGGTCCCTTAGTATTGTTGCTCTTTTACCAGCCTCCCTGCTTTATGGCAACCTGTTCGCCTGAGCTGCTTGGCTCCGTTTGTGGTTTGACAGTAGAGTTGGGGGACTTCAGTTTCCCTACTGACTGGGTACAGGGGCTGAGACCAGGGAGCTGAAATGCCTAACCAGTATAAGACAATAGCCATGTATTCTCTGAAAATGGTCCACTCTCTGCCTCCCACCATATCTCCCAATGCCCACACAGCCATCATATTTACATCTCAATGGCAAGCCAAATAGGCTACGCATCTAGCCCTTGTCTGAGAATTGTCAATATATGGATCAGAACGAACAAAGGCTTAGGCTCAGCATGGCAGGATAAGTGTTTTTGGGTGCAGAAGCCTCCCAATTCCCGGAAAATTCCATCTTCAGTTCTGGATGGGGATTTTCTTCATTGGAGAAAAACCATTCTTAATTTGGATTCTGGAATATCAGATTATTCTCAAAGAGCAGGTGGCAACTGTAACTAGGAATATCTTCATTTTGTGCAGAATTTATTACCTTTGTTAAAGCAAGAGACCCTACTCACCATCACTCAAACTTAGATCATCTCCCAAGCACTACTATAATGTACTATATAAAACTTTGGATGGTCCAGAATGCAACGGCTTGGACAGTAATGGGTGCCGTTCAGTTTATGTATTGCTACTGCTTTGACAGCTGGTAGAATTCAAGATGCTTGTTGGGACGGGTAATTTGAGGATCACCTACTCTCAGGGAAGGTTTTCTCCATAGCCTTTACCTGAAGGAATATCACCTGCAGGGGCAATGAAATATGGTCACTCCCCACCACCACTTCTCTGACTTATTTCGGCCTCAGCCCTTCTGAGTAGGATGATGGTAAGATATGGATTTTCCAGCATGCCCGTGGGGTTTGAAGAATCTGAATTATTTCTTTGATCCCTTTTATGAGGTAGATCTTGTATAAGATGGATATAGTACCTGAAATATTTTGATATGTATTGCTTAAATATTATGTTTTCCATTATATCCTGAAGACATGGATGTTCCAACAATCGGGCCTGGACTGACTATAGTTTTAAATTTGGTTTTATTGGGTTAATTGTTATGTGTATATTACATTTATTGTTTAATTCTTTTTTAAATTTTGTATTTTATGTTTTTTAAACTTTTTATTGTTGTGAGCCGCCCTGAGTCCTTAGGGAGAAGGGCGGCATATAAATTTAATAAATTCAATTCAATTCAATTCAATATTAACCTTGTATGCAAACTAGTAAAAATGCATACAATACCATAATGCAGTTAGATTGATTTTCTGTTTACTTTTTAAAATGTATTCATGAGAAAGCTAAAATTTCCCAAGCAACATTGGATCAAACAGAAGGCAGTAAATTAGAAGAGATATGCATGTTTGCGAAGTGGCCCTTCACTGCAGAGAAAGCTACTTGAATGAAAGCTTGAGTGAAAGCTCTACAGTTGCATCAAAAGAAAGGGGATCCTACTATTACCCCACAACTACTAAGAGTACAACAGTTGCATAAGTGTACTTTCTTTTGGCCTTTCTTCAAAGTCCTTGGCTGAGAATTCCAGAGTCAGAAGAGGTTTTAGGCCAGTAAGGGTTTTAGGACAAGGAGAAGTATTTCACAGAAAGGAAAGAAAAGAATTTTTCAATAAGACTTCGGCCAAAACGTCTTCCTTCTTCAGTGGACATGGTTTTTTTCCATAAAAACAGTAGAATATTTCCTGCACAAACAGACACACATAAAAAAATCATGTATTTATTTCCTTTTCATTCAGTAGAATCTTAAAACATCAAGCTATTTCAAAACCAAGACTTAATAAAACATTTAAGAGCAAAAGAGAATTGAAGCAACTGTACTAGCAATAGCACTTATATACCACTTCATAATGCTTTACAACCCCCTCTAAGTGGTTTACAGAGTCAGCATTTTGCCCCCCAGTAATCTGGGTCCTCATTTTACTAACCTCAGAATGATAGAAGGCTGAGTCAACCTTGAGCCAGTGAGAATTGAGTTGCAATACTGCATTCTAACCACTAAGTCACCACAGCACCAATGCTAATTATGCTACTTATCCTGTGAGAAAACATCCCATTCCAATTTAATTAAAGATGTAACATACAGACAAACCCCCCCCCCCACTTGCACTAGCATCACGGCATTGCTCGGACGCAATGCACAGGAAAGCAAGTGCTTTGATTTGAAGACAATTTGTTTTTGATATAATTGCAGATTACATTCCTGTCAAGCCTCGTTGACGCTGCACTTATTATATTTCTAATCATGAACTTGCAGAAAGAGGAAACATGAGTGGCCAATTTACTTTATCTTCTCAGAACTATCTGATATCAGTTACTAACAGCAGCGTTCTTCAGAGCTGATCTCCAAAAGGTGCTTTGGAGCATGAGGAAGTCTGCAACACCTTAAAACAGCTAAAAACATGGGTGTGACAACAGGGGAAAATCATAACTCTGCTTTCCCAGATGCAATTTCAATTTTAAAATTCATACCAAATCAGCAGGATAACCTCAGGTTTTAAAAATACAACTTAAATATCCAGAGGGTATTTGCTGTGGGTGCAAAAAAAGCTAACATATCCAACTTCATTGAGAGGGAGCTAGCAAAACTAACAGGAGTGTTCTCTCCACTCCCTAATCTATTTTTCAGTGTAAATTATTCAGCAAGATAAAATTAATACTTAAGGTAACACGGAGTGCAGGAGGTATTTATTCCAGAGTTTTCAGCTATGTTACGTAGAGCAGGGGTCTCAACCCATGGGCCATAGCCCACTACCAGGCCGTGGGCTGTTGGTCACTGGGCTGCGTGAGAGGGTGGCCAGTGCATCCTCGTGTATGCACTTGAACCCCCCACATGCGTTAGCATCATGGCATCATGCCAACACTAGTGATGCTGCGAGCGTTGTGCAGGCTCTAGCATCACTGCAAGCACACACTCCCCCCACTTGTGCTAGCATAGCATCATCATGCACAGTCTCCCCACTCGCACTAGCATCATGGCATTGCACGGGCACCAGCATTGCACGGGCACTCGTTTGCATTGTGCATACAATTGCAGCCCATTCATGTGTGCATGGCCCCGTTCACATGTGTGTGCGTAAAGGCACCTCCACCACCACCACCCCACCTCACCCCGGGCCACCAACCCAGAAAGATTGGGGTCCCGTGATGTACAGGTTTGCTATCTTTTGACCGAAACTTTGCAAGGAAGCTGTCTGTATTTCACATCCACCAATTTAAACAAGTAACTCCTTTAATAGAAAACAATCTCAACAATTTAAACTTTGTTAAGATTAACTTCAGCAATGATATACAGTAGAGGGAAGTTCACAATGAGATTTGGGTGGATTCTATCTTCTTCTATAAAACAATGGAATTATAGCAGAGCAATTAGGATTGCTACTTTCAACCTCAGTTTATCCTAGTTCCCCCCCTTATTATTACACATGGGTGTCTTTGGGGGAGGGGCTGTTAAAGTAATTTGTACTTTGCCTTTTGTGTACTTGCATGAAATCTTACAACCTAAATGCAAAAGGTTGAGTTTCCAATGCATCGCAATGCAGATTACTTGGATATCACTGTGGATAACTAGATACTTTTGTCAAGCTCTGCCCTTTTTTGCAGTATTTGTGTGAAACATGTATAAAGGACAGAGCTTCCATAATGATATAATGCACTTTTCACCAGTTTTTCCACCATCATGAATAGACGTAATGGATGGATGAATAACCTTGAGGAAAGGGGGAGAAGGGATGCTACCTAAGAAACCATCAGACAAGAGAGGCAGGAGCCTGAAAGAAACTTGGAAAGGATCTGTCTGAATGGGTCTAGCACAGGGGTAGGCAACCTTGGCTCTCTTATGACTTGTGGACTTCAACTCCCAGAATTCCTGAGCCAACTATGCTATGCTGGCTCAGGAATTCTGGGAGTTGAAGTCCACGAGTCATAAAGGAGCCAAGGTTGCCTAACCCTGGTCTAGCAGTTAAAAGTGGCGAGCAGGGAGTTTGCATTTTCAGACTCTGAAAGAGCCTGTTAATGTAGCCTTACAATAAAGTAGAATTAGCCCGTCTAATTGTGTTTCCTGTCTGGCTTACCAGGAAGGCCAACATCAATCTTGAAATGTGAAAATACAAACTCGAGAGTATTGGCAGCTAATGCTATGGAAAACAATAGATGCCTGAAGTGCACTATGCCTCCTTAGTTATTTCCACAATAGAAGCCAAAGGAAACCTTGAAAATATCCTTTGAATTACCAGGTGGGCATATCTATAATAATTAAGCTACTGAGTTTCCAACCATTGAACATCCTTTTTCACTCTCTATTGCTGTGGATTTGTATTGTTATTTCAGTTACAGCATGCAGGTTTTTGTTTAATCACAATTATTTCATTTTGTTTCAGGTGAAAAGGTGCGAAAAGGCTGAAGAAATGGAATTTTCAGCAATCAAGTGTTGTGCTAGATTCTTCTAATCTATTATCTATAAAATAGAGGCAGTTTGATGTAGTAGTTACAGCATCAGACTAGAAACAGGGAGCGTGTGAGTTCTAGTTCTGCCTTAGGCACAAAGCCAGCCTGAGCCAGTCACTGTCTCCCAGGCCTAAGAAGGAGGCAGGGGCAAGTTACTTCTGAAAACTTTGCCAAGAAAACTGCAGGAACAGAAGGCACACAGAGACAAAAAAAAAATGTTATAAAATAGGATGACGCTATATCAGATCAGTCTTACTGTTATTTTGTTTGAGCTGCTTTATGAAGCAGCAAAACTGAAATTTATCTAATTATATCAGTGTTTTTAAACTGCTAGATTGTTACCTCTTATCCTCAAGAAATATGCTTTAGACTAGCACTTAAACCTACAAAGATTAGTGTTAAATAGCGGGTTCTTTGGCACAGGAATGAAGACGTGTAGCTGAGTACAAGGTAACTCATAGTTTATTTCGTGCACAAACTGTACTGGGGAAATGACTGCAACTAGCCGCAATATATAGTCTAGCCCCTAGGTGGCAGCCAATAGGTTTGAATCAACCATGGCCGCCTGGAGATAGCCAATTGCAGCACAGGAGACTTGTAGTCAGGGTTGCTGGAGAGCCGTTAGCTGCTCCAGCAACCCACGTGGTATTCCTCAAGAGCCCAGTACATAACAATTAGGATTATGCAAGCTATGGCATTCTCTGTGACACTCTATGGAAGTGAAAGTCAGACTTTTGGGAAGCAGAAAAGTATTGACATTTCTGAACTTTGGAGTTGGAGAAGGTTCCTGAGAATACGATGGACAATCAAGAAAACAATGACTAATTGAATAAAACATTTGATAACAATGTTCACTCAAGACACAATGACCAGGCTCCAATTACAATATCCTGCTTTGGATTCATTATATGAAGATCGGGCTCTCTAGAGAAGGCTCTAATGCTGGGACAGATGGAAGAAAAGATAAAAACAATCAGCATGAAAGAGGATGGACTCAGCTATAGTGGTGACAAATGCATAGTTGAAAGACCTGAAAGTGCAGTTAGGACAGACCATCTTGGAGAAAATCTATTTATGTAAGTGCTAAGTGTTGACAATAACTTGATGACACATAATTAATCACTATCCCTTTTCCCAGACTCAAATAATCAACCCCATTAAAAAAAAAGCAAAAGCTCAGACGTTGTGGTTTTACACAATTGTCTTGGCAGTGACAGTCCAAACTGGATCCTTGACTCACAAATAAGCCATTACAAATTGTGCCATTCCCCTTAGGATATGCACAGATTACCCCTCTGGTAGTTATTATCCCCAGTTTAAGAACATTTGGGCTAAATGAAACTATTCTTTTATGGGTATCTTTTATATCCCTTGCCATTTGATCTACTGAGAGATTTTATACTGTTTACAAAGGAGGCAGCATCACACTGGAGGTGGATGATGGATTAAGAAGCAGTCCCCCCCTCCCCCCCTCCACGTATCCTGTTCCCTCCTCCTTCCCCATCTTTTAACTATAACTTTATTTTGACTGTGATTTCCATTTTTATTGTTTTAGAAATACAGTATTTGTATGTTAGGAAGGTGGGTAGCAAATAAATGTAATAAATAAATAATAATGATAAATAAATAGAATGACTCCAGTTCCTTGACTTATTGGGAGAGAAGGTCCTTTGCACAAATCATGAATAAAAAGGAAGTCTTTGGAACCGACGGAATCTGGATTCCAGTTAGAGGCCACGTGGGCAGGCAGATGGGGAACCTGTAATCTTTCTTCTGGATGGCTCCATCCCTTTAAAATGGTAGTTCTGGTGGCATCGCCACGTGTGCAGATTCTGCCTGGCTCCAGACTTCCACATCTACCTCTCCTACTGGCTGTTCTTAACAGGTTGATGCATATTGTCCTCTGTTGTTTTTGTATGAATGCTTGTTAATGTCTGCCTGCTTGCAGTTGCTTAGTGTTGTTTGTCACACTGAGACAGGTCCATGGTTGGAGAAACAGGTATGTCCTCCACCCATGATGAGAATCCTTAGTTACCTCCATACCTGCAATTTAGGTTGTTGTTGTTGTTTTAATATTTTACAGTGGCAGTTGTTTAAGTGGTGTCGTATCAGTTTTGGCACTCAGTTTTCCTTCTTTTGCTTTTTGGATAAGGATTATAAAATTTAAATGAATATGTAGACATAATTATTTTAAAGGGGTTGTGAGGAGTCAACAGTTAAAGACGCTGAGCTTGTAAGCTGGAAAGCTGACAGCTGGGGTTCGAGATCGGAGACTGTGCAACAGGGTGAGCGCCCGTTACTTGCTTCAGCTCCTGCCCACATAACAGTTTGAAAGCATGCAAATGTGAGTATATAAATAGGTACCACTTTGGTGGGAAAGTGTTCCATATGCCTTGGCATATGATCATGCTGGCCACATGACCATGGAAAGGGTCTTCTGACAATGCTGGCTCCCTTGCCTAAGAAATGAGCACCATTGCTTAGAGTTGACATGACTGGACAGAGGAAACCTTTACCTTTGCCTTATTATTTTAGATGACTTTCTCTTTAAATGCATTGCCCGAAACCCTGAAGCAGGAGGGGAAAATCTGACAATTGGCCCAATGTTTGATTTTCAACCTCTTTATCTGGTTATAGAAAGATAGAATTGTAGTCCACCATATCTAGAATATGATAATCTTCTGGAAGATTATCTGACCTTTTACACTGCACGGATAGTAGAAAGATACTAGGTTCATCCCACCAATACATATACAGTATAGACATATACTAACTCCAAGCAACTCTACACTGAGTGTTATTGATTTGGCATTGAAGTTTCCTGCTGTGTTCCCACAATATCTGGCACTGCTAAGCCAATTTCTTTGTGGCATGACTGCAACACAACTCAGATTGAAAACCTTGTATTTTGCAGTGTGTGACTGTGCAGAGTCACAAGACCTGGGGACAGAGTTTTGAGAACTTTTCATTTCAGTCTACCCCATCCTGTGTGAAGTAAACCTTGCTCATACATTTCACAACTAATCTGATCAAGCAGTCTTAACCCTTCTAGCCATTTTCTAATCAGCCTCATAATTGTTGTAAACATAATACCAGGCTTGAATTTTTCTAGAAAGCTTACATCAGTGGTGTGATTCAGCCATTTCGCACCAGTTCGGCAGAACCGGTAGCTAATTTTTTGTTGCCCAGGCCTAGAATGGAGTTCCAGAAGCGGCATCCACACAGAGAACCAGTTGTTCACATATTTGAATCCCACCACTGGCATGCATGCAACACATGCCTCTCCTTGTGTCCTAGTCACTAACTAAAATGAGGTTCAATACATTTCTTTATACATGAAGAGTGTATATTGTAATCTAAAATCTATAATGCTTGAAGTTCTTAGACCAAATGTTTGGATGCAAAACTATGCTATGAAGCATCCTCATAATTTTCAGTAGGAATTTATGTGCAGAAAGAATGATGCTTCAACAACCAGACACCTTTTTTTTAAAACTCCTAGATACTCCTGGGTCAAAGTTCCTTACAAAATATGTACTGAAAACTGCAGTAAGGGGACACTAGGAAATTTTCTTTTCCTGCCTTGGTTGGGAACATTAGTTATTCTATTGCAGGGGTAGGCAACCCTGGCTCTTTTGACTCATGGACTTCAACTCCCAGAATTCCTGAGCCAGCCATGGTGGCTCAGGAATTCTGGGAGTTAAAGTCCACAAGTCATAAAAGAGCCAAGGTACCTACTCCTGCTTTAGTGACTTCTTTAGCTCAGGGGGAATGGCACACCCTGAATGATAAATTTATAATCTTCCATTAGTTGGCTGGAGGGAGAATTCATTGGCTCATGGTGTTTCCCAACTGCTTTTGGGGTTCCAAGGTTAGCCACAGTAGAGACAATTAGAGAATTGACTTCAACATCCTTTAGCAGGATTAGGAAATGGAAACACTGCCACACGGAAGTGTCTTCTGTATGTCTGTAATTAAATATGGACCATATGTTGGTCTCAAGACTCCTACCTGTATTCTTATTTGTGGTATGAAGACTCTCAAGAAGAAAAAGCACTTTATTCTGCAGAAGTGTGAAGTCACCAATGAAGGGCACTTTGTCTCCTTCCAAAAGTACTCGAGGTGGTAATCCAGTCTGGAAATTATTTGTAACATTAAAGTTTGTAGGAAAATGCGTGGCTGCAAGGAAATGAACTGTGGTAGACCAAGCTTCTCCAAAATTGCTTTCAGGTCCACTGAGGTATGGTAGACTGAAATGTAAGTGGGGAAAATAAAGTCATGAATATTTGAATAATATTTATGATCTTACTGAACCAAACCGGAGAGAGGCTGCTAAGATATTTTTAATTGTAATTGACTTGCACCTCCTGGGACAAACTCAATGCTTTGGGATAACACAATGATGATACTAACCGATCAAAGATAATTTCTTCCTACAGTATGGCGAACAATCAAATGACATAATTACTCATTGTGTCTAATTATAAATATGCCCAGTGGATTACAAAGATTGTCCCATGGATATCAATAATTGTTCATAGTATGTCATCTACTGTCAGCCTCACTAGATAGACAAGGAAATCAATTCCACAGAAAGCTAACATTTTTATTCAGAATGGCTGTAAAGAAGAATCTTGCAAATCTTACTCCCTACATCTAACAATAATTTCTATTTGCCACCAACCACGTAGAAAAACTAAAACAACCCACAATGTTTTTTTTTTAGTTAGGGATCATAAAAGAAATTATGGACAGAACGTAAGATAATCCTACCACAATCTAGAGGCAGTCATGCCTGTTCAGAGTCATCAATGCTATGGTATGACCACTGCATTTTAGGAAAGATCTAAACCAGATTAAGAAGAAAGGTCTCTCATATTAGAGCTTCTCAATTCTTCTGATAAACTTCTAACCTTAAAGGGTCCTTGGTGCTCTCTGAGCCTGGTTGTTTTCTTGCAAATGTTTCATTACCCAAACTAGGTAACATCATCCCTGGCACTTGAAAATAATCAAGTTCAGAGAGCATCAAGGACCTCTCATTTTAGCCCTGAGCTACAAATATTCTCCTTCTTACCTTTTTTGACACTTTGGAAATGCAGAACTAATAGAGAGAGTATGAGCTTTCCACATGTAACCCAGGGCTTCATCTTCTGAGAAGAGAGGACGTGAAGCTGTTTCAGAGTTTGGTGCAGTAGACAGGAGATACTAAAATAAATATAGAAAGATAAGGAGATGTGGGTATACTGTAGGTGGGATAAATAAAACTACTCAGTTATTTCATAAAAATTATACAACCATACCCATATATAGATACAATAATCCTGTTCCTGCTTAGTTCAAACTTTCTTGAAAATGAAGGTGTGTGTGTGTGTGTGTGTGTGTGTGTGTGTGTGTGTGTGTGTGTGTAAGTTGTCCTTTCATTCTAGCCTATTGCTTTGAAATTCCCTGGGTGTCTGCCATTCAATTTTTAACCAGGCCTGACCCTATGAAACACCACCATCCCTATCAAGGAAGTCACTACCATAGCATGGATCCAATAACAGGTCACTTCACTGTCTGCTTTTGTGACCCAGGAGGGTACCGGATTTCATAAACAGGTGGGTGAGCTAACAGTACAAAGAACCCTGTCCATTTCCTCAGGAGTTACCAGGACAAATTCAACCTAGATCACATGACCAGATTGGGCCCCAGGCACTATCTTCCAGCGACAGTTGAAACTCTAGGCATCCCCAAGGATTTACAACAGACTATCTGGTCATCATGGCTCTTCTCCTTCAATTTCAGAGGATACCCAACACAGTCACAGTTGTTACAGTTGTCAACTGTGTATTCAACAAGGTTTTGCCCCTGGGACATGTTGCCACAGTTATTACAAACAACAAAGTAATATCCGCACCATGGCCCTTCAACAAACTTTCCATCTTCTCACATACGTTGACTGCAGCAAGCGTTTTATATATGCAAAAAATGGAAAGATAACATCAATTCTCACAATGAAGAATGGATGGGGAAAGTATTGGAGCTAGCAGAGATTGCAAAGTTAACTGTTCAATTATACTGTATGCAGCTTCTTAAGATCATCCTGAGCCTTCAAGAAAGCATTAATCACTTCATGGACTTAACCACGCATTATCTTTTGGGAAGTTTTAACCAGTCAGGAAAGACACAAATCTAAAACATAGATGGTCGAACCCACAGTTCCAAGGACTTGTCCATTTCATTAGGATTAGCAGACTCAAATTCCTCCCAGATTAAGTACACAAGATTATATCTCAAACAACTCCAAAAGACTTTGTTTTAGGCTAGGCTATCTGTCTTGGCCTCCTCTGGCCTTTAGAGTGTAAAACCTGGGACATTACTCAAAGGTTAGTTCAAATTATCTACAAATATCTATCTTTGCACCAAATATGAAGAAAAACATAGCTTTCCCCCCTAAAATTAGAAGTCCCCCCCCAATGCTGTGTGCAGTATTTGCATGGATGATTTAGGGACAAAGAAGTATATAATAGGAAGATATCTATATCACTGTTAAAAAAAATAAATCAGCAGATATACCTTGAAAAAATCCCTCCAGGCAGACATGGCTTTTGGCACCTGGGTATTGCATTCAGCAGTGCTGAGGCAGAAATGTTCTCTTTGCTTATCTGGTGGCATTATTTCTACCTCATTTGGTAGCTCTTCAAAGAAGTCACTATCCAGTGCCGCAAGAAAAGGAACAGCTGCCAGGTAGTAATTCATACCTAGGGCAATTAAAAGTAGTGAACATGGTTTAACAAGCTGGGGGGAAAAACCTAAGCAAAATAAGTTTAATGGGAAAAAATATATAAGTAATCTTCATTTAGCTACTACAATAGGGAGTTCTTACTTCAGCTTTGCTTTGCTTTACAGACCTGCAAATGTGAGGACTGGTCACAAAGTGACTTTTTTTATCACCATCATAACTATGAACGGTCGCTAAATAAGGCAGTAGCTAAACAAGAACAATCTGTATAGTCCTACACCAAGTTCCAATTTGTTTAAATACTGAACAAGTGCTAGGGGACTGCCCCCACAAAACTGAGGTCTGGCCTGTATTACACAGATTTTCTGGGTAACAAATGAGTCAAATTTTTTAAAAAAATGTGTAACTGATATCGGAATAATTGCATAACATAGTATCTGATTAATTTTAATGGATAGAATGTTTAAAGGTCATCAAATTTTAATTGGGATCTCACATGGCTTTTTGAGAAATCTTTAGTTATGAAATGTATTTGTGTACAACTCTAATGTCATTAAACACTAATCACTAACCAGGCTTCATATCACAAGTCAGTGTTAATTATTAAACATGATTGCAATTCCTTTTTTTGTATCAGTCTTGCTTGGAGATAATTACATGCTACAAGAAATACCTTCTGGGCTATTCCCACAGAACTATTAGATAAGACACATTTTAAAATCGGTCATGTTAGATTTTTTTGGCAATATCTTATTTGTACTGAAAATTTGTTTCTTTTTTCCTGGTTTCAACACTTTATATATATCACCCTTTGTCTTTTCTCATTTCCATCATACTGGTATTTGAGAAAATGTTCCATACAGGAAGTCTAACATATAACAAAGTTACTAGTGAAAGTATTTCTATAATGTTATTCTATGTGTAAATATTTATAAGGCCACACAATCCTGCAGAAGAATATGAGAACTGATGCAGTGATGCTGCAAAAATGAAGTATAGAAATGGGAGTTGCAGGAATTGGGTATGGATAGCCTAGAGAAAAGAAGAAAGGATCAATTTATTTTCCAAAGCACAAGAAGGCAAGAGAAGAAACAATGGATAGAAACAAATCAAGGAGAGAAGCAACTTGGAATTAAGAAGAAACTTTCTAAGAGTAAGAACAATCAACCAGTGGAACAGTTTGCTTTCAAAAATTGCAGGTGCTTCATCACTGGGGCTTTTTTTAAAGAAAGGACTAGATAGGACTGTTTCATTGACAGTCCATCTGTCCATGTCCAGTCATTTCAGGGTCTGAAAGCTTGTGGTAGAAGGATTTTTATTGATTATTTTATTGATCAATTCTGTAAGGCAGGAGTCTTCAAACTTGGCAAGTTCTTGTGAACTTCCAGAATTCCTAAGCCAGCCATGGTGGAAATTTTAGTACTTGGCTAATCTTGTTGCTTTTATAAGACATCAACACAATTGAAGAATTCACATCATGGTGCAATTGGAGCTTTCTCCATCCAGTACAAAAATAAATCATTCCCAAACAAGCATATACTTACAAGCCCACCAGCTGAATTCAGATATGCACAGACTTTCTCCATCCATATGGCCACACCCTGTAGAATTAAAAGGATCTGCTAATCTGCCTGGGGGGAAAAAAGAAACATTAGTATTGTACAGAGAAAAATAAGTACTGTAGTGCTGGGTCAGGAAATTGTTTTATCTTGACTATTTTTATTTATTCATCAAATTAATATAGCCCCCCTCTCACAAACATGTGTCTCTGGTGGTATATAATAAACTGTTTAAAACACAATTATTTTATATGCTTTTGAAATTTGAGGACTAAACGTTTTCCTATTCTTACTGGAGATGTTTATTTTAATCTAAAAAAAAGAAATAAAACTTGAAAAACTATCATAAAAACTTTGGACTTAAAAAGCTTTAAATGGCATTGGTGACATCTTGTATGGTATTACAACTTGTTATTGCTTAAAAGAGACTTGGCTTGACACCCAGACTCCAGAAAAAAACTTTTTTGACCTTGACAGATACCACCTGTGGAAAAAACTCAGCTGTAAAGAGAACTTCTGGGCATCATACTTGGCCTGCTTGAAATATTTTTAATGTCTGATTCTAAAGTCTTCAACTTAATACACTATTAAGAGAATATGGATGAAGATTAGGAAAAAAATCCCTTCCATGTTGAAATCAATACATGAAACCATTCTCTCAGCTTGAGGAGCCCAAGTAGGGAGATTTAATACCTAGAGCCCAACTGAACAAACAGGATCTCACTTCTCGTAACCCATAGATATTCCCAAATAATGATTACTACACTTCCACCCCGCCCCAGTGTCTCATCTAATACCACACCCAACACATAGCCTGGCATATCTCTGAAATGGCCACTTTCCCCTTCCCCAGCCAGTTTCCAGTAATACATGCAAGGTTAGCCCTTTAATCAATGATTAAATCACAAATGAGAGAGGCCTTACTACAGACCAATCTGGCATTTAGAAGCACCAACTGACTAGATACAGGAGCTAAGACCAAGTAGCTGGAATGTGAAAACAGTATAACTGTTAGTAAAAGAAATATAGTTTTAACTTATGCTAAAAGTGAGAACCTGGCTCCCACTTATTCTGGCTGTAAGGTTCCCAATGAAGAGCTACTTTTACTGTGCTCTTTTCAGTCTCTTAAATAAGTTGAATTTAAATAACATTTGAATGACATTGAATGAACATTTGAATAATCTTTGAATGACGTACACGAAAAATTACAAAAAAACTTTTTATGTGATGTGATGTTTATAATACATCGCCGTCAGCATATCAGAAAATGCCAAGTCTTTTAATCCACAATGAGACTAAGAAAACTTGATGGCTTAAAAATATTCATAGAGAGTACCAGATAAGATTCTTAAAATACATATAATCACTTATCCAAAACCGCTATCATTTGGAGATACTCCATGATCAAAGCAGGAACTCCCATTGATTAACTCACACTGATGGTTGTGGGTTAATCATTTCTATGTATCATTTACTGAGCCCAAAAGCATTAGAGAAACTAAAGGAAGAGATGATAGAAGCTATTGTTTTCTTTGCAACATACTGGTTTTCCTAAAAAAAACAAAAAAATAATTAAGTGAGACAAAAAGCTGAGTAACCATCAAGTGAGTATTACGGCCCTGAGCTTAAGAAACAAGGAAGAAAACATTTCTCTCTGTAATTGTTATTGGCATATTTATTCATGCAGCACTGCCATTTAAATTGTCTATCAAGTCTCTCTGTTGTTAATATATTTGATTGGACTATATATTAGACTATATATTAATATATTTGATTAGAAACAAACACTGTTTGTTTCAATGTTCATACAACTAATAGGTGGTAATTTATCAGACACTGATCAATCCAGTTTATCATTTGGCTAATGAATTGTATTCCTTCATGGTCTGAAATAATACGTATCTTCCCTTCAAACTCACAGTTTAAAAGGAAAGTTTGTTTGAAACAGAAAAGTACCATCTTTGTTGTGGTCTGGAATCAACCTAACATTGGTCTAATGAACTCTAATATTAAAGTAAAAGAAATTGTTCCTACCTGATCTGTATTGCCAGCCATGCTGTAATGGCAATCCCCATAAGATATTGTTGACATTATTAGGTCCAAGTCCACTGAAATACTTAGCTGAAGATTTGAGCAAGATCTTATATAGTCCCAATCTCTCTAAGTAGTTCCAGACATTGATGACAGTCTTGTGGTTTTGGATGTGATAATCTTCAAAGTTTTCAGGCGCCAAATGCCAGAGTGGAGGGAAAGTGTCTTCAGATGCTTGGGGTTGTGTTTGTAGATGAGCTGGACTGCTCATCTCCAAGCCAAGAAGGAAGAGAGTGAGACAGCAGAAGTGTTTTCCCAGGAAAGGATCTGCCATGCTGGATAGCAGCATCACGCTTCTAGACATCACAGCATGTGGAAGCTGTTTTTAAAAGCTACAGGCCACTCCTACCGCCTAGGAAAACCAGTATGATTCTCTTTTACTCCACCCCATGGTACAGTGTGTTTCTAAAATTTCATTAAGTCAGTTTCATGAGATAGAATGGCTAGACTAATGAAGGATTTTAACTGGGATGATATGGAATGCATATTTTGTTAGCTCCATTGCTGTATTTGCTGTAATTAAAAAAAACACCTGCTATTAGCTGTTTGATACAGGTAATCCTTGCTTAATGACCAGTCAATTAGTGGCCAGTTAAAGTCCACCTCCTCCCAAGCTATATACAATCTGATTATGGAGTTCTGACAGCTGCATACCCCTCTTCAGTCATCATATTTTGAGCACTGCCAACCAGTTTACCTTTACCAACAGTTGCAGCATTCCACAGTCACATGACTGATGCACAACATTTTTTTGCAGGTTTCTTGCCTTTGGGGCCAGTTTCTGGGGGGGGGAAACCCATAGAATTTGCTAGGCAAATGTAGTTTGGATCAACAGATAATTATTATGGTTTATTGTATAGTCAGCCAGATGTTCAGACTGGATTTGGCATTTTTATCCACTTACTGAATCCTTCTGGAGATAAGGAGATGTGGATGTTTCTGTGGTATTATGGCAGGATGCAAGCTGTTCACTGTAAAGCTGCCTTTTGAAATTGACTAATGGTGAATTTATCAATGCCACTGGTGCTCAATTGGTGCTCCAGTTGTTTTAGGATTGCACCCAATCCTATAGCCTATTACTATTGGTACTACCTTTGATGTCTATTGCCATAGTCGTTCTATTTCTATTTGCAGGTCTTTGTATTTTGATAACTTCTCTAATTCTTTCTCTTCTCTTCTGCTGTATTAATTATTATTATTATTTTATTAGAATTGTTTTCTGCCCATCTAGTTTCACAGTGATTAGATATCTCTGAGGAATTCTGTGATCAGAATAATCAATCATTCTCTCTATGCAAGGATTAATAATGTGTGATAACTAATAACTTCATGCAATAATTACAGATAATGAGCTTCACTGCAGATGGGGACTGTAGCCAAGAAATTAAAAGACGCTTGCTCCTTGGGAGGAAAGCCATGGCAAATCTAGACAGCACACTAAAAAGCAGAGACATCACCCTGTCAACAAAAGTGCGTATAGTCAAGGCTATGGTCTTCCCAGTTGCAATGTATGGCAGTGAAAGCTGGACCATAAGAAAGGCTGAGCGCCAAAGAATTGAAGCCTTTGAACTATGGTGCTGGAGAAGACTCCTGCGAGTCCCTTGGACTGCAAGGCGATCAAACCGGTCAGTCCTAGAGGAGATCAACCCTGACTGCTCTTTAGAAGGCCAGATCCTGAAGCTAAAACTCAAATACTTGGGCCACCTAATGAGAAGGAAGGACTCACTGGAGAAGAGCCTAATGCTGGGAAAGATTGAGGGCAATAGAAGAAGGGGACGACAGAGAATGAAGTGGCTGGATGGAGTCACTGAAGCAGTAGGCGTGAGCTTAGATGGACTCCAGAAGATGGTAGAGGACAGGAAGGCCTGGAGGAACATTGTCCATAGGGTCGCGATGGGTCGGACACGACTTCGCAACTAACAACAACAATGAGCTAATGATAGAAACTCCATATTTTCCTCCAGGCTATTCAAAACAATGTATTTGTGCAACTAGAAGAGTGTGTTCTATGATGTGTTGTTCCATTACAGCCCTCTGTATGGGCAGAGTGCAACTTAACATGTTGTGACACACCACCAGAAACTACAACTCAGAATTATCTTTGGATCACTCCAGGTCATTCACTCTCAGTTTCAGGAAAGTATTTTCTACCAGTCTTTCCTGGCTGAAGCACAGTGAAGTCTCCAATAGTAGCTTATTTAAGTGGTAAGACAGACGGTACAAGAAACACTGCAGTAGGTAAATGTCAGTGAAATCCAAAGGAAAACAAAGAGTCAAATTCAACTTTTCCTCCAGGAATCAAATCCATTGTCAATGCATCAAGAAGGGATCAGCCCAACGGAAAAGTGCACAAGAGCGTGTCATAATCCAGGGAAGGATTTTTTTTTATTTTGAAGAGGAATGTATCTCAGTCATGAGTTTCCTTTTTAAGAAGTAGATTTTAAATCCAGTTACAGCCTACTGATTGGGTTTTATTCCAATTTTTGCTGCAGCAGAATATTTCATTCTTGGGGACTTCTGGTTTTGCGTGGTAGCGACTGGTCACGGGTTTGCTGATTCTCTGCACCCCTGCAGCTAATTTTGCCCTGCCTGGGGACCCTAAATGGGTCTAAGTCGCCCTGGAGAGGTGAAGAAGAAAGAAGGGTGCTCCAGCGATTCTGGAACAGTGGCAGCCATTCCTTTCAACTTGGGGAAAGCCTTCTAACCTGACAGGAGAAAGGCTGGCCGTATTGCATCGACCAGCCTAAGCTACTTGCAACCGAAGTCCAAAAGCACTAACCAGCACAACTGTGAACAATGTGCTTGAAACTGGGTGAGGAATTTGATTTCTCTTTTCTCTTTTACATTTAATTTCCTGGAAAAGATCCCCAAGAAGCAAGAAACCTTCGAAAGGGAAGGAGGATTTCCGCCCCACCCTTATACTAACAGATGTGGATGTTTCTATGGTATTATGGCAGGATGCAAGCTGTTCCCTGTAAAGCTGCCTTTTGAAATTGACTAATGGTGAATTTATCAATGCCAGTGGTGCTCAACTGGTGCTCCAGTTGTTTTAGGATTGCACCCAGTCCTATAGCCTATTACTATTGGTACTACCTTTGATGTCTATTGCCATAGTCATTCTATTTCTATTTGCAGGTCTTTGTATTTTGATAACTTCTCTAATTCTTTCTCTTCTCTTCTGCTGTATTAATTATTATTATTATTTTATTAGAATTGTTTTCTGCCCATCTAGTTTCACAGCGATTAGATATCTCTGAGGAATTCTGTGATCAGAATAATAAATCATTCTCTCTATCCAAGGATTAATAATGTATGATAACTAATAACTTCACGCAATAATTACAGATAATGAGCTAATGATAGAAACTCCATATTTTCCTCCAGGCTATTCAAAACAATGTATTTGTGCAACTAGAAGAGTGTGTTCTATGATGTGTTGTTCCATTACAGCCCTCTGTATGGGCAGAGTGCAACTTAACATGTTGTGACACAGCATCAGAAACTACAACTCAGAATTATCTTTGGATCACTCCAGGTCATTCACTCTCAGTTTCAGGAAAGTATTTTCTACCAGTCTTTCCTGGCTGAAGCACAGTGAAGTCTCCAATAGTAGCTTATTTAAGTGGTGAGACAGACGGTACAAGAAACACTGCAGTAGGTAAATGTCAGTGAAATCCAAAGGAAAACAAAGAGTCAAATTCAACTTTTCCTCCAGGAATCAAATCCATTGTCAATGCATCAAGAAGGGATCAGCCCAACGGAAAAGTGCACAAGAGCGTATCATAATCCAGGGAAGGATTTTTTTTATTTTGAAGAGGAATGTATCTCAGTCATGAGTTTCCTTTTTAAGAAGTAGATTTTAAATCCAGTTACAGCCTACTGATTGGGTGTTATTCCAATTTTTGCTGCAGCAGAATATTTCATTCTTGGGGACTTCTGGTTTTGCGTGGTAGCGACTGGTCACGGGTTTGCTGATTCTCTGCACCCCTGCAGCTAATTTTGCCCTGCCTGGGGACCCTAAATGGGTCTAAGTCCCCCTGGAGAGGTGAAGAAGAAAGAAGGGTGCTCCAGCGATTCTGGAACAGTGGCAGCCATTCCTTTCAACTTGGGGAAAGCCTTCTAACCTGACAGGAGAAAGGCTGGCCGTATTGCATCGACCAGCCCAAGCTACTTGCAACCGAAGTCCAAAAGCACTAACCAGCACAACTGTGAAAAATGTGCTTGAAACTGGGTGAGGAATTTGATTTCTCTTTTCTCTTTTACATTTAGTAATTTCCTGGAAAAGATCCCCAAGAAGCAAGAAACCTTTGAAAGGGAAGGAGGATTTCTGCCCCACCCTTATACTAACAGAAACAGCGAATTAATCGTTTTATGGAGGATCAAAATATATGGAAGTGAAATAAATATAAAACCTGAAAATTAAAACTTAAATCTGGATAAATCTAAAATTGTTTTAAAGATAATCATTTCAAAGATAATTGTTCTTTTTGGAAATTGAAAAACAAATAGTTGCTGACACCTAGTGACAGATGGAGACTATGACAGCTATGGCTTTAATATAAAACTTGGCAAAATCTGGGAAAAGCTAATATGTGTCTGTGACCTTCAAAGCTTTAACAACAAAGAACAGCTGTGGAAAAAAAGACAATAATCTGGGCTGTAAACAAAGAAAGAATTATAAATTTCAGAAAAAAAAATCTTTTTTTAACTATTTGGTTTACAAATATCTATCTAATTGGGACTCTAAAGCTATTTATAGAGAAAAGAAAGGAAGAGGAAAACTCAAATTCTTGGCTATCATGGATCAGAGATATGTAGAAAGAACATATCAAGAAAACTTAAATACGTCACAGGAGGAGATATATAGTATACTGCAATTAATTCAAACAACAATGACTTTAAACCACAAAGAAATACAAAACAACTTTGAAAATATAAATCAATCTGTTTCCAAGTTAACTCTACAACAAAAAAATTCCCTGAAAACAACAACAGAGAAGGAGCAGATAAAACAGATAAATGGATATAGAATTGAGAATAGAGACTTAAAGATGGAACTTAACAAAACAAGGAAACATGATTTAAACCTAGTGGGAAAAAAATTCACAAGAATTGGAAAAACAACTTACCCCTTAAGACTACAAAATAAATCTGAGGACAAGAAAACAGACCGGATAAAATGGACTGTAGAGATGTCAGGAACATTGGAGAGAAAGGAAATGATAAGAGAAGTGGAGAGAAAGAAAAAGAAAAAAAATTTCAACAAACAAGGAAAGCCAGAAGTCCCGTACAAAGACACTTCTCCTGATTTACTTTTTATATCTACAACAACATTTATGAATATACGGAAAAACTTTTTGATTCAGCAAAATACATTGATTAAGAAAGACATTGGGCAAAAGGAGTAAAGTGGAAACTAAGAAAATAGATGATGGGACTTACCAGAGAGAATGCTGAAAAAAGAAACATTTGTTTAAATATGGTTAAAGAAATAGAAAAGTTTTGGAATATATACGTCACTCTAAGAGGGATGAATTCTCTAAATTTAATACAGTATGCTTTTTTCCCTTTTTTGTTCTCTTTCTTGATATGAGTAATATAAAAAAGTTGAAATGACTCAGATAAAGGAAATGTTTTAGATATTTAAATGTGATTGAATTTAAGAAAATTATAATGGATAAAAATGTTTTGAATAAGAGTTAAAGGACTAGATGACTAGATGTATTAAACAGAATGTTCAAAGATTAAACATTTTTAATTATGGTTAAAAAGAATAAGAAATTTAGGAAATAAATACATATTAGGAGGTATATATATATTTTAAGTAATATATTATTTTTTATTCTTATTTACTCTTGCTTTTCTGTCTTTTTTTCTACTGTTTTATCTATTTTTTAAGAAATATAAAAGTGTGAAATGGTTCATATGCAAAAATAGTGTTAAATTCTTAAATGTAATTAATTTTTGAGAAAATCTTAACCAGTAAAATTATCTAGAATTTGGTGGAAGAAACAAATTAAAATAAGGACTGTAACAGGATCTAGGATAAGGCAACCAGAATGATTGGATAGAAAAGAAATATTATATAGATGTGATTATTATTTTAGGACTATTGGGAAAATATATATATTTGTTATCTATGAAAACAATAAAAATTGTATTAACTCAATGTTTGCAAAAGAAGATATTTTGGGAAAATAGGAAATCAACTAAAACTATTATGTGGATTATGGATTATAGAAACCAGTTGTTAGTGATTGTTTTACAAATGTAACCCAGACAACACACTGTTCACAAATTATTAAGTGATTTATGTTTTTTTTAAAAAATCAATAAAATATATTATTTAAAAAAGAATATTTCATTCCTGTTTACTGAAGGTGATTCAACAAAGACAGATCCTTCCTATGCAACATAACAGCAAGTCTGCCACTTGGTGGTACTATAAGTCCAACTTTTCCTATCTTTTCAGCAGGAAATGATGAAGCAGCTGTAATGGAGTTTAATATTAAAAAGTTACTAGTTTTCAAAGGTTGTTGGGTATTTTTACTTAAAAGAACAAAACATTATAGCTGTCTCCTCCAAAGGAGGAGGAAGGACTGCATTGGAGTTTCCATAATGTTGAGTAACCATAAAAACAAATTTGCTTTGCTGAAATTTTCTTATTAATTAAACTAAATGTAGTGATTAAATATTTAAGCTATTTTTTCTCCTAGGATGTGAATGCTTGTGATCTACTTGGTGTTGCAAAATCACTATTTACCCAAAGTTAAATCCACCCATGTTATGATGAACGATAGATTCCTTATAGTATGCTAATTTCCTTTTTGTCTCAGGTCAGAGTTGAGTGCAGGCTGATCTTAATATATGTGGTTAACATATTTTCCATATTTAACACCTGATCATAGAATTTCACATGATTATGCAATAATTGCAAGGAGTCAGGAAAGATGACATAAAGGACATCTCATCTCATCTTTTCTCCTTTGTAATCCTTTATGCTCTAAAATGCAGCTCTTGAGATGCATTATGGTTGATTTCATTCATTAGTGCTGCAAATTAGAGTAATCTTTGTGTAATGATGAAGAGAGTTTTGTTTAATGGGAGTAGGTGCTACACTGGGGAGAAGCAATAGATGGTCCATGACTTACAACTGGTTGCTTAGTGACTATTTGAAGTTATGACCAAGCCAAGGAAGGAGATGATGAAGTGCCAATGGTTGGGTCCCCTCCGTGGTCCCTTGAGTAAACTTCAATTGCTCAACAACACACAACCATGCTTTATGATGATTTTCTAAAAAAAAACACCAGCACCTTCTTCTGTTTTTTGGTAACTGTGCAGACTGTTTGCAGATTCTCTTTTACTCCATCCTATGGTCCAGTGTGTTTCTCAAATTTCATTAAAACTCATCAGCTTCATGAGACAAGAATGGCTAGAGTAATGGAGGATTTAAATTGAGATATGGGATGTATTTTCTGTTAGCTCTTTTATTCTATTTGCTGTAATTTAAAAAAATGCTATTAGCTATTTGATATAGGTAATCCTTGTTTAATGACCAGTTGCTTAGTGACCAGTTAAAGTTCCTCTGCAGTCACCAGATTTTAAGCATAGCAACCAGCTTACCTTTACAAGCAGTTGCAGCATTTCACAGTCAAGTGACTGTGATGTACAACTTTTTTTTGCTGGTTTCTGGGGGTGAAAACACTCACAGAAATACATGGATTTGCTTCACGTCTGTTACATTTGCTTAACAGAAACCGCAAAAAGTTATAGATTTACAATTGCCACGACTTACGACAGGCTCTGTTATAAATTGAGGACTATCTGTATTGTTATACAGTAGAAGTAAATAGTTGGATTTAGATTTAAATGTCCAATGTGACAACAGCCTTGTGATTCTACTGAGCTGTTAAAAGTTTGACCACTGCTTTCAGACAGAGAATCAACATTTCCATTCCATTTACATTTACAGAAGAGCTTCTGTAAAAAAATAGTGTCCCTGGGACAAACATGCAGTTCATCAGGGGAAGAAGTTGCTAGTTACTTTGCTAAAGCATCAGTTTTGTGAATAATCTGTCCCAATTATCTGCACTTCAGCTGAATCATGAGTATTGAACAATCTCCTAGGATGCTGCAAAAAGATTTCTTCAAGCTAAATAGAATGTCATAAAAGTCTCATATATGATCGGCGATTAAAGTCAATGTTGTGAAAAAAGTATAATTTTGCTGAACTTCAGCTCACTTCATCAGATGCACAGAGTAACTAGGCTGTGTAGGTTTTAAACTGGAGTGAGGCAGAGGAAGGCTGTCAAGTTGGCTATGCAGATACAGGTTGCATTGACAGATTATTATTCTGGTTTGTTGCACAGTCAGCCAGATTGTTCAGATTGGATTTGGTATTTTTATGTACCTTGCGATTCCTTCCCAAGGATCTGGGATAGGCAGATGTGGATGTTTGATGGTGTTAAAGATACTGTCATCGGATGTAAAAAAAACTGCCTTTTGCATTTGACTGATGGTGAATTTGTCAATGCCAGTGGTGCTCAATTGCTGCTCCAGTTGTTTTAGGATTGCACCCAGTCCAATTGCCTATTACTATTGGTACTAACTTGTTTTCTTTTGCTACAGTCTTTCTATTTCTATTTGCAGATCTATGTATTTTGTTAACTTCTCCAATTCTTTCTCTTCTATTCTGCTGCATTAATTATTTTTTTTATTAGATTGGTTTGCTGCCCATCTCACTTTGAGGCAATTAGATATCTCTGAGGAATTCTGTGATCAGGATAATCAATCGTGCTCTCTATCCAAGGATTAGTAACATGTTACAACTAATAATTTCACATGATGATTATAGCTAGTGCTATTAACTCCATAATTGGAATAGAATACAGCTGGAATGGATCTTGGAGGTCTTCTAGTCCAGCCCCCTGCTCGAGCAGGAAAACCTATGCCATTTCAGACAAGTGACTGTCTAGTCTCTTCTTAAAAATCTCCAGTGATGGAGTGCCCACAATTTCTGGAGGCAAGCTGTTTCACTGGTTAATTGTCCTCACTGTTAGGAAGTTTCTCCTTAATTCCAGGTTGTTTCTCTCTTTGGTCAGTTTCCAACCATTGTTTCTTGTCTTGCCCTCTGGTGCTTTGGAGAATAGTTTGACACCCCCCCTCTTCTTTGTGGCAGCCCCTCAAATACTGGAATACTGCTATCATGTCACCCGTTTCTTCTTTTCTTTAGACTAGCCAAACCCAAGTCCTGCAGCCGTTCTTCATATGTTTTAATCTCCAGGGCTTTGGTCATTTTAGTTGCTCTTCTTTGAACTTTTTCCAAAGTCTCAACATCTTTTTTGTAGTATAGTGACCAAAACTGGTCTCAGTATTCCAGGTGTGGTCTTACTAGGGTTTTATAAAGCGGTAGTAATACTTCATGTGATCTTGATTCTATGTCTCTGTTTATACAACTCAGGATTGTATTAGCTTTTTTGGCTGCTGCTGCACACTGCTGGCTCATAGTCAAGTCATCGTCCACTAGGACTCCAAGGTTCCTCTCACAGTTACTGTTTTTGAGCCAGGTCTCACCTAATCTGTACATGTACCTTTGATTTTTCCTGCCTAAATGTAAAACTTTCCTTTTCTCTACATTAAAACTCATTTTGCTGGATAGGGCCCATTGTTCAAGTTTGTCAAGATATTTTTGGATCCTGAGCTTGTCTTTCCAGGATCTTCCCAGGTATTGATATCAGACTGATTGTTCTGTAGTTTCCTGGGTCTGGTTTTTTCCCTTTCTTGAAGATGGGAACCACATCAACCCTTTTCCAATCCTCAGGTACTTCCCCAGTGCGCCAGGATTTTTGAAAGATATGGTGTGGTGGTTCTGAGATAACATCTCCCAGCTCCTTCTGATGTAAGTGAATTATATTCATCAAGGTCAGATAGGTGTTCTCTTACCATATTCTTGCTTATTTTTTGTTTCTAGTTTGTATTTTGCAGTAGGTTTTTTGGTATGTTGGGCTATAATTTCTTTTTGTGTGAAGACTGATGCAAAGTATGATTTTAGTAGCTCTGCTTTCTCCCTACTGCCTGTTACTTTCTTGCAATCTTCTCTCTTTAGTGGACCTAGTTTCCTTGATTTTTTTCTTGTTATTAATATTTGAAACTTTTTTTAATTGTCCTTGGTTTCTGTTGCAAGTCTTCGTTCATTCCTGACTTCATCTTTGCATGTTCTGGTGGTCTGCTGATAATCAGCCTTAATTATGTATCCCTCTTTCCATTTTTTGTACTTGTCCTTTTTGTCTTTCAGTCTGTCAGACAGCTTTGTGCAGCCATACTAGTTTCTTCTTGAATTTCTTTTTTTTTTCTTTTTCAGCAGAATTGCTTCCAGGCTATTAAAAACAATGCATTTGTGCAAGTTAGAAGAGTGTGTTCTATGATGTGTCCTTCTATTACAGCCCTCTGTATGGGCAGAGTGCAACTTAACATGTTGCAACACACCACCATGAACTATAACCCAGAATTATCTTTGGATCACTCCAGATCAGGGGTCTTCAAACTTAGCCCTTTTATGATCTGCGGACTTTAATTCCAGGAATTCCTCAGCCAGCAAAAAATTGTGTTACAGATTGATTTTTGTTATACATGTATCTGAATAATTTGTATCTTACCCAATTGCAGATATGCAAGATGGCCAGTTAGAATACCATAAATATAAAATATATTAAAAACAATCTATTTAAAGCATCAGACATCATGAAAACAGCTACAGGTTTCTTGATTCTGCTGGAATAAATAGCATTATTTATTGCATACTGTATACATCAGACATGTCAAACTCGCAACATCACGTGACGTTGCAGGACTATTTTGCCATTGCCGGCAATGGGGTGGGCATGGCTTCTGCGTGACGTGTCTGGCCCATGGGCCAGCAGTTTGACACCCCTGGTATATATGATTACCCAACTCGACTAAGTGATTCGGGACAGCATACAAAAATCTATGTGTTGCAATGCTTATTTTTATTTATTTATTTTTATTTTAATTCCATTTATATCCCGCCCTTCTCCGAAGACTCAGGGCGGCTTACAAGCTTAGCAGTAGCCTTCATTCTATGTATATGCCTGCTTATTAGGGCTTTCACACACACCCCAAGCGGCATTATTACAAAGTCAACTTAATTGCCCCCAACAATCTGGGTCCTCATTTTACCTACCTCGGAAGGATGGAAGGCTGAGTCAACCTTGAGCCTGGTGGGACTCGAACCTGCACTAATTGCAGGCAGCTGGTGTTACTTAAGGAGGCATTAGCCCACTGCTCCACCAAAGCTTCAGATTTAATTCCACAAAAGGTGTTGCAGTGCGCATGGGATCATACACCTACTACCATATGCAAGTCTAAAAATACCTGAGTCTTATTTTTGTGGAATTGGATAGCTGTCCTTTACAACTGCCATCAGTTTTAGGAATAGCCTCAATGACTGCTTTAAGGAGTTATAGAGAGGTGCATGTTTAGGAATCAATTCTGGAAAGCAATGAGTGATTTATTATGTAAATTTTAAAAACTGCATAATATAACAATGAATCAACCGTTGGGCATCCCTAATTCTAGGACTGAACCAAATTTTGCATGTGTGTAGATGAGAAACTGCTGAACAAGACTGAAAAGTGGGTGATACTTCCAACCTAAGATAGATTATATTTTTCCATGTTTAACAGAATAACAGAGTGGGAAGGGACCTTAGAGGTCTTCTAATCTAATCCCCTGTTCAAGGAGGCCTCCAGTGATAGAGCATCCACAACTTCTGAAAGCAAGTCATTCCACTCATTAATAGTTCTCACTTTTAGGAAATTTCTCCTTAGTTCTAGGATGCTTCTTTCCTTGATGATTACCGTCCTTTGTTTCTTGCCTTCTGGTGCTTTGCAAAATAGATTGACCCCATTCTTTGTGGCAACCCCTCAAATATTGGAACATTGCTTTCACGTCACACCTAGTCCTTTTCACTAAACTAGGCATACCCAATTCCTGCAACCATTCTTTATATGTTTTAGCCTCCTGCCCCCTAATCACCTTTGTACCAGTTGTCTGTCCATAATTTTCAGCAGATCCAGTTAAACCCAGCAAGTTGTGGTAAATTAACTTCATTTAAAACTTCATTAAAATGTTGTTCTTGGGGATTCTTGATGGTCTTCAAAATATCTAATGGGAAATGTCTGCACTTCTACAACATCCAGGTAGAATTTCAGCATTTGTGGATGATGTCTTGGTCTATGGCCTTGCTTATGATAAACTCAAGCAAAAACTATGTCAACTCCTGGCAGCCATGAAGACCCAGAGAACACACCTAAATGCTCCTAAAAGTAAAAGAATACACATCTGGGAGATCACAGAAAAAAGCAAAGAGTCCACATTCGTTTAAGGAACCAATCCAAAATCAGGAACTTTGGGATTAATCATAAGGGACAACAATATTTATATTACATTATATTTGTAAGTGCTCTCTTCATCTACAAAGCTAGATCATGTAGTATACAAAAAATTCCTGGGATCATTTATGGCTATATACACGTATGTAGTCCATGAGTTACAATGGCAATTGGGACCAGGATAGCCTTCGCTAAAGGATGCAGTCATAAAATGTGACATCATGTGACCTTATTGCTTAGCAGCACCAATCCAACAATCCCAATTGCTGTCCCGGTATATTCAAGGCAACATGAGTTGGGGAAGCGGGATTGCTGTGAGTACAGGTGCATGCAACTGCAGGGAGGTGCAGGGAAGGAGGGCGTGGGGGTTCATACATGTCAGTGCAGGGAGCCCAAGGGAAGGCCCAGGTGTGTGCATGTGAGCACAGCAAGGACCAAGAAAGAAAGGCAGTGTGTGCCTGTGAGTGCAGAGAGTCCCAGGCAAGGAAGGCACCACACAGTGAGCAGAAACGCAGGCATGGAGGACTCACCAGTGACTTGAGATCTTTCCTGACAGCTTCCTCTTCGGCTTTGCTTGCTCAAAGCTGGCAAAGAAGATCACAAATGGCAATCATGTGAGTGCAAGACACTGCAACTGTCATGAGAGCTGGTGGCCAAGTGCCCAAATTGCAATTTTGTGTCCACTGCAATGGCCAGAACTTTGAAGACTGGTTGTGAGTACCCTGTGCTCCACACTGTCATAACTCTGATCAGTTGCTGAATGAGTGGTCCCTAAGTGAGGACTGCCTGTACTTATAGTAGAAGTATAACCATTATTTGGCTTATTTGACTCTCTTGCTACACTGTCGTATCACACTTTCATGGAGAATATACTCCATCCCCTTATATATCTGCGAAGGAATGGGAAGACCTCGTTTATCATGCTCTGATAATCTGCCTGGACATCGTTGACCATGTGCCAGCAGCAGTCTTTGTTCATTATTTTAGAATCACTGTTACAGTTTTGATCACGGCTGCTGGCACGGAACTTACTTCATCCCATTCTTTTGTCCTCCTGCAACAGTAATGGCCTGCAATGCAGCACAATTCCAGGGAGGAAGGAGGGGTAATTCTGAGCTTACAGATCTTGCAATGTTATTACATCGTATATAATATCTTGCCCACACCTCCTAACTCAGCTTTTCCCTTTGCTACCTCATTCTAACGTTGCCTGTCATTGCACAGTCCATAAAACCAACCTAGAAAAAAATCCTAGTGCAGAGAGCTCCAGTAAGCAATTGATGAATTCTGATTCATAGCTTCTTTTCTTGGCATTCTTTACTACTGTATTTTGTCCATTATGAGATCTTAAAGAAATTAAAAATTTATGGCAACTTTGTTTCTCCTTTCTCTGCTGTTTAAGGTAAAATACCTAGGAAGACTTCAGTCTTAAGGCTTTTATAAGGGCTCAGTAAAAGGGCCCATGATTCAATGATTTATTGAAATTGTGAATAAAATTGCAATCAGATAATCCATCATCTTCTCCACATAAACTGCTGTTAATCTATATCTCTTAACAGCTGAGAATTTGTGGAAATATGAATAATTGGAACAACTTTCTTACATTAATCCTCGCCCAGTTATTCTCTGTCTAGCACACAAATGGATTTGTATTCTACTACAGGTTGTTTATACTGTATAGTCACTTCTCAAGTGGGGTGTTGGTTGAAATGGCTGACTAGATTAAGATGCTTTGTTTTCAGATTTATTTTTTGCCATAATGGACTAATGCTGACTAATACTAATGCTCTGTATCTTATATTGGAAGTTTTTTTCTTGATATGACTTTTCAGTAACTTTAGTAACTTTGGTTAAAATAAGTTTGATGCCATTCAAGTGTTCTTAGAAGGGATGCGGTGGCTCAGTGGGTTAGGACGCTGAGGTTGTCGATCAGAAGGTCAGCAGTTTGGCGGGTTGAATCCCAAGTGCCGTGTAACAGAGTGAGTGCCTGTTACTCGTCCCAGCTTCTGCCAACCTAGCAGTTTGAAAGCACGTAAAAATGCAAGTAGAAAAATAGGGACCACCACAGTGGGAAGGTAACAGCGTTCCATGCGCCTTTGGTGTCTAGTCATGACCACATGACCACAGAAACATCTTCAGACAACGCTGGCTTCCTCGGTTAAGAAACGGAGATGAGCACCACCTCCTAACATCAGACAAAACTGGACACAGAAAACCGTTAGCTTTCTTTATTTTAAGATACTTGCAATCTAAAGAACCAGTTTGGTGTAGTAGTGAAGGCACAAAGCTAAAAACCAGGGGACTTTCTGCCTGAGGAACAAAGCCAGCTGGGTGACCTTGGGTCAGTCCCTCTGTCAAATCTAGGAAGATGACATTGGCAAACCACCTCTGAAATCTTGCTAAGAATATTGCAAGGATTTGTTCAGGCAGTCACCAGGAGTCAAAAACAGACTTGAACCCCCCCCCCAAAATAAAACCCCCAAACAAAACCCTGCCTCACATGAAAACTGATTATGCATAACTATTTTCACTTCCCTTCCCCCCACCTTCCCCCAATTTAAATTCTTCCTCAGACTAGCCATTCTATGCATCTAATCAAGCAAGCTGCATGTCATGAAAGCTTTTAATCAAATTTATTAGCTAGAAAAGGTACTACCAGACTTCTGGTTTTTTTTGCTACCATGGATTCCCATCAGACTGATTTGACGTGATCTGTTTTTAACGATCCTGTGCTGGCTACTAGTTACAACTTTGTTTTTAGATGTTCTCAGATCTGTTTTTTGATTATTATTTTTTTCAGTATCTTCCCAGGTATTGATGTTAGGCTGATTGGTCTGTAGTTTCCTGGGTCTGTTTCCCCCGCTTTTTTTGGAGATGGAAAACACATCAGCTCTTTTCCAATCCTCTGGTACAGGGGTGTCAAATTGGTGGCCCACGGGCTGGATGAGTCACATGCAGGCCACGCCTATCCCATCTCGCAAAGGCAAAAAAATCGAGATACATAACATCACATAACGTGATTGAGTTTGACACCTGTGTTCTGGTAGTTCCTCTGTGCTCCAGGATTTTTTAAAGATATGGTACAATGGTTCTGAAATAACATTTGCCAGCTCCTTCAAAACTCTGGGATGTAATTTATCAAGTCCTGGTGATTTATATTCATCAAGATCACATAGGTGTTCTCTTACCATTTTCTTGCTTATTTTAATTTTTATTTCTAACCTGTCTTTTACAGTTGTTTTTGGTAGATTGGGCTATAATTTCTTTTTGCATGAAGACTGATGCAAAGAATGAGTTAAGCAGCTCTGCTTTCTCTCTATTACCTGTTACTTCCTTGCCATCTTCCCTCTATAGTGGGCCAACTGTTTCCTTGACTTTTTTCTTGTTATTTGTATGTCAAAACTTTTTTTTATTATCTGTGACTTTTTTTTGCAAGTCTTTGTTCATTCTAAGCTTTTGCTTTCCTGACTTCATCTTTGTAGATTCAGGCTATCTGCTGATATTGTCTTAGTTATATGTCCCTCTTTCCATTTTTTGTACATATGCTTTTTGTCTTTGTTTATCAGATAGATCTTTGCGCAACCATGTTGGTTTTTTCCTGGATTTTTTTGTTTTTCTTTTTCAGTGATATTGTGTTGGACTGTTTCACAAAATTCACGGAACTGAATTTTCTAGTGTCTAAACAACTGTGATTTCATGCAGTAGGAAGCAGATACGTCTCTTAAATCACTCCTTAAATTAGGTATCAGCAGCTTTAAAATTAAATAAGAAATGGGTGCACGTTTTATACCAAAAAGAAAGTTATATGTGGTTGCACATCAGGCCTAAGCCAGAAATGCCTGTTTTAATTCAATTAATCAATAAATAAATCAGAATAGAACTGGAAGGGACCTTGGAGGTCTTCTAGTCCAACTCCTGCTCAAGCAGGAGACCCTATACAATTTGAGACAAGTGGCTTTCCAGTCTCTTCCTAAAAATCTCCAGTGATGAAGCCCCCTCAACATCCGAAGGCAAACCGTTCCATTCAACAAAAAAATTCACAAAAACCACCCAGGAATTGGAAGAATTGGAAACCACTGCCTACAACGCAAGAAGAGGATGAGTCTTTATATCCGGAAACTTAGCAGGAGTCGTAGGTAGGGTAGGCATCGCCTCCGGCACGAAGAGCTTATTATTACCTTTGAACAAAATATGTCCGAAGTGTCAAGGTAAAAAATCACCTTTGTAGAGGGCGACGGACCGTGCTTCAGAGAATGCATGTTACACTTGCAGGAAGGCAAGAAAAACACGACGCATAATCTTACTAAATACCTTTTACTTACAAAATATAAAAACTAAATATATATTATACAGAGCTAGCTCACTACATCTTAACGTAACAGACAGTAACAGCAAAGTGAAGAAAAACAATACAGATAATAACTCTGGGAACTTCTTCTAGACATGCGCACTAAACAGACTGAAACCATAACATAGCTAGTCATATGGGATTCACTATGGTTACTAGATAGGTTATCACAACAGGTGCAGAGAACAGGGGAAAATGTATAGTTAGAAATGAACTTTTCTGACGAACAAAAAAAAAAACGTGCAGTGACATTCCCCTTCTTTCGTCAGCAAAGTGAAGACTCAGGTAAGGCACATCTTCCGACGCAGATACTCATGCTGGGCTGTAGGAAGTGGTTTGTTCAGCATGTCAGCAATTTGATCACGTGTAGGCACATACTGTAACGTCACAAAACCTTGTTTAACCAGTTGCCTTATGTTTTGATATCGGATGTCAATGTGTCTGGACCTTGAACCTGTAAAACGTGTTTCAGAAATATAAACCACAGATTCATTATCCTCCATTACTGTGATTGGTCGAATCGGATGTATCCAGATATCTGTGACCAAAGCATCAAACCAGGTTAAAGAATTGCATGCATCAGACACACAAGCATACTCAGCTTCTGTAGAGGAACAAGAAACAAAATTCTGTTTACGCACATGCCAGTAAACAGGACATCCATTTAAGAACATCATGTAACCTGATGTACTTTTCCGTGACTTCTTATCACTCGCCCAATCTGAATCTGCAAAACAACATAACTCTGCATAGTCAGTATGTGTGGGTTCCAACAACAACTTCATGTCTTTGGTGTGTTTTAGATACCTCAATAACCTTTTAACACATGTCCAATGAAACTGTTTTGCCTTGCCTACGTGTCGTGATAAAAGATTAACACTAAGTGCAATGTCGGGTCTAGTCCAACTACTAATATACAGCAGCGACCCAATGACTGAGCGATATAGTGTTTGATCTTCGAACTCAGGACTTGGTTCATGTGCCAAAATGTGAAAGTCAGTTTGCATGGGTATACTCACAGGCTTAGCGTCCTCCATGTTACAGTGATGTAACAGTTGTTCAATCTTCTCTCCTTGTGTGAGACTAAACCCCTTCTGAGTTTTGGCAATTTGAACACCTAAATAAGTGTTAATACACCCTAAAGACTTCAACGTGAAAAACTTTTGTAAAGCTTTAGCAAAAACCTCACTCATCTGCTTATTTGGACCAATATAAACAATGTCATCGACATAAACAAGAATTATCTCATACCTATTACCGGATCTTTTGGTAAACACGCATTCATCTGTTTCGGACTTAATAAAGCCCATTGAATTTAGTTTGTCAGAAAGACATAAGTACCACATTAAACCAGACTGTTTCAGACCATAAAGACTTTTGTGTAGAAACCAGGTATCCCCTTCTTGCTGTCTAAAACCTGGAGGGCCTTTGACGTAGATGTCTTCATCAAGATCAGCGTGAAGATAAGCCGTTTCAACATCGAACTGAAAAACTTCCAGGCCAAGGATAGTTGCAGTGGCTAAAGCAATTTTCACACTTTCAGTCCGCACTGTGGGTGAGTATGTATTTGTATAGTCCTCAGGATAACGTTGAGCAAAACCCTGGGCTACGAGTCTGGCCTTGTACAACGACTCACCATTCGGCTTCTTTTTGATCCTGTAGACCCATCGAGTACCAATAACTTTCTTGTTTGCTGGAGGGCTTGCAGGCGTAAACACTTGATGTTTCTTTAGACTGTCCATTTCAGCCTGCATTGCCTCAAACCATTTATCTTGTTCTGATTCAGGAAGATGTTTGATCTGTGTGAACTTCTCAGGTGGAAGCGTTACATTACAAATCAAAGGTACAGGTGTTTTTGTTACTTGCCACGAATACCGTTTTGGAGGGATTCCCTTTGTGGACCTCTTGGAACGCCTCGGGCCAACCGTCCATTCTTCTTCTGTGTCGTCCTCGTCTTCATCGTCGCCAGCAGCAACATCAGCGGCTTGCGAAGACGGAACAGTAGGTTGAGAAGAACTCGTGGAAGGAACATTCTCCTGTGATTCTTGATCAGGTTGCGTGGCATCAGCAACATCATCTCTAGGAAAATAAACTCCAGGATCGTTAGAATGAATCCTGGACCAGTCCGCATCTTCCTCAAAAGTAGCAGATTGTGAAATCACAATAACATGATGAGAGTCAATGTATTTGCTCCATTTTGAATTATCATCAATGCCCATAAATCTCATCCTTTTTGCTGCAGGACCCCCTTTCTTTCTTTGGGCTAAAGGAATATTCACCATAGCATAGGAACCAAAAATATGGAGATGTGAGAGATCAGGCTTGTGTCCATACAACATGAAATAAGGGGTCTGATTTATCACACTACTCCAAGTACGGTTGATGATATGGTTAGCATATTTGATAGCTTCACCCCAGTATGGAAGACTGAGGTTAGCATCTTCAAGGAGGCAACGCATCATGGTTTGCAGAACTCCATTTCTGCGTTCTGCCACCCCATTTTCAGCTGGAGTATAAGGAGCAGATGTCTGATGTACTATCCCATTCTTACGCATCCAGTCCTGGAAACGCTGAGACATGAATTCAGCACCGCGATCACTCTGGATTCTGGCAATGTTGACCTCGAATTGGGTATAGACAAGACTAGCAAAGTCTTTAAAGATCTGAAAGGTCTCAGATTTTTCTTTCATAGGATATACATATCCATATCTAGAATAATTGTCAACGATTGTCAAGAAATATCTTTTACCACCAAGTGTTGGTGCAAAAGGACCAACTATGTCAGTGTGTACCAAATCAAAAATGCGTGTTGACAGGCGTGTAGCGCGTTTTGGAATTGCTGCTGCCTTGGATTTGGCTTTCTTGCAGACAGCACAGTCCAAAAACACCTTACACCCCTTTAGATCCAAACCTCTTGCGAACTCTGGCATCTTCTTCAGAATACGGAAACTGGCATGACCCAATCTTCTGTGCCACTTATGGATACACCTGGAATGCAAAGGTTTACCTGTTAGTGAATTCTCAACTTTAGCATTTTTATTAGGAACCCCAGGCTTGCTGTGAGCAACCTGTGTCTTTTTTGTATTTTTATTATCTTTAGGAACCTTTGGAGTAGCAACAGGATCTCTCTCTGGGACGTCTCTCTCTGGGCCTGTGCTCTTTAGAACGTGTATACTTGCCTGCTCTTGCTGCTTAGGCTTTGGTTTTAAGTAATAAACACCACCAATCAACATGGTTTCAGCAACAATATCTCCGTCTTTGACTATATAACTTGCTTTTTCAAGATGGTGGACCTGAAAATGAGAAAACCTAGACAAATGACTCTGACTAAGCAAATTACTACTGGCAGACGGAACATAGTAAACATTTGGAATGAGAGCATCAAGCTCTTCAATATAGACAGTTCCTTTTCCCATGACCTGAACAGGATGATTGGAAAAAGAGTAAAGTTCACGAAGTTCAGGTTCAGGCTCGTGCATCTCTGTGTAAAGCTCTTTTCTGTAGGTAACATGTAATGCTGCTCCACTGTCCAAAGTCCAAAGAAGTCGTCTGTCGTACTCTGGTTGAGGCTGTGGATTGTTGGTCACAACCAATGTGGCAAGTGGAGCTTGTGGATCACGCCTGGAACCACGACCACGACCTTGTCGTCCGCCTCTACCTCTGCCTCCTCTGGAATCTGTTCCTCTGGGCTGGTATGTGACGGGCGCTGGAACTCGTTGGGGACAATCCCGGGTGGCATGTCCCACACGATTGCAGATGTAGCATCTTGGCATTCTTGGAACGTAGGTCCTTCCACGGAAGGCACGCCTCGCTGAAGCTCTTGATGCAGGTGGTTCCCTTAAATGTGGCGCAGCTTGCATAAGTGCCTCTTCTTCGGCTAAAATTCTGCATACATGATCCACTGTGCGTTGAGCAATAGGCACTTGATTGATCTTGGAAATAGCATCTTTCCACTCATGATTCAAAGAATTGATGATAATGCTGATCATTTGAAAATCATCAATAGGATAGCCTTTTTCACCCAGTTCTTTTCTAATACCTTTCATTTTAGTCAAATGTGCTCCAATATGTTCACCAGGTTTTAATCTGGAACCATGGAACTCAGACAAAAGTAAACATGTAGACTCAATTGATGTAGGCCGATAACATGCCTCTAACTGAGTCCAAATTTGTTGGGCAGTTGCATCTTGTGAAAACGTGAGCTGCAATTCAATGTCCATTGACATCAATAATGTTGTGCATGCTCTATTATCCAAGTCCCATATGTCAGGAGTCCATGGCTGGGCAGGAGGATTAAACACCATCATGTGAGTACCTTCTCTGCGTAACAAAAGTCCAACCTCACTGACCCATGCCCTGTAATTCTGTCCTGACTTCTTTAATTTTGAGTCACCAGCCAGTGGTACAATGGAAGGTGTTTGATGAGGAATATACAATTGAGGTACTGGCTGTGCAGGTTGTGCAATCCGACCATAACCTGCAGGGGGCACCAGTGGCGTCTGTGCCTGGACATGCGGCAGTTGCATTGAAGCTGCCGGTAGTCTTGGTGCTGGCTGTGACTGTCTTTGAGCTGCTATTCCACCCTGGCCAGCAGGAGGCGCTGGCGCTGGGACTGGTGCATTAGCATAATCTGCAGATGACTCTGGCCTTCGCATATAAGAACCCGGTGGCAATTGCATGTGGGTTAAATATGGCTGTGCTCTGCCAGGTAGAGGGGCTTGCATAGAAGCAATATTAACAGGAGAAGCAATAGTAACAGGAATCCTAGCACCATCAGGGACTGGAGCCTCAGATAACGGCAGAAATCTTGTATCTCTGAGCAAAGACTCCTCCATAGACAATTGCGAGAGTGAGAGCTCCAATTCATGTCTTAATGCAGCTTCACCAGTAGATGGTGCTATAACATTTGCCTCAGGCATCACTGTGGCTCTGTATGTCCTTTGGGACAGCCCATAATCATGTGACATAGGAGCCTCCGGTTCCCATTCGTCTTGCATGACACTCAATGATGGGCGTGACTTTAGCTTTGGGGAAGAAGGAGGCAATATGGCTTCTCCTTGTGGGTGTGGCAATATGGCCGGTTCATGCTCATAATTCCTCTCATATTGCTGAACCATTGACACATATTCCTTTGCCTGCTGCAAACGCCTTTCAAAAAACCCAATTTGTTCACAGTAGCCTTGCATAGCCCTATCTCGCATAGTTTGCTTGGGGCTTGAAGGAGCAGAAGGAATTTTCTTCGGCTGGACTTTAAGTTTCGCTCTAAGCCTTTGAAATTCATCTTGAGCCCCTGGAGTGTGAACATTTTCAAAAGCAGCTGCCAGGGAGCTTTGAAAAGTAGGAAAAAGGAATGACTGACCTTGCATCGTGGACAGGAGCAGGCGCGTCTTCTCCAAGGCGTGTGACCGAAGCTATCGGAGTTCTTAAGGTCGAAGGGAGATGCCCAACAGAAAGACTCCTTTCCAGCCGTGGCTTCCTTCCTGACATGTTTCAGCAGTTAATCACCGCTGCCTCACTAGCACTAACTAACTGATAACAGCCGCAGAAACATGCATCTCCAAAAACATAAATCAAACCATCCTCGATACCAAAATGTCAAGGTAAAAATCACCTTTGTAGAGGGCGACGGACCGTGCTTCAGAGAATGCATGTTACACTTGCAGGAAGGCAAGAAAAACACGACGCATAATCTTACTAAATACCTTTTACTTACAAAATATAAAAACTAAATATATATTATACAGAGCTAGCTCACTACATCTTAACGTAACAGACAGTAACAGCAAAGTGAAGAAAAACAATACAGATAATAACTCTGGGAACTTCTTCTAGACATGCGCACTAAACAGACTGAAACCATAACATAGCTAGTCATATGGGATTCACTATGGTTACTAGATAGGTTATCACAACAGGTGCAGAGAACAGGGGAAAATGTATAGTTAGAAATGAACTTTTCTGACGAACAAAAAAAAAAAACGTGCAGCACAATTTAACCGAAGCCCCAGAACAAAAGAGAGCCTCACAGCGATCGCGTTGCATCAGGAAGCACCTTTACGCGCTATTGGAGGGTCGAGGCCGTTCAAAGGAAAATAAATATTTCATCGGGATCGATCGCTCCCTGAATTGAATTCCGATGGCACAAAACAGCCCGCACCTCCGCTTCCTTCCTGCCAGAGAGGGGCCGTAATCCAATTCCGGCCAGAGAGCCCCGAGGCCTGCCTAGGCGTGGCCCAGCATTGCGCTTTTCATCTGGCTTTGCTATTCTCCCCTCCCCTCCCCTCCTTTCCCCTCCCTCCCGGGCTTTTTTCCCACCGCCCCTCGCTGCTATTCCCAGGCCCAATGAGGTCAACGCCGGAATAAAACCGCTGCAGTTTCCCCGAGACTCGATCTCGGGGCCTGGCGCATCCCTGGGGCGGCTGCCACGAAGTCGGGCAGGGTAAGTAGCGCTCAGCTTTGGCGGGGGTGGGGGGGTGGGTGGGGGGGCGAGTGAAAGGCCCCTCGCCTCGTTGCTCAGCAAAGCGAAAAGCCGAACAAGTTTGGGAGTCTTGTTTAGACTGAGCGAGAGAGTGACACCTCCCTCCCCACCCCACCCCACCCCACCCCAGTGCGCAGTTCTAGATGAAAAGAAAGCAAAGGGCTTTGATTGACGGATTCATTGATTGCAAAATATATATATATATATAAAAGGTGGGGGGCGGCCTTTTGCAAAACGATTACAGATGGGAAGTCAGTACAATAACGAAGAGATGCTGGCGTGTGTGGGGCGACGGAGGGATGCCTAGTCCTAGCCGGCGCTTCGTGACCTCCTTGTCTTTTGTTTCTCCTCTCCTCCTCCTCCTCCCCCCCACTCCTGGTAACTATTTTCAATGGGGAAATGGGCCGCTTCTTTGGTTCCCCACGTGACGAGCTCCCGGGAGACCGATGCGGGGCGGGGTAGCGGAAGAGTCTTGGTGTTGGGGGTCTGGATTGGCTCCAGTCTTTCTAATTTCCAAGAGACTGTGTGAGTCGCTCGGGGTTGAACTGAGAGCATCGCCGGATTTCTCAATTTGTAGGACGCCGTAAGGGGCGAGCCGCGTTTGTCCGGGATGGATGAGCAGCCTGGGGCTTGCGGTGGCGAAACCAGGAAGGGATCCCTCGGTGGATGCCCTTGAGAAGGCCGGCGTTGGCTGAACCTGGCGGTCCGCCGAGCTGCCGCGGAAATTCCGGAGGGAAAAAGGCTGCTGGTACTGCTGCTAGGTCGGTTGCTGTAACGGAGAGATGGCTTTCGGAGACTCCCTAAGCCTTAAAGGGAACGTGGTTCGTTTTCCTTTGTTTTAATTCCACTGAAAAAGGCTTTCGGATAAAACTTTGGCATTCAGATTTGAAAGCACTTGTGAAACGTGGAGTGAAAGCTACCTTCATAGATCTTAGGTGTTGAGTTTTAATAAGGCAATTGAGAAGTGCAAAGCTTTTTTGGTCCCAGACTTATTTACCCATCACTGAACTCAAAAGAAAGTTATATGCATGGTAGAGTTATTGTTTTATCTTGTCCATTTCATGATTTGTGTGTGTTAAAATTGGAATTCTGGAGTATTGAAAATCCACATTTTTAATCTCTCTCATCCTTTGATAACTAATTGATTGTACTTACCTGCACTCTTAAGATATTTGTTAGTGCACTTTTAAAATACTTTGCCATCATTTTTAGTATAATTTTGTGAGCCAGTTGTTATAATCTTTGCAGCAGTGGCACTTAAACATTGTCTTATTCTGACACATTTTAATTCATAACCCATTGTAAATTGTTAGGATCTGAGGATCCTGCTATTCATGACAGGATTAAATAGATAAGCAATGTGCATGCACCTATGCAATTAATAAGTAATGCTGAGACTGATATAGTAAAGTTAATGCTTCAGTGACATGATAAAGATTATTATTGTGCCAAACATATTACAGTGTCAGGTGTGCTTTTTTTAAACTTTTTTGTGATATTTAGGGATGTTTTTGTTTGAGTCTTGTTGTGTGCTACAGTGAATTACACTGAGCAGCCCTATAAATCTATTAAAGTAAATAACAATATTGGCTTAAGAGGGGTCACCTTGAGAAAGTTGAGATTCTGCTTCTGCTATGGAAACTATTACATCTGTGCAAATACAGCAAGAAAAAAAATCCTACTTAATCAGGGCTCACTAATTAGATCAATCTTCTCTATCTTGATGCCTTCCCTGTATTAAAATATAATTCCCAGAATCTCAGGCCAGATATGATCAGCTAGGTAAAACAATGAAAACAGGACACTAAAAGTTATTTGGAGAATATCAGGCTAAGGAAGGGGGTGTTTCTTCTCTGTTTAAACAAAGGGTTCATACAATGTGTGAAAATTTTCCATACATTTTCTTTGCCTCAGTGTTGATATGAGGTGGAGTAAAACAGTAGTTAGGTTCACAAACTGATGTACAGTATATGCAAATTTAGCTAAGCCTTACAAATCAAACCATCCTTCCATTCAACAATGAAGATTGTTTCATATTTCACCCTCTTGTTTCTAGTACTTGTAAAGAAACACTTGGCTGGTGTGGCTGTATTGTAAAGTAAACTGACAGTTTCACAAAAGCTAACAGCAAAATAAGAATTTGAGTTTGACTTTGTATTGACTTTGCTTTGTAATTTAAGGCTATTGAATTCATTGGGGCTTGCTTCTGACTAAAGTGTCTTAATGTTGTTTTTGACTTTTACAATTGATAGCTGAGGATGTACCCACTGAAAGCAATTTATTCAACCTCTTCCTCCCTTCACTAATGTTCTTATTTGAATAAATGTGTTTATTTTTTTAATCACGATTATTTGAGTTTTCATTGTCCCTGAATCCCCCTCAACACATTCAAGAGTTTGTTAGAATATGGGAAGAAGGTGGGGGTGGTTGGGAAAACCACTATTAGAGATATGATACATATGTGGAATTAGAGTTTTCTAACAGATCTCTCATTGATTTATTTTACAGCATGTTAAATATGGATTGTTTTAAGTCTCATCACAGTTTTCTCCTCCCAGCTGGAAGAGACTGATTTTAACTATGCTAGGCCTTGTAGGCACAAACCAATCTGTTTTGAAACTACTGAATGGATCCATCCTCACTGACTTTGGAACATCTGGTTTATGGAAGAAGCACTTTAAGAAAAGTAGCTGCAGCTGGAGGATTCAGTCTGTTCAGATGAGAAATGAGAACTGCTTGTTGCTTCAGGGATTTAAAAGCAAGCTTCCAGTCAGGGCCTGCCTCTGTTACATCTAAGATAGTGAGCTAACCTCATGGAGCAATTTCAAACCCCACCCCCTTTATTATAGGCACATTGTTCTTCGTGTGGTGAATAGGCTTGCTTTGTGTGGAGTGGCAAGGCTGTTGACAAGGCTTCTGTGTGTGCTTCGCTGCCGAAGGAGGGCAGGAAGACAATGAACCAAAGAGGGCTGAATATTTCAGCAACCTCTGATTTAGGTTGATTTAGCCATGAGCCAGCAGCCTAGCGGAGGCGGTGCTGCAACCGCCTCTCCTCGTTTGCTTCCTGAGGGCAGCAGCAGTCGAACTAAGCAGCAGCGTGCATTCTCTCCAGGTAGGCCCAAGGAGTCTCTTGTCCGCCAGCCCTTGCCAGCTGCCAATTCATCCCGCTTCACAGCAGCAGCTGCAGTTCCTGTCTCGAAAGCAAGCTCTACCCGGCAACAGCTATTGCAGCAGTCACCAACAGGGCAGAAAACTAGCCGGGTCAAGGGTGGAGGAACAGAAGGAGACAAGCTGCCCTTACAGGCTACACCAACAAGGAGCTCAGTTCTGTTGGGAGCTGTCCATGCTGGGGATGGTGCTGAAGAGCAGCCTGCCTCATTCCTGGTCTCGGCAGGAGGGTGTCCCAGGCCAAATCCAGGTCCTGCAGCTGAAGCACCTCCCAAAGACACCGAACTTACAGGTCCTAGAGCTGGAGAGCAACAGCTTGTATCAGGAGGGAAGGGGGAAAGGGTAGGTAGTTTTGTTCTTTCTCAGCTGCCATCCAAGAGCTGGAACAGGGGTAAAACAAACAAGCCTACGCAGAAGAGTGCAGGAGAGGCAACTTCAGCTTCTTCGTCACCTTGTAGTTCAGGGAAAGGCCAGGCTCTGTCAGTGAACAATGGCAACTACTGGAAAGAAGGATGCCTGCAAAGTGAGCTCATTCAGTTTCATCTCAGGAAAGGGTTATCAGCAACCCAGATGCAGAACAAAGGTAACCACAAAGCTAATGGCAATGTGGGCAGTTTGCCCTCCTCGACTTCCTCCTCCTCCTCCACGGTGCTGCCTGCAAATGGAGGTAGCAATGGCCTCAGTGGAACTATGGAAGGCAACACGACCCAGGAATCCCAGCATCAGCAGCAGGAGCTGCAGGAAGAGATGGAGAAACTGGAGGAGGAGAATGAAAACCTCAAGGTGAGCAAAAGATACAGAAGGGAAGGAATAATGGGGGGTCTGCCTCAGTTCCAGTTTATATGTGCACGTGCTGGTGGTGTTTTAGTCTGTTCCACAAAAGAAAGGAGAAGGAATGCTAATGGTGAATTCTCCTTTGAGGAGATTAAGTTGTAGTCAAGATACCTACTGGTTTGTTTTGTGGTTTAAGAGAAGGAAGGGAAGGGAGTGCGTAAATCCTTGGCTATGAACTTTGATGTGAATATAATACAATATTTCCATCCTCAGGCAGGATTTTTTATATATATTTCAGCTTACATTCTAGACTAGAGGATTTGCTTGTCCTATTCTACACCAAATTGACTATAGCTATATAAGTTAAAATGAGGTTCATTTCAGCAAACTGATGAAGTAAAAGACATAATAACCTAGTGGTACTTACAACTCCATAAAATAATAATCTGTGACTTCCCATAAATTGAGTTGCACAAAATAAAGGCAGGATATAAATATAAATGAATCAATCAATAAATAAAGATAATGGTTTCATTGGAGTTAGGGTTGGACAAGAAGTAAGACATTCACTTTTAATAATTACACTTTTATCTATGTTCCTCAAAGATTTTCAGACTTTGTGGTATAGAAACTGCCATCTATGGACTTGCTAAGGCAAACTGAGGATCAAAGACCATACTTTGATTTGACAATACTTCTGCTTCGCTTGCATGTTAGAGAAATTATGACTACCCTCTAAATTATTCTTGATTCTCTAGTGGCTTCAACCCAGTTTGAGATTCCCTGAATTATGGACATTTTAGAAATTATGATTTTCTAAATAAATATTCTAGTATTATTGCACCTTTCAAAGATAAAAATACACATACAGTAGTTGAATATGATTTGCCAGATGTTCTACTCCATTCTTCATGCTTCTCATTGCCACATGCATGCACTGTAAAACATACACGGCTGACATATTTGGGAATTATTCTGGTTTATGAACCAGTTTCATTGCGCTACATGTGCACATGCTTCTTTTAATGTCTTATTTTGGCCAATTCAAGGAATATTTGAAATCTAAATGGATCAATTCTTAATTTGGGATCACAATTTTTCTTCTTCTGCCATTTAGGATAAGGAAGTTAGTGGGAAGCCATATGCTTCTCTCGTAACAGTTATTTAAGAACTATGGGTAAATTACCATATCTTGTGTTCTTTATCAATGTGATCTGATGTCATTTTATGCTTTTCTTCTGAATGTATGTCAGAACGAAATAGATGAACTTAGAACTGAAATGGATGAGATGAGGGACAGCTTTTTTGAAGAGGATGCTTGCCAGCTTCAGGAAGTGCGCCATGAATTGGAGAGAGCTAACAAAAACTGTAGAATCCTTCAGTATCGTCTTCGAAAAGCAGAGCGGAAAAAGCTCCGTTATGCACAGACCGGAGAAATTGATGGAGAACTTCTTCGTAGCTTGGAACAGGATTTAAAGGTAATTTGGAGCAATTGATGAAAAAAAACCAATCAAATTATGATACTGTCTTGGTTTTTCGGACATTTTTCATCAATCAGAACCAACCTGATTTGTCAGTTATGAGACTATAGTCCAAAACATCTGACAGTCATCAGAATGATATGTCTCTCATGTAGATCCTAACCCCTTATGCTCATTATTTTACTTTTCCCCCCCTTACTCAATTATTTAGAAATATCCAATAACCACGGAGTCAGTAGAGATCACATTCCAGGTGATCAATTAAGAGATATTTCATTGACTTCCAAAAGAAATTACAACCTTAAGGCTTATAATTTAATTTAATTTAATTTTAGTGAAATCAATGCCACATACCATTTGTTTGTTTCTTTCAATTGAAACAAAAAAGGATATAACTCCAGTTAATGTTACAATCCCAGAATCAACGTAGAGATCCTCAGAAATGGATCTCTGAAACCAAAGTATGCAGAAATAGTTGCAAAAACAAAAGCATGGTTTAAGTTTGGGAAATAGAATGTGTGATAAAGAAGCTCAGACTGACTTTGTCCTAATTCAGTGGGATATAAGAGGGAGGGAAGACAAAAGAGAAGCCAGCTTTCAATATTCTTTTACTATGACTTAAATCAATAAAGTATAAATTAAATCTGCATCATATCTTGGGTTTACATACTCTGTAAATATGTCATGAGATTGTTATTGGTGTAAAAATCTTTATCCTGTTTATTAATAGTTTATACTGAATTTCCTGTAAGAATGGATCAATGTTATAATGGTTGCTTTCCAATAAATACTAAGGTTGCTTCTAACTAGTTCTTTTTTCTTTGAGATGTTCGATCTAGGAAAAAGAATATTAAAGTCATAAATCTTTACATACCAACTTGGAAGAAAGAATATTAAAATGAGTTTTATGAGACATCTGCCTGGGCTAAAATCAAAAAAACTAATTACCCAACGCTTGGGCTGGTAGCTGAGCACTAAAAGAAGAATTGCCAAGATGAAAGTATGAAATATAATTGCATTGCAGTGTAATAATGCAGGAGTTTTTTATTTTCAATAACAGCTACAGTAAAACTTGTTCAATAGTTAACTAAATATTTTATACCAATGTGGTTTTGGCTTTCCTAGATCTACCAATGAAGATGTCTCCTTATCATTTACTATACAGGTAGTCCTTGACTTACAACTGTTCTTTTAGTGACTGTTCAAAGTTAGAACAGCACTGAAAAATGTGACTTACAACTGTTTTTCAAAGTTACGACCTTTGCAGCATCTCTATGATCATGTGATCAAAATTTGTATGCTTGGGAACTGGTTCATATTTATGACTGTCCTGGGGTCACGTGATCACCTTTTGTGACCTTTGGCAAGCAAAGTCAATGGGGAAACCAGTTTCACTTAACAGCCGGGTTACTAACGAATAAACTGCAGTGATTCACCTAATAACTGTGGCAAGAAAGGTCGTAAAATGGGGCAAAACTCACTTAACAAATGTCTCACTTAACAACAGAAATTTTAGGCTCAATTGTCATACATCAAGGACTACCTGTACTTTGTTAATTCAATTTTTGCCCTACTTTCCCTCCCTAAGGTGGTAATTCCCCTGAGAAAAATCAGACTTCCTGCCAGTTGCTGGCTGGATTGGACCCATGATTCTAATGATCAAAGAATTAATCTTTGGGATTTCTATTCATCATAGTCTCAAAAGACTAAACTGGAATGCCTGAAGCAACCCTAACTGCCCTCATTTTTTTTAAAAAAAATAGGAAGAACATTTTATTCAGTATTTAATGGAACTGATATAAGCTGGTCGCAACACACACACCCCTAAACTTCATGAGGATAGTAAGCTCTGCTGTGAAAGTTGTTTTCCCGCTTGAAAATGTTAAGTGTCCTTCCATGTAGGTTGCAAAAGATGTTTCTGTAAGACTTCACCATGAGTTGGAAAACGTGGAAGAAAAACGCTCCACCACAGAAGATGAAAATGAAAAGTTAAGGCAGCAGCTGATAGAAGCCGAGATTACTAAACACGCTCTTCAGAATGAATTTGACAAAATGAAAGAGGTTAGTGACAAGCTGCTCACTGGGAGGGGGACGGGCAAAATTGGCCGAGGTGGGATAGGTACATCAAGGGTTGTGATATACTACTTTGCTATGTCTCCTCTCTCTTCTCTGACTGGACTGGTTACAGCTGATCCGTGGGTGAAAAGCAGTTTTGCTTTCCAGTCAGGTTTGAAAGTCCATTTGTTATTTTATCATGGTAAGCAACCTGCAGATCTGACTATTTCAGACTATTTTTTATTTTGATCTCTTCAGTGAATACTGTTGTGTTGAAAGCAGTACCTGACTCGACGTGTTTAAAAATGCTATTTGGTTGTTGTTGTTGTTAGTTGCGAAGTCGTGTCCGACCCATTGCGACCCTATGGACAACGTTCCTCCAGGCTTTCCTGTCCTCTACCATCTTCTGGAGTCCATTCAAGCTCACGCCTACTGCTTCAGTAACTCCATCCAGCCACCTCATTCTCTGTCGTCCCCTTCTTCTATTGCCCTCAACCTTTCCCAGCATTAGGCTCTTCTCCAGTGAGTCCTTCCTCCTCATTAGGTGGCCAAAGTATTTGAGTTTTAGCTTCAGGATCTGGCCTTCTAAAGAGCAGTCAGGGTTGATCTCCTCTAGGACTGACCGGTTTGATCGTCTTGCAGTCCAAGGGACTTGCAGGAGTCTTCTCCAGCACCAGAGTTCAAAGGCCTCAATTCTTTGGTGCTCAGCCTTTCTTATGGTCCAACTTTCACTGCCATACATTGCAACTGGGAAGACCATAGCCTTGACTATACGCACTTTTGTTGACAGGGTGATGTCTCTGCTTTTTAGTGTGCTGTCTAGATTTGCCATGGCTTTCCTCCCGAGGAGCAAGCGTCTTTGAATTTCTTGACTACAGTCCCCATCTGCAGTGATCTGCTATTTGGTACTTACGCACTACTATTAATTTTCGACGTGTTCCTTGCTATTTGCATTGAGATGAATAAGAACAAGGACATTTAAAAAACATTTAATTACTCTGTCCTGGTTTCAACATAACCATCTCTGGAGGATGAAACCAAAAATATTATTTAAAGAAAAAGCTGGAAATTTTCATGTTGTTTGAATGGTGGTTTAATAACCTTGGATAGCATGCATTTAGCAAAATAGTTGTTTTATCTTCTCTTTCTTTCCCAACAGTGTATGAAAAGAAGAGGAAGCAAAGATTTGCAAAAATCAGAAAAAAGGTCACAACAGATGTCTGCTGAGGTGATTCAGAATATTTTTTTCTGTCCCATGGTACAATGCAGTAAACCATATGACCATTTAAGTGATGGAATATAGGTAGTCCTCAACTTAACAACAGTTCATTTAGTGACCATTTGAAGTTACAACGGCACTGAAAAAAATGACTTATGACCATTTTTCACACACATGACCGTTGCAGCATCCCCATGGTTATGTGATTTACATTCGGATGTGTGACAACTCACATTTATGACGGTTGTAGTGTCCTGGGGTCATGTTATCCCCTTTTGCGACCTTCTGACAAGCAAAGTCAATGGGGAAGCCAGATGCACTTAACAATTTACTAACTAAACAGCTGCAATGATTCAATTAATAACTATGGTAGGAAAGGTCATAAAATGGGAGCAAAACTCACTTAATAAATTTCTCACTAAGCAACATAAATTCTGGGCTCCATTGTGGTCATAAGTCGAGGATTCCCTCTAGATGATTGCAAACCTTTCCTTAGTCAACTGTGTGAAAACCAGGGCTCTTTTTATGAAACACATTTATCAGATTAGGACCGAAATGATCATGTTTCTGTAGATGGCAAAGGATGCAACTTAACACTCGAATCACACTCTTTGTTGAAAGTATGGAAATCGCATCAGTGGCATCAAGACATCCTGTCTAACTCCCATGTTATGCCTCTAACTTGTTAGTCTATGTTCCATGGATAAATGCAGAGGAATTCTGGCTTCTGCATTTTAAAATTTTGTCTGAAATATTATCCTGATCAATGCTTCCACTATTATATTACCTAAAAAGTTGTCACCAAACTTGTTTCTATGACATCATCATCATCCTTTGTTTTAATGTTTCTAGAAGATTCTTTTTTAGGTGTTCCTAATGGCCAAATTCAAGGCTAGTTCACACGTTACATTTTCTTTAAATTGCTTTTATTTGACGTGTGATGCATGAATGCAACAAACCCAAACAGATGTGTAATAGAGGTAGCTCCTGTTGATTGAACAAAATAAAGCTTTCTTTGACTTGAAATCATTGGTGATTTCACAGGAATATCCATGAAGGGTTATTTTGTAAATTATGTGGAAGTGATTGTCATTTTCTTCTTGGTTTTCAATTTTCCAAACTAGTTTTCCACCCTTTGGATTGCCTAGTGATCTCCTATCTAAGTAATAAGACCCTGCTTAGCTTTTGAGCCAGACAAAGAAAAGCAGGTGTTGCCACCTGCTGAGACACTGATTGGCAACTTGTACTAGGAATATTATTCTGATTTGTTTCTTTGCTTTATTTTGTTGAGCATTATTTTGACACTTGCCTTTGAAGTGTCAGCATTCTAATTAAAATTGGACAGATCTAACAACAGGTTTTTCATTTGCAAGTATTGCACATATAAGAGGATTAAAGTTTTGTCTTCCTTAAAATTTATCGGGAAACTCTAGTAAAGTTTACTGGGATAGATTTTGTTTGTTTAGAGAATATATATGGTTGCCCACTCACTTTCAGTGAACTTGGGAAGCTTACAAATAAATATATCATCCATCCAGGGCTTTTTTTGTCATAGAACGCTCAGAACGGAGTTCCGGCACCTTTTTTGGACGGAACCTTGTAGGGTAGGCAAGGCGGGTTGTATGACGTGTGAGTTCCGGCACCTTTTTCTTTTACAAAAAAAGCACTGCATCCATCCATCCATCTATCCATCCATCCATCCATATCTATCTATCTATCTATCTATCTATCTATCTATCTATCTATCTATCTATCTATCCCTGCCTACCTACCTACTTACCTACCCACCGTATATGTATATATTGGATATATTGATGTTTTGTACTAAATTGTCATTTGGCATCCCTTTGAGTAAGCAATATAACTGGGGATTATTCTTTGTCGCAGGAGGACAGTGAAGATCTGAAATGCCAGCTGCAGTTTATCAAAGAAGAGGCTGCTCTGATGAGGAAAAAATTAGCCAAAGTGGATAAGGAGAAGGACAGATTTGAGCACGATCTTCAGAAATATAGGTCATTTTATGGTGATCTAGACAGTCCCTTACCAAAAGGGGAAGCAGGAGGTCCACCTAGCACAAGAGAAGCAGAACTCAAGCTCCGTCTGAGGTTAGTAGAGGAAGAAGCCAATATCCTTGGAAGAAAAATAGTGGAACTGGAAGTGGAGAACAGAGGACTGAAAGCAGAGCTTGATGACTTAAGAGGAGATGATTTCTCAGGGGCAGCCAACCCGCTCCTGGGAGACCCCAATGAGTCTCTGTCAGAGTTAAGGCAGCATCTGCAGTTAGTTGAAGATGAGACTGAACTGTTGAGGAGGAACTTAACTGATGCAGAAGAACAAAACAAACGTGTCACTGCAGAGCTGAACAAATACAAATACAAGACTGGAACTCACGATAGTTCACGATACCATGACAGTGCCAAGACAGAAATACTTCAGGAAGAACTGAAGGCTGCCCGCATGCAAATCAATGAACTCAGTGGCAAAGTCATGCAGCTCCAGTATGAGAACAGGATACTGATGTCCAACATGCAGCGCTATGATTTAGCCTCTCATCTGGGGATCCAAGGGAGTCCCAGAGACAGCGATGCTGAAAGTGAGGCAGGGAAGAAAGAAAGTGATGAGGATTCTCGCCCCCCTCACCGCAAAAGAGAAGGGCCCATTGGTGTTGAAAGTGACTCAGAGGAGGTCCGCAACATCCGTTGCTTGACCCCCACAAGATCCTTCTACCCAACCCCGGTAGGATGGCAGAAAAGCTTTAATGACCGGCAACAAACCAAGGACATCCGCTGTGAAGCCGAACGCCTGGGCAAGACTATTGACCGCTTGATTTCTGACACCAGCACTATCATCACTGAAGCGAGAATTTATGTGGCAAACGGGGACCTGTTTGGACTTCTGGCCGATGAAGACGATGGAAGTAGGATACGGGAGCACGAACTTCTTCATCGGATCAATGCCCAGATGAAGGCGTTTAGGAAAGAACTCCAGGCCTTCATTGACAGACTAGAAGTTCCAAAGGCTTCAGATGATCGAAGTACAGATGAACCTTTGTCAGTGAGTCAGGTAGATTTTTATTTAGTCAAAGGCATTGAAGAGAAGGAGTTTTAGCCCAGGCGAAAAGTTGAAAACTTAAGCTACTTTCACGTGTAGTTATGTGAGTTGAAGAAGACACCGTTTAATTTCTCTGCAATTTAAATTTCCCAGATTATTGTTCCAATATTGGATTCTTAGGTTTTGTACAAGTATAGCATAAGAGGATTACATTATTGGATACTTACCTAGTAAGAACTGTGTGGATTGGTTAAAAAGTTGAATGGTAATGTTTAGCTTTTTTTAAATTCACCCATATTATTAACGGATTTATAAAATGTATATAACTAGAAAAAAGACAGATAAAAATCTTAATTTAAAATTGAAATACACAATAAATAGCGGGGGGGGGGAAATAAAATATATAAAAGGTCTTATCTCAGCATAGTGTGATATTAACATTTACAAATGAAACTTAACTGTTTAATTCTAAAATACCAGCTGCCTGGAAGAATGTCTTAACTTGGCTCTGAAAAAGATAGCCAGAAGGGCGTTGGGTGATTTCCTTAATGGAAGGCTTTCTGCCCATAGGCTAGAGCAGTAGAACTGCAAAAAAACAACAACAACAAATTGTAGCAACCTATCTTGTGTTCTTTTGCTGAGACTCCAAGGCAAAGGCCTGGGTGAATGTGAGTAACAAGGTTAATGGGAATGGGAACTCTGGCTTGGTTTCAGGGTTTCCTTCCTGCTCTTCCTGTTTCGGGGGGGGGCCCTTTAGAGTGGTTTGCTTGCCTCCTTTTTCTTTGGCTAAGAGAGGGAAGAGAATAGCAGGGCACCCAGGGCCTGCCTGCCAGCTGCCCTGTTAATCTTCATTTTTTGACAAATAAGCAAAAGTAAGAATGATGAGAAAAAGCAAAACTGGCAGCCTACCAGTATTTGAGTCAATCCACTTTTTAATTTGTTAATTCTACCAATAAAAGAGAATATTTGTAGCTCAGGGATGAAATGAGGGGTCCTTGGTTCTCTCTGAGTTTGGTTGTTTTCTTGTAGATGTTTCATTACTCAAAGCTAGTAAGGAGTGGGGTTTGCTCTCGGTATATAAGACCAAAGTACCTCCCCAGCAGCAATCGGCACCCAAATGGGAAAAGTCATAAGATATTTCAGGATAATATTACAATTATTACATTACCAATATTACTGTTGCAAGATTCCTTCAGATTCTTTTTGTACAGCCATTTGGATCTGACATATACAATTTTCACAAGATTAGGTAGAAAGGTTTGATGTTGGGTTTTTTCCTCTTGAAAAGTCAACTTTGCGGTTTTAATAATGTAGCAATATCTTGTCTTTCTATTTACTTTCCCCAGATGTTCCAGCCTATTATTTTACTTATTCTCATCCTTGTCTTGTTTTCATCCCTTTCTTACACAACAATATTTAAACTTGTCTTCCTTTTCACATTGTTCTTTGTGCTGTAGACATTTTTTATCATTTTATCATTTGTTATAGAGTTATTTTCAGTTTGTTTTATGTTGTCCATCTTCCCAAGCTATGAAGTTCAAGAGCTATAGTTTCTGTAGTAATCACTGCTGTAAAAACACTGAAGACTGTTCGATAGGAAGAAGTCAAACCAACCTCCATGCCAAAATGCAGATGTTGCAAGCAGCCCGAACCAAAAAAAGCTCCACAATCAAATCTGAACTAGCATCATCCAAATAGCCAGGTAAGCAAGTGAAATTTTTCCCTGCAGAATGTGCATACTTCTGTAGTGCTAATCCCCGAAAAGACCATTGGAGTCTGGGGTTCCCCTGGCCCTCTTGGTATGGCTGCCGGTCCACAGTGGTCCCTCGCTTAGGCACCTCTGCCTGCCTGGAACACATGATGAGGTGATGGTCAGTAGTCAGACAGGTCACATGCTGGGAAAGCCATCAGGTGGCTGATCAGTAGTTCTTCTTCCTTTCTCTCTCTCTCTCTCTCTCTCTCTCTCTCTCTCTCTCTCTCTCTCTCTCTTCTGATTTTTTTCTTTTAATCCCGTTTATATCCCGCCCTTCTTCGAAGACTCAGGGTGGCTTACAATCTAAAGCACAAATCAATGTGCTTAGCAATAGCCTTCATTCTATGTATATGCCTGCTTATTAGGGCTTTCCCCCCCTCCCCAAGCAGCATTATTACAAAGTCAGCTTATTGCTCCCAACAATCTGGGTCCTCATTTTACCTACCTTGGAAGGCTGGAAGGCTGAGTCAATCTTGAGCCTGGTGGGACTCGAACCTGCACTAATTGCAGGCAGCTGGTGTTACTTAAGGAGGCATTAGCCCACTGCTCCACCAAGGCTCTTGGTTTGCCACACAGAAACCTCTTTTATCTCTTTCTCTCCCTCAGGCTTGCCCCACAGAAGCCTCTCCTATCCTATCCCCTTCTCTCCCTCAGGCCTGCCCCACAGAAGCCTCTCCTATCCTTGCCCCTTCACTCTCTCAAGCTTGGCCCACAGAAGCCTCCTATCCTATCCCTTTCACTCCCTCAGGCCTGCTCCACAGAAACCTTTCCTATCCTTGCCCCTTCACTCTCTCAGGCTTGCCCCACAGAAGCCTCCTATCCTATCCCCTTCACTCCCTCAGGCCTGCCCCACAGAAACCTCTCCTATCCTTGCCCCTTCACTCTCTCAGGCTTGCCCCACAGAAGCCTCCTATCCTATCCCCTTCACTCCCTCAGGCCTGCCCCACAGAAACCTCTCCTATCCTTGCCCCTTCACTCTCTCAGGCTTGCCCCACAGAAGCCTCCTATCCTATCCCCTTCACTCCCTCAGGCCTGCCCCACAGAAACCTCTCCTCTCCTATCCCCTCTGCTCTCTCAGGCTTGCCCCACAGAAGTCTCTCCTATCCTATCCCCTTCTCTCCCTCAGGCTTGCCTTATAGAAAGCAAATCCGCTATAATTAAACCACCAGCAGTAGTGACTTATTTTCTAGACAAGGAGCCAGGCAGTCAATGAAGTTGGTTACTATCACTCTTACCCTCTTCTGTTTGTATAGTTTATTGGTCTCACATGTTGTATGTCTGTGCTATGCAGCCACAGTGAGTCAATCCTATACAGCCCAGTAGGAACACAACATCATCCTTTTAGGTCATGTGCAGGTGTGTTATAAAGGGTTACTTAAAACTCATCTGATAACACCTGACTTATCTTCAGAATATTGTGTATATTTTTCTGGCAAGCTCATTCTCAGTCAAGAGTAGCAACAAACCTTTGTGACCTGTTGCACAGATGATTCCTTTGTATGCTTTAGTTTAGAGTGACCTTTCTGCAGTTACTGGTATTGTTAACATAGCAAAAAATATCATGTATACCTTATAAACCTGAGTAAAACATGAGTAAAACATGTTTACCGAGTGTGGTTATCTAGCTAGCTAGCTAGCTATCTAACAGAACAAAGAGAATATGAAAGAAGAAAATCCATTTCAGTTGTCCAAATGTCAATGTTTAGGTAATTGGCATGCAGTTTAAAACAATTTGGGCATCCCAAAATATTAAAGTTTACCTCAAAGTCCAATGAATACAGTATATCTAATTACTTCTTCCTAGAGGGCAACATAAGAACATTGTAAAATCTAGCATCTCCAAAAGCATTCGTTCATTACTTTTCTGTACAAGTTCAGTAGTGCCCAATAAACCTGAAATCTTACTTTTTGTTGAATAAGCCATAGTTGAAGATCTGTTGGAAAGCCAGCTTGATATAGTTTGCTAGAAACAAGGAAATTGTGACTCTTAGCCATAAAATCAGCTCGGTGACCTCTGGCCAGTTACAGTCTCTTAGGCCTAGAAAGAACCTAAGTGTAAACCACTTCTGATAAATACTAGCAAGAAAAACTACATGGATCCTATTCTAACTACCTGACCAAAAAAAAAAATCTACTGAGACATCTGTTATTGAGATTAAAATTATTCCCTAATTTGTAGTTAAAATGTGGTTCTCCACTTGTTCCATTCAGCGATTAAAATGATCATATCCATTTGGTCTTTAAAATAGGCATATCAGACTGATTTATTGATAACAATTGTTTACTAAGATTAATTGTAGACTTTCTTGTCTCTTGGATTAATGATCCCTTTTAATAATTCAAGTGTTTCTGAAGCTAAAAATGCTGCTACCGCAAACTGAGGTATCCATAAGTGGTGTAATTGTAAATGCTGCCATTAGGTGGCAACAGACAAATGGTATTTATCTTTTAACAAAGAAAATGAAAACAAATTATCTACTAGTTGATCTAAAATAAAAATCCCGTTATCTACCAAATCTCTCATATAACAAGGTTTTTTTTAATTATTACCAATTTTAAGAACAAGATTATTTAATCATAATCATAGTAAAGTTGGAAGGGACCTTGAAGGTCATCTAGTCCAACCCCCTGCTCAGGCAGGAAACCCTATACCATTTCAGACAAATGGCTTCCAGTCTCTTCTTAAAAACTTCCAGTGTTGGAGCATTCACACCTTCTGGAGGCAGGTTGTTCCACTGGTTAATTGTTCGAACTGTCAGGAAGTTTCTCCTTAGTTCTAGGTTGCTTTTCTCCTTGATTAGTTTCCATCCATTGTTTCTTGTCCTGCCTTCGGGCGCTTTGGAGAATAGCTTGACTCCCTCTTCTTTGTGGCAGCCCCTGAGATATTGGAACACTGCTATCATGTCACCCCTAGTCCTTCTCTTCATTAAATTAGACGTACCCAATTCCAGCAGCCGTTCCTTATATGTTTTAGCCTCCAGTCCCCTAATCATCTTTGTTGCTCTTCTCTGTACTCTTTCCAGAGTCTCAACATCTTTTTTACATCGTGGTGACCAAAACTGGATGTAGTATTCCAAGTGTGGCCTTACCAAGGCATTGTAAATGGTATTAATACTTCACATGGTCTTAATTCTAAGCCTCTGTTAATGCAGCCTAGCACTGTGTTGGCTTTTTTGGCAGCTGCAGCACACTGCTGGCTCATATTTAAGTGATTGTCCACTAGGACGCCAAGATCCCTCTCCAAGTTACTACTATTGAGCAAGGTACCACCTATACTATACCTGTACATTTGGTTTTTCTTGCCTAAATGTAGAACCTTACTTTTTTCACCACTGAATTTTATTTTGTTAGATAGCGCCCAGTGTTCAAGTCTGTCCAGATCCTCCTGTATCTTACCGTATTTTCTGGCGTATAAGACGACCCCCTACATTTCCTGTTAAATTATAGGGTTTGGGCTATACTCGCCATATAAGACTACCCCTCTTCCAACGCACACCAAATAAAAAATAAAAAACATCAGATTTGATTTTAATATGGTAATTTTAATTCAAATGCTTATGACATGCAGGTACTTAGTAGGAAAACTGTCATTTATAAACATAAGGCTGTTTGTCATCAAACATGTAAACATAAAACAGTGCAAGTCGATTAAACTTTAATAATAATAATAATAATAATAATAATAATAATAATAATAATAATAATAATAATTTGGAAGGGACCTTGGAGGTCATCTAGTCCAACCTCCTGCTAAGGCAGGAAAACCTATACTATTTCAGACAAATGGCTGTCCAGTCTCTTCTTAAAAACTTCCAGTGTTGGAGCATTCACCACTTCTGGAGGCAGGTTGTTCCACTGGTTAATTGTTCTAACTGTCAGGAAGATTCTCCTTAGTTCTAGGTTGCTTCTCTCCTTGACTAGTTTCCATCCGTTGCTTCTTGTCCTGCTTTCAGGTGCTTTGGAGAATAGCTTGGCTCCCTCTTCTTTGTGGCAGCCCCTGAGATATTGGATCACTGCTATCATGTCACCCCTCACCCTTCTCTTCATTAAACTACACATACCCAATTCCAGCAACCGTTTCCTATTTTCCTAATTCACTTTTTCACTTTTCCTAATTCACTCTAAAGCTTTCCCTGTGCAGAGCCTTAAGTAACACCAGCTGCCTGCAATTAGTGCAGGTTCGCATCCCACCAGGCTTAAGGTTGAGTCAGCCTTCCATCCTTCCGAGGTAGGTAAAATGAGGACTCAGATTGTTGGGAGCAATAAGCTGACTTTGTAATAATGCTGCTTGTGTGTGGGGGGGGTGAAAGCTCTAATAAGCAGGCATATACATAGAATGAAGGCTATTGCTAAGCACATTGATTTGTGCTTTAAATTGTAAGCCGCCCTGAGTCTTCGGAGAAGGGTGAGATATAAATGGGATTAAAAAAAAAGACCAGATGGGAAATCCGCTCCAGGTTTTCCAGCCAACCCGCCCAGTTCCTGAGTCAAATGTGTCCTTAGAGCTAAGCAGCTGCTCTGGCTTCCCCACCTGCCTTTCAAGTTGCGCAGACTAAATGGAAGATCCACTCCAGGTTTTCCAGCCAGCCCTGTCCCTAAAGTTTCAGCACCCGGCGTATAAGACGACCCCTGACTTTTGAGAAGATTTTCATGGGTTAAAAAGTCATCTTATACGCCGGAAACTACGGTAACTCTGTCTTCTGGAGTGTTGGCTATTCCTGCCAGCTTGGTGTCGTCTGCAAATTTGATGAGTTCCCCATCTATCCCCTCATCCAAATCGTTGATGAAGATGTTGAAGAGCACTGGGCCCAGAACAGAGCCCTGGCGCACCCCACTACACACTTCCCTCCATGTAGATGTGGTTCCATTGAGGACCACACGCTGAGTACGGCCGGTCAACCAGCTACAAATCCATCTGGTGGTGATGCTATCTAACCCACATTTTTCTATCTTATCACGTAGTAGGTTGTGATCTACTTTATCAAATGCCTTACTGAAATCCAAGTAAATTTCTTCACATCACTTCTACATTAAAAAAGGATACTAATACTGTTTTTCAAAAATAATATATCACAATTTTAAAGTCAACATAATAACAAGCCATGGCAGTTTGAACCCCAAGTATTTCAAATATTCACATATAGCACTATTCAAATATTCTTAGGAAGGGTCCCCCCCCAAAAAACATCCATTAACTCATTAGACTTGCTTTTCTCTGTTTTCCGTCGGATTAAGCATTCTGAAGTTAGTTTTTTTTTAAAACAACAACAACAACATAAGTCATTATGGAAGGTCTCCTCAGACCCAGAATATTCCTGATATAAACCTTGAGATCAACTAAAAAGTGGATTCTCCCAGATGATTTCCTTGCTGCCATCAACTTGGGGAAACTATCTCCATGCTAGCATCTGTTCTTTTCATAGGAGATAGGTCAAGTTTGTCTGCAACAGTCAGTTTCAACTCAATTCCAGAATTTTCACCAGTTATGTCAGCCCTAGTGGAACATCATTGGGCAAAGAAAATACAGTATGTATGCTTCTTTGGACGACTGTCTCTTCTTTAGAGCTCTGTCCATAGGCAAAGCTTTTATTATGCATCCCATCCTATTTTGTTTCTAGATGCACGGATTCATAGGGAGTGTGACCAGGAGTTGCTTGCTTTCATCCTAATGAATAGTCCACTTGAGAATTCTGAACAAGTCAGAGGTGGAAACTATTTTGGTTGCAAGTACGATTGATCAAATTACAGAAATGTGTCAGACACTTCCTTTCATATTAACAGCCAAGTCTGACAGGGCCACCTCATCTGCAGGGCATGATGATCGCCCACGGGCTCAGTTTCACTTCAGTTTGCTGCTGCTTCCTTTTCAATCTTTAATCGCTAGCAGAATCCACCTCCCTTTTAAAGTAGCTAGTATCCTTCAATTTGCCTTAATCTGTACTACTAAGGGAACCCATAGGATTCAGATCAGTATAAGTACCAGGCTTTTTTCCTTTTAAAAGTTTAAAAAGGGTATGTCTAGTTTAATGAAGAGAAGGACAGGGGCGGGACATGATAGCAGTGTTCCAGTATCTCAGGGGCTGCCACAAAGAGGAGGGACTCAAGCTATTCTCCAAAGTGCACAAAGGCAGGACAAGAAGCAATGGATGGAAACTAATCAAGGAGAGAAGCAACCAAAAACTTAAGGAGAAACTTCCTGACAGTTAGAACAACCTGCCTCCAGAAGCTGTGATTGCTCCAACACTGGAAGTTTTTAAGAAGAGACTGGACAACCATTTGTCTGAGATGGTATAGGGTTTCCTGCCTGAGCAGGGGGTTGAACTAGATGACCTCCAAGGTCCCTTCCAACTTTATTGTTGTGGTTATTGTCATACCATAATATTTTCCATAAAAACACCTGAATTTGAAGACTAGACATCTGATATTCATTGCCTTTTGGCTGCAATCCAAGGAATCCTAGTTTAAGGTGCCATGTGGGAGACAGGGTGAAGAGACATAATCAAGAGAAAGGTCAGATGAAAGGCAGCTTAGCCCACAGCAGGAATGTGGATGGGACAAGCAGTTCAGAAGGGACTCTCCATAGTTTCTTGGGTTGTAAAGGGGTGGGGGAGAAAGATACTTTCAGACTTGCAAGACTGTTGTTATTGTAACTTCAACAAAGTAGAATTAGCTTATCTGGCCGTGCTTCCTGTCTGGTCTATCTTACAAGGCTGATACCTGCAGGCTAATTGTCATTGACAACAGTACAGAAATGCTCTGCTATTCCATCCTTCTCTAGGATATATATTTTTTCTTTAATTTCCAATTTAGCTGTGACCCCTGGGATTAAATTTTTTGATGGTATCCCATCAAATTACAAACTTGTTTAACATTTTGAGGTCGTAAGTGCTGCCAGAGAATATAAAGCTTCTTCAGATGTCCTGGGGAATTGCTGAGTCAGTGTTATGTATGTCTCTGCCTTCATCTGGAGATATTTGTTGAGAGACCATCAGGAAGTGAACCTCCCACTGCTTCTAGGACAACACCGTTGAGAAACTAAACACCAATGTCACCTTGCAATAAGTGCAATGTAGTCTTCATGATAAAACTGAGGGTCTAGATCAGGGGTCTTCAAACTTAGCCCTTTTATGACTTGTGGACTTCAACTCCCAGAATTCCTCACCCAGGCACGCTGGCTGAGGGGTTCTGGGAGTTAAAGTCCACAAGTCATAAAGGGGCCAAGTTTGAAGACCCTTGGTCTAGATCATTTTGACAGTTCTTCTAGAGAAACATAGAGATGATTTTGGAGAAGATATGCTAAACATGATCTTAGTCCAGGAGGGTAAGGTCATGTGAGAAAGTTGCCTTGCTTTAGCTCATACCTGGAAACCAATTCCATAGTAAGACTAGAATTATACTTGTTTGATATAAGCTATAGGAACAGAATCTTAAGAGCTTCCAGTTGGTTTCTCTTAGATCGTCTTCATGGCTTCCTCCACTCTGTTATAAGTGGGAAAGAAGAGGAAAGACTGTTAGTCTTTCAAGATTCTGTAATTGTAGAGTAATACAAGAGAGTTCTTCGATAACCATAGTCTTCCAAGTCAGCAGAATTGACAATCTCGATGAAATCTGTTAATACAATCTGATGTTTTATTCCAGGATCTAGAAGTTCATTCATATTTGGAGTGTCCATCTAGAGATTGAATGGAACAGCTGTTTAGGAACAGTTTATCTCTTTGTGTGGTCAGAAAAATACTTTCTTCACTATGCCTTGCTACAGATTAAAACTACCAAATGATCTGGCTTGTCTCCAAGAGGAAAAAAAAACACTGGATCATGATGATAATGAATTCTGGAATTTTCTGCAATTAGACTTAGATAGTAATGGATTACCACTATTCTATGAAGGCAAACAGCTGCACTGGTGTGAATCTTGAGAGGTACATTTGAAAGTTCTGACATGAAAGAAAACCTTCCTGGGGGCACTAACATCAGCTAGAAGAATGGGGGACCTTCATTTCTTTTGGTAAGTTGATTTTGTGCTTAGATCCATGTTTTGTTTTAAAGATAAACATGATCCTCCATAGTCGCACATGATTGCTCCTCAGTTTTGTCCAGCCTACCTATCATATTTGAAAAAAATACTCAGCATTAGTTGGAAGTGTACAGACCTCTCATTATATCATCGGCATAGGAACAATTAAGGAGCAATGTATTATGGGACTAAATAACATTTAGTAAAAGCTATCAAGAAATGAAGTGGTTAGCAGAGACACAAGTTGACCAGATTTCTGTACAAAAACAAAAGTCGCTATTGGTTTACTGTGAAGATACAGCATTGGCATATCTGTCTAGTACAGTTATGGTCTAGGTCTCAATCTAACACTGCTACATTACTGACACATGCTATGTTGCTCTATCACTACAAATTCGGAGTAGCATCCTCCCAAAATTATATGTTTGCATGCTTCTTAAGATACCACCTCTAAGGCAGTAATAAAGTGTGGCTGTTAAGATGCTGCTGAAAAGTCTTCTGTTTTTCCTACTGGAACAAGGCAGATGGATAAAGACAGCTGGGAGCCTTTGAGAATTACATTACCTGACTCAGCTTTAGTTGAAGGATACAGGGTTAAAGGCAAGAAATGCTGGAAGCTACGGTTTGGCAGCATCTGCAGGGCCATCGGTTCTCTATCATTTCTTGCAAGCTGAGACCACTGTATTGTCTCAAAATAATTGCAGAATAAGAGGCAAGGCTGGGCTTATTCTTGCTTCATCCATGCATTGGAAGTCCTCTCTAATCTCAATGGTAAAAAAATGCAGTATGGATATGCTGCTGATATAATATTTCATAAATGAAACAGCAATGTGAAAGTTCTACTTCAAATACCAAACTCAGGTTGACATATGCCACCTATCCTTACAGTCAGAGCAGAAGAGAATAGCTGCCGCTCTAAAGCAGAAATATGCTCCATCCCTAAAAAAACCAGAAACAGTGCCTGAATATGTCATAAAAAGAAATATGAACTCTAGATGACCTTGAAGAGTTGTTTACAACATGTGTAATGCCTTCAGAACATCACACTCCAGTTCTTCTGCTTGGCTGGAAGCAGATATGATTAGGTTTTGGCTGATGCTATGACAAAGGGAGAAAAAGTGTAGGATTAAATCCTTTACCTAGATAAGTTTATCAGCACATAATACTGTTGCAAGGTCTAAAAATAAGCAGAAAAGAATAGCCATCCTTTTTAATTAGGATCCAGCATAAATGTATACCAAAGAATCTACATGTTTAGAAGCTCTATTGGGGTTCATGGATTTTTCACCATCAAATTGCAAATATTAAAATAATCCTTCAGGCCTGTTCCTTTCCTTTCCATTCTTCCATACATTCCCAAACTGTGGTTTGGATGTTGTGCCTTGTGTGCAAACGTTCATTTCTTAAGACCTCCAGATGGTCACTTGCTTGCCTCCACCTGTTGAAATAGTCAGGTCAAATTAGTTCATAGATATTTAAAACATGGTATTGTTTGGATATTAAGGCAAATATACGTGTCTTAGGATAATGCTGCAAGATCCCGGTCACCTAGTGAGATTGGATCCTGCAATATTGTTGGATCATTTACATCACATTTTTCTCAGTTGCTGTAGACTTTGGTTTTGGATATTCTGAGATGGCAACTATTAAAATTACGGCTGTCAGCCTATAAACGAAACAATTTATGCCATGTAGTACACAGAATAGCACCTAATATATTTGAGGAAAAATTGAAAATCCAAGTAGAATCCTTAATGTTTGTAGAAACAGCAAATTTCTAATTCAGAAATTTCTACAACTAGCCCCTTTTAAATTTATTTCATTCATTTATTAAATGTTGCCCATCTCATTATCCAAAGCCGTGATGTCAAAATGACAAAATGTGTGTGTGTTGTGATGTGATGTGTCAAAGCAAATTCTACCTCTTTCACATTTTCATGAAAGGTGGAATTTGCATTATAATATTATGAATGTACATTTGCAACTTGCCTCCTTCCTCCTCCCTCCAATGCGCCAAGCATTTATTTATTGTTATTAATTTTGTATGTCACCCATCTCTCTCTACCAAATATGCAAAAAATGCTGATCGCTCTGGAAGTCTCAAATTGGAACGCCACTTGTCCTTTTCTTTTTACCAGAGATTTCATCTCCTTTTCCTTGACATGCCACCTCTTAAACTTTTACAAACTTAAGCTATAATATGCTAGGTAAAGGTAAAGGTTCCCCGGCACATGCGTGCTAGTCGTTTCCGACTCTAGGGGCCGGTGCTCATCTCCGTTTCAAAGCCGAAGAGCCAGCGCTTGTCCGAGGATGTCTCCGTGGTCATGTGGCCAGCATGACTAGACACCAAAGGCGCACGGAACGCTGTTAGCTTCCCACTGTAGTGGTCCCTATTTTTCTACTTGCATTTTTACGTGCTTTCGAACTGCTAGGTAGGCAGAAGCTGGGACGAGTAACAGGCGCTCACTCTGTTACGCGGCACTCGGGATTCGACCCGCCAAACTGCCGACCTTCTGATTGACAGGATCAGCATCCTAACTCACTGAGCCACCGCGTCCCTCTTAAAATATGCTAACTAACTAAAAAAAAACCACTTTAAATTCTATCGCACTTTAACTCCCCTTAAACATAACTAAATAATAATAACTAAGTCATAATACATCTTATAATACTAATACTTGTTCATATGCTAAATGAAACTTTTTAGTCCCATATTTATTCTGAATATAATCGATCCATCTTCTCCATTCCAAAATATATCTCTGTTGCGATTGTTCTTTCAAATATGCTGAGATTTTTGCCATTTCTGCCAGTTTTGAAACTTTTAAAGTCCACTCTTCTATCGTAGGCAGGTCCTCCGTCTTCCAATATTGAGATACCAAAAGTCTTGCTGCCGTTATTAAATTCAACATCAATTTGGTTTCTATAACAGTACAATCTGTAATAATAGCCAACAGAAATAACTGTGGAGAAAACCTTATCTTTCTCTTAAATATTTTCTGCATATTCCACCAAATTTTAATCCAAAAGGCTTTAACTTTTTTGCAAGTCCACCATATATAATAATACGTTGCATCCTCACAAGCACACCTCCAACATTTAGGCTGATAATTTGGATACATACATGCTAATTTTTTAGGATCTAAATGCCATCTGTAAAACATTTTATAAAAATTCTCTTAAATTTTTTGCCTGTGTGAATTTTACATTTCTGACACAATTTTTCCCCCCAAATATCCATCGTTATTGGCTCCTAAAAATTCTGGGCCCATTTTATCATACAATCTTTAACAAGTTCCGTTTCTGAATCTATTTCTATCAATGCATTATATATCCTTCTTATATGCGCTTGACTTTGATCTCTGATTTGTTTGACCAAATTTTCATCAGTTGACAAAATGCCAATTTTCTGGTCTTCTTTCCATCTAGCTTGTAACTGCCCATACTGAAACCAGGTCTGAACTATTTTTTATTTATTTTATTTATTTATTTTATTGGATTTATATACCGCCCTTTCCCGAAGGACTCAGGGTGGTTTACAGGGTATTTAAAACAAAAATCAATACAAAAGTTAAAAAACAATTAAAAAGATTAAATCAAATCCCTAAAAAATAAAAACCCAATTAAAATTCTCAGCCTAGGCCGGAAAGCTCAAAGAGCCAGGTCTTCAGGTCCCAGCGAAATGAACGAAGGTCGGGGGCAGTCCTAAGCTCCGCGGGCAGCTGGTTCCAGAGGGCAGGCGCACCCACAGAGAAGGCCCTCCCCCTGGGTGTTATCCGCCGGCAATCTTTTACCGGCGGCACCCTGAGAAGACCCTCCCTGTGGGAGCGTACTGGACGAAGGGAACTTGATGCTGGCAGCTGGTGTTCCCTCAGATATCCCGGACCCAGGCCATTTAGAGCTTTATAGGTCATCACCAGCACCTTCTTCTTTTAAAATATTAAACGACTTTAATTGCCATACATTCCTTTCCATTCTAAGAATTTCTTTATATGTAGTCACATCATGTTTAAATCCCACACTTATATTTTCTATTGCGTGTTTAGGTATTGCCCAAATTGGTATTTTATAATTTAACTTGTATCGGTATTTTTTTCAAACTCGCAACAGAGCATATCTTAATATATGAGTTTTAAAGATATTATCCACCTTCTTATCATACAACAAATATGCATGCCAACCATATAATAAATCACATCCCTCAATATTCAATAATCTTCCTTGTGTTAAATTAAACCAATCACTAATTGATGATAAAACCGCAGCCTCATAATATAATTTAAAATTGGGCATTTTAAGACCACCTCTTTCACGTATATCTTGCATTATCTTAAGTTTTATTCTCGGTCTTTTCCCTGCCCAAACAAATTTATTAATACCTTTCTGCCATTCTTCCAAATTTGAGTCATTTTAAGTATAGGTATCATTTGAAACAAGAATAAAAATTTTGGTAAGACATTCATTTTCACTGCTGCAATTCTTCCCAATAAAGACAATTGTAATTTTCTCCCGAGTGTTTTTATTTGAAAGGAAGAGGAACCTCTATCAAATGCCTCACTTTCTGGTATCATTCTTTATAATTTATTGATGAATTTATACTCTGCTTTTCTGTTTATGCCTCATGCTTTCTTATTGTCTCAAACTCATCCCTGTACTTTTTTTCCTAGTTCTTCTAATGTGGGGTTATTTATGGAGACACTAGGTTTGACCCTTTGCAGCCATCCTACATATCTTTTACCTTAATCCTGATGGTGCCTAGAAGAAACTTGCTTTGATTGACTGGAATTATTTTATCAGAAGGGAAAGGGCTATTTTTAGCAAAGCTGCCTCTTGTCTCCATATTCTTTGAACTTGAGTAAATGGAAAGAACAACTCTGTAATACACTTTTTCCTTCTTCTGAAGCAGAGAATCAAGTAAACTTTCCTGACCAAATGTACAATTCTTTTAGTTATTTCCATCCAGTTTAGCAACATTTTTGGTTCCAAGAGGTACATAATTGACAAGAGGTCTGGCAACTAACAGACAGGAGAACTAAGTCTCAATAATAATAAGATGATATTTTGGAAGACAATGTGTAATTTACTGAACCGTTATACCCTCTTATTTTTCACACAAACAAAAGTTTATTTTAAAGATTTACACACACATAAAAAGAACAGATTTGCACATGGGGAGAGAAATGTAACATGAACAAGCAGTTTTTCAAAAAGAAAGACACGAGATGAGACAGCTAACAAAAGATGGATGACTATAAGAGAATTTAAGAATGAAGTTTACCTTTCATACAGGACATTCCTGAGTGTGGAACGTATTAAAACGAATGAGCCTGTCAGAACACCTGATTATTATTTTCACTAGTCTTTGCAATAAACAAGAATTTCCTGTAATAACTGAGTTTGAAGAACCAGTGATTCTAAATAGGAAAAGGTGCAAGATAAATATGGTTATTGTCTCAATTATTTTTAACAAGAATAGCATATAGATTAAAACTGGAAGATAGGACTGCTGGAATGGAAACGGGAACTTAAATACTAACAAACAGAAGCATGCAGATGATAGTACTTCATTAGCAGACTATAAAGAAGATATAGCACATTAGGAGAATAAAAATGGAATGTAAAAATGTTAGTTAATGTTAATTACAGAGAAGACAAAAGTACCGTAACTAGCATGCTTAGTGCATTCTCAAGTAATGGTGAATAAGTGAAAGTAGTTGATCATTTGGTTATTATTAAAACTGAATAAAATACTAAGGCTGGCAATGTGCTAGAAAGGGAAAGAATTTTAGGGAGAAAAGCAATGGCAAATTCAGAAAAGAGCATGACAAAGTGTTAGAACAGTTAAATACAGCTGCAAAAGCTGGACTTGAAAACAAGTAAAAATAGTTGATGATTAGTAAGAATACCATGAGTCACAAGAAGAACCAATAAAGACAATGATCAGAAAAGGAAATGTGTGTGTTTGGGGCATGTATTTGAGTAGATCAGTGGTCTTCAAACTTGGCCCTTTTATGACTTGTGGACTTCAACTCCCAGAATTCCTCAGCCAGGCATGCTGGCTGAGGAATTCTGGGAGTTGAAGTCCACAAGTCATAAGAGGGCCAGGTTTGAAGACCCCTGGAGTAGATGATGGACTATAAAAAATGATCAAGTTTGGCAGGGCTGAGGGAAGCAGAAGAGGAGCAAGATAATAGGTAAGGTGGATTGATTGACAAGGACTAGGGATATCAGTGGAATAATCCTGTATCAGTTCCGATTGTCATTAGATACTGGTCAGAATGGAGGACCTTGGTCATTGTCATCACCAGAGCTACAAAACAGGTTCCAGTATCAAACCTACAAATTGCCTATAAAATAAGAGGCCCAACTGCTTGGCTCTTTATGCATCGATGCTGTCTTCTTAAATTGTGCTGATGCAGCTGGTCAAAGGCAGCCAGAAAAGCCTTGGAAGATTGTTCAGTGTTCAGTCTGATGCCCCACCCATCCTGAGGTGGGGTCACTGCATTCCAAGGCAACTGCAGCTGTTGATTTGCCTTAAAAGAGAGGCATATGCAGAATTCACTGTGCCTAGGCAAGGGGAAAGAGGGGGAAAGGGGAAAAAACAGATTTGTTTTTCATTTAAAACTAATCTTTGTCAGCCAGAGTTTGATAATATTTGTTCTTCTTTTCTATTGGAAAAGCAGCAGCAGTAGTCACAGTGCTATTTGTGCCATTTGATTCAACAAAGCACATTACAATTTTATAGAAAAAGGCAAGCGTATTTTATAAAAGAAATCTAAAACTGCCTATTGTCAGTCTGCTTATCCTGGCTTCCTTTGACAAGGTTAAGAACTCTGCTTCACTATAAAACCTAAAAATGTCCTGGCCATGGAGTTGTTTATGTAAAATATGAGAAGATCTAAGGTTACAGGACTTGGGATTGGAAGAGCTTTTAAAACCAACCTCTGAATGCTGACGTCACGTGGAAACCAGCTGCTGGGATGATGCTAAACGGATCTGTTCGTCAGTTTGCAGAAAATTGCAAAGCTGAACTAACATTGCTGTAAGGACTCTCTCTTGATAGAGAAGCTGATGCTTCTTCTCTCTTTGAAGGGTCATTGTTTGCAGAACTGGAAAGGCTTTTTCCCACCTCCCTCTTTTCACTGCTGGTATCACTTGGATGGAAGGGATTCTTCCACTGCAAAGGGTAAGTTTAGCATTTGCTTTTCATTCCCCTGACCCTCCAAAAAAAATTACTACAGTTCCTTCATTGAAATGTGTCAGAATATTTTCAAAAGAAGCAGGAATGTAATTGCAAAGCCCAAAAAGTTATTTCTGCATCTAGTTAGTTCTTCTGGATTTGAATAGAGGCAGTAGTTGTAAAAAAAAGGCTTTTAAGGAAAAGATTAAGCTAAACAGCCTAGTTTCAAACAGTCTTTCAGGTTTCTCAATATGAAAGTTTCTTGGAAGTGTACAACTATTGTGCAGAATAGCAGAGAAGCCTGCTGCTATAGTGATCAAAATGATGGTTTTGCACTGTGAGCTCAAAACTTGGCTGAACTGAATGGAATCGCTTATACATCAAAAGAAGACCCTGTTTATCTGAAAGCTGTCTTGGGCATCCCATTTTGTTCATCTCCATTAAAATATAACCTTCTTAGTTGATGCCATTGCTTTGTATTTTTAGTAGCCGCTTTCCATACTTCAGAGAGTATGTATTTTGAACTGGATCAATGTATATTTGTGCATGTGCTGAGAGGCAAGAGAAATTAAGTGGTATTTCACATTGTGTTTCTAAGGAAAGAGCTTTGTATGTCTTAGTAAAGATAGAGTGGGAGAGAGAGGCACTGTGAACAGTGCAGATGACATTGATCTCGTTCTTGGAAACTTTACATTTGTATTGAGATCCTGACCTTGTCTAGGACACACTGAAGTTACAGCAAATGGGCAGATGACTTTGGATTGAAGGCATATTCTTGACTTTGACACATAGAAGTCATGTATCCATACACCTGATGTATTTATGCTTCCAAGGATTTACTAAAGCAGTTTTTCTTTCACTGGTCCTATGTGCACGAGGGGATTGACATTTGTTTTTAGTCTCTAAAGGAAAAACGATCGACAGAGACAAGACAATAAGCAAAGCACCTGCAAGGATTTTATTCATTGTAAAGCAAGCTTCAGCATCTGGGATAAAATTGAACTGTAGGTTATTTCATTGTGTCTAAATATCAAGCTCGAGGTTCAGTCCCCAAGGAAACAGTTAAAAATGACATTAGGTTAGCAGTCATATGAATAGACGACAAAGCAGGCAATCTAGAGAAAGTCAGTATGTGTTTTGATTACTTTGATAATTCAGTGCCCTCTGTCCCTCATCACCACACATTGATGATACTAGTTAAGGATGATGGGAGTTGTAGTCATGTTTATCTGGACATTCCTTTGTTGAAAAAGGCTGCTGTTATGGGCAGTACTAGGAACACTTTGCTTAGGTTTTCTAGTGGTTTAAATGGAATAATTTGCTTTATTGGTATCAATACTGTAGTAGTGGATTAAGACAACTCTTGTCACTCTTTTATCAGGGGGGATCTGAGGCTAGGAAGCGACTTGCCAAAGACTGAATCCAGGGAAGGAAAAAAAAAGACTGCAAATTCGGATTTTCTGGATTCTGGCCCCACAACTCTGTTGCCTAAACCACATATCAACTTTGCAGATACATGGTAACTTGCTAGGACCCTCTGGGTAAAGAGCTATCATAAGGTAAGCATTTGAATTGTGGGAGCTTTGGTTCTCTTCTAGTCATTTTCATTCTGTGCAACATGTAATGCCATGCTGTTCCAGAATCTAATTGCATTCTGATGGCCTCCAGTGTGGCTTTCCGAAAACTATCTTGGTGAGAAACCAATTGTGCAATGCAGAAACTGGTTTAAATAATCAAACAATTTTAGAATTGATTTCTTTTGCTTTTTAACACTCAGGTTAATTATAAGAGAGAAATCAATACCCATTTGGTGGAGAAATGTCTTCTTTTCGTGTTTGGGGTGTAGCACTGATATATTTTTTTGCTTCTCCTTGAATTACTAGATTGAACATTGTAGACTGAACTTTCTCTTCTCCAGCTTCTTTACTGATTCCTTTCATACAGGGCCCTTTTAATTTTTCTGCAGTCTGAACAAATCTACTCAAATGTAGCAGTCTCCAAATTCTGTACATTAAAAGTTAAAAATAAAAAGCGAGACCAAACGATCCTCATTAAAAAATATTGAACTGGTTGCACATGATCATCTTCAGATGGCACTTGGAATGCAAACAAGCTTTCCGAATAGTGGAAAAGTTAAGCCAGTTGTTTTGGAGAAATTACCACTTCAGTCTCTGGCGCTGAGCTAGAACTTTGGCCCTAGAAGTGAAGAAAATTCATTTTGCTTGCCTTCTTGCTCCTTCAAGCCAAGACAATTTGCTTAAATAACCAACTGCTTTTGTCTTCCTTTATGCAATATCCTAGGGATGTTGGAGCAGCTCTGTTTATTTGCAGCAATGCTACTTTTAATAAAACTGTCTTTACTTTATGCAGATAGGAATAACCCCCCCCAAAAAAAATTTCTGGACCCCAAGTTTGTTGGAGCAAACATTTATAGCAAAGCTAGAAGGGGGGGGGAACCCTGCACTGCCTAGGACTTCAAACAGAACTTAAAGACTGCATTGCACAGGTAATAGTATGTTGCCATCTAAACCCACCTGATTTTGAAAAGCAGTAAAGTTTATTCATTAGTTGCAAAAAAAAAAACAAAGCTTCAATTTTGCCTGATTGCTAAGAAAAGGAATTCAAGGGAGGGGGGAGGAAATGAATGGGTTTAAAACAAAGGATTGGATCTGTCAAAAACAGAAATGTTCCTTTCATTAGCAGGAAGTTATCGATTCAGACTTTTTGCCCTCTTTTCTGTCCACTGAGTTCTCTGAGAATAGTTTTGAAAAGGAGTGAGGGCTGCAGAGGGAAATCTGTCAACTGGAATTTTCTGAGAAGCAGAAACAACTCTGCTGCAAAAAATTGTAATTCATTCCAATTTATTTGGATGGTATATATATGCCTTCCAGTGACCAGAATATACATGAAAAGTTTTTTTTTTAAACTAGCCATCGTAATGAAAAAATATGGGGAAAAGGAAGCATTTCGCAAGATAGATGCTACTACCATAGCTCCACAGAAACCTATAAATACATAGAGTGGCTAAACTAAGGTAGTATTTCAAATAATATGAAATGAGAGGTGAGAAGGGAGAGGACGGCAGGATGGTTATATAGATGCAGGTTAGCTGAGACACAGATTAAAATGACCGTATCAATTTTCAATGGTAATGTGTTAAAAACCATTGTGTTGTTGAGATCTTTTGAGATAGCCCAAATTTTTGAAATATGTGAGTTCGGCAATCTCTTGCTTAACCATGCGGTTAAAATGGTCTTTCCAAAATGGTCATGTTAAGATTTGCATCCCAATCAAAATCTTGTATCAGTTTAGCCACTCTAATGAACTACAGTTCACAAAAGCTTAGGCCTTTTAATAAAAGTAAAGCGCTTCTCAACTCCTTTTGATTGTGGGCTCTGTAGAATAATTAGAGTTCTCATTCTACAATGGAGCATATACAGAAAAAGCTAATTCTTTTCTCCTCCCTTCTTATATGTAGAGTTTTCTTCATATTTGCAGGAAACATATGAGGATCAGTTGCAGGAATTGGGTATGTCTAGTCTAGTGAAGAAAAGGATTAGGATTAGATATTAGTGTTAATATCTAAGGGGTTGCCACAAAGAAGAGGGGTCAACCTAATTTGAAAAGCACCTGTAGCAGTGGATAGAAACGAATCAAGGAGAAAAGCCACACAAAGCTAAGGAGAAATTTCCTAACAGAATAATTAACCAGCAGAACACCTTGCCTCCAGTTCACTAGAGACTTTTAAGAAGAAACTGGAAAGCCACTCATTATTCTGTTATCCTGTTAAATCAATGGATAATAAGCTACAGATCCATGGATCCTTGAATCCGTTGCTTAGTCTTTGCATTTTATAGAAGTGTTAAAGGAAATTTAATTGATATAAAATGTTTTGAAGGGTTAATGATTGGAGCAGTCCCTGGATCTGATGGTTGGCATTTCACTGATGATCAGTTTTGTTTTGTAAGAAGAGAAAATTACAGGAGATAGATATGAGCAAAGAAGTAAAATGTGTATTAGATATAAAGTATGAATAGCATTGCTAAAATAATCATTAATTCTGATAGAAGCAGTCTCCAACAATGCCTTGTTTTTCTTATGTGAGACAAATGGAAAATAGTTTTGCCTAAACAAAACTGGCCTCAATGGAACTGCATCTACATGGAGGGAAGTGTGCAGTGGGGTGCCCCAGGGCTCTTTTCTGGGCCCAGTGTTCTTCAACATCTTCATCAACGATTTGGACGAGGGGATAAATGGGGAACTCATCAAATTTGCAGAGGACCCCAAGCTGGCAGGAATAGCCAACACTCCAGAAGACAGGCTTAAGATACAGGAGGATCTGGACAGACTTGAACACTGGGTGCTATGTAAAAAATAAAATTCAGTGGTGAAAAAAGTAAGGTTCTACATTTAGGCAAGAAAAACCAAATGCACAGTTATAGAATAGGGGGTACCTTGCTCAATAGTAGTAACTGTGAGAGGGATCTCGGAGTCCTACTGGACAACCACTTAAATACGAGCCAGCAGTGTGCTGCAGCTGCCAAAAAAGCCAACACAGTGCTAGGCTGCATTAACAGAGGGATAGAATCAAGATCACATGAAGTATTAATACCACTTTACAATGTGTTCTGTTCCAGCCTACGACTGGCCCTGTTTGAATGTCAGGGACAACCCCTTTATATAGTCAACAGGCTGGAAAAACCCAACCAAATTTATTTACAAAGAAATCAAAAGTTCAAACGAATTAAACCAAAAGTTCAAACAAGAGTTAAACAGGAATAACAGACCAGGACTCTAGCAGAAGATCTTCAAACGGTTGCCTTCAGCAACCAGCACCTCCCACACCTTCCCCTTTTATCAGCAGTCCCAAGGCATGGCTTCTCATTGCCTTCTCCTCTCACCGAGTTGCCTCATGGCCTTTCTCTGTTATACTCTGCTGGATTGCCTCCTGCTCCTAGCGTCCCTGAATAGATCCAGCTGTGAATCATCTACGTCCAATACCTCATGCTTACACAGCTGAGTCTGATGAAGAACATGACGGGAGAGGCCAGGCTGAGAGTCCTGCAGTGCATCAGAGCCTCCCTATGACACCAAAGGCTCTTCAAACCCCTCCTCCTCTTCAGAATCATCAGACTCAGCTGTCGGTATCACAGGTTGACGCTGAATCACAACACAATGCCTTGGTAAGACCACACTTGGAATACTGCATCCAGTTTGGTCACCACAATGTAAAAAAGATGTTGAGACTCTAGAAAGATTTCAGAGAAGAGCCACACAGATGATTAGGGGACTGGAGGCTAAAACATATAAGGAACGGCTGCTAGAATTGGGTATGTCTAGATCATGGGTTGGCAACCTGCGGCTCCGGAGCCGCATGCGGCTCTTTGAGCCGTCTCCTGCGGCTCCCAGCCGCCCGGTGCACGCGCACCTCTTCGAACGGGCAGTGGTACGCGCGCACCTCTCCAAATGGAGAGTGGCACCGTCCGTTTGGAGAGGTGCGCGCGCACCTCTCCGAATGGGCAGCGGCGCCGCTCTTTGGGAAAGCTGCCGTGGCACGTTTGCAGGCTGCCGAAAGTGGTGCAGGCTCACAACAAGCGGTGCCGCTGCCCATTCCGAGAGGTGCGCGCGCACCTCTCTGAACGAGCGGAGGTGCGCGCGCACCTCCCCAAACCTTTGGAGAGGTGCGCGCTCACCTACGCGCGAACGGGCAGCGGCGCCACTCTTTGGGAAAGCTGTCGCGGCACGTTTGCAGGCTGTCGAAGGCGGTAGCTCTGCAAACGGGCCGTCGCGCAACCGGGAACTGGTTCCATCACACATAAAAAAAATGGCAACTGTGCGTGTCCGCGCATGCGCAAGAAAAACCTGTTTTGCGTATGCGCAAAATGTTTTTTGCGCATGCGTGTGCATGGACGCACACACGCGGCTCCCATTTTTTTTTATGTGTGGTGGAACCGGTTCCCAGTGGCTCTTTTCCTTTTTCAGGTTGCCGACCCCTGGTCTAGATTAATAAAGAGAAGGACGAGGGGGGGACATGATAGCAGAGTTCCAATATCTCAGGGTCTGCCACAAAGAAGAGGGAGTCAAGCTATTCCCCAAAGCACCTGAAGGCAGACAAGTAGCAATGGATGGAAACTAATCAAGGAGAGAAGCAACCTAGAACTAAGGAGAAACTTCCTGACTGTTAGAACAATTAACCAGTGGAGCAACCTGCCTCCAGAAGCGGTGAATGCTCCAACATTAGAAGTTTTTAAGAAGAGAGTAGACAGCCTGAGCACGGGTTTGGACTAGATGAATTCCAAGGTCCCTTCCAACTTTTTATTATTATTATTACTATTATTACTATTTATTACTATTATTATTATATTTATTTATTTATTTATTTATTATTTATTTATTTATTTATTTATTTATTTATTTATGATCATTGCACAGTCAGCCAGATGTTCAGACTGGATTTGGCATTTTTGTCTACCTGTTGAGTCCTTACCAAGGACCTGGGATAGGTAGATGTGGATGTTTTATATTTATTATTATTATTATTATTATTATTATTATTATTATTATTATTATTATTATTATTATTATTGTTGTTGTTGTTGTTGTTGTTGTTGTTGTTGTTGTTGTTGTAACATTAAGGAAAATGTTAACAGTAACACCTTCAAGCTAAATTCTTTAGCCTAGGTTCTAATTCTAAGATAGGAACAAATCACAGTTCACAAACTCTGCCTTGATGAAGCTCCTTAACATTGGCTGAGTGAGAGAGCAGGAACCCAAAAGGAGTAAAGTACAAAACAAAGCTCAAAAATGTTATTTATTCCAAGTCACCTATTTTCAGAGCAACCTGTGTCAGCTGTACTGGAAGATTGTTTTATTAGTTTGCTTCTCCAAGATAGAAAAGTCTTATTATATTCTCTGTTGTTATGGCTGGTCTCTGTAGTGTCAGACAACCACAGATTTTGTTCCTTTGTGACAACTACCTTTTATTTTTAAAGGAATAAAAAGGAAAATACTTCAGATGGAAAGGAAATTACCGGTGATTTTATTGGCACCTGTTAGTATTTTTGTAACTGGGATTATTCAAGGCTGCCAGGAAGGATTAAGTGCATCAACATGATGAGAATTAGGGGAAACAAGGTAGCTGGCTCTCAGTAACATCTGTCAAGGCATTTTTCATTCCTGTTCACTTGATGTGGCATGCAGAATGAATGGGCCAACATATGGAAATGGAAGTATATTCACTGGCCCCACTGTCGGCTGTAGATCTTTTGAACAAATCCTGTCATGTTGCACACGAGTGAGCTCAGCCTATAAATTTTATAGAATGTACATAAGCCAGAGAGGGACAGTGGGTGTGAACCTGACTCAACCCCTGTGCATTGAACTCACTATTCCTTGCTGTGTGAAGAGGACTTTGGCAAGCCACCATCTATAGAGATTAAGATGTTTTTATAAAGCGCAGGCATTTTGGATTAAATCCTAATTAAATAAATACTATCTATCTTGCAAGTTTCTTCATTGTAGGACAGGCATTAAAGGTAGAACATGGATCAGCCACAGCTCACTGCCCAATTTACATTTAACAGTTGGTATCTGCAGCTTGATGAGACATTTACAAAGAAAAGGAGCTTGGTCTCGCCTTGCAAGATGCTTTCCCAAATTGCTTCAAAACTGCTTAGACATATGTGTCCAATGTGGTTTTTTTTCCTTGTGCTGTAAATATGTATACATATGGGTGGACTTAGTGAAGGAGAGACTGTAACTCTGAAGTTGGCCTACTACTTTGTCCTACAAAGTTGTAGAACACTTTGTTTATGTTTCTATATATGTTTGTTTGAAGGTGGGGAAAGAGATTAACTGTGTAACTATGTAAAGGCATATTAACAAACATGCTATTTTTATATTATAGGCTGTCTTGTCAACAATCTAGAACATAGTGGTGGGTCAGCGTCTTAAGCATTCCAAGGCCCAGCAAGGTTGGAAAGGCCTTAGTTTCAGTGCCAAATCCCTGAGGGAAAATAGAGGTTGCTCAGCAACCTTAGGGACCTTACATTATTTTGAAAGGTTGGACATCATGATCCTTAAAATGCACTGAAGTGTGAACATGTGGTTCTTATTTGCAGGAATATACCCTGTATTTTTATCTATGCTTGTCTCTTCTTAAGAAGCTGCTTAATAATATAACAGCAGAGTAATTAATTCAATGCTGGCCACATACTTTATATGGCACAGCTTTAAAAAATACTTTCCTTTTTCAAAAAGATGGTGCAAGTATTAACTAAAAATCCAGTTCTAATATTACAAAAGTCTAAAAGTTGAAAATATATTTGAGCAATGACCAAAGGGTTATTTTTTAATAGCAGTGATACATGTATACTTATTTCTGTTTCAGTATGCTGCATACTATACTATCAAAAAGTTAAACATACCTTTAGAAATTATTTATTCCATAGTCACAGTCAATTTTTTATTATCACGTTCTCTAAGGTAAAGGTAAAGGTTCCCCCGCACATGCGTGCTAGTCGTTTCCGACTCTAGGGGCCGGTGCTCATCTCCGTTTCATAGCCGAAGAGCCAGCGTTTGTCCGAGGACGTCTCCGTGGTCATGTGGCTGGCATGACTAGACGCCAAAGGCGCACGGAACGCTGTTACCTTCCCACCATAGTGGTCCCTATTTTTCTACTTGCATTTTTACGTGCTTTCGAACTGCTAGGTGGGCAGAAGCTGGGATGAGTAACAGGCGCTCACTCTGTTACGCGGCACTTGGGATTCGACCCGCCAAACTGCCGACCTTCTGATCGACAAGCTCAGCGTCCTAACCCACTGAGCCACCGCGTCCCTTGACCACGTCCACGTTCTCTACACATTACTATATTTTTATTACATTTTTAATCTCACTTTTGTAACTGAGTTGAGCAATTCTTACAGCTTTAAAAGTATTGTATTTCTTATTTCAATTTGTATAGCTATTCATTTTAAATATATAACTATATAACTATAAATTTATATAAATTCATATATATAACTATATAGCTATAAATATATAACTCTGGGTATATCACAATTAAAATATATATTTAAAATAAACTGCATAAATATAAGACAGTGTTTTAAAAGAAATAAAAGACTAGACAACAATTAAAACTGTTATGTACTGGGCTTGTGATACACCATGTGCGTTGCTGGAGCAGCTAACGGCTCTCCAGCAACCCAGACTATCTGTCTCTTGCCCTGCAATTGGCTAGCCCCAGGCGGCAAGAGTGGGTTCAAACCTATTGGCTTCCACCTAGGGGCTAAACTATATATTGTGGCTGGTTGCAGCCCAAGTTTCAGTACAGTTCTAGCAAGAATAATGTATGGGTTATCCTGTACTCAGCCTCGTGTCATCATTCCTGCACCCAAGAGCTCATGACTTAACAAAAACAGCTTTCCATACTTCGCAAGGTTTTCCACAATGATGATTAAAACAAGGTCCTGTTCTACATTTTTGTACATTTTAAAAGAATTATTATGAACATCCAAAGCCACTGCATTACAAAAACAAATAGCATGTGTTACAATTATGGAGAGGAACATCTGTTCTTTTCATAGATTTATTTCCAACATAATGCTTTGGATTTTTTTTTTTCATCTTGTGTCCCAACCCTGTTTCATATAACTGTAAGGATCTAGCTTTTTTCCCCTGTGTACTGGGGCATTATATGAGTCTGTTCTGTTCTGAGCTTGTGTTTTTTTATTGCAAGCTTCAACAGTATATTGATTGTGTTTTTGATTCTTTGGGGTTTTTTTGTATTTTGGTGTTTTATTATATTTTTAAACAGTTCTTTTGTACTCTGTCCAGAACCATCAAAATGTATAGAATGCCATCACAGGAATAGTATTCTATATTTTATAAGTAAATATATAAACGAGCAAGCAGAATTTTTTTATTTTTTATTTATTTTATTTTAATTCCATTTATATCCCGCCCTTCTCCGAAGACTCAGGGCGGCTTACAAGCTTAGCAGTAGCCTTCATTCTATGTATATGCCTGCTTATTAGGGCTTTCACACACACCCCAGCGGCATTATTACAAAGTCAGCTTAATTGCCCCCAACAATTTGTAGTATACAATTTGTAGTATACAGTGTGTAACTACCTTTAATGCAATAGTATTTTTTGGTTTTTCAGTGTTCCTTTACCCATTTTACTCCACTCACACACACACACGCCCCAAAAAGAGAAGGTGGAACCTAAGACAAACAGAGCTTGCTTGCTCTTAATTTCATCATTCGCACTTTCCAAGAGAAACCCAGAAGAGAAGAGAGAAAAACACATCCACTTCCTCTCTTGACCCAGCCACACGATGGATCTTCAGACCCAGCTAGAGAACATGACTGAGAAGAAGTGGAGCAAAGAGAAGATGGAGCTGTTGGAACGCTTTGACTGTGAAAGGAAAGAATGGGAGTGCCAGTGGAAGGTCATGCAGAAGAAAATAGAAGAGGTATTGTGGATTATTTTCAACATCAGCTACAATGTCCAAACTAATGTGGTGATACTGTTTTTTTTTTAAAAAGGCACCAGACTTTTGATTGCAATGGATTGATTAGCGCCATCAGCCCACCGTTTTCTAAAGTTGGGTGGTGATATTGTGATATTAGGCTTCCAATATTTTCTAGGCTCCAGTTTTTCAAAATTCTCAGCCGTGCTGATTGTTTCATTTAGGAATTATAGGCAGGATAATGAAGTTCAGGACATATATTAACTGTATCTTACTTTGAAGCATTCCTGACAAATGGTTGAAGTTACTGTAGTGAAAACCACCATGGAACAATTTTTTTTCTAATCACTCTAGGCTGTTTGTTCCATTACTAACCTGACATTACAATTTAAAAGGTTTCACTGGCTATTTTTCTATGTAAAACTATTAGTTGCAACAGAACTAATACCCAACATTCCTTACATTATTTTAACCAGATTCTGTATTTCATGTCAACCACAGTTTTTAAAACTGAAGAACAAATAAACACAGACAAAGTAGTGGATGCATTTAAAGTAACTTTTATTTATCTAGATAATGATCAGAAATTACAAAATGGTTGACAATTTCTTGGCATGCATTTTGCATGTCTTTTACTGATAACATTTTAATTATTTTCCTCCCGCATTTGCATTGTTTTATCACAAAGCAGACTTCAAGGCTAATGCTTGGGCTTAGGTATTAAGCAGAAGCAGTGGTTTGGTTAGCTTAGGATTTATTCATGTGAAGAATGACCCATTAAAATGTATGGAACTTGATAATGATGTATAGAGACCAGTTTGGTGTAGTGGTTAAGGCACTGCTACACAAGGCTGGAAACCAGGAAACCATGAATTCTAGCCCCACCTTAGATATGAAGCCAGCTAGGTTATCTTGGACTAGATACATACTTTCTCAGTCTAGGGCAGGTGTGTCAAACTGGTGGCCCATGGGCTGGATGCGTCACTCCAGCTCCGCAAAGGCAAAAAACATCACAATATGTCACATGACACGATCAAGTTTGACACCTGTGGTCTAGGGCAAACCACTTTTGAAATCTGAAAACTCCAGGGACTAGTAGAGTCAATCACCAACAGTCTGTACTGGAAGGAATCAGGAGTCAAAAAGTTGTAGGGATCAAAATAAAAATATGCTTAATTTCAGACATATTAATTTTAATAGGTATAATTTAAATCCTGAGTCCACTATCACTAATTTTTATGGACATTGCTTCCAAAGATAAAGAATGACCAATTTTGTTTATTAACATGTAAAAAAAATGCCTAGCCTGTAGAAGTAAGCGACATAAGATCACAACACTTTTATTCTGGTCTACTCTGCTATAATTATTAATGATATTCAGAGTCATTATTCTAGCGAACATGTCATAGCCAAGATATAAATCCGCCTAGAGTTACATAAAAGTAAGATAGGCAGTTATGTAAAACAAACAAACCGTATGTATATCACTCAGCACACAGTTTTACCAGCCTACTCTTCTCCAGGTTTCTGTTTCACTCAGGACCCAGAGCAAGGATATTTTTCTTACGCTTTCATAATAAAGCACCCTGTTGAAATAATGGCTTTATCATCCCAAGTGTTAAATTATTTATTTATTTATTTATTTGTGGGACTTATATGCCGCCCTATCTCCCGAAGGACTCAGGGCGGCTCACAACAATAGAAATTTAGAGGTGCATTGGCCCCTAGTCTTCTCCCTTTACTGTGTTTCTTAAGCATGCCTTAGATTCACAATAAAATTTCTTACTGTAATATTTCTAGTGCTTTATCCATTGGGCATTTTGTTCACCTATGTTGGCATTTTATGAATTTCCACAGTTTTTATAATGGATGTTATTTATTTCTCCAAACCACTGTGTACCATTTCAGCACATTTATTTCCATTTGTAGCCACTGTAGTTATTCCACCTTAACTGAGAAACACTTCAGTTTGAGAGCTGATCTGATATAGTATTAGGGGTATAGTTGGAGTCTGCTTAGTACTCCTTGCAGTTGGCAGAAAGCATACATTCCAATGCTATAATGTTTGAAACACAACCAAAATTTAAAGAGTTTTGGGATTTTCTTTGTTGTCTATGACAAGGAAATGTGCTGCAGCCCTTCATGTAATAGCTATTCCTTAAGAAAAATTTCCAGATAGTTCAGCCAATTAATGATTTCAGATCCAGAAAAATGATGATATGCTTTGTTTAATCAGATGTACGTTTGATCATATGGATGATCACATATGTGTGAGAGACCTTTTGTTTCTTTTCCAGCTTTACCAGGAGGTAAAATTAAGGCGTGAAAGCAATACGAGTATCTCTGAGAATAAGCCCATTCATAATAACAAAGCAGAGCAACAGTCTTGCTCCCCCATCTTAGAATGGAGTGACCCACCAGGATTGTACAGCTGTTCGCCAGATAAAGAGAGTTTGCAAAGCAAAGCTGAAAAGGAAAGCAAGTGTGTGAAAAACAAAAGGAGAAACCGTGTTTTTGCAAAAGATCATCTCACTTTTGAAAATTCTAAGGAGTCTGAAGACTGTGTAGACTTGAAAACAACCAAGAATTACACTCAGGATCTCAATATTGTGAGTAAATGCAGTGAGTTGTCTCACTGAGGTTGAATGTTAACCAAGCTTCAACCTGTAACACTGCAATAGTTTTATTGTTGACTATTTAAATATGGCTAGCTCATCTTTTCTAAACCAGCCAGAAAGTAACAAGAGCAGGTCAGCTGACTGTCCTAACTGGAACTAAATCAGTATGAAAACATGCTAACTATAGCTGCAGTACCAAAAATATCTTCCCTAAATACAGAGGTTTCTGTAACTTGTCAATCAACGATTTTCTACTCCCTTCAGTTTGTTGTTATTTTAATAGAACTTCTTAAGCAGTTGGTGGCGTAATGCAGTCATTACGTTAGGTCCGTGCGAAGCAGGGTTTGTAAATTTGGAAACAACCTTATAAATGCTTCTCCTCCATCTTTTACTTTAACCTCTGAAAAAAAACACGTTCACTTCATGGCATTAATCATAGTTTTTTATTACGTGCCTAGTTTCTAATTTTTCTCATATTATAGTATTTTTTCCCATTTCTCTAATGATTTGTGAATTGCAAGAAAATCAACACGTTCACTTTAAAAAAAAAATTAATTTGTTTAAGAAAAAGAAATATGAACTGGGAATTGAAATTGCAAAAGAAACCCCCCCCCCCAGTCTTTATCATTGCTAAGGTAAGCTAGACTCCATCACTGTCATGCTACAAAACTCCAGTTTAGAAACCCTGATTATAGGAGGATCTGGACTTTCAATAATCACAGTTATGTCAATGATTATGCAGTAGAAAGCCAGCTAATGCTTAAAAGGAAAAAAAAGTCTCAAATAAATGGAAAAAGAGGGTATCTCCTCGTGAAGGCTTTGTGACAGCTCAAAACTGGCTCTATATACGTCTGATCAGATGATATTCATTTGATTCTTGTGCTGAATCTTTCTTTTCTGGCTTTGTGCCAGTTTATTTAAAACTGGAACAAAACTGGTATTCTCTTTTGCAATAGTAGAGCTTGCAGGCTACCCATTTCCTCATAAGCAGAAATCCTTGCCTCCCTTTGTTTCCTAGTTCCTGGGTTCAAGTGAGCAATTTTATTTTAAAGTAGTTGTTTAGGGGGAAAATACCCTGTGGTTGAATGGGATTAAAGAACAGAGAAGGAAGAAACTGACAGAATCGGGGGGGGGGGGGGAAGTGAAGATCTACAAATATTGAAAACAGTCTGTTTTAGTCCTAGATGCATTTTAAAATGGCTCTAGTAGGATTATGTAAGTGTTCACAAATCCATTGTTCAGCATCTATTTCTCTCTCTACAACAATTGTGAAAGTATTGGGAAATACTTTAGTTGCCAAACCATCTATAGAGATTATAACTTCAGATGCTTTTCTTTTTTTTTATTTAAAAAGTTTTACAATACATTTTGACTTTAATCCCCCCTCCCCCTCCCCCACCCCTATCTAGCCCTCCCTATCCCTCTCCCCCATTCCCTCCTCCCCCCCCCCCCCGACTTCCCAGAGCTAAATACAGGGTATAAAATCGTAAAACAAACGTAAGCACCCCTATGTTATCAACAATAAACTATTAATTCTATCTCCCTCTAGCTCATACAAAATGAGTACAAACAATATTAATATTACAAATAAAGTAAAAAAGAAAAAGAGGAAAACAGAAAAAGAGCTTTACTCAGAATAGATTTTCTTAATCCCAGTCCTTATTCATATTAATTTCAAAAAAAAAAATTCACCTACTATTTGCATTCTCCCACCTTTCTCTAATTTCTAAACAAATTCTCAGTTACGCGCCAAAAGCGCCTATCTCTGTTAACCTTAATAATCTCCGACCAAGCTAAACTATGATCAAAAATAGTTCTTGCATGTTTCACGCCAAATGTCTCACAGTTCCAAATCATCCTTGAGTTCAAATAAAAAGAGTTAAAAAAAAGGTTTAGGCAGTCTCTAAGACAACTTGTTGTTAATTAGGAGCTTGCGTACCCATTCTTAGTTCAACACATACTTTTAGTCCATAACCCTAATATACTTTTCTAGCAAGCAAATAACATCAATCTTAAATTGTGTTAAATATTAAAAAAAACTATCTTTCTCCTCTATAATAAATTTACTCCAGATGCTTTTCTATGCAATTCCTTGATAATAACAAGGTGATGTGAGTCTGGCTTTTTTTTTTTTTAACAAGCCATCATCTCTATAACTTCCTATTGTTGCAAATTATGGGAGGTTCAGAAACCATTTGTTTTACTTTATGTTTTGCCTAGACGAAGGGAAAGGAGTTTTTTTATATTTTCAGGACTAGGCAGTTGAGGATTAGGACAGTTCAGGACTGCATTGTTCAGTTGGTGCTAGAGAATTAGTGGTAAGTAGTTCATGAAGTTCTTGAAATATTCCTTTTGCTTTAAAGCCGATAGCAGTGGGAGGAGTAAACACAGTGAAAGAGTAGGTCTTCCCTGTCATATGCTCTTGTGCTGTGTTGGGACCACAATTTCTAGAATTCCTAGCTAGGAGTTAGGACATGATTTGCAAACTGCAGAATGTAATATACTAGCTTGTTTACTCATATAGGTGGTTTGACATCCAGTATATATTTTGAAGTACAATTCCCCAAATCTCTTGCTGTTTGTTTTGCTGAGCTGGTATCCAAAAATTATAAAAAGCTACTTCTGATTTATTTCAGTAACATACATCTTGCTTTTCTATAATAATCACCAAGACAGTTCACAAGAAAATACCATAGCACAAAATCATAAACATAATAAAGCCATAATTTAGTTGCTTGTCTATATTTCAGAAAAGTTGGGCATTTCCTCTAACATAGAACATGCACCTTTGAACTTATTATTATTTTACATATTCTGTATAGGAACTGGATTGTAGTCAGATATTTCCATTTCTCTTTCTCAAGGCTCTTAAAGAACTTGCCAAAGTAAGTGAGGAATTGTGTACCTACCAAGAAGAAATACGTAAGAAAGCCAACCATCGAAGGTAAAATTATCAGATTTTTTTGTTACATAAAGGTTTGCTTTTCTAATAAAAGAAGATAAAGGTACCCCGAATCCTACTTTCTGCCTGAAATTAAGTTTCCTGAGTGAAAGCTCTCAACACTTTTGCAGGTATTCATCCCATGATAGATAGATAGATAGATAGATAGATAGATAGATAGATGATAGATAGATAGATAGATAGATAGATAGATAGATAGATAGATGATAGATAGATAGACAGACAGACAGACAGACAGACAGACAGACAGACAGACAAGATAATAAGGTAAAGGTTCCCCCGCACATGCGTGCTAGTCGTTTCCAACTCTAGGGGCCAGTACTCATCTCCATTTCAAAGCCGAAGAGCCAGTGCTTGTCCGAGGACGTCTCCGTGGTCATGTGGCCGGCATGACTAGACGCCAAAGGCGCATGGAATGCTGTTACCTTCCCACCGTAGTGGTCCCTATTTTTCTACTTCCATTTTTACATGCTTTCGAACTGCTAGGTTGGCAGAAGCTGGAACGAGTAACAGGCACTCACTCTGTTACGCAGCACTCGGGATTCGACCCGCCAAACTGCCGACCTTCTGATCGACAAGCTCAGCGTCCTAACCCACTGAGCCACCGCATCCCTTTGGGAAGATAATATATTTCTATAATAGTCTAGATTGATTAGAGTGTGATGTAGACCCTATCAGCAGGACTAGTTATGGTTCAAACAGCTGTGCATACTGATCAACTGAGTTATTTAAGTAAGGAAGCATAATTAAATAAATGAAAGATAAGCATGGGATGCAAACCCAGCCCCAATGTCCCCTCCAAGAGCATCCTGAGAGACTGCCAAAAGACTTCCTGAGTGGCTTGAAAGGTACTTTTAGAAATACAGGTCAAATCATTAATTGTACTTCTTTGATATCGGGGGGGGGGAATTATGGATTTATGATGCTAACATGTTCTATTATTTTCAAAGGGGCTTGTTTGTTATTTACCTGTTTTTCTTGCCCATACAGGAAGAAAATGTTTCCTTTCCTTGGAGAATCCATTGAAAGTGGGAATGCACTGATTACTCAAGAGACAAACCAGGCATATCATAAGAGCCCACAACTGGCTTCAGTTGCCTCTGAGATGGAAAAGCAAAATAACAGAAAGAATCTGATTAGCACCAACGGGCATTTGAAGGAAATGCCATCAACTGCTTTTTCTGGGGTTGAGGAAACTAGCTTTTTGCCTTGGCAAAGACAAGAAGGGCCTCCTGTTCCCCCCAGAAGCACCTCTCGGCATTTGACGAACTCTCTTGCAGATGTTTCTGAAGCATTAGCTAAGCATGCTGAGCAAAGAAATAGCTGCAAAACACAGGGACATCCAGATGGAAGTCCATTAATTTATCCAGCTGTTCCTCTGACAATGTCAGATGAATGGAAACCTCTTAGTGGGCCTACAGAAAATCAGGATCAGTACAATGACCACAAACTTCCAGCAGCAATTCTTCACAGTGTGTGGTCTTGTGATGCAAGCAAAATTGAAAATGGAGCAGAAAATGGCTCTTCCAGACAGGCTCTCCAGAAGTGCTCTTCTGATGGATATATGATGATCCCAAAACAGCATCCCAAATTTCAAAGTAATCTTTATGCTGAGGCATGTGATACACTGGAAGATTCTGGATATGAAACTGGAAAGACTCAACGCAATGAAACACTGGAAGCTAAAATTGATGAGTTCAACCGGACTGTATTTCATACAGATAAAGGTAAAAAATGTTTGCTGCAGAGCCAAACAGAGCTGCTTGGTGTTCCTAAAGCCCATTGTGGATTGCAGGACAGTCTGAACACTGGGACACAAAATGAAGAGTCGACTTGTGTTTTGAATTCCAAGCTGTCTTCAAAGAAGGAAGAAAAAGCAAACAGGCCCAGTAAAGATGTCAAAACAAAACGACAACAAAAGCAAATAAATGGAGTTTTAAGTGGCTACCAGCACATGCTACATGAACATGACTGGAGGCCAAGTAATTTGTCTGGTCGTCCACGATCAGCTGATTCAAGGTCCAACTATGGTGTTGTTGAAAAATTGCTGAAAAACTATGAAAAACAAGTGCAATCTGAGACTGAATTTACTGAGGGCAGCTGCAGAAAAATGGGTCATTATCCAGCAATCCAGACAGAGCAAGGAAAGCAGGAGCAGCAGAAGAATTCAGTGAGACACCTTGGACTATACACCAAGCATGGAAAAGAGAAGCAGAAATTTCCAGAGGTATGCTTTGAACATGACATTGGTCTACTTTTAACTTCTTTAAACTGCACATGTTATTCTTCAAGAATTTTGAAACATATCACTGAGGTTGTTAAAACTGGACTTCAGGACCTAAATCTGAATTCCAGTCATGAAGGTTCGTGCAAAACCTATGGGGGCTGATGCTGGTTGCCAAGTATCTTTTTCTGCTGCCATCCCATATCTCAAATTTACATCCAGGGTTGATGGCTTAGCACCTGTTCAGAAAATTGTCAACCTGAAATTCAGGCATGACTATTATCTTTAGATCCTTGGAGAGACACTGTCCTTGAGAAATGAATCAAGTGAGAATTCTGAGGTGTTCACTGAGCAGAGTGCCAATTTCCTCATCCTGGATTTAAGTGTGAGAAAAGGAAAGGCGTACTCTTTCCTATTAACCATCAAACTGTATAGAGGGGATTGAGTGTAATTATTTTATTGTTTTACTTTACAGGACTTATAACCCCTCCTCTCAAGTCTCAAAGAACTCTAGGCAATGTGCAAATATCAAACAAACAGAAAACTCAGAACAGTATCAAAAACAAAAATACAGAAAGCAAAGATAAAAATACACAACTCAAACACAAGATGGGAGCTCACAGTCAGCTGGGGTTCAGAAGTATAGAAATAAAGATAATGGAGGACAGATGAAAAGAAGGTTGAGAAAGTGACTTAATTGGCAGAGATCTAAGCAAGAAAGTGGTAGGAGGACACAGCAATGGAGAGGAAGGGGTAGACGGTGAACAGATATTCCTCCAAACCTTATTTATTATATCCTCACCACAATATTATGAGGTCATGCTGAAAGAGTGGCCAACTCAAGGTCATATAGCAAATTGTGTAGCTGGGTGTTAGAAGTTAAATAGTGGATACATTTCTCATAGACAAACATGGTAAAAATCTTGCCCAGGTTTCTTTATTATTCCTCCCATGCAAAGAATTTTGACACCCAAATTCCTTAAAACTACAGCAGAGTTGTTGAACAGAGCAGAACCACACACAATCTGGGCCAGCTACATGAAGATGCAGAGTCCAATCTTAAGTGTATTTAAATAAAAATAGATCCAAGGGCCTATTTATTCTAAAGTAAATGCATAAAAATATTGTAAATAGTGCATTCGTTTATGATAAGCTGTACAATTAACTATACACTGTCTTTCTTTGTGAATAAACTCACAAGGCTAGGCTGAAGTGATAATGCATCCCAATTAGTAATACAATATTTCATTTATCTACAGTATTAACATAACATCTGTACTGTCCCACTCTTGGCAATCTTACAGTATAAACATTAATTCAATAAAGTAATAAAAACATTAATAAAATAGACATGCTGCTCTCCCGCTAAGTTTCCAACGTCTCCAAGGGCTGCTTAACAATGAAGGTTTTTAAGAGCCCCTGTGAGTTAGAAGGGCAGGGGGGCAACTCTCTCTTGGTCCCATAGAGTTGGAGCTACAGTCAAAAAGGTCTGTCTTCTGGTCTTCGTTTCTTGCTGGACAGCTTCCTGATCAAAGCCTTTGCTTGATGACTTAATCAAGATCGCGTGAAGTACTAATACCACTTTACAATGCCTTGGTAAGGCCACACCTGGAATACTGCATCCAGTTTTGGTCACCACGATGTAAAAAAGATGTCGAGACTCTAGAAAGAGTACAGAGAAGAGCAACAAAGATGATTGGGGGACTGGAGGCTAAAACATATAGGGAACGGTTGTTGGAATTGGGTATGTGTAGTTTAATGAAGAGAAGGGTGAGGGGTGACATGATAGCAGTGTTCCAATATCTCAGGGGCTGCCACAAAGAAGAGGGAGTCAAGCTATTCTCCAAAACAGCACCTGAAAGCAGGACAAGAAGCAACGGATGGAAACTAGTCAAGGAGAGAAGCAACCTAGAACTAAGGAGAAACTTCCTGACAGAACAATTAACCAGTAGAACAACCTGCCTCCAGAAGTGGTGAATGCTCCAACACTGGAGGTTTTTAAGAAGAGACTGGCCAGCCACTTGTCTGAAATGGTATAGGGTTTCCTGCCTGAGCAGGGGGTTGGACTAGATGACCTCCAATGTCCCTTCTAACTTATTATTATTATTATACACTATACCAGACAAACTAATTTTTGGACAGATAGTCCTTGAGGTAGCCAACTCCCATTGGGCATTGTCCTATAGATCAATATCCCAGATGAAAGGGCTTTCTGACCTACTCCATTAATCTTCCTACTCTTACATTGAAGTCAGTTGGATGGATCAAAGGTGTGTCCATGCACAGGGGCAAGAGGAGGGTGATTGTGGTCACCAGCTCATGTATCACTGGATCAAGATATAGCAGGATCTAGGGGTGAACTGAGTGCTAAAGACTTGATAAATAATAGTAATCAACCAATATTACAGAGAAATAGAGTGAACTGGCCTTTTTGATCAAGAATGCAAATGCAGCATTTGGAAAAGTTAGTTGTCATGAAGTAAGAGGTCATGAAGGGAAGGAAGTATTGTTTCTTTCCTGTAAAAAGAGGGCAACAGATCATTCAGGCCAATGTTCTTTCCCTCAGCTGGCACATATTTATTTTTATTTAATGTTTATTTAAATTGCAGTTCTGCTATTTACATACCTCTGAGGAGAAATTACGGTGACCTTAAAATATAATCAGTACAGAGAGAAGTGCAGAAGTTAAAAGAAGTGTCCTCTAAAACACAATTCTGCCTAAACTCAGGGACATTTTTTTTATATGAAACGGGGAAACAGCCTCTTAGGGCAGAACTGCCACTTTCAAACAGCTGGACGCTTAAAACTGAGCAAAGCTGAGAAGTATTTCATTCACAGTCAACAGTTTGGGAATGATCTACTACTACTAAAGTATACAGTGAAGGAAAAAAAGTGTTTGATCCCCTGCTGATTTTGTAAGTTTGTCCACTGACAAAGAAATGATCAGTCTGTAATTTTAATGGTATTTTAACAGTGAGAGACAGAATAACAAAAAAATATATATATCCAGAAAAACGCATTTCATAAAAGTTATAAATTGATTTGCATTTTAAGGAGTGAAAAAAATATTTGATCCCCTATCAATCAGCAAGATTTCTGGCTCCCAGGTGTCGTTTATACAAGTAATGAGCTGAGATTAGGTACACTCTCTTAAAGGGAATGCTCCTAATTTCAGTTTGTTACCTGTATAAAAGACACCTGTCCACAGAAGCAATCAATCAGATTCCAAACTCTCCACCATGGCCAAGACCAAAGAACTGTCCAAGGATGTCAGGGACAAGATTGTAGGCTGGAATGGGCTACAAGACTATCGCCAAGCAGCTTGGTGAGAAGGTGACAACGGTTGGTACGATTATTCACAAATGGAAGAAACGCAAAATAACTGTCAATCTCCCTCTGTCTGGGGCTCCATGCAAGATCTCACCTCATGGAGTTTTAATGATCATGAAAATGGTGAGGAATCAGCCCAGAACTATATGGGAGGATCTTTTCAATGATCTCAAGGCAGCTGGGACCATAGTCACCAAGAAAACAATTGGTATAACACACTATGCCGTGAAGGACTGAAATCCTGCAGCACCCGCAAGGTCCCCCTGCTCAAGAAAGCACATGTGTAGGCCCGTCTGAAGTTTGCCAATGAACATCTGAATGATTCAGAGAACTGGGTGAAAGTGTTGTGGTCAGATGAGCCCAAAATCAAGCTCTTTGGCATCAACTCAATTCATTGTGTTAGGAGGAGGAGGAATGCTGCCTGTGACCCCAAGAACACCATCTCCACCGTCAAACATGGAAGTGGAAACATTATGCTTTGGGGCATTTTTCTGCTAAGGGGAGAGGACAACTTCACTGCATCAAAGGGGTGAAGGACAGGGCCATGTACCGTCAAATCTTGGGTGAGAACCTCCTTCCCTCAACCCGGGAATGGAAAATGGGTCGTGGATGGGTATTCCAGCATGGCAATGACCCAAAACCCATGGCCAAGGCAACAAAGGAGTGGTTCAAGAAGAAGCATATTAAGGTCCTAGAGCGGCCTAACCAGTCTCCAGACCTTAATCCCATAGAAAATATGTGGAGGGAACTGAAGGTTTGAGCTGGCAAACATCATCCTCGAAACCTCAATGACTTGGAGAGGATCTGCAAAGAGGAGTGGGACAAAACCCCTCCTGAGATGTGGGCAAACCTGGTGGCCAACTACAAGAAACGTCTGACCTCTGGGATTGCCAGCAAAGGTTTTGCCACCAAGTACTAAGTCATGTTTTGCAAAGGGGTCAAATACTTATTTCACTCCTTAAAATGCAAGTCAATTAACATTTTTTATGAAGTGCATTTTTCTGGAGTTTTTTTTTTGTTGTTATTCTGTCTCTCACTGTTAAAATAAACCTACCATTAAAATTATAGACTGATCATTTCTTTGTCAGTGGGCAAACATGCAAAATCAGCAGGGGATCAAATACATGTTTCCCTCACTGTTGGTAGACAAATGTTTCTGCTTTGCTTGCTCTAAAAGTGGGTGGGAGCCAGGTTCACTTTGGGAGTTTCAGGGCTTTTTGGCAGAAGAAATGATCCCTTAAACAGAGGCATGACTATGGCACACACATTTCCCCCTTAAAACTCAAACTGCCCCAGATGTAGGAAATAAGCTCTGAGGGCCACAGAAAGGATGCAGGCGAGTCATAGAAAGCTTCCAGACTGCATCTTTGGGACTTCTGCTTGTGGATCTAGACTGCATCATTGGGATTTCTGGTTGTGGATCTAGGCAGCCAGCAAAAAATAAGCATACAACAAAGCCAGAATCCTTCAGGGAGCAAGCAGCATGCTATTCTAATTATTTTCCTCAGATCCTCCACAGCTGATAAATACAGACAACTGTTTGGAATGTAAGCAAAAGCTAGGTTCTTGCTCCCTTTTTTTCATAGGTCTGCTGTAAAAAAATGATGTCGATCTACCATTCTGTAGGAATTCAACTGAAAAAAAATAGTAATTAGGTTTTTTTTTTAACTTATTCTAACTGTAAAATGTACCCCACTATTCCAAGACGATAACGTAGTCTTGATTAAGGCCAGAATTAACTGTACTTATGCTGTTATAAATTGCTGTGGCATCATTCTTTTTTTTTTTAGCAATATCCTCAAATTGTTAGAAAACAATATGGTATGGCTTTGCCACTTTCTCCTTAGAAGCAGGACAAAAATGGAACAGTGGCACTAATACTTTTAGAATAGAAAACCCTTTTGGTATAACCAGCCTATATAATATAATGAAAAATGTAGTATTTGTGCATCTAGGAAAATGGGGTTTTGTGGCAAAAATACAAGATACCCTGATTATATGGTTGGATGCTTGATTACTCTGTCAAACTGCTGAACTGAGTGGGATCTTCTGAGGTGGGGAGCTGCCAGCTCAGTTGTATTGAAACAGTGATGATAATTACAAATGGAGAGAAACCCAAACATTTCTAAATTGCCTTTAAATAACCTTTGTAATATACATACAGTTATTTAGTGATTCCATGACTAACGTGTCATGGATATATACCTGGAGCCTTCAAGAAAATATGTACAAACTCCTTGGATTGGCAGTACGTTCAATATATAAACCTATTAGCAGGGCCAGCTTTAAACTAAGGTTAATCAGGCATTGACCTAGGACAGGGATAGGCAACCTTGGCTGGCTCAGGAATTCTGGGAGTTGAAGTCCACGAGTCATAAAAGAGCCAAGGTTGCCTACCCCCTGATCTGGGACACCAAAACTTAGAGGGCATCAACGCTGCCCATCATTCCAAATTATTTTAAATATTCACATTTCTGCATTGGTGGGAGATGACACCATCGATCAATGTAGCTTAGGGGCAGCATAATACCCTAAGGTGGAAAAAAAAGTACAAGCTGAACTAAAGAGTCATGTTTAATGGATTTTAATGGTTCTTTTGGAACATTCTGGAAGACATTACTGAGAGACACAGAGAAGCAGTGGGTGAATGTAATACTTTAAAGGGAAAAAAAATCTCTATCAAACTAAGGTGGAGTTCTGGTGACATCTTTGCAACAACATAAAGTGGTTTGCCTGAAATTGTTTTTGTTCTCTTTCATCCAGATATTAATCAGGGCTGATCCTATTACCTTTTCAAGATGAACCAATGTTGAACTATTACTCAGGTCTATAATTCTTTATCTGCACTAAATTCTATCTCATGCATTTTTCCTTGGAAGAAGAGAGGAAGAGAATAAGAATACACACATAATATTTAATGTTCTTACCTGAGGCAAATCTTTTAAATTAAAATTGAGCTAGTATTGTGTCTCAAAGGTGCTTTTTCAAAATGCAACTGGACTGTTTTTCCTTGCAGCCATTTCGCTTCTCATCCAAGAAGCTTCTTGAATAAGAAGCGAAATGTCTTCAAGGAAAAAACAAAGTCTAATTGCCTTTTGAAAAAGCATGTTTGGGACAACCATGATCTGGATTACTGAGAATCTCCATAGACAGTTAGTATGTGTGTTTCAACATAACATACAGATTTAACTCAAGTAAAGCCAGATGTAGAAATATTTGCATAATTTGAATTGAAGCTATTTAAGGGGAGGTTACAACTGCAAAACTCAGTCTCCCTGTTTGTATGGATGAAAAAGGCTGTAAGTCAGGGGTGTCAAACTGCCAGCCTGTGGGCCAGTTGCATCATGCAGAGGCTGTGCCCACCCCAGCTCCAGCAATGCGAAAACAGTCAACACATCGTGACATGACATGTGACACAGCGAGTTTGATACCCGTGCTGTAAGTGGATGCACACGTGGATATTTTGTCATGACTTTTTATCCGTAATATACTTAAATACAACAAAAGCAATTTCAGGAAGTCTTCAAAGATCCTAATGGATAATGCACAGACAAGTTGCCATTTAATCCTTCAGTACCTTATCTTTTTTTTCCCCCAGGAGGGTGCAATAAATTGTTTATGCATTTAAGATCCTGAGTACATGTTGACAGGGGACTTGCACACATAACAGAGTCATCAAAAGGCCATTTACTTTGTAGCTTGGCTCATTCTACAAGTTGGCGGTGCAAAGAGAGGGTAATTTGCTTTCATTCTAAATTAAAGCCACTTAGGCATTTTGTGTCTTACTTACATGTCACATATTTCTTTGACATGTGCAAGAGTTCTTTGGTCATTACATCTGTACATTACTATGTAAATGGTAAATACATTCTCCAGGTCTTTTAATAGCTTGAGGCCACCTGTTGCAAAGCTGACCACGTTCACCATGCCATTCTCTTCAGATTCCTTGGATGCTTTTGAAGGGTTTTGTTTGGAGGTCTTAACCCAAGCAGACACATTTGTGTTATAGGTATCTGTGGCAGCCAAGCAGTCAAATGACAAGGCATTTTTGCGGCCAGCTCGCCCAGCAAACCGACGCTTACCTTCCAGATGGGCTTCCAGGTCTCCGTCAGCACCACCAGCAATGAGAAGAACACTTTTGAATGAAATTGCTTGAGACATTTCAGTGGGTCTGAACCTACTTGTGGATTCAGGAGTGATGTGAAAGTCCTGTGTTTTTTAAAATGCTCTTTTCCATATTCATAACCAGAACTAGTTCTATGCAACGCTACATTGGTCAAAACTCTTTGGATTCTTTGATCATTCTTACTGTCTTCAGTGTTTTATCAGTTACATTAGGATTCCCTTTTCCCTGACTCTGTGGATAAACTTATAGTAATTTGTCTTTGAATATCATGTCATTATTCATCTCCTTAATCTGTTTTTAATTTAAATTGAGTGCTGTACATTCTGACTTCTCCCACAAAGGGCAGGAAGAAATGCCATGTGCATGATCATGTCGTGTTAGATGCATGTGTTGAAATAGCAAATGCATTTAGTTTGTAACACTATAGAAAATATTATTACCATACCAAGATGCTACATATAGTCAGGCATTTTCCAATGTTTGAGATTTGTTTCAAGGTTTGCTTGAATGAATGAATGAATGAATGAATGAATGAATGAATGAATGAATGAATGAATATATCAATATAGTCCCTGGGAGAATGAATAAGAAGAGACCTGCTGGATTATTTAAAAGCTCATCTAGTCCAACGTGCTATGTCTCCCAGGGACCAATATATCCCAGGGAAAAATATATCCCTGCCAATACTTACATTCTGTATATCTTTTATAGGCTTTACAGGTCTAGTATTTAATATAAAAAAATCTAACATGCATTTTTTGAAAAATGCATGCTAACATATAGAAAGTACTTGCAATGATGTCATAGAAGCTAAATGGACTGGTTTTTCGTTCATGCTTCATGTGTTCCTTTTAATCTTCCATGCTTGAAATGTTGCAATGCTACTAACATTTTTTCCCAATTCAAAGCATCTACTTATAACTATTAGCTTTTCTGAATGTACAAGCTTTTCTAAAAAGAACTTGTTGTGTATGTAAATAGTTAGCAATAAGCCATAGAAGATATTGCAAACACTGTGCAGCTTTGCAAGGTTTAAAGCGGGAAAATAAGGTGCAATCATTGGACGCCACAACCAAGGAGCGGGAAAACAGACAGTTTGTATTGGTTACAGTTCAAACGCTTTCTCTATAAAAGGGTTGCAACATTTGACATTTGACAGTTGACTTTGTGTATTCAATAAACTCGTTCAGTGTTAACCACTCTGAGTCCTCGTCAATTCGAACCAAACAACTGGCGACGAAGGTGGGATCGACAGAAGACCAGAGATTAGGAAGAATTGTCGTGAAGGCGGCAAAGTCTGAGCGAGTCACAGTCAACCGAGCGGCCGCGGCAGAATAGGAAAAAAAATTCTCCGAATGGCGCAAATCGGGTCATTGAAGGAATTTGACCCTAACTTCCCCGAAGATTGGGAAGAATATATTGGTCAGGTCGAAGGATTCCTGTTAGTGAACGGAATCACCGACGACCGAAAAAAAGCGGCGGCACTTTTGACAATTTGCGGCACACCGGTCTACAGAGTCGCTGTCGGGCTGTGCCAGCCACAACCAGTCTCCAGCGTGCCCTATGCCGACCTCCTTGCAAAACTAAAGGTGCACTTTACTCCCCGAAGGTCCGAACTTTTTTGGCGGCGCATCTTCGAGAAGAGAAATCAGAGACCGGGGGAATCCATACAGAAATTCGTCGCTGCCGTTAGGGAAGCCGCAGTTCGTTGCAAATACGATAATTTAGAAATTAGGATTCGGGACAGAGTTGTGCTAGGCTTACGCGATGAACAATTACAAAACAGAATAATCGCCAAACCTACTGGCGATTTACAGGAAGTGCTCGACGAACTCCTAACGTATGAGTCTACCGGGTATCGCGACCCCCCCCGCAGTAGCATGGCGACAGCACCTGAAATTAACCAAGAGGGCTATGTGGACTGCGGGGAGGTGGATCAGCAGTGGGAGGAAGAGATCGCCGAAGTCTCCAGGCGATTTGGGAAGATGGCACCCAGACAACTTAGAAGCGAAGGGCCCGAACCCGGCCGCCGGCAACAACCCGCAACACCGCAGAGACCACCGACCGGGGCACAACGACCGTGGCGGGACACCGCAACCAGACCGCGCGACAACGACACCCAGAACCGATGCGGCAGCTGTGGCGGCAACCATCCCCGCGCTTCCTGCCGATTCCGCACCGCCAAGTGCAGGGCTTGTGGCAAGACCGGCCACATCCAGGCCATCTGCAGAAACCGCGTCCGGGACTCCCGTCTGAATGAAGTCGATGTGTGGCCAGAGGGTAAGGTAACCCCCAATGCTAGTGGCAAGGAGACCCCTAGATCCCGGGCGAAATTTTCAAACCCAGGGGAGGTGGCCCGAGTCAATCGGAAAAGGCAGGGAAGGGGGCACAATTTTCCGGACGGAAAATTAAAAATCACAGTCCTTCTGCAAGGGGTTCCTTGCAGAATGGAAATCGACTCTGGGGCTTCAGTGTCGATAATTTCCACTGAAACCCTGAAAAAAATTGAACAACTAAGTGGAAAAAGAATTCCACTTAGCCCAACAAATATTCAATTAATGGACTTCCAAAAAAGTCCAATAATCGTAAAGGGAAAGACCAGCCTTAGAGTTAATTTTAAGGGATTTAAGGGGGTCTTAGATGTGGTAGTTACGGAGGGGAATAGGACTAGCTTAATAGGGCTTAATTGGTTTCCTGCCCTGGGAATTTGGATAGGGGGAATAAATTCTGTGATTAAAAATAAGACCCTCGAATCCGTCTGCAAAGAATTTGCAGACGTATTCGATGGATCTCTAGGCAAGTACAAAGGGCCCCCCATTAATTTTAACCTAGACCCCTCAGTAAATCCAATCAGGCTAAAGGCCCGGAGGGTACCTTTTGCCTTAAAAGAAAAAATCGAGGCCGAGCTCGACCGGCTTGTAGGCCTCGGAGTTTTAGAACCCGTTGAGGGCGGTTTATGGGAGACGCCGATCGTCACACCCCTCAAACCCAATGGGGATGTGAGGATCTGCGCCGACTATAAAGCGACCCTCAACATTGGAATGAAAAAGCATGCTTACCCGGTCCCGACGGTGAAGCAGGTCCTCGCCACGATCCAGGACGCCGCCATCTTCGCCAAGCTCGACTTGGCGCATGCGTACTTACAGTTGACTGTTTCCAAAGAGGCTGCAGAGGCGCAAACAATTGTTACCCACAAGGGGGCGTTCCGAGTCCACAGACTGCAATTTGGGATTGCAGCTGCTCCAGGCATCTTCCAAGAAGTGATGGAGAGGACCTTAAAGGGCATACCTGGAGTATGCCCTTACTTTGATGATGTCCTAATAGCTGGAAAAGATGAAGGAATGTTAGTAGAGCGGCTGGAACAGGTACTGGGTAGATTTAGAAAGGCTGGATTAAAATTAAAAAAGGAAAAATGTAGCATAGGGGTTAAATCCACTGATTTTTTGGGGTTCAGGATTGACAAAAGCGGGGTCCACCCTACCCCTGAAAAAATTAAAGCAATAAAAGGGGCTCCTGAACCAAGGAACAAGGCTGAGCTACAGGCCTTCCTAGGCTTGGTAAATTTTTATCACACTTTTGTGCCACATAAGGCTGCCATTGCAGAACCACTGCACAGGCTTTTAGATAAGAAGACCCCTTGGCATTGGCAAGACAAGCACAAAGTGAGTTTCCAGACCTTAAAAGATATCCTTTCCAGTAGCTCAACTGTAACCCACTTTATAGAAAATAGACCAATCTACCTGGCGTGCGATGCTTCGCCTTATGGCGTCGGGGCAGTAATCAGCCATTTAGACACCCAGGGAATGCAAAGACCCATTGCTTACTACTCCCGCACACTAACCAAGGCAGAGCGGAACTATGCTCAAATTGACCGGGAAGCTTTAGCCATAGTGGCAGGAGTTAAAAAGTTCCACGACTACCTGTATGGCAGGAACTTTACAATCCTGACAGACCACAAACCCCTGCTGGGACTGTTTACCACAGATAAACAGACTCCCCAAATTATGTCTCCCAGGATGCTGAGATGGTCCATTTTCCTCTCAGCATATTCATTTTCCCTCCAATACCGACCAGGTAAAGACATGGGTCATGCAGACGCTCTTAGCAGATTGCCCCTTAGCACAACAGAGGAGGACCCTGCCCCAGTGGGACAAGTAATGTCCCTACAAGATATTCCTGATCTGCCCCTAACTGCTAAAGACATAGCGGAGGCAACCAATAAGGACCCCATCTTAAGGAGAGTAATGGCCTGGGTCATGAGCGGTTGGCCCAACGCCAACCCAGACGTAAAATACAGTCCATTTTTCCGAAGGAAGGATGAACTATCAGTTCATATGGGTTGCTTACTTTGGGGAACTCGTGTAGTAATCCCAGGAATCCACAAATCAGCTATTCTATTTGAATTGCATGAAGGACACCCTGGAATAGTAAGGATGAAGGCCTTAGCTAGGAGTCACTTGTGGTGGCCAGGATTGGACCAAGACATTGAGGAATGCGTTGCCAATTGCCATCTGTGCCAACGTTCCAGGCCTGAACAACAACACATCCGCACACATAAATGGGAGTTAGCTAGGAATCCTTGGTCCAGGATTCATATTGACTTCGCTGGACCTTTCCAGGGGTTAACGTTCCTTGTAGTGGTCGACAGCTACTCTAGATGGCTAGAAGTAGTACCGGTCAGTTCAGTAACGGCAGGCAGAACAATACAGGCATTAAGGGGCCTCTTTGCCACTCATGGGTTGCCGGATTTAATAGTGTCTGATAACGGGCCACAATTCACATCTATTGAATTTCAGGATTTCCTCAAGGCCAACTCGATTAAGCATAAGACTTCTGCACCCTTCCACCCCTCCACCAACGGATTGGCTGAAAGGAACGTGAGGACCACGAAGGACGCGCTTAAAAGAATTATTCGAGGTGACTGGCATCAGAGACTAGCTGAGTTCTTGTTGGCCCAACACACAACCCCTTGTTCGGCTACAGGGAAAAGTCCAGCTGAAATGAGGTGGGGAAGAAAAATCTTGACCAAGTTGGACAGACTACACCCCGACCGACTCCAACCAAACATTGAATTTGACATTCCTAACAGAACATTTGAAGTGGGGGACTTGATTTGGGCCAGGAACTACGCCCAAGGGGATAAGTGGATTCCTGGGGTGGTAACTGAAATCTTAGGTCCCTTATCATACATCATTGAGGGGGAAGGGAATAGGGTCTGTAAAAGACACATAGACCAGCTGAGGAAAAGATCTAGTGGGTGTGTGCCAGCTGAGGGGGACCAAAGCTCAGTTAGGGCAAACAGTACAGATAACATTAGGCCTGGAAGTGGTGTAGTGGTGGGGCAAGATGACATATTTCCAGATGCCCATCAACAACAATTCAGTCCAATTGATTGGGAAATACCCCTGCGAAGTAGGCCAGTGACAACTGAATCCCAAACACAACCTAATACACAAGGCAGTACATCTGAAGCCAGTAACCCTGAGCCCAGGTCCAGTAGTAACCAGCATAGTAACCAGCAGCCAAGCAGTCAACCAGGAAAAGGGGCCCCTAGCAGCCAAAGTAACAGATACCCTTCTAGAATACATAGGCCACCAAAATACCTAAAGGACTTTGTAAAGAAATGACACCAACTGGGGGGTAAGGGGTGTTGTGTATGTAAATAGTTAGCAATAAGCCATAGAAGATATTGCAAACACTGTGCAGCTTTGCAAGGTTTAAAGCGGGAAAATAAGGTGCAATCATTGGACGCCACAACCAAGGAGCGGGAAAACAGACAGTTTGTATTGGTTACAGTTCAAACGCTTTCTCTATAAAAGGGTTGCAACATTTGACATTTGACAGTTGACTTTGTGTATTCAATAAACTCGTTCAGTGTTAACCACTCTGAGTCCTCGTCAATTCGAACCAAACAGAACTTCTATTATTTCATTCAGTATTATATGGCTCAGAAACTAGACTAAGATAATAGCATAAGAAGAAACTTGTTGGATTGTGCCTAATGCCCATCCTGTCCCTGGGACCAACCATATGCAGTAGGACACAAAGCGGAAAGCCTCTTTTTTCCACCTCTAGTAGCTAGTATTTCAGGTAGTCTGTTTTTAGACTTGAAGATAACAGGCAGTAGTTCTTGACAGCCATGGCAAGCTTATTTGATCAGCAGCATGGGTTGAGTCTGGAGAAAGAAGGAGGCAGATATCTACTCAGCATCTCAAGAGCAAAGCTAAACTTATCAAGAGAGACAGATCTTTCCGTGCAACTTATCCCTTGTCCTGATATGACCACAGTGCCAGCTGCACCCAGGGATAGATAAATGTGCATTGTAACAATGTCTAGACATGCAAATGGATAAATTAATAGCATGGAGACAAGCTTTACAAATGGATTTGTGATCACATGATGGCTCGTGTAGTTTTTTAATTCCACATATTAGCATTTTCCTCTATTTGCCTCAGTGTGAGAGCATACGAAGGATAGGAGGAAGAGTCATCAACAAGGAAACAGCCACACAATCAGGTTTGTGAGCCTGGGCTAAAAAAAAAACACACAATGTGAGACAGTCTCTATGACAAGCTTCTTCCTGGTTCACCCAGATGAAACGAGCAAAGGGGAAGCACATTCAGATTTGCAAGATTCTGTTACTATAAAAAGTAGTCTTGATCTATATGATATTGGTTTCATAGGCTGGTCTATCTTGTAGGGCTGACACCCAATATGTTTTAAAGGAGTAGTGAAGTCACATACAGAATTGACATTTAAGATTTTCCTGGATCAGGATTCTTCATATGGATTCAGTTACTTTTTTTATTTGATTACCTACCTGCACTTAGAGAGACTGGTCTTTAGTAAAGCAGAGTTAAAGCATGGAGGTAGGTAGATAAGCAACATTATAGCTGTCTGCCATGAAACTGCTTTTTTGGACTTGTACTCAGCAGAGACGGTAGCTGCCAGCTTACCATGGCTGATCTAGAAAAGGCTAAATAGAGCCAGCCCTGGTGAGTACTTGGATGAAAGCTACCCAGAAATCCCAGAGCTCTATATTAGACTGAGAAGTCCAAAACAACTATTTCAGAACAAATCAATGGCAAAACCTTCTAATCTGTTTGCCAAGCAAGCAAAACGATCTATGTCTACGTAGCTGACAGAGGTTGAGCTTGGTTTAAGGAAGGCTTTATTTTACTGAACTTCAGATGGCCAAGGCAACCGCGTAATTCTGCTCTCTTGACTGATAGAAATGACTGTCAGTGATGAGTTCACTTGATTTTGGCACAAGCTTGTCGGAGTGTGTAAATATTGCATCAAGATGGGATTGCTGTGGTGCCAGAAATCCTAGACGAATGCCATTACAGGCATGTATTTCCCTTAATCTATCCCTGTGTTGTTGGCTGTTGACATGCTATGTATGTAGCCTGGTTTATTTCTCTTACCAGCAACTGAATGAAATATCAATTCTGCAAAGCTGCCTTATTGAAAGTTATTAAAAAAGCTTCTTCCTCATTAGGTGTCCATCCAATCATGAATGGCAATTACCTGGCTGAGCTAGAACAAAGAGGCAATTCTGTTGTATCAGCTTGGTCTTTAATGTCTCATTCTCCACTTCACATCATAAAAAGTAGCATTTTAGGCCATAACATCTCTGACATATCTATCTAAGGGGTCTGTTCTTAGGATAGGAAAGAGAGACCCTTCAGTTGCTTTTGTGAAGTAATCATGATACCTTGGAGAAAATGGCTGTATTTTTCAAACAGCAATTATATTATCTTTCCCTTATCATAAGACCCAGACAGAATTGCTTGGCATGTATAATGCAGTAATTAATTTTATATAACCTGTTCACAGCAATCCGTATATTGTACCTGGTGTGCAACTCTGTGTCAATGATTCATTTTCACATTCCCATCTTTTATGATATTGCTATTCATAGTGAATACCAACATGGTGGCCTAGCTGTTAAGATGCTGGGCAGGTTAGCAGTTCAAGACCCAAGTACCACATGATGGGGTGAGCTGCCATCACTTTCCCCAGCTCCTGCCCACCTCGCAGTTCAAAACCATATAAATACAGGTAAATAAATAGTTACCACTTCTAGTGACTAGATGCACAAGTTGTGTTATTCTTCAGGGCAAAGTTGAAATTCTAAGGATGTGGACATTGTGTCAATTTCTATAATTCCTAAGTTATTTTTTAATTGTGTAACTGCATAGAAATACTGTATATTTGGGTGTTTTTGTTCTCTTACAAATTATTGTTTATTTGTATGCTGGCAAAATAACAAAGGTTATTGTAGCAATGTAGGAAATACAGAATGCTTTCCACCAATGGGTTTCCTTTTCTTATCTTTCTGACTTCAGTATGATCTAGCTTACTGGTATAAGAAGCCCCCTCCCTCATTCACTGGCCCAAAAAAGTGCCACCAGGGTCCCTCACAATGAATGGGAAAGATAATTTTTGAAACAACCTCTGCATTTCCAAGTCAAATCTACACTACTGCAGTTTAGCAGCTTTAGAAAGTGTCAGATGTTCACCACAGAATTTTTGCCACATACACATTCCGTTGCCAAATCCTGAACAATAAAAGATGAAAATATGTTCAGAGCCTAGAACAGCTTGTTAATCTGGGCATCCACAAATGTTGTTGGGGATAGTAGCTACAACTGTTGTTTTTATTGCAAATAAGCAAACTCACTCTGCTCATTTGTCAAAAATATGGAAATTAGTTGAATATAGTTTTGGATTTCCTCATCAAAATCACAGTGACTTGTTTAGAAATCAGATCTGATTTCTTGTTTACCTGATTCCATTATTTATCAAAAATCAGAACAAAACTGAATTTTGTTTTATTGTTAGCATTGGGAGTTATTGGCAGTCTATATTTTTGTTGACATTATTCTTTCTTTTCCACTTTTTCTAGCTTCAGATTACAAATGAAACTCTTAGCAACCTTTATTTGGTATTGTAATATTAGGTGGGAATTGCCTGAAGCCTTATATAGTACTATAATCCTAGTCTGAATCCTTCTAGTCAACTTTAGGATCCCTCTTAAAAACAGCCTAGCCTGATTTTCTCCACTTATATAAGAAGTGGATTTCTGCTTTGATGGATCTTCTATTACTGTACCCCACCACACATATTGAGGCAATCATATTGTAGCCATAATTAGACTTTTCATGAAAATTCACAGTTGCAAAAATGTGACCACACTCTTCCAACATTGCAGGGAACAGAAACTTAGGAAGAGAAGATATTGTTCAGAAACATGGACCTGGAATGTTTGTGTGTGTGTGCGTGGTGCCAGGGTACAAAGTACAGTGATACCTCAATACTCATTGCTTTTCAATTTTGTGGAAAGGAGATGGGGATTGTTGTTTCTAGAAGAATTGTGGCAGGTCACCTTAGAAATTAACCCCCATAGGAGAGTGGGACATGTCACCTAATATTCATGCCCCTACTTATCCTGAGAAGTCATCAAACTGAGATTTGTGCCTTAATCACCTTCAGTTAATAGTATCTTGGAAAGTATTGTTACTGTAAAATCTCAACCAAATGGCTGCCCATTTTTCCTTACATGGTTAAATCTCTCTGTTGTTCAATCTATAATGATCTGTTTGTTGCTATATTGTCATTTATTAGAACAGGTCTGCATTTTGGTACAGAATATATTAAATCTGTTCAAATCCTGAGTTGTTTCTAGGAACATAGAGCATTACTCCTTGTTCTGTGAATATTTTACAAAATGTGTTTAAAATTTCTTGTGTAGGCGGCAGTTGCAAAAATGCAATAGCTCATTTTAATGCCAGTCCCAGCAGAAAACAAAGGCAAATTACCAAAGGACGATAACTAATTAATTTTGCATGGTAAAATTTTATTCCTAAGACCGAATATGGAAAAATAACAGAGAAGAAATTGTAAGACAGTATTGCATCTCTCCAGTAATTCATTCATTCTTTTTTTAAAAAAATCAAAAATACAAAAGGTACAATGAAAAAACAATTATTTTGTCCACTGTTACTCTTTTCTATTTGTTTTGTTGAAATGTTCTATCATATTTCTGTTTTGGAAGAGTGACTTGAAATTTTGCCAAGCTATATAGCATGCATGATTGAGGAGTCAACAATCCCTATAAACACTGTCCATATTGAGTGTTCTTTAATAAAATGCTTAGCTAATCTTTGTGTGCAATTCCGTTACCTAGAAGTTGTCAGATATTGTCACCTTGTCTGAGTTGAAATAGAAAACCCCTACACAGCTTAGACTCTTGAAAAGTATCCATTTATTTCTTATGTTCTTTCAACTGTTAACAATTCACAAGAGGATTGGCTCTCTTATCTGTGACTGCTGAATTTATACCAGGCCTTTGATGAGAGCCTGAGGTAGGTGCCTCCTTGAGGCACTTTTCTAGGTCCCTTTTTAAAAATGAGAACTGAGTTCAGAAGAAGATGCAAAAGGAACCTGCATTTGTTCTCACTGTGGAACAAAAAGCAGCAATTGTTTTATCTATTGTTAACCTTTTTTTCCTCACCTCTTTATGGAGCCTATACCTGAGGAGGGGGACTTTTACAATGCTATGTTATCTGAAGCTGAATAAATGTGTATAAATCAGGAGAGAACCAGGCAGCAGCCAGCTGGCAGGAATACAATACACAATTCTGGAACATCTTTCATATCACAGATATATTTATGATCAGTATGTCCGGGTATGTATTGTCCATCCACATTATCATTTAGAAAAGATTAGTTGTAAAAATAATTTTGTTTCTCAGTTCTACGGAAATCTTTGGTTTTGTTTCAAGAACTAAACTACATTGAACTTGCCAAAATAAATACAGAGAAAAGGAGCATTTTTGCAGTTATTTTAAACCAGCTATAAGCCCATTCAGTGTGTTTTTGTTGTATATACATGTATGTATGAGTTCAGAGCAGTCCCAGCCAAAGAAGAAAGAGGCCTTCTTCCTCTGAAAACAGATAATCTGCCTGCTCCACTGATTATATCAGAGGCCATATGAAAAAGGAATAAGACAACAACAGTGATGCAACAGAGAAACAGTATAATCTAATGGTTAAAGCTTTGCTTTTGGAGTGGGGAGATCCTGGATCAAGTCCCCACCTGGGCATAAAGCTCTGTGCATGACATTAGCACAATCATACTCCTTCAGCTCAGACTTAAACATAGTAGGCCAGTGGTGGCAAACCTATGGCACAAGTGCCAGAAGTGGCACTTGGAGCCCTCTCTGTGGGCACACACGCCATCGCCCCAGCCCAGTCTCCCCCCACAGCCTCCACCTCACCAGCAGCCCCCCTGGAGGAGAGTCACCGCGCGGAGCAGTGCAGCCAAGCACATGGCAGCTAGGCAGCAGATGATGCTGCAGGGCGCGGGCGGAGGGTGTGGCCACCATGGCACTGCAGGGCCACCTGGGCGATCTGTGGTGGGCCATGTATGGCCCTGAGGGCAGGGGTGGACAGGCGGAGTGGGGGCAGGCCAGGGCCGGGGTGGTTTGGGGGCACTCAGTCTCTAAAAGGTTTGCCATCACTGTAGTAGGGCAAAGTAAGAGGAAACCATTGAAACTGTTCTGAGAGCTTGAGGGAAAATGGGATGTCAGTAAAACAAGCCAACAAATCTCCTTGGGACTTAGTTTACTTGGCCGCATCTCTGGAGCCAATGTAGTAAAATAAAAGGTAGTCGTGCAGTGTATGCCTCCCAGCATACACAAAGGACAGCACAGCAGGAGGCTGATGGTGCAGATCAGCAGAAGGGCTGGACAGCTCCGGGCGATGACTGCTCACTCAGGATAAGCCTAATGACTTAAGCTTTTGACAGCCCCAGGCATGATCAGTCTGGTGGGAAGCCAGGATCTACACCCATTGTCACCTGCACTGGCAGGAAGCCCAGGTTTGAACTGATTGGATGCCATCCACCTGAGCAGGTACAAATAGACGCCAGGTCTCCCTGTTTCCCCAGTTCGTTCTGTTCAGAATAAACTCATCTTCACCCCAGCTCTGTGTCCGTCTCTATGTGAAGCACGCGACTTTACAGTCAGCAAATAGAATTGCTCCCCCTTCTAATTCTGCAGAAATGAGTGTACCATCTTCTCTGCAGGCTAATCTTTTGACCTAACAAAAGCTCTTAGTTGACTATGGCAGTTACTCTGCTAAAAGAACAGATTTCTCTTATCAGCTGGGAGTTGGTAATACATACATGCTGCTCTGTGGACCTAGAAAATGGTTGAAATGAGAGCAAAACTAACTGCGATGGCAGCAGTTGTGAATGAAAAATGGCTTTGTTGCAGACATCCTATAAAAATGTTGTTTTTGAAGTAGAGGGGACGCAGCATTTCCCCTCCTTATCTATCTAGTACCCCAACCCCTTGAAAATCAAAGATTAAAAGTCTGTCTTTTCCTGGCAATTGTATTTTGATAAATAATCTGAGAGAGAGAGAGAGAGAGAGAGAGAGAGAGAGAGAGAGAGAGAGAGAGATAATAACATCCATGTATCAAATCAAATAAAGCAATCCGTTAAAATAGCAGTTGAATTCCACACAGACAAAAGCACTGCAAGAAAACCTTAAAATGCCATTAAGATAAAATCTATTCTTCTTCTAAAAAGAAGAATACATGGATGAAATGGTCTGAAAGAAGAAGAAGAAAAAACTGTTCCTGCTTCAGAAAGGACTAATAATGAATTCTCTGACAGCCAATGTTTGCTTGTTAATCTTAGAACACTGCCAATTACAAGACAGGAGAGAGAGCGATATTAAATTTGAGCAGACTAGGTGTTAAACATTTGACTGCATTTTTTTACTATTTGACTTTCTTCAGCCTTGTGTGCTTTGTCTGTCCTGCAGGATTTATTAACCTGCCCTACAGAACTTGCAGAGCTAAGCTCCTCAGCCCTACAGTGGAGGGTTTCTTTACTCTAATATTCACCCCAAGCCATTTATCATTTAGTTTTTGTTTAGTGTAGGCTCCACCCACCAGCTGATTACATCCCAGATTCATTATCTTTAGAATTTAACATTGCAATTTGATCTCATACTAGGAACCAATTCCAATTCCCTCCCAGTGATTGATGGTGAAGAAGATGGAAGAAAACCTGGCAAACAAGGCACCTCCATCTAATCAGAGTTGGAGGATATCCTAACTGTAATATTTTCTTTCCAAAATACAGGAAGAAGGATAAAATAGCAGTTAAATTCAACACAGAGAAAAACTTCTCAAGAACATCTTAAAATGCCATCAAAATAAAACCTCTTCTTTAAAAAGTCCAATATTGGTAGAACTTGTGGATTTAATAGCCTGAAAGAAGAAATTCCCATACATTATCAGGAGCCACCTGCTGCTGGTACAGTTCCAGGGTCAATGGAGAAAATAAATGAGAAGAAATCTATAAGAAAACATAGGCAACCAATGAAGAATCAAAATGGACATTCTTCCCCAAACAACCTCATGCCAGTTCAGATTAACCGAATATTAAAAAATAAACAATAAACAATAAGCTGCAATTGCAAGGCACCCCTGATGTACGTATTAAAAGATCTAGAAGTGCTCTTGATGGGACTTGTGGAAAAATAGGAGTGGTCTTGTGAGTCAGATGGTTGATTCACCTCTCTCAGTTTTATTGACCAGCTCTAGATCCAGAGTAACAAACAGAGGATTTCCCCAGGCTTAGTGGGATCATTAAAGTTAGGACCTTTTCGTACAAAGCATTCAGTGAAGTGACCAGACTTTCCAAACAAAGATTTGTATTTGGGTATAGCTGGATCAGAATACATGTTGACTCAAGTTCTTCTCTTCACACCAGGAATATTTTGTGCTTGCGGGCCTTTTGGGAGAGCAAAAGAGGGATTCAAGCCAGGACAGAATTGATATGCTAAATGTGCACGTTGAACCTGTGGTTAATATGCAAAGGAAGATAAATCTTCTGTGAGAGAGTTTGTGTTCTCAAACTTTGAGATTAGGATAGGCTCCTCAGATAAGATTGACTTGCTGACATTTAAAAAGAGAAGGCAGTAGATATTAAAAAGTCAACACTGTTTGAAAGCAAGACTCAGAATGGATTTGTAACATTTCATCTGAGCTACGTATATAAGTGGATGACTGATCCTCAGCCAGTGCACCTGAACCAGTGCGCTGGACTGCCTCCCTTATGCCACAATGACTCCAAACAAGGCTACATTTGTGCATCATGTTTAGGCTGCCTTCAGGGTTTACCTCTTTTCGGAGTATACTGAGATTTGTACAATCCAAACGTACTGGGTCCACACAACCTGGTAAGTCACACAAAATGCCAACAAAGCTTGCTAATGTACGGTTAACCTTAACTGATCTGAGAGTGATGTCTGGATGCTTGCGTGGAATGTTCATTTGATCTAGCAAATTGCATGAGTGAAGACAGACCTAACTTCCATGAAATTCAGCTGAAAACAAATAGGAACCCTAATACCCTTAATCATTTTCAAACCAAATTGAATTTGTCTGATATCCTGATTGAACTGATCGAAAGTCATTCAATTAGCAAGCTTCCTTTTTTAATATAAGACTACTGTATTTATGGCCTGTATTATAGCTTTCCCTTTCCAATGATGTAACTCTACAAATGCACATTCGATTAAGGAAAGCAACCTTTCCCTGAAAATACAACAGAATAAAGAAATCTGACAACAACAGTAGCAACTAAGATAACAATTGGAATCATATTAATGGCCTTTCATGGGATTTGAATCAAGCTGCACAGCCTTTTTTTACTGGGAGTTTCAAGATCTGCAAAAGTACTATATATCACAGTCTAATTAAACAAAAAGCAGGAGTTTGTTTTATTGGAAGCAATCTTCCAATAACTAATGCTGACAAATTGGGGGAGTGGATAGGAAAATAATGGATAAAGAGGCTTTGCCTCTTTGCTGATTTTCTGCCATCTCATGAAGACATTTCTCTTCTGACAAACCAGAGCTGGGCTTTTTATTTATTGGCAGGGGTGGGGGGTGGGGGGAGTATGCCTATTTATTTTTTTATTTAGCTAATGCAAGATTGCAGAACACAGTAAGGTCTCAGTTTGGCTAATTTGGCCTCTAAAAGCTTAGATATCCTAACTTTACAGAAATATTTCTCTCCGCAGCTCTAACTCACCCCAAGCAATTTTTAACAGAAAAATGGCATATTATCTACTGGTCTGCCATATCTTCACAATATCCTCTGAGATGTTAACCTAATCCCACATAATCAATGTTATCACCACATTAATTAAAATACTAGGTTTATAACCAAGAAAACAATGTATGGATAGTATCAATAATATAATAACCTATTACTATTACTTTTACAAACCTTTCTACCAGCACAGATGATGATTATTTTTTTTGGCCTTCTCTTTTTCCTTAATGTTAACTATGGCAGGCTGAGAACTCTGTAGTTATGCCAAGTTGTTGCTTCTACTTTCTAAGCAGTGGATCCATAAAATGGAAAGATCATTTTATTTTGAACTTGGAACACTACAACTCATTTTGGCAGTTCTGCCAAACTGTTTTGGATCAACTGCAATTTGGCAGAAATAAACCTAGAACTTTTGGGTTGTTCCAGGATTTGGAAGAAATGAAATGAAATCCAGATCAACAAGAGGACAAGTCTAGTGCATATCATAACTCTCCCCTTGGCAGCTGTCAGAGTTACTTTGTCTAATCTTCTAGTGTCTTCTCTTTCTTCCTTCTCCTCATCTGCCAGCCTTGTCTCAATATCAACCCATCAAAATATGTTTCAGTTTCAGACACAGATTTTGCAGAGAATGTCTTGCATATTCTTTTCTGGGAGCAAAAAGAACATTATTACTCTAATGATGACAGACATTGCTTCAGTGATGCCATAGCTTTACTGGCCTTATTTCTTTTTTGCTACATTTTCAACTTGTTGCTATGAAGCACATTCTTAATTCTGAGTAACTATCTTTCCAATATTGCCTAATTTGGCCAGTTCAATTGTCATTGTGGTAATTGACATACTATAGGAATTGTAATCCATTGAATAGGGGGTCAACCTAGTTTTCAAAGCACCTGAAAGCAGAACAAGAAGCAGTAGATGAAAACTAATCAAGCAGAGAATCAACCTAGAAATAAGAAGAAATTTTCTGACAAAACAATTAATCAGAGTCATTTGAAATGAGATGGACAGTGAATCAATTCAATAAATAAATAATCAATCAATTAATCAATCAGTGGAACAGCTACTTCAGTAATTGTGGATGCTCCATCACTGGAGCTTTTTAAGGAGAGACTGGACAACAATTTGTCTGAAATGGCATAGGGTCTCCTGCTTGAGCAGAGCATTGGACTAGAAGACCTCCAAGGCCCTACTAACTCTGTAATTCTGTTCTGTTATTATATTTGGAGAGCACCAAGCTTGAAAAATAGATATATATAATAACAAGAAAAAGACAGTATCAAGTGAGATTATACTTTTTAATGGAAAAATTATGCCAATTATGGTAAACTCTAATATGGTTTGTTTTATGTTGGTGTTGTATGAATCCAGACAATTTAGGCTTAAATAAACTATTTAAAACAAAGTATTATTTAGGAAAGCATATGTCCTAATGTATTATTTGTCTCTTTTCTGATCCTAGGTAGGAGATGATGATCTTAAAGATGAACCTAGGCTTGTTTCTGTTGACGTTTTGTTAGTAACGATGAATTTCCAGAGCAAGAATGTGGATTATATGAATAGGCAACTGCCAGATATAATTCTGTGTGGGAAACAAAAAAATCATTTTCCAAAACAAAAAGCTAGATTTGAAGGCAAGGTGGAATTTGAGTGAAAAATGCTGTTTCCATTGTTGGTAATAATTTCCATTCTTAAATAACTAAGGATTTAGTTCTAATTTGTTACGTTGAATCATCAGGAAGTTTCAACCAAATTCTTCCTGGAACAAGAAGCCTGAAGGCATATGACTACAAAGGCTAATTCATAAAACTTTTATCCTAGATTTAAATCTAAATTAGAATTTTCTCTTTCCAGGTTTTACTCTGTGTAACAGTAAACTGACTGTTTCTCACATTCACTTGATGGTAACAAATGACTGAACATTGTCTGCATCCTTGCTCTAAAAATGTTAATTACTAACAGAATCCAAACAGGCTATGGCAACATGTTTGTGAAATACCATGAATTACTTACTTGCATATTTGTTTATTTTTTGGCTAGCATGTAGTAGTATCCTTGCCATTGTGATTTATTTAACAAACCACATTTAAATAAACCATGAACTAGGGCAATGTTTCTCAGCAACCCAACTGATAGGCCATTTTTATGTTCCTTAGAATGATTTTTTTTTCTCCGTCAGTCCAATGTTTGTCCCTTACAATTTACTAAACTAGTACCGGTAGTATAGAATATTTGGGTGAAGGACAACTGTAGTTTTCAAAGTTTTCTATGCTGCTAAAACATTATCTGTTCTTCTATCTCATGACATTGTTTCATGACCATTTAATCTCATGACCATGAACTGAGACCACATTCTCAATTTACATATTCAAAGTGATTTAATAAAAGACTAAGGTTGTCCATATTAGACAAAAATCTGAAATCTATGCTAAGACAGTGTTCAAATTTGTCCCTCACAGCTCACCATAAGAATTTTTAACCAATTATGTTGTTGTTATATTAATATCTAATCAAATAAGATATTTATCAACACTTCATCTTTGATCTTTGGCGGAGGCTTTCTTGTTAATTTCTAAAACATTTGGTTAAAAATGTTAAAAGTGAACGGGACTTTTTCCCACCTTCTGCCAGAATGTAGAACGCTAGAATAGTTCATGTTTTTCTCTGACTGTTTGGTGCCATGTGGAAATCATCTTACTTGGGAACAGACTTTGGCCAGCTTTTGGCCTGTATGTCTGTTTGCCTTACACTATTGTTACAATCCTACTAACATTTTACCTGCTTACTTTTGAAAATGAATTTATTTCTAGTTTTAAATTTGTCCTTTAAAAATGTATTAATAGCTTCAGTGCTTTTTGTATTTGTTGTTAACCAACTTGGGTGTGATTTATACAAGAAGAGTACATGACAATTTCCTAACAAATAAAGCCTAGCAATTATTGACCATTACAGATGTATGTGTGTCTTCCTCCAGCTTTATTTTCCTTGGCAATCTTTTTGCTTTTACTTCTCACTCCACCCACCAGTCATCAGTCATTCTTCAGATATTAAGAGCATGGCGTGCACTTAAAGGACAATGTTCTCATTGAGAAATTATTGTAATATGTTTCCAATTAACATGTGCTGAGAAGTTTCTCAGCATGATTTTTTTTAATGTATAGTTTTTAAACTGAATACAGATTTGCTAGTTTTGAGGTAAAATATTTATCTAGTGCATAACATAACATATCCAGTATTTTATGGGAACTTGAGGGGGGCATAATGGATTTTACTACTTTATATTGTAGCTATCAGATGAATGTTGGATTATTACAGCTCATTTCAAAAAATGCAAATCATCTACAATATTTCACATGACTGTGGACAGATTAAAATCACTTTAGGAAGTCAGGGTCTGACCTGAGAGTGAATAGCCACCAATAGGCAAATGAAAATGTTGGAAAATCTATTTTCAATTCCAGTGTGCATCAGTTGTGAAACACCTCACTAAGAGAACATACCAGCCACAATACTGTCAGTTTTCTGATTCCAGCTAAACACATTTTGCTTCTTCAGGTGTTTTATCATATTTATCATATTTTATCTGAGCTTGGTTGTACAAGCACTGATGATGTTACCTAGTTTGAGTAATGAAACATCTGCAAGAAAACAACCAAGCTCAGAGAGCACCAAGGACCCCTCCTTTCAACCCTGAGCTACAAATATCTTCTTTTATTTTATCACGTTGTTTATCTATCAATATGGTGGGATGGAAGGGAATTGTTTGATTACTTAAAACGTGTTTGTTTTGGTAGGGTAAATAATTATGGACTCAATATTCATGAATGTTAATATATAATATTTTTAATAAATAAAACAGAGGTTTGGATTGTTTACATTTAACACAAAATGAAAATAATTACTTCTGAATGGCCTTCAACTGTTGCTAAAGAAGTATTCTAAGAAAGGAAACCATAGGTTGAATAGACTTTGAAATCACCTAGCTAAAATGTTGCACCAAGCTGTCTTGTGAGGATACAGGAGAAAACATGGGAACATCATACTGCAGGGGTCTTCAAACTTGGCCCTTTTATGACTTGTGGACTTCAACTCCCAGAATTCTGGGATTTGAAGTCCACAAGTCATAAAAGGGCCAAGTTTGAAGACCCCTGCCATACTGCATTCCTGCTGCTTGAGTCTGCTTAAGCTATTCCCCTATATATAAGAACCACATTTGCTAATTGAAACCACATTCTTTTAACTTAAACAGAAAAAAATAGATACGTAACAGCTAGAGAACATTTATCTATGCAGCTGCTGGCTTGCTGCCATTGGGCAGCAGAATCCTAAAAGCGACCCTTGTTTTATATGCCAGTGCAATTGATCTTTTGCCTAGCAGCCAGAAATGATGTTAGTTGTTAGCTTTAACAAAGCCAAGTGACTACAGCTTCTCTGCTATGCGCTGTGCATTGAATAACTAACTCTAAAGCAAAGTCACAGGCATGGCAGCACTGAGCAGTTGAAGAAAGGAAAGATCATAGAGGAAGGCCGCCAAGAAAAGAGACAAAATTTCAGCTGCTGCCAAAAACATATTGCAGTTGGCATTTGGTTTCCTGCAGATGTCAGACATATTCCATATGGAGTTAAAGGGTGGTCCCTGTGCTGGATCCATGGAAAGAAAATTCAATAGTGGCAGCAACAGATGAGGCAATGCCAAATTAGGATAAAAATGAGAAGCGTAGCCTGGTTTGTCTAATAAATTCTGTTTCAGTGGAGCCCTAGGAAAGAAAACCCACAGAGTTTCCAGATGTCCTCCTTGTATACTTCCCACTAACCAACAAGCCAACCTAAATAATAGATCAGATATGTTCCCAGATGGAGAGGATGCAATTGTGCCCTTTGACATAATTTTGCAAGATATAAACTTGCAGCTAAATTATTTGCTCCAACTTGTGGTCTTTCAGACATTCCATGCTCAAAGCACGTGAAAAGCCAAGTTTAATTCTCTTTCCCAGGAATGACTGGGATAGGCAATGATGTATCCTTTAAATATTATGGATAATTCACATATATCTGTGAATTAGCTCTATATCTGTTGTCATTAATAAAGTTTAATCTGAGTCCTGGAAGGCACCAAATTTCATTATATACATATTTGTATGAAATGTGGTGAGTGATAAACCTGAGAAGGAGGAGATGCTTAACAGTTTAATCGTAGATGCTGATTAGGTTTATGCCACATTACATGGAGAGGAAGTCATAGCCTCTTTTCAAAAACACATTCGTTGAATTGGGATGGAGAAAACCAGAATTCTCAATGATTAGCAAGACAGTGGTTTTTCTGTACCTCCAAAGACACTTTTTATATATTTCATGGTAGAAGCCATTAATCAGTTCTGCATTCTCAGGAAGGATATCACTCATCCTGATATTGTGAAGCTTTTAGAAGCTCCAGTCATTGCATATGTTTTTAAAAATAGCACTTAGACTTATATACCACTTCACAGTGCTTTACTGCCCCTCTAAGCAGTTTTATTGCCCCCTCCCCGTAATCTAGGTCCTCATTTTACCAACTTTGGAAGGATGGAAGGCTGAATCAACCCTGAGCCAGTGAGAATTAAACTGCTGGCAGTCAGCAGAATTATCCTGCAATACTGCATTCTAACCACTGTACCACCACGACACATACCCATATATGCACATAACACAAAATCTGTTGCTGAATTTTATATAACACGGATCATTTCTCACTAAAGTAGCAGAAAACTCTGCTTGTGAAAACTTCTTTCAGAGCAGCCATGAGTTTGTTTATATAATCATGTTTTTCATGCAAGTTCTTGGCTACTAACACAAATGAGCTAGCTATCTGAGATGGAATGGAATTGCTTTCTATTTGGTGCTAGTGGCAGAAATACAAGGAATCATACTGTGTTTTTCAAGCTGTGTTTCTTAGTATTTGCAGAGGATGAACTTGGGTTCCTTGTAGGATAAAGTCAATAAAGGCAGCTAAGCTTTTCTTTAGGTTAGGTTATATACTGGTCCTAGCTTTCTTCAATGGGCATTTCCTCGGGTACACCTATCCACAACAGAAATACTTCAACAGACATGTTCCTTCTAGGAAGCAGCTTCAAAATTATGTATTAGTGGCAGGATTTCTCTTTCCTTCCCTACATTTAGCACTGAATATTATTAAAGTCCCAAATCTTCTATTTGAAGGATCAGTTTGGAAAAACATGCCTATTTGAGTAAAGCTTGTATTCCAAAGTCTCAGAAAGTTTGGGATAAAAAAAACTTGCTACAGAATGCTGGCTAAAAGTACGGTAGCTTGACTATGCTTTTGGTTGTGGCTCAAGTTGGATCACTAAATTAGGAAAACAGTCTATTTACATTAAATCCATGTACATGCTTATTTGAAACAATTGAACAATGTGAAGTTTACTTTAAAGTAAACATACATAGAACTGCATCACACTTGAGCTTTCTAAGTCAATATGAAAACTATTTTCTTCTGGAGATTAAACCTGATATGACTTTTGAAAGAAATATATTTTTGGAAGTAAGCTGACACTGCTGTATTCATTATAAACAAATGAATTCACATTAAACTAAACATCCATTCTTTGTCAGATCAGGCTTAGGTGTACAGAAAGGGAAAACAAAGCTATTCTGAAATTTACAGATAAATTATATTTTGATTTAGACCTTCATGATGTAAACATTGTAAACTATTTTTTCCCTTGGTGGATTGGGTGTGCGCATGCAATCTAACTTAAACCAAAGATTAATCATATTTAAAAGCTATTGATTTCATTATTTATTTCACAGATAACCAGTGTGTTTAATATTGGTGGACATCCTAACATTGCTGAATAATATTTCTCTTTTTATTAGTAGCTCAAGTAGAACAGGAAACCCACTCACCACGAAAAGATAGTAGATAGATGATGGTAAGAAAACAAACATCACTGGAAAGCATTTTTTCTTCAGAGCTCTAGAAAATGGCTTGCAGAAGAAGTTAATAGAATAAACAATTGTTTAGAAACACTGACTTTGTACTGAGACACAATTGCGTATCAACAACAGACCATTAACCGATTTTTTGCTACTGCTTCCATTCCTGCTATGAGTCTATTTTAATAAAAATGTCCTCATATGATGGTGATCTGTTCTGGTGTAACTTCTGTTTAATGTTGGTTTAAGAGAACCAGGTTGGAGGAAAACCTGAAACCTTCTCATTTTTGAAACGCCTTCAGTTAAATCAAAATTGTTTATAAACAATTTATCAAATATGGAATTGAACAGACATAGCTAATTAATCAACCAGTTGTTCTTGCCCAAAAGTGTTACTTTTAATTTGACATTCTGTTACATGTTACTTTGGTTCCTCAGGATGAAAATAACAGCTGGTAAATTAGGATTTCCAACTTGAAGTGAAAGAGCTCTAATGACAATCATTATATATAAACAAGAATCAGTCTCCACAATGATGAGGTGAAACTGTACCAGACAGCAGTTGTGACAGCATGAGCAAAACTCCACCCTTTTGTATCCGTGTTGATACAGAAAGCATGTCTTTCAAAGGATTTGCATAGTGCTAATCTTTCTTCCCACAATCTTTTTTTTGAATTGTCATTCCACTCTGACCTTAGAAGAATAAGCCAAGCTTGGGGGTGGGTGGTGGGTGGGTGGGAAATACTGGAATAATCTATCTTGATTTTGTTTTTTCTTTCCCTCTTTGTACTTCATCCAACTTCTCCACTCAATGTACATTCAGGAAGAAGCAGCCAAGGAAATGACTTATGGAACTGTTAGGAACAAGAACCAAATACTGGTGTACAACTTTCCCTGACTGCTTATCCCCTAAATATATTGAGACTAGAGCTTCCAAGCCACTACTGCCGCCAGTGGTTTATCCATGTGTCCTCTGTTGGTCTTTGAGTAAAACATTTACTTGATCAGAAATAACCTTGTTTACTGCACAGCTATGCGGCCATAATTATTTGACCTTAACTTTATCTCAAAATCTGGGCCTTACCAACCATGTAGGCCTTTCCTTAATTATGTTAGTAATTTTAGACAGCACTCTAAGTTACAGTCCTGTATTAAAAATAAAAGTGCTACAGACTGTGAAATTATTGTAAGCAAACTAGTGCGTGCACAAAAGATCAGTGTGCCAGTGTGAGGCGGCCTGGGCCATGACTAAGTAAGCCATTTTGTCTTAGTTTGGTTTCTACCACACCAGGTAGTTCTTTTGAAGGTAAAATGAAGACACAGCCTTATTTCTTCATTGCTAGAAATAAAGAGGGATATAATTCTAATGAATAATAACAGTTATTACTAAAGCATAGGGTCAGCTTCACTATCAAAATAGTATTTACTCATAAGGTATAAATAAACTGGCTGATAAGACTTAGTGTATTGCCTCCCATTTCTTTTCAGACCCTTGACCTATTGGTGTATGCACTTTCTATGCCTGGATCTTTAATAATGCCATCCCATTGACACCTCTGCTGAAAGATTGGCCAGATAGCAGTCTTGAGCCTTACATAAGAAAAAAAGAATGGCTAAGTATCATTTTATCAGTCTCATTTCTTCAGTATTTGCTGTTTTATTATCCCAAACATATTTTCTAAATCACATTTGACTTTCCAAAATAGTTTAAGTAATACCATAAAATAATTAGGGTATATTTCAGGGTAACTGCCCTATTGTCTTACCTGTAATCTGAAACTAAATGCCAAGTAGCAATAACATTGTTTCCTCATAAACAACCATAGGTGCTGAAGTATTCTTCAGAGCTGCGCCCATGCATATAGGATGGAATTACTGAAAGTGATCAGATAACTATATCTGTCCGATGGTGATGGGGGCAAAAATGCAAAAAATGCATACATGATGATCACAATATGTACAATGACCATTCACAACATAATGGCCACTTATAACAAACATTCTTACACTGAGTGGAAGTAGAATTTTTTTTATCAATATTGAATCTATATTTTCTGAAGAACCCTTTCCTTCATATGCAATCATATATGAAATACCAGCTATTGACTCTTACTTCTTAGTTTTTCATCTTAGCTTCAACTTTGTTCCTATATAACTACCTAGTCAATTTCTGTTTTTTAATCTACTAAGAGGTCTGTGAGCATTTTTCTATGATTTAGAGCAGGGATGTCAAATTGCCGCCACATGGGCGAGATGCATCATGCCAAAACCGCACCCACCCCATTACCGGCAATGGGGAAAAAGTTGCAATATGTCGCAACACGTGATGTGATGTTGCGAGTTTGGCACCCATGATTTAGAGTTTAGAATCAGCATTGATTTCATAGTCTTAGTTGTGTATTTGGAAGTTGAGCTAATGCATTGCTAGTATCAGTGAAATCCAACAAAGTTAGCACTTCTCCCCATGACTATTTAATTGTCCTTGATCGGGCATCAAACTATACTAGCTAAATTCACTGTCCTTACTACTGATTCCTATCCTGCCTTATAGCACCTATAAGTTAATAGTTCTCTTGATTTCAGGTGTGCAAAGCATGTTTACATGCAAAGCATGTAAAGCCATTTGTGAAACACTCAATCTTGTGAACTATCAAACTTCCTCTTTCCATTATATATTCAAGATGGACAGTATTTAATATTTATTTGTTATGTATATGTAGGAGTGTGGGTCTATACATAGGCTGTATATAGTATGTCTAGGTGTGTGTCATGTATGTGTTTCACTTTGAGAGCGGGCAACTAAATTTCCTTTTTCATGTGCGCTGTTATGACTACAGTAAAAAAATGACAATAAAGGTTATCTTATATTATCTCTTATCTAGATTTGCTGCCTTTCCCCTTTTTCCAAATGTCACTGGTCCATGAGAAACCACCTGCCCAATACAAAACCGTAGTGACTGGCAGATGGCCGTGCCGCTTGGGTAGAAATCTGTCAAAACCCAGTACCTATCCATGCCTGGAGAACAGCTGTTCTGGGAGATGAAGGACTGCCCCATAAAGCAGAAGAAGCATTAAGTCTGATACAAAAAACAAAAAATCTCACCAGGCAGCTGATGAGAAACTGCACATTAAATAGAGGGGCCAACTTTAAGAGTTAACTGGTGTCCAGATTTTTCCCATATTCCCTGAATCACCCGACAGCTTCACAACAGAAAAGCTGATAAAGTGCATCAGATTATACATACAGTCAAAAATACATTGGGTAACTGTTGGCTTAGAGAAAACAACTGCTAAGGCTAACTTAAGCCTATCTTAACACGTGGGCTGAAAAATAATTCATTCATTATAGTTGCCCCAAAGACACTGGACAGTCATAATAAATTTAATAAGTAATAATGAAAAAGACCTCATTGGGATGTGTCAGAATTCTAACAAGAAACTGATGACATACTATAATTTATAACTAAATAGAGTGTGTGGCTGGAGACATCACACTTAGCCAACAAGCAGTTGAACTACATTATTGTCTAGTATCATGTGTAAATTTGGCGGTAGTGGCTTAGGAAAAACAAAATAATAGATGCTGCAGTGATATTTTTTGCCAGCTTCAGTCAAATCTTTGAAATGCTAAAGCAATTTCCCTGCTTTGCTTCTCCTGTCTACAGCTTACCTTCTGCTTTCACTCAGCAAACCTGTCACCTATAATTAATGCTTCAGTTGCTCCTGTGCTTTCTTGACCTTACTATATATGGAAAGAACACAGCAGCAGCTCTCTTTGTGAGATGAAAGAAATGTTAATATTACTGTCCAGGGAAAGAAAGCTCAGTGTTGCCCTGTTTCTGTATGCAGAGTACAGCTGAATGGACTGAATAGCCATCTGGTCACAGACCAGGGTCAGTGTTGGGAAATCCACAGCAGGCAGGCAGTTGAGCTACGGTATTTTTGGGAGGAAAAAAAACCCTCTTAAATATTAACAGACACATTTTTGCTTCTGTTGGACAGGTGCCTAATTCTGCAATAGCAAAACTCCTTAGCAGATATGTGGAGAAGGCTAGTTTCCTGCAGGCTGGAAAGTAGAAGCTGATCAGTTATGCTTAAGCATTGTTTAATGCATAAAAGGACTAATGTATCCTATTGTTTCTTAGCACATAATTAAGTGGCACTTCTTTTAGTATGCGGATGTTGAGTTGGAAATTAAGGATATTTTTTCCTCTTTGGCCCTGAGTGCTGAATTGGGAGTAAATCTACTTACACTCTGCTCAAGTTACATTTCAGACATAATGATCCATATCTAATAAACCATGAGTATATTGCCTGAAAAAGAGTTATATGCCTGGTTGTTTCTTCATTCTTTCTTACATTTGTCACCCTTTAAACTGGGCCAGAGAATCATGTAGACATTTGGAGCACTGAATTCAATTCCCTGTTCCATGAATGAATTAAGAGGAAAGCATGCCTAACTGGTGCCTGTCCGGCATTTCCTTAAAGAGGAATTTTAAAGAGATTTAAGGTGCTGGTACTTACCTTAAAGCCCTACATGGCCTAGGCCCGGGATATTTGCAGGACCGTCTGCTGCCGGGAACGACTTCCCATCGCCCAGTGCGCTCACACAGAGAGGGCCTCCTCAGGGTGCCGTCAGCTAGACAATGTCGTCTGGCGACCCCCAGGGGGAGGGCCTTCTCTGTGGGAGCGCCAGCCCTCTGGAATCAACTCCCCCTTGAGCTCCAGATGGCCCTGGATCTCCGGTCCTTTTGCCGCGGCCTTAAAACTTTCCTTTTTCATCAGGCTGACCTGGACTGACGACAGGGTTTTTAAAAATGTTTTTTTTAATTTTAATTGTTTAGTTTAACTTATTTATTGGCGCTGTTTATTTAATTTCTTTTAACTTTTGTATTGTTATTTTTATTGTTGTTAGCCGCCCTGAGTCCTTCGGGAGATAGGGCGGCATATAAGTCCCAAAAATAAATAAATAAATAAATAAAATAAATAAACATAGGCAGCAGAGGGAACTCACCACTCCCCTCAGTGATTTCCATGGGTCATCTGTTTTTATTGGAATATGCTTTCCTGTAATTATTATGCTTATTAAAAACCATTATGCTATAAACTGTACCAATAGCTTGCTCTGTTCAAAACAAAAAACCATAGTTAGTTTTCATAGGGGAGATCAATCCTGGCTTGTTTAGCTAACCACTCTGAAAATTAGTCCCACACTGTTCCAGTTCACTCAAACTAATAATTGCAGCAAAAATGAATGTTTTCCAATCTCATAGAAACTTTATAGATAGACACAAAGCTAGGGATTCATCCTGTAGTACTAAATTATTGGAGAGCGTTGCTGAAAATCAGCATTCTTCTGTATCATTCTATAGCTGAGTTCCTCAGCCAGAAGGTGATTTGTTTTTATTTTAGCATTATCTGTGAAACCACACATTATGGCATAGCATTAAATATCAACCAGGCTATTATCTGGATCTAATGATTTAAGTCCTCCTGTTGTGAGAAATACATTTTAAACACATGAGCAAGCATACTTTTGGGACAGAGAGAAGAAGAAATTCTTATATTTTGGCACATTCCAGATGTATTGGATTGGAAAGCTCATTGTCCCTACTGGAGACATTAAGAAAAATCCAAGATGATGGACAGGACCATGTGCTCAATCTTCCCCACCCCCAACTCTTGATTTTTTTTTACCCCAACCCCCACTCCCTTCTGTGAATGCTCCTGATCCCCAACCAAGAGAACCATAATGATTTTGAATTTTTGCTTTTAAATGCATCAGGAAAGCATTTTGCACCTGAAGTACCTTTTAAGTCAAAATGAAGCTTTTACATTGCCATCAGTCCATTTCAATTATACAGAGGGATTTATTTATTTATTTATTTACATACTTATATACTTACTTACTTACTTATTTCTGGTATTTATTATTTTTACAAGTAACTCAATGTGGCAAACATATCCAGTACACTTTCTGTTGTGTACTGGGTTCGTTGCGCAGGAATGAAGACGAGGTGAGTGAGTTCAGCAAAGATCATGGTTTATTTCTTGCAGGATCTGAACTAGAGAACAGGGCTGCAGCTGCAGCAATTTATACCTTAGCCCCTAGGCTGCGGCCAATAGGTTTGAAGCAACCTATTGCCGCCTAGGGGCAACCAATAGCAGCGCTGGAGACGGTTGTCTGAGATGCTGGGAGCTGTTAGCTAGCTCCCTGCTCTAGCAACCTACCAGCTGTTAACAAGTGAGCCCAATACATTACACTTTCCTCCTCCCAATTTTTCCCACAACAATCCTGTCAGCTGGGTTGAGTTGAGAGTTGAATGACTGGGCCAAAATCACCCAGATGATTTTCATAGCCAAATGTTTCTAATTTCCATTTCTCTAACTTTCCTGTTTTCTTGTTTTTTACCAGGAGCCATCCAAAAAGGAGACACAACTGGAACTATTCCATGATGTTGTTTGCCTGGTAACACTGGGATATTTTGTCTTGAAGGCATCCTAATAAATTATTTCTACTATAAGAACTCACTGAAATTAGATGCTTTCAGTCTGCATTTATCTCAGAATGTTCCTGCTGCCATAGAGACTTTGGCAAGGGCCTACTCACTAATTTTTTTCTAGTGAAACAACAGCAGTCATTTTTGCATGAAAGGATATTACATCCCATCCTTTCCAAGCACACTCATCAGCTTTACCCTACTTGATACCTATAATCCTTCAGTCTGAGCAAAACCAGGAAAAATGAAACATGCATGGATTCTGTTGGGTTTTGTAATCATTTTTAGACTGATGTAGATTCCAATATCATGACAAGAATTTCCAAGAGTTCCCACAATCCTTCACTACTGTCATGTGTGACTCACTTATTTTAGAAGAAAGTGCACAGAAGTCCTGTGTCAGTTCAACACCAAAACCAACAGTTTTGTGAGGTTTTTCCCCAATATATTCTTTCAAAATGGAAAAGGTCATAGTGCAGCTTACAGACTACAGTAATAGGAGCAGATTTTATTAGGAAAGACTGGGTTTTCTTCAGTTTGTTTATAAGCTTTCATTATCCATATTTGTCTTTGTAATTAGATGCCATCAATAGATCTCATAATTCTAATAAAAAACCAAAACAAAATAACCCCTGCAATCCAAAGCAAAAAACAAACAAACAAAACAGATGCAACAAATCTGCCTTCCCCTGTATTCTTACAAGGCTGGATAACATATAGACTCAATCCAATGAATGACCAGGAAGTGGCTGTTTGCTGAGTCAAGTCATAATACAATAATCTATTTATCATTCCTGTAAGGAGCTATTTCAAATATCTCTTTTGTACCTTCTAGAATCAAGCATTTCCTAATCAGAAACTACACAGACAGAATTAAAAAAGCAGTTCCTCTAGAATTCTTCAGTAATTTTCTTTGAAAGAATGTCCCTGGCTAATTAAAACAAAAATAAGTGATTACTGAGGATTAGGCCTATTTCCTGGTGTAAAAATAGAACGTAGAAGTGCTTGATTATCTGCTGACCTATTTATAATTAATTGTATGTTTCATGAAGAGCAGTGTGAAATGCATACTTTTGGAGAATATTCAGGAAGTGTGCCTAATTAAACAGGAACATAGTTCTTGATATATTTTGACTGCTGGATTGTTATTGCCTTGGCAGAGATATGGCATCTTTTATGGCTTAACTTGAAGCAGTAGGCGTGAGCTTAAATGGACTCCAGAAGATGGTAGAGGACAGGAAAGCCTGGAGGAACGTTGTCCATAGGGTCGCGATGGGTCGGACACGACTTCGCAACTAACAACAACAACAAATGGCTTAACTCTCCTTACCCACCAATGTAAAATTATTTCACTGACTTTCTAGATCCAACACAACCTCTGAGCCCTCCATCCTTCCCCCCACTTCCTCTGGAGCTGCTCAAGAAGTTCTTCTTCTCTTTTCTTTCCATTGTTGGTAGTGCTCACCTCCCTGCAGATTTTTCTGATGCTTTCTAATACGGTCTCCAAATTGTTTCCTAAACCCCAGCTATTTCATGGCACTACCCATTATTCTCTCTATTCTGCTTTAGTGGAATTCAAATCATTCCTCTTTCATCTTTGCCTCACTATCTTCCCTTCTTCCTGTTATGTCTCCTGTAGAATTACAGATCAAAAGGCCCTTGGGGGGGGGTCAAAGATCTGTCTTCTGATACTCCGTAAGAATACACCTTAACATGAGCAACAGCGTTCATTTCAGCCAAGGTATCTTTTCTGGTGGCTGGAGGATTCCTGTGGGCTAGCAACTGTTGCACTTCTAAAGTTGTAGAGAAATGTACATATGCCACCAAGTGGTGAGGCCTTGTTCAAACATTCCAGAAATATGACTGTGAAGGAGCTTTAATAAATACTTACTAAATTATTACTCTAGGCATATACAAAATGCCCTTGAGGCTCTTGTATCTTCTTATAAATTGTACTAAGTTAATAAAACTTTTGGGTAGCTGTAGATTTGCTCAGGGAAAGGTGCTTGATCCCTTCCCGTTTGTGTTGGAAGTACTGAGGCGCTTCCAGGTTGAAAGGATTAGCCGGTGACATCACTGTTGCTCAGGGGATGCCCCTCCTTTCATGTCCCCGTTAATGTGCCGATCTATTTACTGGCAATTACTCGCTTTCAAACTGGTAGGTCAACAGGAGCTGGAGCAAAGGATGAGAGTTCACCCCGTCACGCAGCAGGACTCTAGTCTCGAATGTGGGCTTCCTGATTGTCAACCCACCGTCCTAACCACATGAGCCACCACACTCCTATAAGGTGGTTGATAATAGAAATTACTTTATGAAATGAACTCTACAAAGCTGACTGTGTGATGCCTAAGAGTAGAAGTAGCCTCATGCTGATGACTTGAAGTTAAGAATGGCTCATTTTTTGCTCAAAATGTGCATATGTAAGATAAGGCTCTCTCCATATTTAGCCATTCTTCTTCCCCTTTCTGTGGAGGTTTGTGAGTTGTACCCTGTTGTGTACTGGGTTCTTTGCACAGGAATGAAGGCGAGGCGAGTGATTTCAGCAAAGATCATGGTTTCCCTTCTCCCTTCTGGAAATGGCAGCCCCGTTTCCTGCCGCTTCTCCTCCCGGTGTAGCCCCTCCCTCTCCCCAAAAGCAATTCTTTGCTAACCTGCTTTCCAGCTCTGGCATGTTTTTCTTCTGCTGCAGGGAAACAGAGTTTGTGGGACTAAAAAAAGTTCAGTCAGACCTTCCAACTCCTTGTGAGATGGGGTTTTTTTTCCGCAAGAAGGAAGGTCTGCCTGAACTTTTTTTAGTTCCACAAATTCCATTGAAAAAAGGTGCTGGCATGCCATTCCATGCATTCTATGACAAAAAAAGCACTGCTATTAGGTATAAGCAAATGAAGAACTGGACTCAATTGGATGTCACTGTGTCATCTTTGGGATTAAATGCAATCCCTCCCTCCTGGGAATATAGGCAACATTCCACCACACTCCATTTCAGTTCAGATTAAAGTTTTCTGTTTTCCAATTTGTGCCTCCAGACTTGTTTAAAGGTATCCCTGGAACTCATCACCATATGTTCCAACTATTTCCCCCCACTTCTACTGCACCTATAAGCAAGTATGTTTCAACTATCTGTGCATGAAAAGACCTGTGAATCTGAACTGTTTTCTAGGAAGAGGGCCAGGATAATTATTGTCTCTCTCTTCTTGTAATGTGAAGATTACAAAATTGCCCTTTTGTAAATTTCTAATGCTATAGTTCTTGCCTCTTCTTTCTCACCAATGCCCCTTGTAACCAGTACTTTTTTTGTAAAACAAAAAGGTGCCGGAACTCACACATGTTATACAACCTGCCTTGCCTACCCTACAAGGTTCCATCCAAAAAAGGTGCCGGAACTCCGTTGTGAGCGTTCTATGAGAAAAAAGCCCTGCTTGTAACTATCCTTTTAATTGTGTCACTAGGATCTATTTCAGAACTCAAACCTAAGACTGCAATCCAAAATATTCTTAGATAAAAGTAAATAGCACTGAAATCAATGGCATTCTTGTCTTGGACATAAGGTCTATAAGACCACCCAACCCCTATATAATCTTGAAATAATAATGTGAACTAAGCAACTAATACCATTAATCAACAAATTGAGTTCTGACATTTGTAGAGATTTTTGTAATAAAATTGGAAATTCTGAGCAACTATCATATGGATTTCCATGTAAAATCTGTAACTTTAATGCCTCTCCAGAAAAGATTATTTAAGATTATTTTATGTGCACCTCATGCAAACATAACCACTTTTATACAGCCAGTGACATTATTTTTAATTTAGTTGACACTAGAGATACTTGCTTGTATATAAGTATATATTTCTTTTACCTCTATCGAGAAAGTATGTACAAATTTTATAGACAACTTGCTTTAAATGCATTATTTTGTTTTTACTAAAATTCTTCTGACAGAATAGAAATTAAACAGAAAACACTAACAGTGCTTATCAAATTATAATTTGCCCATTGAGGAAATTGGTCCATGTTTCTGAAAAAGCACTGTGATACACAATTATTTTTGTTTTTAAAGGGTGCATACAGTATACAATTACCAAATGTCAAATTACAGAGCCCAAGGGAACCTTCACACAACTATATATATATATATCCTTTTTGTGTTGTGACTTAAAATGTAGTTGGTAAAATTCCACAATACTAATAATCTACTGAAAGGATGCGTAAAAAGTTGACCGGCTGACACGATGGACAGGAATTTTGATCGAACTCATGAAGTTCTAGGTATTGCTGAAATACAATTCCCAGCATCCATCATACTAGGCAATACTGGCTAGGCTACTGGGATAAAGAGTTCATGAATATAACTTCAGATCTCTCGCTTCTATTCAAAATAAAAATAAAAAATCTTCTCACCACTAAATGGATGTTTTTTTCCCCATCGACTCTTGGGCTGAGGATCTTTTTTTTCGGAGTGGCGCTTTCCCCCCGGAGCTTATTCCCTGTAACACCGGAGTTCTGCTTTCTGGGAAGCGACGGCGTGCATTAGGGAAGGTTAGAGATCTGGGCTCTTTTGCCCGTGACGGATTCGTCTTTTCTCTCCGACGTTGCTAGCACCTTGTTGTTCGATACTGGGCAGCTTAGATTTTATTTTCTCTTTGGGGCATTATTGGGGATTGAGCCTCAGCTGCCTTTTCTTACTTCTTTTCTCCTGTTTGTCCGTAGTAGTACTTTTGCAGGATAGCCTAGTAGTTCATTCAATACATGTAATATTTCTGATGGAAGGTTGAAAGACTAAACCCGAAAGGGAACAGAGTTTATTATCTTTCGGTTTGAGTTGCTTCCTGTAGTGAATGCGTGTCTTTGTGACTTCTAGTTTAATGGGAGACCATGTTGGCAAAGTCATATTGCGCATAAGATCGAGGGAATAGTTGAAGATTACTCACTGTACAGTATGGTCCCCAAATTAAGTTTCGTAATAGTGAAGGAAGAGAGATAATTGAGTATTTTTCTCTGCTGGGTTGTGTTTGTGCGTGGGTGATTTATTTCTCTATATTGTTCTATGCTTTTTATGCTTAAAACTTCCTGGTTATAGTTACAAAAATGTGGTTATGAAGCTTAAAGATTGAAAGATGATAGATGCATGGAGCCCTGAAGTAGTTTGCATGAGAACATAAAGTCTTTTGCTTTGGGAGTTACAGTTCCAAATTAACGTTGAACTCTTAAAGTTTACTTCTAAGTAATCAGAAGTGTGTTCATACTAGGCAAATTTGTCTGCAGATCATCTGGAGATCTTTGCGTTGCAGGCTTTTTGCAGAATAGATTGCATGGAACAGTCTGTGAAGACCTGGTCTGAATCTGATGAATCTAATGACTGAATGAGGTATAGAGCTTGGAACCCATTTGATGACATGTTATCAGGTTGTAATGTACTGTAATACATTACCGTAATATCAAGTTGTCATATGCAGTGATATGGTTGGTTGGACATTTCTTGAAAATTTGGCTGACATTTCTCTTATCTATATGGGTACTTGGAAGCTTCAATGACACATTGGAACTTACTTAAAAATAAATGCAGACAGGATAACTTTATCATGTGAAGTTTGTCTTGTCATTCGCTCAGGAATTCTTTATACTTCTTTTCTCTTTCTATTAGTTTAAAGATAATTAGAGTTGATGGTACAAAAATTGGTTTCTTCAAGCATATCCTGAGGCTGTTAACGCAAGTCTTTTCCCTTGGAGTTTAATGTGGGAGGATTTGACAGTTAAATGTCTGCATGTGGTGTGCACAGAATTGTAATCACTGTTGTCAAGAAATTCTAATGTTGAATTTTTATTATCCAACTTACTGTCACTCTAATCCATATACAGCACTGATTATTTCTGAACTGACCACCCTTTGAGAATCCCATCATAAAACTATGTTTATAAATATCAGGGGCAGGGAGATGATGTTGCAGATAATATATATCCAGGCAAATATTTTGTTCAAAATATAATAGGATATACACAAAAGTAATATTTATATCTGTTCCCTAGTAAAATAAGATTTACTTATTTACTGAGCTGTATGAATATAGGGATTTTATATTTATGATAATGAGAGTTTGTGAAATGTTGCATTGCTGAGGTTTATAGAAGAGAAAAGGAGGATAGGTAATAGCTAAAATTTTCTATTAATGTTTTTGTTTGGCATTTAGTTATAACAAATTGAATTTTACCTTGGGTGCTTTTGAAAATAGAGATTTATAAATATGACAATTTTAATTGGAAAGGAAGAAGTTGACAGTTCTAAAATATTGGCACACTACATATACATTGATTTTCATGGGAATTCTAATAAGTAGATTTTAGAAGGAGATTAATGACTTGGCTGCTGTTTTCATTTAATAAGCGATACAATTTCATCATATAAAAATATCTAAATTAATTTTTAGATGATTAACAAGAAGCAATCCCAGGTGAACACTGGAACTGCTTTCTAAACATACATATCTAGGTCAGCATTCTCATAAGGAATATTATGTGCCTAACATTCCCAAAACTAGGCCATATGTGTAAACTATTTCTGTTGGCTAACAAAGGGCATCATCCAGAAGTTTTCAAACTATTGAGTTGCAGCCCCAAGTGAATTTGAAAAGGATTGCAAAATTTGGGGGGGGGCTTGCACTCACACAGCAGGATTTCTGTCAGAAAATTTTTCCTGTTCTATCTGGCAGATGCTTTACAAACAAAATCTGGAATGTGTACTAAGAGGGCTCCAGCTTTGGGTACACAAACATCATATGCTTTCAAAGCTGTATTGCTGTTAAAACTCACACTTGCTTTGTTTGCAGAAATTTATAATAAAGTCAAAATTGTGTATAATTGCTACTTTAGAGAGTAAGTATCAATGCAAGATAAATGTAGAATGAGAAACGAGTGGCTTTAAAAGCAATATTTCAGAAATTATGCAAAATTAATCAAGGCCTTCCTTCCATTAGCAATGATGATTTTAAATTTGATTGTATTGATTATTTTCAATGTAAAGGTATCTTTTAAAGTAGAAATCCCTCATTTTTGTTTTAAAATATATATTGATTAAATATAAAATTAATTAATTAATTAATTAATTTTATTTATATACCGCCCTTCTCCCGGAGGACTCAGGGCGGTGAACAGGGCAAATATATCAAAAATACAAAAATACAAAAGTTAAAAGGAATTAAACATATGCCCAACTAAAAACAGTGAATACAAATATTAAAATAACAGTAAAAAACCCCACCCATCCCCCATCAGGCCAGGCCGGCTTGTTCAAATAAGAATGTCTTTAGATCGCGACGGAAGGAGCGAAGGTCAGGCGCCATCCGGAGCTCAACCGGTAACCGATTCCATAGCTCCAGGGCACCCACAGAGAAGGACCTCCCCCTGGGGGCCACCAATCGACATTCTCTGATCGGTGGCACCCTGAGGAGGCCCTCTCTCTGGGAACGCACAGGGCGGAGGGAAGTTGATGCCGGCAAAATTAAGTGGTATCTTTATTTCTTGCCCATCATTAGCTCCAATAAAATCATTCAGATTCATTTACCATTTTAAGGAATTATGGCATAGCAAAGTTTAAAAAGCTCTGCTACAATATATATTAGTTTTTTTCAAGTTAGTGCTCCAGAGGTTAAGGGCTACAACTTCCATTATCCATGATGATTGTAGTCCAATATAACTAAAGTGCAATACCTTGGAAAAGGCTGGTCTATTATAAGCAATGATTGATTGATTAATTGTTTATATGGCATCAAGTCATTGTCAGCTCTTAATGACCACATAGATATTCTCCATCATAAGCAATATGGTAAGCAAGTAATTTAGTGTAAATTGGAAAACGTTTGATTAGCCAACCAAAACATTGAGCTTGTCAAAGTAATGATGTTTGAACAACAAAAATCAAATGAAGTTAAAGAAATGAACTTACATGATAAGTTTTGAAGGAAAGCAAAAAATTATGAAGGACACAGATTTCATTCTGATTATGATTACTGTTTTTGTACCCCTGTCCCTTACTTCAAAAGGAAGGTTGAGTATGTAAAAAAAAATACTTCTGCACATTTCAGTTCTCATTTGTCTAAGCTTAAATATTTTGTAATGGGAGTTGAAAGATAAGAGTTTTGCTAGCTTCTAATGTAATTTCTATTAAAAACAGTAATATAGTGCTTTATAAAAAAGTATTTACTGATTTGAGAATTTAAAGTATCTCTCAGTATAAGGATGGAACAGAATTATGCTCTTCATTAGTAACTGTAATTGTTCAGTTATAATTTGAGGTAATGTTAATTAAGGCAGAGGTGGCTTTGAGCATACACTTAACCTTCCTGTTCTCTAAAATATCTCTGTGATATTTAATTTTTCCTTCTTCCTGATTATTTTTATTCCACCGATACCCCCTGTAGATGCTCATGAAACTGAGAAGGGGTGGTGTTATGAAATAAGGGTGGCCACTTGCAGAGCCCACTAGATATTATTATATCTCCAGGTTATATTGCCTATCACCTCTGCCTGTAAATCTAGGAGTTGCTGGAATTAGCATCCAGTAACACCTGGAGGCAACCAGTTTTGCATTTGGTAGAACATACTCTTTTATATGAGGAAACAGGTTAGAACAGGGTTGCTCTATATATGTTCAAAAGTCATCAATATGTTTTTCTTTCCTCAGCTGATTAAAACATTCCCATTCCTTTCTTGTTAATGTGAGACTGGGCAATCAGAGCTGTATGTTGCCCCTTAACACTTATTTTTTGGCTATTGGAGTACCTTCTGACCATGTTTGCTGAAAACTGGCAACATGGTTTCCATATCCTGAGTTGGGAAATAGAAGGAAACTAATGTGAGCCATAAAAGTGTTGTTGTTGTTTTCAAATAAAAAGCTTCTATCTACAGAATTATTAAATAACTGTAGGGCTACCAAAAAAGGCAGTTCTCTCTTCCATTATTGGTGTTTTTTTTAAAAAAAACAAAACAGCAAAGCTTTGAATCAATAAAAGCAATTGAAAATGATAGCAATAAATCATAAGGAAAAAAAATGAAAAGATTATAGTTTTTAAAGTAACCATATTGTTGGAAGGTCTAGTCCAAAGATAATCTAGCCCAGGGGTCTTCAACCCCCAGTCCGTGGACCAGTACTGGGCCGCAGCATGCCAGCAGCTGGTCCGCACAAACAAGCAAAGGCCCATCCGCGGGATGCAGGCAGCACACAAAACCATACCCCCTCCAGTCCGTGGAAAAACCTCTCTCCACGTTACCAATCCCTGGTGCCCAAAAGGTTGGGGACCTCTGATCTAGTCCAACTTCCTGCCTATACAGGAAATCCAGTTACAGTTTTCTTGTTAGGTAGCCATCTGACCTCTTTGAATATTCTAATGAGGAAAGGTTCTTTTCTGTTCAAAAAGGCAAGCTCCTCCCTAATTCACTGTGACTAGGGCAGGGGTAGGCAACCTCGGCTCTTTTATGACTCGTGGACTTCCACTCCCAGAATTCCTGAGTCAGCTATGCTGACTCAGGAATTCTGGGAGTGGAAGTCCACGAGTCATAAAAGAGCCGAGGTTGCCTATCCCTGGACTAGGGTGTAAGCAGGAGGGGAGGTAAAGCACAACCAGTCCTGCAAGATTCTATTATAGGTAGCCCTTGACTTAACACCATTCGTTTAGTGACTGTTCAAATGGCACTCCCAAAAGTGACCTACAACTGTTCCTTGTGCTTAGGACTGCCATAGCATCCCCACGATCATGTGATCAGAATTTGGGCACTTGGCAACCAGCGTGTATTTACGGGGGTGGCAAGCATTCTGGCATTATGCGATCACCGTTTGCAACCTTCCCAGCCAGCTTCCGACAAACACAATCAAAAGCGGGGGGGGGGGGGGGGGGAAGCCAGATTTACTTAATGGCCATGTGATTCACTTAACAACTGTGGCACAAAAGTGGACATAAAATTGGGCATGGCTCGTTTAACGACCTTGCTTAGCAAACAAAAATTTAGTCTTAAATTGTGGTCGTAACTTGAAGACTACCTGTACTGTAGCTTATCTCAATAAAATGTACCTCTGCTCTTCCTGTGGAATTGGTTTCCTGATATGGAAAGCAGCAGAGAGCAGTTTCTAGAGATGCCTTGGCAAGATCCCTTTCCCCTCCCGCCCCCGAAAAAAACAACCAACAAATTTGTCTGTTTCCACTATTCACCTTAGAATGAGCTAGAGAGGGTGATTATCCTTACTTTTCCTAATCTTAATATCCCTCAGAGGTAATGCGATTGTAAAAATGCTTTATTTTAAACTGAAATGAATAAAATTCAATATTATGCGTGCTTCACTCTCTCTTTGTGGGGTCTTGACTTAGATGATGCCATGCAGTGACTAGCATAATAGAACAGTGGGAAAAGGCAGTTCTGCAGTAGAATCTGGTCTAAAGTATTTCATTGTGATTCATAGTATCAGTTGGTGTAATGCCCAATTTATCATCTGCCTTTTCAATTCCCACAGTGATTACCATAGTGATGTTGCTGAAAAGCCTGCCAACCATTGTGACTCTATCTGCATTTTGAAGAGCCCTTCTCTGTTGCAGACTGCAGTAGTCTTGCTTTATACTGTTGAGTGAATTCTGCACAGAAAATGAGTTTCATTCCAAACATAGAATGAGTATTCTTGGGTTTAATTCTTCCTACAGCTTCTTTCTACTTCTCCAACCCCAGAGAATTAGGGAACTTTTATTATAGCTTGGTAACTGACAGATGCACTTCACAGGAAATTGATGCAAATTATTGGCAATTAAACCTACTGACTTCCATGGATTCAGAGATCAACCTATTCAATTTGGGATTGTATCTGAAACAAGAGCTGGAAATTTGAATCTTCATGCTTTTCATTTGCTATTATGGGAAGTCTGGGGACTTCATTTTTTTCTTCACTGTCTCTACTTTTTAATAAAATTGGGTTCTACTATCAGGTTCTTATTACACCAGTTTTCTGACAAATTGTTGCAGGACTTTTGATTCTACTGTAGTCTCTCTTTAATCTTTATACAATTTTTATATGGACAGAAATGGTATTCACCCATATGCACATAAATTATGATTTTTAAGTTATTACCACACATTGTGTGGAGGTGAATACACTATGACAGTGACATCTGGCCTGTAGTTCCAGTAGGCTTGTTAACTGAAAAATATTCTCATGTTATATAAATATTGGGGAAAACTTCATCCAGAGCAAGACATATAGATACATTCATAATTCTGATGTCTAAACTCTTGATTCAGATAATTCTGAACTCTTCCTAAATCTGACTAGATTTAGCCTGCCATGTTTCATGTATTCCTTTT